>NW_020185328.1:10821342-11034069 GCF_003031525.2 Neophocaena asiaeorientalis asiaeorientalis
TTTTACCTGTAGCTGTCCAGCTTTCCCAGCACCACTTATTGAAGAGGCTGTCTTTTCTCCATTGTATATTCTTGCCTCCTTTATCAAAAATAAGGTAACCATAGGCACGTGGGAGTATCTCTGGGCTTTCTATCCTGATCTATTGATTTATATTCCTGTTTTAGTGCCAGTACCATACTGTCTTGATTACTGTAGCTTTCTAGTATAGTCTGAAGTGCAGGAGCCTGATTCCTCCAGCTCCGTTTTGCTTTCTCAAGATTGCTTTGGCTATGCAGGGTCTTTTGTGTTTCCAAACAAACTGTGAATTTTTTTGTTCTAGTTCTGTGAAAAATGCCATTGGTGGTTTGATAGGGATTGTATTGAATCTGTAGATTGCTTTGGGTAGTATAGTCATTTTCACAATGTTGATTCTTCCAATCCAAGAACATGGTATATCTCTCCATCTGTTTGTTTCATCTTTAATTTCTTTCATCAGTGTCTTATAGTTTTCTGCATACAGGTCTTTTGTCTGCTTAGGTAGGTTTATTCCTAGGTATTTTATTCATTTTCTTGCAATGGTAAATGGGAGTGTTTCCTTAATTTCTATTTCAAATTTTTCATCATTACTATATAGGAAAGCAAGAGATTTCCATGCATTAATTTTGTATCCTGCTACTTTACCAAATTCATTGATTAGCTCTAGTAGTTTTCCGGTAGCATCTTTAGAATTCTCTATGTATAGTATCATGTCATCTGCAAACAGTGACAACTTTACTTCTTCTTTTCCAATTTGGATTTCTTTTCTTCTCTGATTGTTGTGGCTAAAACTTCCAAAACTATGTTGAATAACAGTAGTGAGAGTGGGCCACCTTGTCTTGTTCCTGATCTTAGACGAAATGGTTTCAGTTTTTCACCACTGAGAATGATGTTGGCTGTGGGTTTGTCATGTATGGCCTTTATTATGTTGAGGTAAGTTCCCTCTATGCCTACTTTCTGGAGAGTTTTTATCATAAACGGGTGTTGAATTTTGTCACAAGCTTTTTCTGCATCTATTGAGATGATCATATGGTTTTTCTCCTTCAACTTATTAGTATGGTGTATCACATTGATTGATTTGCATATATTAGAGAATCCTTGCATTCCTGGGGTAAACCCCATTTGATCATGGTGTATGATCCTTTTAATGTGCTGTTGGATTCTGTTTAGTAGTATTTTGTTGAGGATTTTTGCATCTATGTTCATCAGTAATATTGGCCTGTAGTCTTCTTTCTTTGTGACATGTTTGGTTTTGGTATCAAGGTGATGGTGGCCTTGTAGAATGAGTTTGGGAGTGTTCCTCCCTCTGCTATACTTTGGGAGACTTTGAAGAAGGATAGATATTAGCTCTTCTCTAAATGCTTGATAGAATTTGCCTGTGAAGCCATCTGGTCCTGGGCTTCTGTTTGTTGGAAGATTTTTTTTTTTTTTTTTTGGCGGTTCACGGGCCTCTCACTGCTGTGGCCTCTCCCGTTGCAGAGCACAGGCTCTGGATGTGCAGGCTCAGCGGCCATGGCTCACGGGCCCAGCTGCTCCGCGGCATGTGTGATCTTCCCGGACTGGAGCACGAACCTGTGTCACCTGCATCGGCAGGCGGACTCTCAACCACTGCGCCACCAGGGAAGCCCAGTTGGAAGATTTTTAATCACAGTCTCCATTTCAGTGCTCGTGATTGGTCTGCTTATATATTCTATTTCTTCCTGTTTCTGTAATGGAAAGTTGTGCTTTTCTAAGAATTTGTCCATTTCTTCCAGGTTGTCCATTGTATTGGCATATAGTTGCTTGTAGTAGTCTCTCATGAACTTTGTATTTCTGCAGTGTCAGTTGTTACTTCTCCTTTTTCATTTCTAATTCTATTGATTTGAGTCTTCTCCCTTTTTTTCTTGATGAGTCTGGCTAATGGGTTATCAATTTTGTTTATCTTCTCAAAGAACCAGCTTTTAGTTCTATTGATCTTTGCTATTGCTACCTTCATATTGTTTGCAATTATTTCTCATCTGATATTTATGATTTCTTTCCTTCTGCTAACTTTTGGCTTTTTTTGTTCTTGTTTCTCTAATTGCTTTAGATGTAAGGTTAGGTTGTTTGTTTGAGATGTTTTTTGTTTCATGAGGTACGCTTTTATTGCTCTTTCCCTCTTAGAACTGCTTTTGCTGCATCCCAAAGGTTTTGGGTCATCGTGTTTTCATTTTCTTTCTTTTCTAAGTATTTTTTGATTTCTTTGATTTCTTCAGTGATCTCTTGGGTATTTAGTAGTGTATTGTTTAGCCTCCATGTGTTTTTATTTTTCCAGATTTTTTCCTGTAGTTGATATCTAGTCTCATAGCATTGTGTTTGGAAAATATACTTGATACGATTTCAATTTTCTTAAATTTACCAAGGCTTGAGTTTTGTCCCAAGACATGATCTATCCTGGTGAATGTTCCATGAGCACTTGAGCAGAAAGTGTATTCTGTTGTTATTGGATGGAATGTCCTATAAATATCAATTAAGTCCATCTTGTTTAATGTATCATTTAAAGCTTGTGTTTCCTTATTTATTTTCATTTTGGATGATCTGTCCATTGGTGAAAGTGGGGTGTTAAAGTCTCCTACTATGATTGTGTTACTGTCAATTTCCCCTTTTATGGCTGTTAGCATTTGCCTTATGTATTGATGTGCTTCTATGTTGGGTGCATAAATATTTACAGTTTTCATATCTTCTTGTTGGATTGATCCCTTGATCTTTATGTAGTGTCTTTCTTTGTCTCTTGTAATAGTCTTTATTTTAAGGTCTATTGTGTCTGATATGAGAATTTTCACCCCAGCTTTCTTTTGATTTCCATTTGCATGGAATATCTTTTTCCATCCCCTCACTTTCAGTCTGTATGTGTCCCTAGGTCTGAAGTGGGTCTCTTGTAGGCAGCATATATATCTGTCTTGTTTTTGTATCCTTTCAGCCAGTCTATGTCTTTTGGTTGGAGCATTTAATCCATTTACGTTTAAGGTAATTATCGATATGTATGTTCCTATTACCATTTTCTTCATTGTTTTGAGTTTGTTATTGTAGGTCTTTTCCTTCTCTTGTGTTTCCTGCCTAGAGAAGGTCCTTTAGCATTTGTTGCAAAGCTGGTTTGGTGATGCTGAATTCTTTTAGCTTTTGCTTGTCTGTAAAGCTTTTAATTTCTCCATTGAATCTGAATGAGATCCTTGCTGTGTAGAGTAATCTTGGTTGTAGGTTTTCCCCTTTCATCACTTTAAATATGTCCTGCCACCTCCTTCTGGCTTGCAGAGTTTCTGCTGACAGATCAGCTGTTAACCTTATGGGGATTCCCTTTTATGTTATTTGTTGTTTTTCTCTTGCTGCTGTTAATATTTTTTCTTTGTAGTTAATTTTTGGTGGTTTGATTAATATGTGTCTTGGCGTGGTTCTCCTTGGTTTAATCCTGTATGTTACTCTCTGTGCTTCCTGGAGTTGATTGACTATTTCCTTGCCCATATTAGGGAAGTTTTCAACTATAATCTCTTCAAATTTTTTCTCAGTCCCTTTCTTTTTCTCTTCTTCTTCTGAGACTCCTTAATTTGAATGTTGGTGCATTTATGTTGTCCCAGAGTTCTCTGAGACAGTCCTCAATTCTTTTTTCTTTATTGTGCTCTGTGGTAGTTATTTCCACTATTTTATCTTCCAGGTCACTTATCTGTTCTTCTGCCTCATTATTCTGCTATTGATTCCTCCTTTAGAATTTTTAGTGTCATTTATTGTGTTGTTCATCATTGTTTGTTTGCTCTTTAGTTCTTCGAGCTCCTTGTTAAACGTTTCTTGTACTTTATTCTTTTTCCAAAATTTGGGTCATCTTTACTATCATTACCCTGAATTCTTTTTCAGGCAGAATGCTTATTTCCTCTTCATTTGTTTGCTCTGATGCGTTTTTACCTTGCTCCTTCATATGCTGTATGTTTCTCTCTCTTCTTTTTGCTTAACTTACTGTGTTTGGGGTCTCCGTTTTTCAGGATGCCGGTTCGTAGTTCCTGTTGTTTTTGGTGTCTGCCCCCAGTGGCTAAGGTTAGTTCAGTGGGTTGTGTAGGCTTCCTGGTGGTGGGGACTGCTGCCTGGGTTCTGGTGGGTGGGGCTGGATCTTGTTTTTCTGGTGGGCAGGACTGTGTCCGGTCCTGTGTTTTTAGGTGCCTGCAACCTTATGATTTTAGGTAGCGTCTCTGCTAATGGGTGGGGTTGTGTTCCTGTCTTGCTAGTTGTTTGGCATAGGTGTCCAGCACTGCGGCTTGCTGGTCGTTGAGTGGAGCTGTGTCTTAGTGTTGAGATGGATATGTCTAGGAGAGCTTTTGCTGTTTGATATTACGTGGAGCTGGGACATCTCTGGTGGACCAATGTCCTGAACTCGGCTCTCCCACCTCAGAGGCACAATCCTGACAGATGGCTGGAGCAGTAAGACCCTGTCAGGCACATGGCTCAGAAGAAAAGGGAGAAAAAAATAAAGAAAGGAAGGAACGAAGGAAGGAAGGAAGGAAGGAAAGAAGGAAGAAAATAAAGTAAAATGAAATGAAATAAAGTTATTAAAATCAAAAAAGGATAATTATTAAAAATTAATAAGTAAAAAAATGAAGGAAAAAGAAAAGGAAGAGAGAAAGAAGAGAGCAACCAAACCAAAAAACAAATCCACCAATGATAACAAGTGCTAAATAGTATAGTAAAAGAAAAACAAAAACGGACAGAAAGAACCCTATTACAAATGGTAAAAGCAAAGCTATACAGACAAAATCATGTAGAAGCATACACATACACACTCACAAAAAGAGAAAAAGCAAAAAAAAAATCTATATGTATTTAAAAAAAGGAAGAGAGCAGCCAAATCAATAAACAAATCTACCAATGATAATAAACCCTAAATACTAAAATAAGATAAACATAAACCAGAAACAAATTAGATGCAAAAAGGAAACCCCAAGTCCACCCCCTCAATTTTGCAATGATTTGTTGTCTATTCAGGTATCCCAGCAATGCAGGATACATCAGGTTGATTGTGGAGATTTAATATGCTGCTCCTGAGGCTGCTGGGGGAAATTTCCCTTTCTATTCTTTGTTCACACAGCTCCTAGTGTTCTGCTTTGGATTTGGTCCCCTGTTTTTAGTTTTTTGAGGAATCTCCATACTGTTTTCCATAGTGGCTGTACCAATTTACATTCCCACTAAGAGTGTAGGTGGGTTCCCTTTTCTCCACACCCTCTCCAGCATTTGTGATTTGTAGACTTTTTAATGATGACCATTCTGACTGGTTGAGGTTACGACCTTGTAGTTTTGATTTGTATTTCTCTAATAATTAGTGATGTTGAACACATTTTCATGTGCCTGTTGGCCATCTGTATTTCTTCTTTGGAGAAATGTCTTTTTTGGTCTTCTGCCCATTGTTTGATTCTTTTTTTTATGTGTGTGTGGTATGCGGGCCTCTCACTGCCGTGGCCTCTCCTGCTGCAGAGCACAGGTTCCGATGTGCAGGCCCAGCGGCCATGGCTCACGGGCCCAGCCGGTCTGCGGCATGTGGGATCCTCCCGGACCAGGGCATGAACTCGTGTCCCCTGCATCAGCAGGCGGACCCCCAACCACTGTGCCACCAGGGAAGCCCAGGTTGTTTGCTTTTTGTTATTGAGTTGTATGAGCTGTTTGTACATTTTGGAAATTAATCCCTTGTTGGTTGCATCATTTGCAAATATTTTCTCTCCATCTGTAGGTTGTCTTTTTGTTTTGTTTATGGTTTCCTTTGCTGTAGAAATGCTTGTAAGGTTGATTAGGTCCCATTTGTTTATTTTTGCTTTTATTTCTATTGCCTTGGGAGACTGACCTAAGAAAACATTGGTAGGATTTATGTTAGAGAATATTTTGCCTATGTTCTCTTCTAGGAGTTTTACAGTGTCATGTCTTATATTTAAGTCTTTAAGCCATTTTGAGTTTATTGTTTTGTATGGCATGAGGGTGTGTTCTAACTTCATTGATTTACATGCAACTGCCTGAATTTCCCAACACACTTGTTGAAGATACTGTCTTTTCTCCATTGTGTATTCTTGCCTCCTTTGTTGAAAATTAATTGACAGTAGATGTGTGGGTTTAGTTTTGGGCTCTCTATTCTGTTCCATTGATCCATGTATATGTGATTGTTTTTTGTTTGTTTTTTGGTTCTACTTATAAATGAGATCATACACTATATGTCTTTCTTGGTCTGATATTTAATTAACATAATGCCCTTGAGGTCCATTCATGTTGTTGTAAATGGCAAGATTTCATTCTTTTTTTATGTCTGAACAATATTCCATTGTGTGTCTGTATATATACATATATATATATAAAATTTTATATATGTATCTTTACCATAATTTATTTATCCATTCATCCATCAATGGACACTTCGGTGGTTTACATATCTTGGCTATTTTAAATAATAATACTGCAATGAACATGGGGGTGCATGTATCTTTTCAAATTAGAGTTTTCATTTTATTCAGGTAAATACCCAGAAGTGGAATTGCTGGATCACATGTTAGTTCTATTTTAAATGTTTTTCAGGAACCTCCTTACTGTTTTCAATAGTGGCTGAACCAATTTACATTCCCACCAACAGTGCATGAGTTTCCCTATTCTCCACATTCTTGCCAACTCTTGTTATTTATTGTCTTTTTGATAATAGCCCTTCTAGCATGTGTGAGGTGATATCTCATTGAGAGTTTGATTTGCATTCCCTGATGATTAATGATGTTGAACATCTTTTCATGCACCTGTTGGCCATCTGCATGTCTTCTTTGGAGAAATATCTATTCAGATCTTCTGCCCATTTAAAAAATCAGGTTGTTTGTTGTGCTGTCTTCTTTCATTGGGAAGTATATTGTGCGTGGATTGTCATTACGTTTTGATTTTCCTTGATGTTAGAAACTGTTAATACTCAAAGCCTTAATTTGTTAATTCAATGGAGATATTTTAATTCTATAATTTCTTTTTCATTTCATAATTGGAATACTTTTATAAAGGAATGCTTTATTTATTCAACTATTTGGTTGCCCATTGTTTCAATTTATATAAGAAAGGCAGGATAAAGTCTTTGATCCCCTATCAAGGCTGGATCTCCCTTCTCCTTTTAAACCATTATTTAAGATAATAAATTTGTTCTCTATCATCTTTTGAATTTTAAAAATATAATGGACTCATGGGTTTAAACATATTTGATGGGTTTCAACCCATCACAATTCTTTTCTTTAGCAAAGCTTATATTGCTCCATCATTGACCAGTGGTATCTTCTTCCAGTTGGCTCTTGAGTCCTGTTGATAGCCTCCTTGCTGTCTGGTATGTCAAGATATTCCAGGTTCTTCTTATACATTTCCTGTCCTAGACTTGGAATCAGTGATTTCTTCAAGAAATTCTGGCTTCTTTTAATAGGAATTAATTGCATTAATGGATTTTTTTTTGTTTTTACCTGGTGATTTCAAACATTCTGGTACTTTTAATATTGGGAAGCCATAGAATGGTTTGACCCTTTCAGATTTGATAAAGCAGAGAAGGGAGAGGAAAAGGAGAAGAATGGTAGCATCATTGTGTGTAAAGATTGAAGGGAAAAATGTAACTTGACTCCATTTATATTTCCATTTCAATACTGCCCCAAGTGAACTTGCATTGACCCTGGACCAGAAATGTGTGGTTTTGTTGTTTAACTAGGGGTACAGGTATTTTTCTGCAGAGTTTTGGAACCGAGTATTAATTACTTGCCACCAGAGTCCTCTGTTTCCTTGGGAGCCTTTTAAGTATCTTAAATTACCTTTGTATTTGATAAGGTAACATCAACAACAGAAGCACCAAAGCATTTTTTGGAGTCTCAAATGGATCCACTATAGGTTACACCTGGCCAGTGTTTTATCTGAGCTATATATAGTGTTAGAAAAAAAGTGAATTATTTGCCAACATTAAAAATTATGAGTTTTTTTAAAACCCCAAGTGTGTATTTCTGGTACCTCTTGTAATATCAAGATATTTCACAATAACGGACCCACATTTTCACACTGCAGTTATTGACTGGAGGTGAGTACTGGAGTTGCTCTTCATATGGTCTCCCTGATGTTGAGACTGAGCATTAGTTACCATTTATTAAGAGAGAAGTGGAATATTTCTTGTATCCTTATCTCCAGCACCAGCAGCAAAGTAAAAGGTAGACCAAGAAGGTTGCCTATGTCAGGAAAAATGGGAAGGAGCAAGAGGGAATGTTTTGTGTGTGTACATGTAAGAGAAAAATTTTCCATACATTTAACATCAAAGTATGTCTGCTTTGAAAGAATACAACTTAAGAAGCCCATAAGGAAATAAACCATCTTAGGGCTATGACTGATAAAAGGTAAAGATAATTGATAAGAAAGAAAAACCTAATGATCAAATAAAGGAACTGACATTTCAGTAGGGCTTGTTTTGGAATGTGTATAAAATAGGTGCAGATGCTATAAAATGCAATTGTGTGTTAATTGAAAAAATTGACCAGGTATCAAAACTTTTTGCAGATGATAAGTTTATATAACATTATCTACTGAGTGTAGCAGAAATTGTGTCCTAAACAGAAGCAAGCATTTACAGATGTAAACCTCTCGAGAAATACTGCTTCTCAGTGTGTTGATGGTATATGTGGAAGTATTTGTAGAGCTTTAAAATTGTGGCTGCTGAGAACACAAATATAAATAATACCACCAGGTTGTCTCTGTCTTGGGACTGAGGGAAATTTAGATGTGAGTGAAGAACTTTTAGATATGGTACCTATGACAACTATAACATCAGGAAATGAGTTGTTTTTCTATGTTGAGAATAATCTAGGTGTAATATAGAATGGTCAAAATTAATTAAGTGTTCGGGCTCTTCAAATGGTCAGCATTAATTTATATTTATTATAATAATATTATAAAATTTATATCCAAGGTGGCAACATTTTACAAGGATGTGAGACTTAAGTCCATTTATTACAGAATCATCAGGAGTCATTTGTAGTAAAAAGTGAAGTATAGTGCAGGCCATTGACTGAAGGTACTCATGGCATGAACCATGGACAGTTCAGTCACAGTGACTTGGATCCCTAGTCGATGGTCTGTTGAAGATTAGATGCCATAGTGTGTTATGGTGCTGAAAAGATTTGTTTTGATTTCTAAAGGAAATTATCTGTTACCTGAGGAAAAATCCTGCCTTGACTCATCAAGAAGGAGTGGAATAAAGACTTGGCATTTTTGGTTGTCTATTTGAATATTTTCTGTAAGCATTTACATGTAATTATAATAGTAGGATTTGATCTCCTCATTCTTTGTGAAGTTCTGTTTTTGAGAACTGATTTGACAAGATTAAGTATCAAAACACCATTTTATTATCTCCCCAAATATAGGGATTTCCATGGACTGTGTTGGAAAACAAGACCTAGGCCTGGGACTGAACTAAGTCTTATTACTTTCTCCCCCCAAACATAGCCCTTGGGGCTGCTTATTTTATGGTCACAGCTGATGCTTGTCCACTCAGCAGCATGAGAGACATGCAGCATGGTTTACATCTCAGTGCCAGAGAAGCAGAGAAAACCATTGAGAGACAGGAGCCAAAAGTGCGTTGCCCTTTAAAATAATTGTTTTTATTATAATTTAATATAAAAGAAATAATAATATACCAAGAATAATGGTAAAGCAAACACCCATGTACTTACCATCCAGCTTAATAAATAGAAGTTCTGTACTCCTCTCTCATCCTACCCTTCTCTCTTAGCACCCAGACATGATCAATATCTTGATTTTGTTTTTTGTTCTCTTGCTCTTGTCTATAGTTTTAGTAGATAGTCATGTATCTCTAAACAATATGCTGTTTACATTTCACATTTTGAACTTCACATAAAGGGGGTCATCCTACATGTATTCTTTAGTTGCTTTTTGCTCAACAATCAGTTATTAGAATTCATTCATGTTGATGCATGTAGTTCATTTATTTTCACTATTGCATGATACTCCTTTGTATGAATATGGCACACTTTATCCATTTCCATGTTGATAGACATTAGGGTTATTTCCTTTTTTTTCTGCTAAGACAAAAAAAATTTTATATTATTTCAGTGGCATGTCTACCATATGCCAGGCACTGTTCTAGATTCTGAAGATACATCAGTGAACAAAAGAGACCACAATCCCCACTCTTATAGAATATGTATTCTAGTTAGAGGAGACAGACAAAATAATAAGTAAATTATATGGTTTGTGAGAATGTTGTTAGGTGTGATAGACATAAGGCAGAGAAAATGAATTGGGGATGGAATTGACATTTTTAAACAGGGCGATCAGAGGGGATCTCACTAAGAATGTGAGCAGTTGAAAACAGACTTGAAGATGAGAGGAAGAACCATGCAATGGTCTGGGGAGAGTGTTCCAGGAAGAGGGAACAGTAGAGAGAGCTTGAGGGGGTTGCTTCCCTTACATTGTGTGAGTATAGCCTGGTGCACATGTGCAAGAAGTTTTTGAAGGTATGTTACTAGGCATGGAACTTCTGGATCATGGGCTATGTTGTTATGTATATCCTTACATTTACTGGTGTATTAGTCTGTGTGGGTTAGTGGTCGAAACACACAACCTTCTCTTTAGTTTCCTTTTCCTCTCATTTCATCTCCTCCTTCTCACATTAGTTTGGAAGTTATACACTCAGTGCTTCCCTAAATATTTTGACATGCACACTTAGTAAGTTTAAAGTTGATCAACAAAATTACTATCTTTCTAAATAATGTAACCTTAAAGGCATTGATTCAGTAATACCAATCTCATTTTATATATATACATTTCTGTGCTGTATTTTAGTTCTAGCTTTTAAAAAAATCACTAGTTAGACACTACTGCTATTGTTTTAGACATGTCTATTGTTTCCTACAATCTGCTTATTCAGATTTCCCACATACTTTCTAATTTCTTTTTTCATCATTGCTTCTAACATCAGAAACTTCAACCTGGGATCATTTTCTTTCTCCTTACAACATATTCTGTAGAATTTCCTTGTTGGGGGTGGTGAGGTATTGATCACAAACCCTCTCTGTTTTTGTTTATTTCATTTGGGGGAAAAAATTTGTGGGCTGGCTTGAGTAGTTGAGTTGCCTTTGTATAAGATGGTGAATGCACAAGTCACTTTCCTTGGATTATCTAGCCTAGATGACAATAATGGGCCATTATCTGAAATGTGTATTATTTTAAATGAAGCCACAGTAGAATCTTCTGGAAACTTGTGCATGGGACGGTTTAGTCAACATAGAAGGATGTCTGGTCCCACTTGCCTCTCTTCCCTATGCGAGATAGGGACCAAAAACCACAAACTGTGGGCTGCAGCCAGGATGGTTGGGGGAAGCATGACAGTTGGATTCTTGTGTAATAAATTCCAAGATACTCTTCAGATAATTGACATATTCTGCTACTTTGGAGATGAAAGGAGGATTAAAAAAATTATCTTTAAAAGTAATTTAAATTTTTTATGTTTTCTTCTTCACTAAAAACAAAACCACTGTGATTTTAAACTTCATTGGTTTTTTTTGTTATCACCTTAATTAAGGAAGAAGGAAGAAGGGTGAGGTGAGTAATGTAAAATAACTGAATTCTATGAGTAAATTATGAATTCTGGCAAAATCTTCCTTTTTCTTGGATGATTAAACCTCCTTTCTCAACCTCCAAATAAGCCATTTTTCATTTCTAGCAGTTTTACGATTTCTCTTCAGTGATCATTCAAATTCAGGATCATTTTTATATTTTACTTTTTTTTTTTTTTACAATGAATGATTGATGAGGCTGGCAGATATTCAGAACTGTAGTCAGACATCTTGAAAGCAGAAGATACTAATAATTTTCTTGTTCTATTTCTTTATGCCTCTATGTATAAATATTATGTAGATGTGGTCATTAGATAATGCTTGAAGAATAATAAAATGTTTATTCATAAAATAAGATTAGATATCACTATTTTTGAAAAAGAGGAAGTTAGGGCAAGGTATCTTAGAATCCTTTCATGAATCAAGGTTTATAGGACATTTATTTTATTTTTCAGCACATTAGCTAGATTGTTTTAACTATCTTGGGACCAAATTTGCTCAACTTTCATAAATTTTCTGGTAATAACTGTGTCATCAACAGAAATTTCTAGCAGAAGGACTGTATTTTCTAACAAAGTTTAAAACAGCTTGATCTTTGTTTTATACTTTTTTTTATGGTTCACTTCATTTGCTAGCCTAACAACTTTTCCAGCTGCTTTTGAAAAAGCAGATTCCATATTACTGATGCATTAATTCTTGACTGTTTTTTTTTTTTAGTGCCAAAGGGAGGAGAGGAGTAATCAAAATTTATATATTTTGGCATTTTCAAGTATCCTCTTTTCACTTCCTGAATCTTGGCTCATTTAATTGTAAATAGTGTGACCAACCTTGGACAAGTTACTTCAACTCTCAGTTTTCTCATTAGAGAAATGAATATAATCAAAAATAGTACCTAATCCAGAGTAATGCTGTCAGGGTTAAATAAGACAATTACATAAAAATACTAAGGATATTTCTAGCAAGAAGTAAAGACTTAATAAATGAACATGATTTTAATTATTATTAATACTGGAATTGTAGCTGAAGGAGTATGGAGTTGAAGGTATTGGAATTGAGGAGATGAAGGTATTAAAAAGAGAGTGTGATGAGTGAGCTGTCCACATGAATGTCAGGGTCACCCAGAATGATGGCAGGAGAAGTCTAGAAAGTCTGAGTTGTTTGCCAGTGTCTTTGGTTAATCAGGGAGATGTGGATGGAGGTTGGTAAACAACAGTGATGAGGAATAAAAAAGGAATGATTCTTAAAGGAGCAAAGATTTTTACCTGAAGGTGGAGGAGAAGAGATCTGGACAGCAGCATCAGGGAAGGAGGAGAAGTCTGATCCCAATACCCAAGCCCGGTATATAAGGGATTATGGACATTAGACCCTGAGTGGGCTGTGGGGAGTCTGTGTACTTGTGGTGTATCCAAGTTTCAGTTTAGGCAAGGAGCTGGAAGAAGCTGAGGATGTTGTAAAGATATTTTTAACCTGAGAGGAGTTTCTCTGAGACACAGTAAATAAGTTTCAGAGGGAGAGGAGCATTATGATTTGTTTAGAGGAAAGAAGCACAAAGCAAAATGGGAATGAAATTGTGGGAGAGAAGAAGGGACTAGTGGGAATTGCATTTTGGATGATGATGAAGAATAAGATTGGTGTGAGGCCCAAGGCTTCCAGAAAGAATTAAAGCTGTGTTTTGGTTCCTGTCAAGATGGGGAACTCGACCCTGAAGAAACTATAAAATGAGGGAGTGGGGCTAAGGCTATCTTGCCCTGGTGGGTGTGGTGGCTGCAGTTCTAGGCAGCAGGCTGCCAGAGGCAGTGAGGATGGAGGGAAGTTTTCAAGTTATGCTCTTGCCTTTTCCCCATTTCCTTGGGACAATCAACGCCCACGCTTTCCCCACAGAAATTGGCAGCAATGGCCCAGGGGCAATAATGAAGTCCCACAAAAGCTCTGCTGAGGTGAGATGTGGTTGAAAGCGGCCATGGAGAGACTGGCTGCCCTTGGACCTTGACTCCTCCATCCTTTTGAGAGGAAAGGTCTCAAAAGCCCAGGGATAATGGGATTATAATGTAGGAAGACTTCCTTCTTTCAATGGTATTTCTTTCCAAGTATTTAAGGGTGAAACCCTAATCAGAGGATCTGCCTGTGGAGTGACAGAAAAGGGGAGTGTCAATAGTAGTTTTGTAGTGTCTACAACTCTCTACCCTCCCTTCCCTCAACCTCTGCCCTCTCATTCGACTCACTCAGACTGACAAACTAGAGCCTGACTTTCAAGCCATTCTCATGACACAATTCCGGACAGAATAGCTAATGCTCTCCTGTTCACATGCACGCAAAACAAAACAAACAGATACTAGGTCTCTGAGGAGTAGAACTATGATAAATGAAAGACAATAAACTGAACAACATATACCATCTGAAGCAGTATTTTTGGAACAGAAGGTACCAAGAATTTAAAAAATGCATGGAAAATGTACTTTTTAGTAATATGAAGCAAGAACAAAAAAGTTATAAGGAAGAACTAAGGGGAAATATCCAGAATGAAGAATGTGATATTAAAATAAGGTATATAAGCATTAGGGTGAGTATCAGCAAGGATGTAGCAGAAGAATAAATTAGTGAAGAAGAAAAGATTGAGATACTTACCCATAGGAAGAAAGGTAGAATAAAGAGAAAAATAAAATGAAATAAATGCTAAGAGATATGACAAAGAAGAGAAGTGCAAATATCCAGTTGATAGGATTCATAGAAGGAGAAAAGAAAAGGAGAGGATAAATACTTGAACACATAATAAAGCTTAACTTCCCATTATTAATGATAGAAAATCCCAGCTTGAAAAGCCTCATACAGGGCCAAACAGGGAGAGAAGGGAACAGCCACATGCAGAAATTTAATAGTGGAATATAGGAACAAAAGGCAAAGAGAAAATTCTAAAAGCTTCCAGAAACCTATTCCTCACCAAGGAAAATGAACCAGATTGAGACCACTTTTCTGAACACCAACATTATATGTAAGAAAATGATGAAGTAATATTTTTAAGGTATTGAAGGAAAATAATTTTGAATTAGAATTTTTTATCCAGGTAAATTGTCATGCAAATGTGAGAATATAATAAAAAATACCACTGGCTTGTAAGGCCTTGTTGCACAAACCCCCACCAAATGCTCTTGGAGAAAATTCTCAAATTAGAAGAGATTTGGGAGTTAAGTAACAAAATATCATGTAAGTTTATTGTAAAAAATAAAACCCAGTATCAAAGAAATAAACATGGGAAAGTACAATACAATGAACCAGAACAAAATACCTAAATAATATTAATAATGGACTATATGTGGAGGAATTGAAGAGACATAAGTGCATGCTAAAGGACCCTTGTTGAAGGGAAAGATATTAATTTTGATAACTTTAAGAAATCAGTAAGAATAAATAAATATCTTCCACTGAATAACCACCATAAGAACAAATATAGGATGTTTACCTTTTAAACCTACAGAAGGAAAGCAGTTATATCCAAATGGAAATCAGGGAAAGGGGAAAAAAGAGGGAAAATACAATAAGTGGAAAATACAAAATAAGATGGCTGGAATATATCTGAATATAAAATAAATACAAATGGTTTAAGATAATTAAAAATCTGTAGTCTCAGATTGGGTTAAGAAAACAAGATCCAATATAAGACTAACAAACATATAGAAATCAGTTGCATTTCTTTACACTAACAATGAAATGTCAGAAAGGGAATGTAAACAAAAAATCCCTTTTAAAATTGCATCAAAAAAAAATACTTAGGAATAAACATCACCAAGGAGGTGAAAGACTTATATGCTGAGAACTACAAAACATTAATAAGGGAAACTGAAGATGATTCAGAGAAATGGAAAGATATCCCATGCTCTCGGATTAGAAGAACTAATATTGTTAAAATGGCCATACTACCCAAAGCTATCTACAAATTTAATGTGATCCCTATCAAATTACCCATGACATTTTTTCACAGAACTAGAACAAATAATCCTAAAACTTACATGGAACCATAAAAGACCCAGAATTGCCACAGCAATCCTTAGGAAAAAGAACAAAGCAGGAGATGTAATGCTCCCAGATTTCAGACAATACTATAAAGCTATAGTAATTAAAACAGATTTGAATTGGCACAAAAACAGACATATGGACCAATGGAATAGAATAGAGAGCACCTATGAACAATTAATCTTCAACAAAGGAGGCAAGAATATACAGTGGGGAAAAGAGAGTCTCTTCAGCAAGTGGTGCTGGAGAAGTTGGACAGCTGCATGTAAATCAATTAAGTTAGAACACACCCTCACACCATACACAAAAATAAACTCAAAATGGCTTAAAGACTTAAGCCATAAAACACCTAGAAGAGAACATAGGCAAAACATTCTCTGACATAAATCATTACAGTGTTTTATTAGGTCAGTCTCCCAAGGCAACAGGAATAAAAGCAAAAATAAACAAATGGGACCTAATCAAACTTATAAGCATCTGCACAGCAAAGGAAACCATAAACAAAACAAAGACAACCTACAGACTGGGAGAAAATATTTGCAAATGATGTGACTGGCAAGGGCTTAATTTCCACAATATACAAACAGCTCATACAACTCAATCAGAAAAACAACCCAATCAAGAAATGAGCAAAAGACCTAAATAGACATTTCCCCAAAGAAGACATACAGATGGCCAGTAAGCACATGAAAAGATGCTCATCATTGCTAATTATTAGAGAAATGCAAACCAAAACTACCATGACCTCATTGTATTTAGTTCTGACCTCACACCAGTCAGAATGGCCATCATTAAAAAGTCTACAAATAATAAATGTTGGAGAGGGTGTGGAGAAAAGGGGCCCTTTTACACTGTTGGTGGGAATGTAAATTGGTGCAGCTATTATGGAAAACAATATGGATGTCCCTCAAAAAACTAAAAGGAAAATTGCCATATGATCCAGCAATCCCACTCCTGGGCATATTCCCAGACAAAACTATAATTCAAAAAGATACATGCACCCCTATGTTCATCACAGCACTATTCACAATAGCCAAGACATGGAAACAACCTAAATGTCCATTGACAGATGAATGGATAAAGAGGATGTGGTACATATATAAAATGGAATATTACTCAGCCATAAAAAAGAATGAAATAGTGCCATTTGCAGCAACATGGATGGACCTAGAGATTATCATACTAAGTGAAGTAACTCAGAAAAGAGAAAGGACAAATACCATGCGATATCACTTATATGTAGAATCTGAAATATGACACAAATGAACCTATCTACAAAACAGAAAGAGACTCACAGACATAGAGATCAGACTTATGGTTGCCAAGGGGAAGGGGGTTGGGGGAGGGAAGGATTGGGAGTTTGGGATAAGCAGATGCAAACTAGTATATATAGGAAGGATAAACAACGAGGTCCTACTGTATAGCACAGGGAACTATATTCAATATCCTGTCATAAACTGTAATGGAAAAGAATATGTATACATAAAACTGAGTCGCTTTCCTGTACAGCAGAAATTAACAACATTGTAAATCATCTCTTCTTCAATAAAATTTTTAAAAAGTCCAAGAATACATGATCTTCATCAGACACACTTAAAAAACTTAGAAAGATAGAAGGATGAAAAAAGATAGACCAGCTAACCATAAGTCAGAATAAAGCTGGGATAAATAGCTTAATAAGTAACAAAATAGAATTTAAGGCAATAAAACATCATATTCCTAATAATATACCTTATGTACAGGTAAAAGGGAAATTAGGGCAGGAAAATATATGACTATCATGAACACATATGTACTAAAATGTCAGGATGTATAAAGCAATAAGTGGCAGAATTTTAGGGAGAAACACATAAGTCAGCAATTAGAGGTGGAGATTTTAATACACTCCTCTTAGAAACTAATACATTAGGCAGTAAAAGAAAATTTTTATAGATTAAAATGTTATTAATAAGCTTATTTTATTAGATATAATGATGACTATACACTTACAGCAGAGAGTGCCTTTCTTGAGCAATCAAGAACTGTTACAGGAATCTAAAATATGACACAAACGAACTTATCTATGAAACATAAACAAACTCACAGACATGGACAACAGACTTGTGGTTGCCAAGAAGGGGGGGGGTGGACTGGGAGTTTGGGACTAGCAGATACAAACTACCATATAGAGAATGGATAAACAGCAAGGTCTTACTGTACAGCACAGGGAACTATTTTCAGTATCCTGTGATAAACCATAATGGACAAAAATACAAAGAAGAATATATATGTATAACTGAATCACTGTGCTATAAACCAGAAATTAACACAACATTGTAAATCAACTATATTTTAATAAAAAAACTGTTACAAAAATGTACCTTGTATTAGCCCATTAAGAAAGTTTCAACAAATCTCAAATGAATAATGGCAGCTATGTTCTTTGATCTCAGTGCAATAAAATTAGAAATTGTTAACAGAAGGATAGCTCAAAAAAAACCCAAGTTATGTTTGGAAACTACATAATTATTCTGTTACTATATTATAAAATAATTATTGGATTAAAAATGAAACTATATATTAAATTAAGAAATACTTAGAACTGAATGATAATGGAAAAATTGCATATTTAGATTTGTGGGGTAAAGCTAGAGAAGTGCTAACTTTGAGGAAAATTTATAGCCTTAAATAGAACCTGTAGGAAATATGGTTAAAAACAGACAAGATTAGCATTCAATTCAAGACATTGGAAAAAGAACAAACCCAAAGAAACCAGAAGGAAACAATAAAGACAGAAGCAGAAGTAGATGGACTGTGTATGAAATATGATAAATAAGTTTTCTAAAATAAAAAGCTGGCTTTTTGAAAAGGTTAACACTATAGCTATATTTCAGACAAGACTGATCAAGAAATAATCAAAATTCATGTAAGTATGGAGCAAAAAGGCCCATGCAAAACCTTCATCCCTTTTTATTCATGTGCCCAGTGGAGGAAAGGGATTGCCTGAGATCCACAGAATGGGTCATCTTGCTTATCTAATTATTAAGATTCTCCTCTGCTGAGGGGACACAGATATTTACACGTTTTGTGCCCATTTGGAGAGATCTGTCTACATACTTCCCCCTGCCCAACTTCCACCCCCACCCAAACGAATATACAGTAAATGAAATGCACACTAAAATCCCAAGCCAGAAATGTTTGTGAGCTAAGTATGTGCTGTAGTTCGTATACAGAAAATCCTCTGATAATTGAATATGAATACAGGCAAGAATGATGACAACAGGCTTGAAGAATTCCTTTGTACCCCTGGCCGGTCCACGCCAGTCCAGTATTGCTTCCTTTGAAATCCATGCTTGCCTCTTTCTTCCCCACTCTTCAGCTATCATATAAAAAGGAAAAACCCTGTTCAAAGGCAGAAATCCCAAATCACTTGACTCTATCACACTTTTCATTTTACCATGTTTTCCTTTTGATTATTTAGGACAACAATCTCTTCTCTTGCCTCTCTTTTGGGTTGGCCTATAATGCCACCTTCCCAAATGGGACCTTGTCTGCCCTTGACTCTGAACTCCTCTTGCATCCTGGAAATACAACCTCAGGTCATCTCAAATGATGCTCCACTGGCCTCAGCTTCTTCTTCATGACCACTCCTATGCATTTTCATCTGACTTTGTCTACCCTTTTAGGGGTGGTTGACAGCTTTATCCAGGTCACCCCAAGGTTGTATGTGGGTTCTCTTTCAACAGAAAAGTATCATTTATTCAGTCAATCAACATGTCTGTCATTGAGCACATGGCACCCTCTGTCCACTCACCCCATTTAATTGGATTGTTTCCCAATTTCTTGAGTGCCAGAAAAATGGAAACCAACCCTATTTGTTTCTTCCCTTAGTTGCCTTAACGTCACAGGGCTGCTAGAAGTCTCAAGAAGAGAAAAGAACTTTTAACACATTGACTTGTGGGGACATGAAGACTTATATTACTCATGTCAGAGCTGTTTGTTTTAAAGATAAATTTTGTGTCAGAGTTTTCAACTATTAATATTCATGGTTTCAAGCTCATGACATTATTTTTAAATAAATGAGACAAAGCCAGAGAAGCACTCTAACAACTAATTAGTATTTATTCCAAGTTGTAAAAACTGTTACTGACTTGATGCAAGTTAATTTAGAGACCTTCAGAAGTGAGTTTGAATTTCAGTGCCTGAAATGTCAAATATAAAATGTAATAAATCTATTACCATTATCTCATTCTTCAGGTGATAGTGGCTTTGGAGTTAAAATATGTCTCATAAAATTTATATTTGTATTAAGGCTAATTGGCTTTGAAACCTTTTAGAGGGACACCTTCAGAAAAGCACCAAGTTGGAGTTAATAAATGTAGAAAATTTAAACCAAGTGAATCAATGTAAGCCTCAAAAATGGAATTTTAATGATAGGTCAATCAAAGAGTACATCCATACTTACTTCAAATGACATTCTAGATGTGAATCCTTCATTGGCATAAGATTCTGGGCAAAAAAATACATTCTCTCCCAAAAGGTGATTGTGGGGTTGTGGGCCCCTTCTTATAGGAGTGTAGGTAATGTAATAACTTACAAATATGGGTCTTAAGGTGTTTTCCAACATGCTAATGGAGTATGAAGCTGGAATAGCTAGGTTACACACAAAGACAGGTCCCTTCCCCACCCAACATAATTCCTGGAATTACTTATAAGCAATTAGGCCCTTGTGGCTAGAAACAGGATCAGTTAGGGTTTAGTTAGGGTTCATCAGAGAAGCCAAACCACCATGAATATTATGGATATATGGGATTTATTTTAGGAATTAAACCTTGCACAAATATGGTAAAGTGAAGAAAATGAAGATCTGAAAGAGGGAGTTAGAGGACCACAGAACAAGTCACTGAGCGTCCTTCTGAAGCCCTGGAGTGGGTGGAGGAGTCACAGTGTACAGACACTTCTGAAAGGCCAAGTCAATCCAGCTCTAGAAGTGGGGCCTCAAAGTAGCAGATTGTGGAGAGGTCTGTTGGAAACAGTTGCCTCTGTGGGTGCACAGCCAAGATCCTGGTGTTAGTCCTGGGGCTGTTGGGTCAGCAGGGCCAGTGGTTTGGAAGACAAGCTGAATGAGGAGCAGATGAGAGTGATTTACATGCCGGCCACCTCTGCTCCTGTCCCTCACTGTCTGACTGTGATGAACTTCTCAGAGTAGTGACTCCTGCTTCACTTCTGCCTTCCAATTCTTGCACAAGTCCCCTTTCCCAAACCATATTGGCAAGAGGATTCTGGGAGTTGTAAATTGCATTTCAAACAAATCCATCTCTTATTCCTTGGCATTTATACATACTTCTTTTGACCTTGTTTAACATCCAAAAAAATTCAGTACCAAAATCATCCTTCCAGTTAACATAGTGCAGTCATTCCTCATGCAACCAAAAGCATGCTAACATCTTCCCCAGTGGAGTATACACAAGGTCCACTTCATCCATCTTTGGATAATATTAGCTCTTCTGCTATCAGAGTCACACTTTTTTTGGATAATCTGTATCTTAAGTATTGAAATATAAAAGTACTCACTATTAACATTTGTTCAGTAGTAGGAAAATAGGAAAGGGAAAAATAGAATAAAAAATAGTTTATAGCACTTCCATTGGTCATACTTTTTTATCTGTTGGGGTGACCCAAATCTTCCTAACTGAAGGGTCTGAGCCATTAACAGTCCTGTCTGCATTGAATTGTTATTTTCTATTGACTTAGATCACAGATCTTGGAACTCCTAAGATGCACTTCAAGGGAATTCTTGCATTTTAGACATACTCCTCCCTGCTCTCATTTTAGAGTAGCCAACCAATTTTGTTTTGATAAGGTAGGATCAATCACTCCAATTATCTCCATTCTCTGTTGGTTTACTGACATGAGGAACCCAAACTGACCAATTGGCAGTTTCAGTTTCTACTTTAATGGAATCATTAATGTGTCACTTTGTAGAAGCATTCTTGTTTTGGGAACTCAGATCTCTAAACCAGCAAAGCTTTAGGAATGGGAAGCAAACTTTTCCTAGTGGATTACTAGAGGTAATAGGGAGAGGAGTCACTCCATTTTCATCACTCGATCTTTTGATTCATATATCCTGGCTATGGGAAAAACAGGACCATATATTGATTACTGATTCAGAAAAAATACTGCATTCTGAATGGCGTCACTGGAGAGTCACTAAGTGCTGCACTGTAATTAGCTTGCTGTGTCACTAAGTCTTCAATAGAGATCATCCCAGCTCTAGCTAGCCAGCAATCCCAGGGTGATGGGGAAGAGGGCAAGAACATTGAGTTTCATGAGCATTAGTCTATTGCCACACTTCACTTACTGTGAAATGAGTTCCCTAGTCAGAAGCAATGCAACGTGGAATCTGATGATGGTGAATAAGGCATTTGCAAATCCACGGATTAGCAACCTCATTGAGGGCTGGAAGGGCAAATTCATATTCTCAGTGTCTATTCCAGTGAGAACAAAATTTTACCTCTTTTTGATGGAATTAGTCCAAGCTAATCAACCTGCTACCATGTAGCTGACTAGTTCCCTTGGGGAATGGTACCATACTGGGGGCTCAGTATTGGTCTCTGCTGTTGGCAGGTTTGGCATTTCTGCAGCTGTTATAGCTGAACAGGCCTTGGTGAGTGGTAGTCCAAATTGCTGAGCTCATGTAGAAACTCCATCCTTTTGTTCTTATATGCATTGTGGGAAAGATTGCCTGAGATCCACAGAATAGCATCTTTCTTACCTAATAATTTAGATTTTCCTCTGCTGAGGTCACTCTTTGGTGAGCATTCACGGAGAACAAATGTTTACCCACCCTGTGCCCACTTGGAGACATCTGTCTACATACTTTCCCTCCCCCAATTCACACCTGTATTTCATCGATTTTCCAAATGTGTTTCTTCCAAGATAAGACTGTTAAGGTGTGCTACTGGCCCCACCAACTGAAAGAAAACTGTTTCTGATGGTTTTCACTAACAGATATAGAGGAATAAAATCAACAGATCAAGTGCTACATACCAGGGAGTGTGTTGATTTTCTTCAGTAAAGAAACTATCTGGAACAGCAGCTGGATTTGGAGTTAGCACCTGATTAAGTTTATCTATCATTTTCCAAGATATATCTGTCTGCTGAAGAGGTCGAACAGGTGAACTGAATGGGGACATGGAGAGAATCACTATCTCTGCATCCTTCAGATTCTTTATGATGTGATTCATCTGCAATTCCTCCAGAAATACTGTATTGCTTTTTAGAGTACTGCTTGACTTTTCCATAGTAGCCCTCACTTCACAGCACAGGGAACGAAAGGTAGGATTTTGCTGGTTGCCAATGATGTCTATTCCAACTATGCATTCCAGAAACTGGGGAAATAACCACAGTGTGGGTTGGGAAACACACTGGGCTCCCTGTACAAGGATGTACATTCAGGAGAATGACAAACCCTAAGCCAAAACTCGATTGATCACCTAATCTACATAAGCTCCTCCTCTGACTGGTGGAACCCACTGACATTTGAAATCGAAAGAATTGGTGCCAATACAGAACCAGTGTCCAGTAATGCCTCAAAAGTCTGATTATTTTTTTTCTCCAATTGCAGTCACCTCTAAGTCCCTCTGCAGAAGTATAAATTTTGGAAGTGTAGCAGGGTTTAAGGGATTCTTTCTCACCTTTTTTATATGTAGAGATTGTATATATTAGTTTTTTTTTAAACAGCATTATTGAGATATAATTTACATACCATACATTTAATCTTTTCAGAGTGTACAATTCAGTGGCTTTTAGTATATTTACAGAGTTGTGAAACCATCACTATAATATAATTTTAGAACATTTCATCATCCCCCAGAGAAACCATGTATCCATTGGCAGCCACTCCACATTCCCGTCTCATTCCCCACCTTCAGCTTTCAGCCCTAGACAACCACTAATATATCTTTTGTCTCTATAAATTTGACTATTCTGCACATTTTAATTATGGTGATACAATATGTGGTCTTTTGTGAGTGGTTTCTTTCACTAAGCATAATGTTTTTTTTTTTTTTTTTTTTGGGGAGGACCTCTCACTGCTGTGGCTTCTCCCATTGCGGAGCACAGGCTCTGGACGCGCAGGCTCAGCGGCCGTAGCTCACGGGCCTAGCCGCTCTGCGGCATGTGGGATCCTCCTGGACCGGGGCATGAACCCCTGTCCCCTGCATCGGCAGGAGGACTCTCAACCACTGCGCCACCAGGGAAGCCCAGCGTAATGTTTTTGAGTTCATCCATGTTGTAGCTATCAGTACTTCATTCTTTTTTTGATTCTGAATAATATTCCATTGTCAAGATGTACTATATTTTGTTTGTTTAGTGGATGAAGGACATTTGGCTTCTTCCCATTTTTTGCCTGTTATGAATATACTGCTTTGAACATTCATGTACTTTTGTGTGTGTGTGTGTGTGGACATATGCTTCATTGCACTTCCAAGGATACCATCAAGAAAGTGAAAATAAAATCCACAGATTGGTAGAAAAGTTTTAAAAATTATTTATCTGATAAGTACTTATACACAGAATATAAAAACAACTCTTACAATTCAGTAATAAAAAATAATCCAATTTAGAAACAGGCAAATAATTTGAATAGACATTTTTCCAAAGAAGCGATATAAATGGCTAACAGGCACATGAAAAGATGCTCAACCTCATTAGTCACTAGAGAAATGCAAATTAAAACCACAATGAGATCCTTCCTCACACATACTATAATGCTTATAATTAAAAAGACAGACAATAACAAGTGTTGGTATGGAGGATGTGAAGTAATTGGAATGCAGATACGTTGCTGGTGGAAATGCAAAATGGTGCAGCCACTTCAGAAGACAGACTGGCATTTCCTCAGAATGGTATAGAGTTACCAACTGATCCAGAAATTTCACTCTTAAGTATTTAATTATGATGAAAATAGCTTTTTGAGGAACTTATTTAAAGTCTTGGTTCAAAGCTTCTTTGGGATTAGTTGAGCTGGTTTCAGTCTTGGAGTCTCATTTTAAATTTCAATTATATGAAGACTGAACATTTGGAAAACTTTAAAATTATGGCAAAATATTAATCAAAAAGATGAAGGCATCTTTGGAAAAATAGTTGTTTACAATTTTCTCTCCAAAAAGAAATGGGATAATATTATCTGAATATTCTCTGGCACTAAAATCTAACATAGAAGTCAAAACTATCACGATAGCAGGTTGGCTAAGTGATGTCAATGGAATCACAATAGTAATCACGGAAACCAGTCAGTGTCTTATGTGGGGTGGGGGTGGGGGTGTAAAAACCTCTGAAAAGAGAAGTAACTTCAAGATTTCTTTATGGGTTTTGCCAGTGTTTTCTTTGATGTTGCTGCTATTTGTTTCTCTGGTTGTCATACTTTCTCCATTGTTGGAGGTAGGATTTCATAACATCACTAAATATTTTCATGTTAAAAAATTAGAGTCTAATAGTTATATTTTATTCTTTTGAAGGAAATGCTAATTTGATGCAGAATAGTTAGATTTAGAGTGTCATATTTTAAAAATCTGGGTTTCTATTTCAGGCCCCAAGATTTCCTTCAAAATAGAGTAAAAAGGTAAATTGTTTTTGAATTTGTAAAAATCATCTGATTCACCTTAATTTTTTTATGTTGATATATTTGTTTTTATTGATGGTGGTCATTTGGTAGTAAGACTGAACATTTGATATTTTTAAGTTGAAACAGACTGAGTTACTACAAATTTAAACACTTAAAATATGTATAATATTTATGTTTTCTAGTTTTAGTTCTTAGATGCTTACAAGTGAAGATGAGTTTTACCTTGAGGGTAATTTTAAGTGAAATGTAGCAGAATGTCTTAGATTTTGCATTAATTATCTTCAAAGAGTGTTTTTCTTTACTGATTTGATAAAGCAAAATATTTTGCAATAAAATGCTAACTTACTATTATCTCCTTAGATTGCTTGCTGATAGAAATTAGTTAATAGTGAATAACCACACATATCAAAAAATCAGCCATGTCAGCATGTAGACTCTCTGGATAGAACTCTCCAAAAACAGTTACAGGTTTATAAGTTCCCAAGTATAGCCTGAGAAATTGTTGAAAGGATGCAAGAGGAACAAACCTATTCTAAAGTTGGTCTATGGCCATCTTTTTTTCTGTGAAATTCTTTGGGATAGAAATCTAGAAATACTTCTCTTAAAGAAGGGCACCGGGACTTCCCTGGTGGTGCAGTGGTTAAGAATCCACCTGCCAATGCCGGTGACACGGATTTGAGCCTTGGTCTGGGAAGATCCCACATGCCACGGAGCAACCCAGCCCGTGCGCCACAACTACTGAGCCTGCACTCTAGAGCCCATGTGCCACGACTACTGAAGCCTGTGCACCTAGAGCCTGTACTCTGCAACAAGAGAAGCCACCGCAATGAGAAGCCCTCGCACCGCAACAAAGAGTAGCTCCCTCTCGACGCAACTAAAGAAAGCCTGCGTGCAGCAACAAAGACCCAATGCAGCCATAAATAAATAAATAAATAAATTTAAAAAATAAGAAGGGCACAAATGGAAAATGTATGCCAATGAAAAGGAAAATATATGCTACCAAAGAATGAAATATGTTAGCATTAAGAATGCACTTTGAAATTCAACGTTTACTAAAATGTAATGCCCAAAGCAAATGTGTAAAACTAAACAACATTTAATTTTCTTAGCAAATGAATCCTAAACTCGTCTAGATTCTATTAAAGTAAAATTATTCACATAAACCTTATATAATGACATGTGCATTTATTCCAAAGGTAGATCCACTAGTCCTCATCAGGTCAACCCTTTACTTTCTTTTTTTCCTCTATCTTTTTTCTCTCTCCACTCTCTTCTCCCTCTCTCTTTCTCTTATCCTCTCATCTCTTTCTTATTTCCTTCTTTTCTCTATCCCTCTTTTACTTTCCATTCTCTCCCCTTTTCACTTGTTCTCACTTACACTCTCCTTTCCTCTCTTCTTCCTTCTCTTCTATCTCTTACTCTCCCCTTATCTTTCATCTTTTATCTTTCTCCCCTTATCTCTCTTTCCATCACCCTCTCTCCCTTCTTCCTCCTCCCCTTCCCTCCTTTCTGTCCCCACTCTCCTTTTCTTTCCTATCTTTCCCTTCTTTTTCCTCTAATTCTCTACTACTATGTTGTACACCAGGAGTTAAAATAGTGCTATAGGTCAAACAAACTCATAGAAAAAGAGATCAGATTTGTGGTTACCAGAGGTGGAGGGTGGGGGAGGGGGAATTGGATGAAGGCAATCAAAAGGTACAAACTTCCAGTTATAAGATAAAAAAGTACTAAGGGTGTAATGTACAACATGATTAATATAATTAATACTGCTGTATGTTATATATGAAAAATATTAAGAGAGCAAAATCCTAAGAATTCTCATCACAAGAAAAAAATATATTTTTCCTTTTTTTTCTTTTGTATTTAAATGAGATGATGGATGTTCACTAAACTTATTGTGGTAATCATTTCATGATGTATGTGAGTCAAATCATTATGTACACCTTAAACTTATACAGTGCTGTATATCACAATAAAACTGGAAGAAAAAATAAATTAAAGCATTTAGTAAATACTGATTAGTAAATGCCTATAGTTCTGGGTAAGAACTATATGACATAAAGGAGTAAAGAGGAAATTGAAAGAAAGCAAAAATAATTAAACTTAAATAGTTACAAAATAAATACAGACTGATTGAGCATGGTGCTAACATTGAAACCTAGTTTATTAGCTTTAAGACTAGGAATAGTCTTTCTATGTTGCTGTGTGGATTATCATTCTATTTTAAGACTATCGAGACCCTGTAGATGGAGGTGTTGAGCAGCTAATGGTTTTTATTGCATTCTGTATATGATTTCACTGTGTGATTGTTGAAATTATGAAGCTGGTGTTGAAAGATGTGCAGCCATTGGTTTAAAAATGTTTATCTTAACACATATTTGGGAAAGTCAGTTTCTAATTATGGTAAAGTTAGAGAACTAACTTGAAAATTTCTGTAATTTATTTTAATCATGGAATGAAAAGAAGAAATGAAACAGAATATTAGATCATTAAATCTAATTTTCTTTCTTTTTCTTT
Source organism: Neophocaena asiaeorientalis asiaeorientalis (assembly GCF_003031525.2). Classification (NCBI taxonomy): domain Eukaryota; kingdom Metazoa; phylum Chordata; class Mammalia; order Artiodactyla; family Phocoenidae; genus Neophocaena; species Neophocaena asiaeorientalis. The sequence continues at coordinate 10,849,090 of NW_020185328.1, forward strand.
TTCAGTTAAGAAAACTGAGACACAATGTGACTGACTTAGTTGATTACATAGTTCATTAGTGTAGAATTTGTGTAATTTCCTATATCTTGATTCTTAATCTAGTCTGCTTAGTAATTAAGAGATATAGATGTTTTTCAACTAAAGAATAAAATATAAAGTGACTTCCAACTAAGGGATAAAGTTGACTTATATAATTAAGGATTTAAAATAAAATGGTTAAGGTAAATTTAAAAGTTCCTATACACTGAAAAGAAAGTGCCTTCCATTCTTACTATTTGACTCAAGTGACATTCATTAGCTTTGCTTCTCTTCCAATTTGGCCTGGACCCAATAAGCAATATTGCAACTATTCTCACCATCATCCTCAATTCCCTTAATACATTTACTGCCCATCTCACTCCTTTGTCAGTCCCTCCGCTGTGAGTCAATCAATGATCTTTCTTCTTGGTTCTGCCTCTGGGTTTCTGAGAAGTGCTCAAGAAAGTTGCATAACCATGCTGATGGTGCCATTATGAATGAAGTGTTCCAAACTCAGTGGGGCTTCTGATGATGCTTAGAAATTCTTTTGTTAATCCATAGCAGGGTTCCTTTTCCAGTCTTATATGGATTTTGTAAGCCTCTACTCTTTTTTTTTCAATCCCCAGCTTCATCCTTGTCCCTACCTGAACAGATGTTGCTTCTACCTTTATTCAGAGCATCAAGGTCATCAGGTAAGCTTTTCCTCAGTATCCTTCCTATTCATTTCTGAAATCAAATCTATTTTTATCATCTTTCTTTCCTTCCTTAGTGAAAGCATGGGAGTGGTCAAGAGCAGGGGCTCTGGAGTCAGATTAAGCATTTTAGCTCTTCAGTCTATTAGGTGTGTGACTTTAGGCAGATTACTTACTCACTCTGTCCTTAAATTTCCTTCTCTGTGTAATGAGGGTAGTAACAGTATCTACCACATAGACTTGATATAAGAAATAATGAGGTAAGGTACATGTAGTGCATGGTACGTGGCACAAAGTAAGTGCATGAGTTAGCACGTCTAGATTTTGGTTGTTGTTATTATTGTGATTACCTAGGAAAGAAATTGTTCTACTCTTTTCACACTTAACCATATCCATCTCCTCTAGCCTTTGAGCTATATATTATATCCCATCTCTCTTCAACCCATTTCTCCCCAGTGCCATACTCTTTCCAGTATAAAATTATGCTCAAGCATTCCATTTCTGAAAAATATCAGAGATCCTGATTATCTCATTAGTTAATATTTAACTCTAACCCTATCCTGACCATAACCCTGCCTTATTCTTGTTCTTCCATTATGACATAATGTTGGTAACTGTAAGTAGTTTCTCAGCTGCCACTGGAACTCAAGTGTGGAATTCATATTTGAATGGGATGGTAATTAAAATCTACTAACTCCGAGATGCTATGCCTCTATAACTAAAGACTCTATGACTAATGAAAGTAGAATTGTCTCCTCCTTATCATTAAAAATGAGTTTAGGGACATCAGAAAGATGGCGGAGCAGGAAGCTATGGACTTTCCTTTCCCCTATGGAAAGGAAGCAATTCATGGACAAATTCAGCAACAATTCATGGACAAGCTCCTTTTGTGAGAAATTTAGAAATTAATTGCACTCCAGGAAAACATGAAACCATACTCATTGAAGCCAACAGGAGATTCAAGATACCTTCTTGCTGGAATCTCAGTCCCTAGCACAGTGTCATACAACTGGGAGGAGAACCCCCATCCCAGCTTTCAGCTTGTCTTAGGGGAAGGGAAAGAGTTGGTCCAAATGACCCCAGATTTTTTGTGGGGCCTCCCCAGAAGACTGACTTCAGTTTTTCCAGTCTTAGATTGCTGATGGGATGAGCACAATCTAATTGCCTGTAGAAAAATAAAGTCGGTGACTGGGACTAATAGTCACCATAGTTCTTCCCCTAGCTGAGCACAGAGTGAGTAGAGGAAAACCCCTGGCTCCCAGCTTCTTCCTAGGGAAGGAAAGAGTGGGTCCATGTGTCCAATGCCCCAAATTTTATGGGGGATACACAAAGGACTGGCTTCTTTCAGTCTTCCATGTCTCAGAATAGATAGAACCTGGCAAAATCTAGTCACCTAGGGGTTAGTGAGAACAGAGATGGAGGTTTGGAAGTAACCATACCTCCTCCCCTGGCTCAGTACAGAGTGAGTGGATGAAAGACCTCCTTGGAGAGGGAAAAAGTTGGATGGAATGTTCAATAATCCAACTTCTCTGAGAGATGCCTGAGGGACTAACTTCCATATGACTTGTTCTGGTGCACTGGATGCTTGAGGGCTGCAAAAAAACCCCAAAGAAAGTGGATTGGACAAGCAGGAAGGTTTGAAAGACCACTAGAGTCTCTGGGCAGGCTGACCAGTGGAGGTCTTTTCCTGTGTGAGGCCAGTCTATGCAAACTAGGAGATGTGGCTGATTTGTCTAATGCACTGACACCAGTACAGAGAATCAAGAAAGATGAAGAAGCAGGCAAATATATTTCAAACAAAGGAACAAGAAAAATCTCCAGAAACTGACCCTAGTGAAATGGAGATATATGGTTTACCTGACAGAGAATTCAAAATAACCATCATAAAGATGCTCACCAAGGTCAGGGGAACAACGTATAGAGAAAGTAAGACTTTTAACAAAGAGATAGAAAATATAAAAAAGTACCAAACAGAAATCATGAGCCTGAAGAATACAATAACTTAGCTGAAAAATTCACTAGAGAGCTTCAATGACAGACTAGACAAAGCAGGAAAAAGAATCAGTAAACTTGAAGATTATTGTTGGAAATTATCCAGTCAGAGGAAAAAAAAAATTGAAAAAAGTGAGAAAGTTTAAGGGACTTATGGAAAACGGCAATAGGATTAATGTATGCATTGTGGGAGTCTCAAAAGGAGGGGAGAGAGAGCGAGAGAGAGAGAGAAACCAGAAAGCTTATTTTAAAAAAAATGAACCTTGACTGAAAACTTCCCAAATCTGGGGAAGGAAATGGACATCTAAATCTAAGAAGTTCAATGGATTACAATAAGATGAATACAAAACAAATAAACAAACAAACACTGAGACACATTATAATCAAATCCTCAAAAATCAAAGACAAAGAGAAATTTTGAAAGCAGCAAAAGAAAAGTAACTTGTCATTTACAAGGGAACTGCCCTAAGAGTACAAGATTTCTCAGCAGAAACCTTGCAGGCTAAGAGAGAGTGGGGTGATATATTCTAAGTGATGAAAGAAAAAAAACCCTGCTAACCAAGAATACTGTATTCAGCAAATTTTTTTCTTCAAAAATGAAGGAGAGATAAAGTCTGTCCCAGACAAATAAAAACTAAGGAGTTAATCATTGCCAGACCTGCCTTACAAGAAATGCTAAAGGGAATTCTCAAGTTAAAATGTCAGGACACTAAATAGCAACATGGTAGTGTAAGAAAGTATAAAACTCATTGGTAAAGGTAAATATGTAGACACATATAGGTTACTTTAATACTGTAATGGTGTTCAGTAATAAAGTATAATTGTTATACTTTTAATTCAAGTATAAAAGTTAAAATGCAAAAGCAGGGCTTCCTTGGTGGCGCAGTGGTTGAGAGTCCGCCTGCCGATGCAGGGGACACGGGTTCGTGCCCCGGTCTGGGAAGATCCCACATACCGTGGAGCAGCTGGGCCTGTGAGCCATGGCTGCTGAGCCTGTGCGTCCTGCGCCTGTGGTCCGCAACGGGAGAGGCCACAACAGTGAGAGGCCCGCGTACCGCAAAAAAAAAAAAAAAAAAGCAAAAGCATTAAAATAACTATAAAATATGTCAATAGATATGTAATGTAAGTAGATGTAAATTGTGACAACAAAACATAAAGTGGGGGGGGGAGGAAAAGTGGTGAGTTTTTGTATGTGATTGAACTTAAGTTGTTACCAGCTTAAAATAGACTATTGTAATTTTAAGATATTTTATGTAAGCCCCATGATAACCACAAAGAAAATGCCTACAGAAGTTATACAAAGGAGAAAGAGAAAGGAATCAGCATATCAATGTAAAAAAAGCAGGAAAACAAAAAGGGAGATGGCAATAGAAGAAAAGATAAAAGAACTACAAGACTAACAGAAGACAATTAAAAATGGCAATAGTAAATCCTTTCTTATCAATAATCACTTTACATGCAAATGGATTAAACTCTCTAATCAAAAGACATAGAGTGACTGAATGGCAAAAAGCAGGACTCAAGTAATCAAAAGACATAGAGTGACTGAATGGCAAAAAGCAGGACTCAAGTATATGCTGCCTAGAAGAAACTCATTTTATTTTATTATTTTTTAAGAAACTAATTTCTGACTTAAGGATACACATAGGCTTAAAATGAAGGAATAGAGAAAGATATTTGATGCAGATGGTAATCAAAAGAAAGCAAGGTAGTAATACTTGTATCAGACAAAATAGACTTTAAGTCAAAAATTTCATGAGAGACTAAGAAGACATCCTGTAATGATAAAAAGTCAAGTCATTAGGAAGCTATAACAATTATAAATATGTGTGCAACAAAAATCAGAGCACCTAAATATATAAATCTAACATTGACAGAACTGAGGCTGAAATAGACAACAATACAATAGGAGACTTCAATACCCCACTTTCAGTAATGGATAAGAATATCCAGAAAAAAGACCAAAAAGGAAATATATCTAACAGACATATACAGAATATTTAATCCAATAGCAGCAGAATATACAGTTTCTCAAGTGCACACAGAACATTCTCCAGGAGAGATCACATATTATGTCACACAACAAGTCTTAGCAAATACCGGAAGTCTGAAATTATAACAAGTATCGTTTCTGACCATAATGGGAGGAAACTAGAAATCAATAATGGAAGAAAAACTGAAAAATTCACAAATATGTAGAAATTATAAAACATATTATTTATTTTTAATTTAAAAAATGTAAACATATTTATTGGAGTATAATGGCTTTACAGTGGTGTGTTAGTTTCGGCTGTATAACAAAGGGAATCACCTATACATATACATACATCCCCATGTCTCCTCCCTCTTGTGTCTCCCTCCTACCCTCCCTATTCTGACCCTCTAGGTAGACACAGAGCACGGAGCTGATCTCCCTGTGCTATGTGGCTGCTTCCCACTACCTATCTACTTTACACTTTGTAGTGTATATATGTCCATGCCACTCTCTCACTTCATCCCAGCTTACCTTTCGCCCTCCTCGTGTCCTCAAGTCCATTCTCTATGTCTGCGTCTTTATATCTGTCCTGCCCCTAGGTTCTTCAGAACTTCTTTTTATTTTAGATTCCATATATATGTGTTAGCATATAGTATTTGTTTTTCTCTTTCTGACTTACTTCACTTTGTATGGCAGTCTCTAGGTCCAACCACCTCACTACAAATAACTCAATTTCATTTCTTTTTATGGCGAGTAATATTCCATTGTATACATGTGCCAAATCTTCTTTATCCATTCATCTGTTGATGGACATTTAGGTTGCTTCCATGTCCTGGCTATTGTAAATAGAGCTGCAATGAACATTTTGGTACATGACTCTTTGAATTATGGTTTTTCTCAGGGTATATGTCCAGTAGTGGGATTGCTGGGTCTTTTGGTACTTCTATTTTTAGTTTTTTAAGGAACCTCCATAATGTTCTCCATAGTGGCTGTATCAATGTATATTCCCACCAACAGTGCAAGAGTGTTTCCTTTTCTCCACACCCTCTCTCAATAAGCATTTATTGTTTCTATATTTTTTGATGATGGCCATCCTGACTGGTGGGAGGTGATACCTCATTGTAGTTTTGACTTGCATTTCTCTAATAATTAGTGATGTTGAGCATCCTTTCATGTGTTTGTTGACAATCTGTATATCTTCCTTGGAGAAATGTCTATTTAAGTTTTCTGCCCATTTTTGGATTGGGTTGTTCATTTTTTTGATATTGAGCTGCATGAGCTGCTTATAAATTTTGGAGTTTAATCCTTTGTCAGTTCCTTCATTTGCAAATATTTTCTCCCATTCTGAGGGTTGTCTTTCTGTCTTGTTTATGGTTTCCTTTGCCGTGCCAAAGCTTTTAAGTTTCAGTAGGTCCCGTTTGCTTTTTTTTGTTTTTATTTCTATTTCTCTAGGAGGTGGGTCAAAAAGGATCTTGCTGTGATTTATGTCATAGAGTGTTCTGCCTAGGTTTTCCTCTAAGAGTTTGATAGTGTCTGGTCTTACATTTAGGTCTTTAATCCATTTTGAGTTTATATTTGTGTATGGTGTTAGGGAGTGTTCTAATTTCATTGCTTTACATGTAGCTGTCCAGTTTTCCCAGTACCACTTATTGAAGAGGCTGTCTTTTCTCCATTGTATATTCTTGACTCCTTTATCAAAAATAAGGTGACTGTATGTGCGTGGGTTTATCTCTGTGCTTTCTATCCTGTTCCATTGATTTATATTTCTGTTTTTGTGCCAGTACCATACTGTCTTGATTACTGTAGCTTTGTAGTATAGTCTGAAGTCAGGGAGCCTGATTCCTTCAGCTCTGTTTTTCTTTCTCAAGATCGCTTTGGCTATTTGGGGTCTTTTGTGTTTCCATATAAATTGTGAAAATTTTTTTTCTAGTTCTGTGAAAAATGCCAGCAGTAGTTTGATAGGGATTGCATTGAATCTGTATATTGCTTTGGGTAGTATAGTCATTTTCATAATGTTGATTCTTCCAATCGAAGAACATGGTATATCTCTCCCTCTGTTTGTATCATATTGAATTTTGGTATCAAGGTGATGGTGGCCTCCTAGAAGGAATTTGGGAGTGTTCCTCCCTCTGCTCTTCTCTAAATGTTTGATAGAAATGGCCTATGAGACCTTCTGGTCCTGGGTTTTTGTTTGTTGGAGGATTTTTAATCACAGTTTCAATTTCAGTGCTTGTGATTGGTCTGTTTATGTTTTCTATGTCTTCCTGGTTCAGCCTTGGAAGGCTGTGCTTTTCTAAGAATTTGTCCATTTCTTCCAGGTTGTCCATTTTATTGGCCTATTGTTGCTTGTAGTAATCTCTCATGATCCTTTGTGTTTCAGCAGTGTCAGTTGTTACTTCTCCTTTTCATTTCTAATTCTATTATTTGAGTCTTCTCCCTTTTTTTCTTGATGAGTCAATTTATCTACTCAAAGAACCAGGTTTTAGTTGTATTGATCTTTGCTATCGTTTCCTTCATTTCTTTTTCATTTATCTGCTCTGATCTTTATGATTTCTTTCTTTCTGCTAACTTGGGTTTTTTTTTTTGTTGTTCCTTCTCTGATTGCTTTAGGTGTAAGGTTAGGTTGTTTATTTGAGTTGTTTTTTGTTTCTTGAGGCAGGCTTGTATTGCTATAAACTTCCCTCTTATAACTGCTTTTGTTGCAACTCATAGGTTTTGGGTCATCGTGTCTTCATTGTCATTTGTTTCTAGGTATGTTTTGATTTCCTCTTTGATTTCTTCAGTGATCTCTTGGTTATTTAGTAGTGTATTGTTTAGCCTCCACGTGTTTGTCTTTTTTACAGATATTTTCCTGTAATTGATATATAGTCTCATAGTGTTGTGATCAGAAAAGACACTTGATACGATGTCAATTTTCTTAAATTTACCAAGGGTTGATTTATGATGCAAGATATGATCTATCCTTGAGAATGTTCCATGAGCATTTGAGGAGAAAGTGTAATCTGCTGTTTTTGGATGGAATGTCCTATAAATATCAATTAAGTCCATCTTGATTAATGTATCATTTAAAGCTTGTGTTTCCTTATTTATTTTCATTTTGGAAGGTCTGTCCTTTGGTGAAAGTGGGGTGTTAAAGTCTCCTACTATGACTGTGTTACTGTCAATTTCCCCTTTTATGGCTGTTAGCTTTTGCCTTACGTACTGAGTTGCTCTTATGTTGGGTGCATAAATATTTATAATTGTTATCTTTTTCTTGGATTGATTCCTTGATCATTATGTAGTGTCCTTCTTTGTCTCCTGTAATTGTCTTTATTTTAAAGTCTATTTTGTCTGATATGAGAATTGCTACTCCAACTCTCTTTCGATTTCCATTTGCATGGAATATGTTTTTCTATCCCCTCACTTTCAGTCTGTATGTGTCCCTAGGTCTGAACTGGGTCTCTTGTAGGCAGCATATGTATTTGTCTTGTTTTTGTATCCATTCAGCTAGTCTATGTCATTTGGTTTGAGCATTTAATGCATCTACATTTAAGGTAGTTATGGATATGTCCTATTACCATTTTCTTAATTGTTTTGGGTTTATTATTGTAAGTATTTTCCTCCTCTTGTGTTTCCTGCCTAGAGAAGTTCTTTAGCATTTGTTGTAGAGCTGGTTTGGTGGTGTTGAATTCTCTTAGCTTTTTCTTGTCTGTAAAGGTTTTAATTTCACTGTCGAATCTGAATGAGATCCTTGCTGGGTAGAGTAATCTTGGTTGTACGTTGTTCCCTTTCATCACTTTAAATATGTCCTGTTACTCCCTTCTGGCTTGCAGAGTTTCTGCTGAAAGATCAGCTGTTAACCTTATGAGCATTCCCTTGTATGTTATTTTTCCCTTGCTGCTTTTAATATTTTTCCTTTGTATTTAATTCTTGATAGTTTGATTAATATGTGTCTTGGCATGTTTCTTCTTGGATTTATCCTGTATGGAACTCTCTGTGATTCCTGAACTTGATTGCCTATTTCCTTACCTATATTAGGGAAGTTTTCAAGTATAATCTCTTCAAATATTTTCTCAGTCCCTTTTTTTCCCCTCTTCTTCTTCTTCTTGGACCCCTATAATTCTAAATTTTGTCCATTTAATGTTGTCCCAGAGGTCTCTAAGTTTGTCCTCAATTCTTTTCATTTTTTTTTCTTTATTCTGCTCTGCAGTAGTTATTTCCACTATTTTATCTTCCAGGTCACTTATGCATTCTTCTGCCTCAGTTATTCTTCTATTGATTCCTTCTAGAGAATTTTTACTTTCATTTATTGTGTTGTTCATCATTGTTTGTTGGCTCTTTAGTTCTTCTAGGTCCTTGTTAAACATTTCTTGTGTTTTCTCCATTCTATTTCCAAGATTCTGGATCATCTTTACTGTCATTAATCTGAATTCTTTTTTCAGGTAGATTACCTATTTCCTCTTCATTTGTTTGGTCTGGTGAGTTTTTACCTTGCTCCTTCATCTGCTGCATATTTCTCTGTTTTCTCATTTTGCTTAACTTACTGTGTTTGGGGTCTCCTTTTCACAGGGTGCATGTTTGTAGTTCCCGTTGATTTTGGTGTCTTCCCTCAGTGGCTATGGTTGCTTCAGTGGGTTGTGTAGGCTTCCTGGTGGGGGGGATGGGTGCCTGTGTTCTGGTGGATGAGGTTGGATCTTGTCTTTCTGGTGGACAGCATCATGTCTGGTGGTGAGTTTGGGGTTCTGTGAACTTATTATGATTTTAGGCAGCCTCTCTGCTAATGGGTAGGTTTGTGTTCCTGTCTTACTTGTTGTTTGGCAAGGGTGTCCATCACTGTAGCTTGCTGGTCGTTGAGTGGAGCTGGGTCTTAGCATTGAGATGGAGAATTCTGGGAGAGCTTTTGCCATTTGATATTACATGGGGCTGGGAGGTCTCTGGTGGACCAATGTCCTGAACTTGACTCTCCCACCTCAGAGGCTCAGGCCTGATACCTGGTTGGAGCACCAAGACCCTGTCAGCCACATGGCTCAGAAGAAAAGGGAGAAAAATAAATAAGTAAGTAAATAAATAAATAAATAAATAAAATAAAATAAAGATATTAAAATAGAAAAAGATTATTAAAAATAAGAAAATAAAAAAGTAATTTAAAAAAAAGGAGAAAGAAGAGAGGAACCAAACCAAAAACTCAATCCAACAATGATAACAAGCGCAAAATGTATACTAAAAAACAAAACAAACAAACAAACAAACAAAAATACCAACAGTCAGAACCCCAGGAGAAATGGCAAAATCAAAGCTATACCGACAAAAATCACACAATGAAGCATACACATACACACTTACAAAAAGAGAAAAAGGAAAAAAATATACATAAAAAGTAAAAAAGGAAGAGAGGAACCAAATCAATAAAGAAATCTATCTATGATAATAAGCTCTAAATACTAAACTAAGATAAATATAAAACGAGAAACAAATTAGGTTCAGACAGCAAACCCCAAGTCTACAGTTGCTCGCAACATCCACTGCCTCAATTTGGAGATGATTCTTTGTGTATTCAGGTATTCCACAGATACAGGTACATCAAGTTGATTGTGGAGATTTAATCTGCTGCTCCTGAGGCTGCTGGGAGAAATTTCCCTTTCTCTTCTTTGTTCACACAGCTCCTGGGTTTCAACTTTGGATATGGCCCTGCCTCTTCATGTAGTTTGCCCTCTGGCATCTGTTCCTCACCCAGACAGGAGGAGGTTAAACGAGCTGCTGATTAAGGGGCTCTGGCTCACTCAGGCCGAGGGGGATGGAGAGGTATGGAACGTGGGGTGATCCTGCAGTGGCAGAAGCTGGCATGACGTTGCAACAGCCTGCAGCGTGCCTTGTGTTCTCCCGGCGAAGTTGTCCCTGGATCACGGGACCCTGGCAGTGGCAGGCTCCACAGGCTCCCGAGCGGGGAAGTGTGGATAGTGACCCGTGCTTGCACACAGCCTTCTTGATGGCTGCAGCAGCAGCCTAAGTGTTTCATGCCATCTCTGGTGTCCGTGCTGATAGCCGTGGCTCGCGCCCATCTCTGGAGCTCATTTAGGCGGTTCTCTGAATCTCCTTTCCTCGTGCAACCTGAAACAATGGTCTCTTGCCTCTTAGGCAGTTCCTGACTTTTTCCTGGACACCCTCCCAGCTAGCTGTGGCGCACTAGCCCCCTTCAGGCTGTGTTCACACAGCCAACCCCAGTCCTCTCCCTGGTATCTGACATCCGAAGCCTGAACCTCAGCTCCCAGCCCCCACCTGCCCTGGCGGGTGAGCAGACAAGCCTCTCAGGCTGGTGAGTGCTGGTCGGCACTGATCCTCTGTGTGGGAATCTCTCCGCTTTGCCCTCTGCAGCCCTGTTGCTGCTTTGTCCTCCATGGCTACACAACTTACCCCCCGTCCACCCTGTGTCCCCGCCAGTGAAGGGACTTCCTAGTGTGTGGAAACTTTTCCTCCTTCACAGCTCCCTCCCAGAGGTGCAGGTTCCATCCCTATTCTTTTGCCTGTGTTTTTACTTTGTTCTTTTGCCCTACCCAGGTACCTGGGGGAGTTTCTTGCCTTTTGGGAAGTCTGAGGTCTTCTGCCAGCATTCAATAGGTGTTCTTTAGGAGTTGTTCCACATGTAGATGTAGTTTTGATATATTTGTGGGGAGAAAGGTGATCTCCACGTCTTACTCCTCCGTCGTCTTGAAGGCACCCCTTACACAACATATTATTGAGCAACCAATGGGTTGATGGAGAAATCAAAAGGGAAATCTGAAAGTCACTTGAGAGCAACAAAAATAAAAATCTAACATACTAAAACTTACAGCAAAAGCTGAGGGAAGTTCATAGTGTTAAATGCTTACATTAAAAAAGAAGCAAGATCTCAAATAAACAACTTAGCTTTACACTCGAGGAACTAGAAAAGAAAAAGAAGCTAAGCCCAAAGTTAGTAAAGGAAGGATACAATAAAGATTAGAGCAGAAATATATGGTATAGTATTTAAAAACCAAGATCTGGCTGTGACATGACCTTGCCTACCAGCGGGCTGTCATCAACTCCAGTGTTCTTCCCCTGCATGGATGGATGCCCTCCAGGCCCACTTGGACTCTGACGCTACATGTCAGGTTCCCTGGCATGGGCTCCAATAACCCATGCCAGGCTGTGCTTCCCCGTAATCTCCTTCACATGGATGCCTCTGAACACTGCTCAATCTTTGACTCCCCACACTGGGAGAACCCCTGGTGTAGATACTTTCCTCATACAATCTCCACAGTGTTGCCCTCCTTAATCTGTTCAGATAATGATACCCTACAGTAGTCTGCTTCTCTGGGTAGATGCCTCTTCTACCTTGGCTAGATTCATCCTGCTCAGGTTCCCCATGACTACCTCCTAATTTCAGCATAAATAACTATATTTTCAAACCCCTACTAATGGTTTTAGAACAGAATTAGTCAGGAAAGGAAGGAAAGGAAAAGGGACAATTGTACTCACTAGAATTTATCCCTAGTCCCAACTTCTTCTTCCAGTGCAGACCAGCCTTACTCCATGTTGCCTGCCCACTTAATCATGCATCTTGCTCGTTCATCATAATGTCTTACTAATTCCTACTTGTGGTTTGCTTGGCCCCTGTCTGTGCTCACTGAACATCACCCTGGCTTAAACTTTTCCAGTGTTGTATCCCCATCTCGTTACCAATGTGCTAGATAGCAGTTCAGGGTCAGGTCCTTTTTGATTCAACATGCTTCTGCAGCAATCACACTGTTCTCAGGAGGAAAAGATTGGATGAGTGATACCAAACCAAGAATCATCTCTGAAGGGTGGTTGTTGAAACCATAGGAATGGAGGAGGTTGAGAGTGAAGAAAAAGAAAACTAGATATACCTTGGGAAGAGTGTTTATGTTTAGAGGACAGGAAGAGGAAGGAAAAAGGGAGTTAGAGAAGGGATAACTTGGGCTAATCTACAGCCTGGAAAAAAATGAAAGTAATGGCTCTAAGTAGCTAATTTCTTGAGGAGAATTTGACTCAATGCTGTGTCCTTAAAAAATTTAAGTTGGAAGATTAATGGTATTATTATAGAACTGGAGTAAACTAAGAAATATGACATTATATAATGACTTGTTATGGTAAGAATGACTCAGTGGTTTGAGTCAAACCAAGTGATTCATCTATACAGCCTATAAGACCATCTGACAACTATTTTGCCTGGCTTTGGAATTCAGGGTCAGTTAAAGGGAGACTTGCCTTTTCTGTTTTAGTTAACTTTTGGGTGGATCATTTGATAATAATAGTCTTGTGAATGCATTACAAAAAGCCTTGTGGGAGAGAGCCTTTGGAAAGCATAGAGCTGGCTGTCTCTTGGATTGCTTGGCTGAGTTTATTTGCTGAAAGAAATAAAACTTTGCCTAGGCAAGGTCACCTTTGCGTAGGTGACCTTGTTCAGATTGGGAAATTCTCTGGAAACATGAGAAGCATGTATGCTCATTTTATTTACCACTATATCCCCAGCACCTAACACAGTGCCTGGCATATTGCAGATTTTTGATAGGTATTTGTAAAATGAATGAATGAAGGGAGATTGTCCTTCACGTCTTTGAGAAGTCGTCATATGATGGTGAGAGAAACCATTCCTGAAGTTATTTTGAGATAACTTTGGAAAGATGGTCATGGCTTAAAAATTTTCCAAGACAATCCTCAAGGAACATTAATATGTAACATATTAAAGATTTGATCTGCAACAATGACTTTATTTACTGTGCATTCCGTTCATAGAAATAGATACCATTTTTTACTGTGCTTATAATTTAAACCTCTCCTAGAAGGTCAAACAGTAAATCACCAAAGAAACAAGTAACTGCATAAAATACAACATTTGGAAGTCCTTTTTAGAAGCAAATAGATGCAAGTGGATGTACACCATCCAGAAAGACAATTGTGCTGATTGGATCTCCCATGACACTGTGCCCTGCCTGCCCCCCCAACATAGTAAAATTTTAAATAATTATGGCAATAAAACTGCAGTCATTTATAAGAAAATTATTGCAGTGATTAAGTAGTTCAGTAATAATATGTCTTCCAGATGGATTAATGAAAATTATTGTGAGATGGTCTTTTCATCACCAATTTCTTTTCATCCCTACATTACATTAACCAAACTACCTTTTCAATAGTTTGGGACTTACCTTTTTAAGAAAACAGCATTCAAACAAATCTTTCCCAAATGGGAATAAGGGAACTAACATTTATTTATCTCATACTCTGTTCCTAACAGTAGGCTATTTAATCTTAAAAGATTTATTTTTCTATTAAGTGAAGCACAGATAATAATTAGTGGATATGTTTCATTAAAGGAAATTAGTTGTAAAAAACCCTAATCATTAAGAGCTAGTGCTCAAGAGCAGACAGACCTGGGTTTAAATTCTGGCTTCTCTCTTTTCTAGATGGGCTTTTGGACAAGTTATCTAATGTTTCTTAAATTTACACATCAATAAACTGGGTTTAATAATATTGCTTACTTCATTGAGATGTTTGGAGCATTCAAAGAGATAATGCATATAAAGCACTTAGCTTAATACCTGGCACATAATAAGTGCTCAATAAATATTTATACTCTTTATTATAGAAGGATTTGCTACAGATTTTCTTCAAATGCTTTGCTCCATTTAAATGAATCAACTTACATGCAACTTTCTAGGAATTCATATATTAGATGTCATGCAAAGTGTATAGAAGAATTATATTTTTTATTAAGTTTAACCCATGGACATGTGGTTCTCAATGCAAATAGAATGGAGAAGGGTGAACTGCTTGCCAGGGGATGACTTCTGGAAATGTGTATGTTGTTTTTGGTACTCACATACTGTATAAAGATCTCAGGATGAATGAAGTCTACCTTCCACAATATAAAGAACAGTGTTATTTAGCTTTGCCTTTGTCAAGAGTGTAGAATGATAGCCAGTTTCATAAATGGCAGCAATGCTTGCTTCCACTTAGGCATTTAGAGTGAAATATTGATACGATTTGGGATACAGTATATGTTCCTATGAAATTACTATTTTTATTCATCATAATGATTTGGAATGATGTCTGATGAAATCAATGGTTGACCAGAAGATTAATAATTTGTTGATTTCCCAATAGAGGAAAAAACATTTCCAAGATTCTTACATGTAAGGTTCATTTTTTTCATTCATTTGTCATTTATTCAACAAACTTTTATAGAGTGTCTGTTATGTTTATTCTGCTTTGTTTAGTTAGCATCTAATCCAATGACTGGTGCATATTGGGTGCATAACAAAGGTAGTCTGAATGATGGACTGAGGAATGAGTGGGAGGTAAATAATAAATACATGGTCTATGCCTTGTAGGAGCTTAGACACTAGTAGGTCAGATAGACGGTTTGGAGAACAGAAAAAAAGATCTCTTTGAGAACGTCTTTTATGTCTTTTGTTTTTGCTTTAAACTTTACTATGTAACATGAAGCAGGGCAAATATGCAAATTCTAGAATATTATGCACAGAGATATTATTAATAGGCCTGGAACAAAGCCCTGAAATCTACATTATTAGCAAGTATCCCAGGTAATTTTTATGCATGTAGCATAAAAATATCTTTGAGATAATATCTTACTCCTTGTATTAGATCCAGAGAAAAACATCAAAATTATTTTCAAATTACTTTCATATTTCCTTTTCATTGCTGCAACCAACAGTAAGAAGAACAACAAAACAAAGCAAAACAAAACACCCTTAGATTGCCCCCGGGAAGGGAGAGAGGGGAGAAGTAATACAAGGGATTTGGTTGGCATGTGGAAGTATTTCTGAATCCAGGAGAATATGCTCCTAATCTCCTCAGTTGGATCCCCTTGGGGATGAGCATGGTGACATATGGGCAAGCCTCATACTGAGCCATTTCTGCAACCTTTTCTGTTAATTATTTTCTCCATCTTTCTGGGGGAGAAGTTGTTGGTCATATCAATTTTTACAGAACTGATGACAAGGAGCACAAAAAGGCACTGAAGGCTTATCTTAACACTTTCTGTTTCTCTACCTGTGGTTAACATTAAGAACAACTGGACCCTTCGTGGTTATAGATGCTGCAAAGCAATCCACATAAGATGTGATGTTTGCATAAACAACTTCTGCAAAAGGAAAGATACATGCTTACACAAAGGGACAGGCTCAACCATTTGAGGAACTGATAGCGAATAAAAGACTTTGACTCTTTCCTATCACTTGGTATCACTTTACACAGTCTAGCGTAACAATGTTTTTTAGTTTTCAGAGTGCAAAAGCTTGAGCACACCACTTGGAAAGAGGATGAAATCCAAAAATTCAGTTTATCCAGGGACCCAGTTTTATTTGAGTATTTTGCGGGAGACACTGAGTATTGCTTTTTAACATTTTGATTGTGACAGAGGGATTGTAGTGACTGAGTAGAAGCTGACCTTGGTGAATCCTAGTTTACAGTGGAGTCAGCCATGAGTGCTAGAGCATTCACCCTACAGTATTTAATCTTTTGGAGATTAGGCTTCATATACCCTCAGTGTTCTGTTGGATAAAGACTAAGGAGCTTTGGCTGGAGGGGCAGTGCTGCTGGGCACCACTTTCTGGGCAGAGGAGAAACATGAAAGTAGATAAATCTCTCAAGTGGAACATACAAGACTATTCGGGGTGGTGGTGGCAGGTGAGTCTCTCCAGCAGATTATGAGCGAAGGAAGACTGCTGCTGAAGCCAGTAATAAAGTTGGGACCAGGAGCACAATGGCAGAGATTGGATCCTTGCTCCAGATGCTACCATGAGCATTGGATGAGAACCAGTGGGAAAAGATATTCCCTCAGTATTACACTTTGTTGTAAGACCCTGTGCAGTATCATGCATTATCCCAAGGTTTTAGAGCCCTTTCTGTAAGCCTTTTCAGTTCAAATTCCTAGCCACTTCCTAGGGGACAAGGCAGTCCTGGAATGCTGGGCTGGGACTGGTTTTAGAAACTACCACACCAAGGAACTGGAACCATTGTCTTCCTTGCCTCTTTCAGCATTAGCTTTCTAAAGGATGAGGTGGACTTTCTCTCTTTTATTGTTTACTTTTATTTTTATCCATGTAAAATTCACATAGCATAAATCTCAGCATTTTAATATTTTAAAGTGTACAATTCAGTGGTACTTTGTACAGTGGTATTAGTATATTCATAATGCTGTGCAGCAATTACCACTATCTAGTTCCAGAACATTTTCCTCACTCTGAAAGAACACTGTAAACCCATTAAGCAGTTACTCCATTTTTCCCCTTCCCCCATTGTCTTCCCCCAATCTGCTTTTGGTTTCTATAGATTTATCTATTCTGGGTATTTCATGTAAATGGAATAGTATAATATGTGGCCTTTTGTGTCTGGCTTCTCTCACTTAACACAGTGTTTTCAAGATTCATCCATATGGAATATATCAGTAATTCATGCCTTTTAATGATCCAATAGTATGCCTTAGTATGAATATACCACATTTAAAAATCCCATTCATCAGTTGATTGACATTTGGGTTGTTGCCACTCTTGGTTATTGTGAATAGTGCTGCTGTGGACATTTGTGTACAAATTTTTGCCTGAATACCTGATTTCAGTTCTTTTGGGTATAGGCCTAGGAGTAGAATTGCTGTATCATATGGTAATTCTATGTTTAATATTTTTGAGAACAACAAATTGTTTTCTGGAGTGATTGCACTATTTTGTGTTCCCACCAGTGTTGTTTGAGTGTTCCAAATTCTCCACGTCCTCACCCAAACTTATTTTCCATTTTAAAAATGATATTCAGTCTAGTGTATAAAGTGGTATCTCATTGAAGTTTTGATTTGCATTCACCTAATGACTAATGATGTTGAGCATCTTTTCATGTACTTCTTGTTTATTTGTATATCTTATTTGGAGAAATGTCTACTCCTTTGTCCAATTTTTAACTGGGTTCTGTACCTTTTGTTGCTGAGTTGTGATAATTCTTTATATATCTGGTTACTAGATCCTTATCAGCTATATTATTTGTAAATATTTCCTCGTGTTCTACGGATTGTCATTTTACTTTCTTATTAGTATCCTTTGATGAATAAAATTTTTTAATTTTGTTGAAGTCCAATTTATCTATTGTTTTTTCTTTTTGCATGTGCTTTTCGTATAATATTTAAGGAACCATTGACAAATTCAAAGCAATGAAGTTTTACTCTTATGTTTTCTTCTAAGCGTTTTATAGTTTTAACTCTTACATTTTGCTATTTGATCCATTTTGAGTGAACTTCTTTGTATGGTGTGAGGTAAGGACCTAACTTCATTCTTTTGCATGTGGATATACAGTTGTCCCAGCATTATTTTTTATTCTTAATTTAAAAAAATTTTTATTTTAAGTTCATTTTTTAAACATCTTTATTGGAGTATAATTTCTTTACAATGGTGTGTTAGTTTCTGCTTTATAACAAAGTGAATCAGTTATACATATACATATATCCCCATATCTCTTCCCACTTACATCTCCCTCCCTCCCACCTTCCCTATCCCACCCCTCTAGGTGGTCACAAAGCACCGAGCTGATCTCCCTGTGCTATGCGCCTACTTCCCACTAGCTATCGATTTTACATTTTGTAGTGTATATATGTCCATGCCAATCTCTCACTTTGTCCCAGCTTACCCTTCCCCCTCCCAGTGTCCTCAAGTCCATTCTCTAGTAGATCTACAAGGTTATTCCCATCTTGCCCCTAGGTTCTTTATGACCATTTTTTTTCTTTTAGATTCCATATATATGATTTTTCTGTCTATGTTTTCCTCTAAGGGTTTGATAGTGTCTGACCTTACATTTAGGTCTTTAATCCATTTTGAGTTTATTTTTGTGTATGGTGTTAAGGAGTGTTCTAATTTCATTCTTCTACACATGGCTGTCCACTTTTCCCAGCATCACTTATTGAAAAGGATGTCTTTCCTCTATTGTATATTCTTGCCTCCTTTATCAAAGATAAGGTGACCATAAGTGCATGGGTTTATCTATGGGCTTTCTATCCTGTTCC
Organism: Neophocaena asiaeorientalis asiaeorientalis; assembly: GCF_003031525.2. Taxonomy (NCBI): domain Eukaryota; kingdom Metazoa; phylum Chordata; class Mammalia; order Artiodactyla; family Phocoenidae; genus Neophocaena; species Neophocaena asiaeorientalis. The sequence continues at coordinate 10,867,787 of NW_020185328.1, forward strand.
ATTGATCTATCTTTCTGTTTTTGTGCCAGTACCATAATGTCTTGTTTACGGTAGCTTTGTAGTATAATCTGAAGTCAGGGAGCGTGATTCCTCCAGCTCCGTATTTCTTTCTTAAGCTTTCTTTGGCTATTTGGGGCCTTTTTTGTTTCTATACAAATTGTGAAACTTTTTGTTCTAGTTCTGAGAAAAATGCCAGTGGTAGTTTGATAGGGATTGTACTGAATCTGTAGATTGCTTTGGGTAGTATAGTCATTTTCACAGTGTTGATTTTTCTAATCCAGGAACATGGTATATCTCTCCATCTATTTGTATCATCTTTAATTTCTTTCATCAGTGTCTTATAATTTTCTGCATACAGGTCTTTTGTCTTCTTAGGTAGATTTATTTCTAGGTATTTTATTCTTTTTGTTGCAATGGTAAATGGGAGTGTTTTCTTAATTTCACTTTCAGGTTTTCCATCATTAATGTATAGGAATGCAAGAGATTTCTGTGCATTAATTTTGCATCCTGCTACTTTACCAAATTCATTGATTAGCTCTATAGTTTTCTGGTAGCATCTTTAGGATTCTTTATGTATAGTATCATGTCATCTGCAAACAGTGACAGCTTCACTTCCTCTTTTGTGATTTTGATTCCTTTTATTTTTTTTCTTCTCTGATTGCTGTGGCTAAAACTTCCAAAACTATGTTGAATAATAGTGGTGAGAGTAGGAAGCCTTGTATTGTTCCTGATCTTAGTGGAAATGGTTTCACTTGTTCACCATTGAGGATGATGTTGGCTGTAGATTTGTCATATACGGCCTTTATTATGTTGAGGTAAGTTCCCTCTATGTCTAGTTTCTGGAGGGCTTTTATCATAAATCGGTGTTGAATTTTGTCAAAAGCTTTCTCTGCATCTATTGAGATGATTATATGGTTTTTCACCTTCAATTTGTTAATATGGTGTATCATATTGATTGATTTGCATATATTGAGGAATCCTTGCATTCCTGGGATAAACCCCACTTGATCATGGTGTATGATCTGTTTAATGTGTTGTTGGATTCTGTTTGCTAGTATTTTCTGAGGATTTTTGCATCTATGTTCATCAGTGATATTGGCCTGTAGTTTTCTTTCTTTGTGATATCTTTGTCTGGTTTTGTTATCAGCGTGATGATGGCCTCGTAGAATGAGTTTGGGAGTGTTCCTCCCTCTGCTATATTTTGGTAGAGTTTGAGAAGGATAGGTGTTATCTCTTCTCTAAATGTTTGATAGAATTCGCCTGTGAAGCCATCTGGTCCTGGGCTTTTGTTTGTTGGAGGATTTTTAATCACAGTTTCAATTTCAGTGCTTGTGATTTTTCTTTTCATATTTTCCATTTCTTCCTGCTTCAGTCTCAGAAAGTTGTGCATTTCTAAGAATGTTTCCATTTCTGCCACATTGTCCATTTTATTGTTATATAATTGCTTGTTATTTTTTTAAAATTTATTTTATTTTATATTGGAGTATCATTGATTAACATTGTGCTAGTTTTAGGTATACAGCAAAATGATTCAGTTATACATATACATGTATATTTTCTTTTTCAAATTCTTTTCTCATTTAGCCTATTGTAGAATAATGAGCAGAATTCCCTTTGCTATACAGCAGGTCCTTGCTGCTTATCTATTTTAAATATAGCAGTGTGTACATGTCATTCTCAAACTCCCAATCTATACCTGCCCCTCTCCCTTCCCCCTGGTAACCATAAGTTTTTTCTCTAAGTCTGTGAGTCTCTTTCTGTTTTGTAAATAAGTTCATTTGTATAATTTTCTTTAAGATTTTGCATATAAGTGATATCAAATCATATTTGTCCTTCTATGTCTGACTTACTTCACTCAGTATGATAATCTCTAGGTCCACCCATTTTGCTGTAAATGACATTATTTAATTCTTTTTAATGGCTGAGTAATATTCCATTGTATATATGTATCACATCTTCTTTATACATTCATCTGTCTGTGGACATTTAGGTTACTTCTATGTCTTGGCTATTGTAAACAGTGCTGCGATGAACACTGGGAAGCATGTATCCTTTCAAACCATGTTTTTCTCTGGATATATGCCCAGGAGTGCGATTGCTGGATCATATGATAATTCTATGTTTGGTTTTCTGAGGAACCTCCATACTGTTTTCCACAGTGGCTGCACCAATTTACATTCACACCAACACTGTAGGAGGGTTTCCTTTTCTCTACACCTTCTCCAGCATTTATTGTTTGTAGAATTTTTGATGATGGCCATTCTGACTGGTGTGAGGTCATATCTCATTGTAGTTTTGATTTGATTTCTCTAATAATTAGTGATGTTGAGCATTTTTTCATGTGCTTCCTGGCCATCTGTATATCTTCTTTGGAGAAATGTCTGTTTAGGTCTTCTACCCATTTTTGGATTGAGTTGTTTGCTTTTTTGATATTGAGACACATGAGCTGTTTGTAAATTTTGGAGATGAATCCTTTTTCAGTCACATCATTTGCAAATATTTTCTCCCATTCTGTGGGTTGTCTTTTCATTTTGTTTATTGATTCCTCTGCTGCCAGCACTATTTATTGAAGAAATTCTTCTTTCCCTATTCCATTGTCTTGGCACCCTTGTGACAAACCAATTGACTATAGATGTATGGGTGTACTTCTGTATTCTCAATTATGTTTCATTGATCTATATGTCTATACTTATGCCAATATGCTAGCTGCTTTAATTACTGTAGCTTTGTAGTAAGTTTTAAAACTGGGAAGTGTGAATCATTCAACCTTGTTCTTTTTCAAGATTGTTTTGGTTATTTGGGGTCCTTTACTCTTCCATATAAATTTTAGAATCAGCTTTTTCATTTCTGCAAAAAAGCTATTGGGATTTGGTTGGCTTGCATCAGATCTGTAGGTCACTTTGGGAAGTAGTGTCATCATAAAAATATTGTCTTTGAATCAATGAACACACATGCCTTTTCATTTATTTAGGTCTTCTTTAATTATTTAGCAATGTTTTATAGCTTTCAGTGTGCAAGTCTTGCATCTACGTGCTTAATTTTACTCCTTAGTATTATGTTCTTTTTGATGCTATTGTAAATGGGATTATTTTTAAAATTTCCTTTACAGATTGTTCATTGATGTGAAATACAACTCACTGTCATTGATCTTATATCCTGCAAATTTGCTGAGTTAGTTTATTCATTCTAGTTGTCTTTTGTGGATTCTTTGGGTTTTTCTATAGATAATATCATGTCATCTGTGACTAGAGATAGTTTTCTTCCTTTCCAGTTAGGAAGTCTTTTATTTTTTTTCTTGACTCATTTTCCTGGCTAGAATTATTGATACGATGTTGATTAGAAGTGGTGAAAGTGGGCATCTTTTCTTATTTCTGATTTTAAGGGGAAAGCTTTCAGTTTCTCAGTATGATATTAGCTGTGGGCTTTTCATAAATCCTTATTATGTCAAGGAAGTTCCCTTCTATAGTTTTTGAGCATTTTTATTATGAAAGGGTGTTGGAGTTTGTCAAATGCTTCAATCAAGATAATAATGTGTTTTTCCCTTTTATTTTATTTATGTGGTGTATTACATTGATTGATTTTCATATGAGGAAATACCTTTGCATTCTTGGGACAAATCCTAGGTGGTCATGGTGATTAATCTTTTTATTATACTGCTGTATTTGATTTGTTACTTTTTAGTTGAGGATTTTTGCATCCATATTCATCAGGGGTCTTGGTCTATAGCTTTCTTTTCTTGTGATGTCTTTGTCTGGCTTTGGTATCAGGATAATGCTGGACTCATAGAATAAATTAGTAAGTATTCCTACCTCTTCTATGTTTTGGAAGAGTTTCAGAAGAATTGATGTTAATCGTTCTTCAAATGTTTGGTAAAATTCACTAGTGAAGGCATCTGGTCCTGGGCTTTTCTTTGTTGATAGATTTTGGTTACTGATTCAGTCTAGTGGCCTTTCATATCAGCTTGAAGGGCTACCATTAGCATTTCTCATAGGGAAGTTCTACTGTTAATGAACTTCCTCAGTTTTTGTTTATCTGGAAATGTTTAAATTTCTCCTTTATTTTTAAAGGATAATTTTGCTGTATATAGAATTCTTTTTGTTTTTTTTTACATCTTTATTGGAGTATAATTGCTTTACAATGGTGTGTTAGTTTCTGCTTTATAACAAAGTGAATCAGTTATACATATACCTATGTTCCCATATCTCTTCCCTTTTGCATCTCCCTCTCTACCACCCTCCCTATCCCACCCCTCTAGGTGGTCACAAAGCACCGATCTATCTCCCTGTGCTTTGCAGCTGTTTCCCACTAGCTATCTATTTTATGTTTGGTAATGTATATATGTCCATGTCACTCTTTTGCTTTGTCACAGCTTACCCTTCCCCCTCCCCATATCCTCAAGTCTATTCTCTAGTAGGTCTGTGTCTTTATTCCTGTCTTACCCCTAGGTTCTTCATGACATTTTTTCCCCTTAAATTCCATATATATGTGTTAGCATACGGTATTTGTCTTTCTCTTTCTGACTTAATTCACCCTCTATGACAGACTCTAGGTCCATCCACCTCATTACAAATAGCTCAATTTCATTTCTTTTTATGGCTGAGTAATATTTCATTGTATATATGTGCAACATCTTCTTTATCCATTCATCCGATGATGGACATTTAGGTTGTTTCCATCTCCTGGCTATTGTAAATAGAGCTGCAATGAACATTTTGGTACATGACCCTTTTTGAATTATGGTTTTCTCAGGGTATATGCCCAGTAGTGGGACTGCTGGGTCATTTGGTAGTTCTATTTGTAGTTTTTTAAGGAACCTCCATACTGTTCTCCAAAGTGGCTGTATCAACTTACATTCCCACCAACAGTGCAAGAGTGTTCCCTTTTCTCCACACCCTCTCCAGCATTTATTGTTTGTAGATTTTTTGATGATGGCCATTCTGACCAGTGTGAGATGATATCTCATTGTAGTTTTGATTTGCATTTCTCTAATGATTAATGATGTTGAGTATTCTTTCATGCATTTGTTGGCAGTCTGTATATCTTCTTTGGAGAAATGTCTATTTAGGTCTTCTGCCCATTTTTGGATTGGGTTGTTTGTTTTTTTGTTATTGAGCTGCTTGTAAATTTTGGAGATTAATCCTTTGTCAGTGCTTCATTTGCAAATATTTTCTCCCATTCTGAGGGTTGTCTTTTTGTCTTGCTTATGGTTTCCTTTGCTCTGCAAAAGCTTTTAAGTTCCATTAGTTCCCATTTGTTTATTTTCATTTTTATTTCCATTTCTCTAGAGGTGGGTCAAAAAGGATCTTGCTGTGGTTTACGTCATAAAGTGTTCTGGCTATGTATATAGAATTCTTAAGTGACAGGTCAGTTTGTTTGTTTTTGTAACTTCTGCACTTAAAGATGTCATCCTATTTTCTTCTGGCCTCCTTTGTTCCTAGAAGAAATTGGTTGTTAATCTTATTGAGAATTCCTTGTATGTGATGAACCCTTTCTTTCTGGCTGTTTTGAAGATTCTCTTTTTATCTTTTTCTTTGGCAGTTTGATTATAATGTGTCTGGGTGTGAATCTCTGAATTTACACTATGTGGAATTCATTGACCTTTTTGGATGTGCAGATTCATGTCTTTCATCAAATTTGGGACATTTCAACCATTATTTCTTCAAGTATTGTTTCTTCCCATTTCTCTCCCTCTACTCCTTCTGGGGCTACATTTATGTATATGTTGGTATGCTTGATGATGTCCTACAGGTCTCTTAGACTCTGTTTATTTTTCTTCATTCATCTTTCTTTCTGCTTCTCAGACTAGATAATCTCAACTGTGCTCTCTCCAGGTTTGCTGATTCTTTTGCCTGCTCAAATTTGCTGTTGAACCCTTTAGTGACTATTTCATTTCAGTTATTATACTTTTCACATCAAAATTTCTTTTTGGTTCCTTTTTATAATTTCTATCTTTTTATTGATCTTCTCTATTTGATGAGACATTGTTCACTTGAGTATATCTTTTTATATTTAAGACAGTTGATTTAAAATCTTTGCCCGCTAAGTTCAATGTCTGGGCTTCCTCAGGGACAGTTTCTGTTAACTTATTTTTCCCTGTAAGTGAGACATACTTTTTCTTTTCTTTGCATGTCTTGCAACTTTTTGTTGGCAAAGGAGCACATTACTATCATAATGTGGCAACTCTGGAAATCAAATTCACCCCCTCTGCTGTGTTCTCCCTGTTGTGGGTTGTTGATGTTTGTTTGTTTAGTGAGTTTTCTAAACAATTTTTATAAAGTCTGTATTCTTTGTTGTGTGTGGCCATTGAAGTTTCTGTTTCATCAGCTAGTGATTTGACAGAGAATTCTTAAAATACTGTAATTTATCAGCTTCTTTCTTCACTAAGTATTCCCCTGGTAGTTGTGAGTTTTTGATTAGTTTCCAGAGATCCATAAAAGGTATTATGAGTAGTAACACTTTTTGGAGGGATGGAATTTTGGATTTTCCTACTCTGCCATTTTTGTTGGCAATACCGGTTCCTTCTTTACTTTTTAATCAGGAAAAGGTGTTTTTTTTTCTCCCTCCTTTATATTAGTCTGAGTAATGGCCACCAAAGATTGTAAGGGAAAAAATGTCTTTGCAGATGTAATTAAACTAAGAATTTTGACAAAGGAAATAATTTTGGATTATCCAGGATTACATCACATGCATCCTTATAAGAGGAAAAGAGAGAGAGATTTTAAGACACACCTTGAGGGACTTCCCTGGTGGTCCAGTGGTTAAGACTCTGTGCTTCCACTGCAGTGGGCCTGGGTTTGATCCCTGGTTAGGGAACTAAGAAGGCAATCTGACCACAGCAGCAGTGACGGAACTGTTGTAACCACAAGGAAAGGAATGTCAGCAGCCCTAGAACCTGGAAGATGGAAAAACAGATTTTCCCCTGGACACTTTGGAGGGAGTGCTGCTCTGCTAACACCTTGTTTTTGGCTCAGTGAAGCTGATTTCAAACTTTTGGCCTCCAAAACTGTGAGAAAATAAATTTCTGTTGTTTTAAGTCACCAAGTTTGTGGTAATTTTTTACAGCAGCCCTTGAAAACAAATACGCCTTCCCCCAGACTACTGAGCTATTCCTCTATGCCCACTTTCCAAAGGTTGCTGTCTTTAGTGATCCCAAGGTGATTTTTTTGACCTATATATAATTTTACTTCACACACACACACACACACACACACACACAAACACACTGTAGCTATAACTGGCACTTCCCTTACTAAAGAAGAGAAGAAGAAATATAAATTTAATCATTGGCTTGGCATCCTTCCCATAGGCCTTCCCATTACATACCCTATATATTTTCCAAAAACTAGAGGAAGATGTAATATAATTATTCAGTATTTAGTCTCAATTAAAAGAAGCCCAGTTCAAGTCAAGGGTTTGTATTTCATTCAGACAGTATGTAAAAGTATAATTATAATTCAGTGTGATAACTAGCAGAATCCAAAAACCTGTGGAGTCACAGAGAAGGACTTTGATACTTAGTGAAACTAGAAATGACCTCTCAAAGATCCCCATTTGAGGCAAGTCTAAGAGGATGCCAGGAGTTTGCCAGGCAGAGAATGCCTGAATATGAAGCACTATGGGCAGAGGCAACAAAGCATGAAAGGGTGTGATGTATTTGAAGGATATAATGGAAAGTTTTATTTGGCTGGAGGGTAGGAGGTAGGGAAAAATGGATGAAATACTGCTGGAAAAGTAGGTTGTCATCAAACTGAGGAAGTCTTGTATGCTGTGATAAAGGATTTAATGATTATTCTGTAGGAAAATGGTAGCAAATAGAAGTTTCAAAGCAAAGAAGGAAGATTTTGGAGATGATATGGGCAATGGACTGGATCAGAAGATTAGAGGTAAGAGAAAGAACAGCTTGAAGTAAAACATTGGTAATGGGGGTCGACTTGGGAATTAAACTTGAGAAACAGGGCTGCATAGTATTGACAGTGACTAATTGGATTTGGGGTAGAGATAAAACAGAGGGTGACATTGAGGAAGAAGTTGATAATACTGTATATTGGCTAGTGTGTTACTATGATCTTCTGCCCCCCACCCCCCGCCAATTCATATGTTGGAATCCTAATGCTTAATGTGATGGTGCTAGGAGGTGGGGCCTCTGGAAGGTGATTAGGTCATGAAAGGTAGAGCCCTTATGAACGGGATTAGTACCCTTACAAAAGAGATCCCATAGAGCTCTCTTGACCCTTCTACCATGTAGTTATACAACAAAAAGCCTGGAACATGGAAGAAGGCCCTCACCTAATCATGCTGGCACCCTGATCTCAGACTTCTAGCCTCTAGAGCTTCCAACCTTCCTGAGAAGTAAATTTCTGTTTTTATAAGATATACAGTCTGTGGTATATTATTATAGCAGCCCAAACAGATTAAGACAAATGCATAACTTAAATAACAATAATTAGTGTCTTTTGACTTACTTGGAAGGTGAGGGTTGAGCACGAATTTTTCTTCTTTTTGATCAACATAACTGGAAGTTGAAAATCCAGAGCATGAAAATCAAAGTAACTACTATTACTGACTGATCTAGTGCCAGAGAGTGATAGATAAATGCTTGCTGTCAGGACTCACTCATTCTTATCACTCACAATCTCAAATAATTATGTACTTGGATGTGGGCCAAGAGCTGTGAAATGGATTGGGGAGCCAAGGCCAAAACGTCCAGTTGAAGGACAACTGGTCATGTATGTATCTGTCAATTAAAAGAAATAATAGTATGTCATTTTAACAGGATGGTTACAAACTCTCAAAAAGTAAAAGTTTTGGAGACTATTTTTACAACACTGGCCATAGGAGGAGAAATATATCATAGTTGCTGAGTTTGTTTGAGTTTTCTCTATTATATTTGTTATGTATGTGGAAAAAATCTATGAATATTATCATATCAGAGTAACTCACATTGGAACATAGTTTTTTTCTTTATAGAATAAAATACATATTATTAATAAAAATATGATCTTATACACTGCTCCTTTTACTACCCAATTTTCAAATCTCATAATTATTTCTAAAAATTCTTTCCCTTTCCATATCTCTGCAGAGATTTAGCAGCAGAGTGCCTGATCATTGTTTTGTGATACTTGATACTATTGACATCCTATTAGTTTTATAAGCTAATCTTCACTAGGGAAATCAGATGCCTTGCCATAAATAAGAAAAATTTAATTGAAATTGATAATATATTTGTTAAAAATCCCTGAAAATATCTTAGTGATTTGTGAAATATGGTCATCCAAAAGTGCTGGCCACTTTTATTCAGTTATGGAAGTACTTATATATATGACTAGATTCTCACTGTATAATTTCCTATTGCTGCTGTAACAAATACTACAAACTTAGTGGCTTAAGTGACACACATTTATTATCTTACAGGTCTGGAAGTCCGCAGTCCAAAATGGGTATTGTACCTAAAAATTAAGATGTTATCAGGGCTGCATTCCTTCTGGAGGTTTTAGGGAGAATCTATTTTCTTGCCATTTCCATCTTCTAGAAGTTGCCCACATTCTTGGGCTCATGGCCCCATTCCTCCATCTTCAAAACTATCTGATCAAATCCTTCTCATGATGTCATCTCTCTGGTTCTGACTCTTCTGCTTCATTTTTCCTTATTTAAGGACCCTGTGACTACATTGGGCCCACCCAGATAATCCAGCATAATCTTTCTATGTCAAGGTCAGTTGATTTAGCAATTTAATTTCATCTGCAACATTATTCTCTCTTGCCATGTAACATAACATATTCACAGCTTCTGGGGATTAGGATATATACATCTTTGGGAGCCATTATTGTGCCGACCACATCCACCAAAATAGTTTTTAATGTAAATTTGGAATGAAATTATGCAAATGTAAACAGACATATGTGTAAGCTACTGCTCAAATCCATATTCTGTTTAAGAAGATCATTGGTTAGCTAATTAAAAAAAATAGTCACTAAATTCTGGTATTAAAGTGTGAAAATAATGGGAGAAAACCAAACAGGGAGAAAAGGTTTTGAAGTTAGTTATGTAGAGTTTTATAATTTTGACACCCATATTACAAGTGTTTGTGTCTGTTTACTTGACTCCACTAGAGCTTCTGTGGGGCAGGGTCTACATCTTACTTCCTTTTCTAACATGTTACATAATGAATGAAATTTATTTATTATTATTTATTTTTTCCATTTAAAATATCGATAATTGTTATAATGACATTAAAATGTGTCTCTTTATCTCCCAAGATGTAATGTACTTTTGGGGCCTTGTTAGATAATCAACAGGGTGCTAAGTGCTAAGGAATAAGGTAGAGGGTGGGCAGAAAACAAAATGCTTAGTAACAATCCCAGACTTTAAGGAGTTCATGATTGAGTGGGAGATGTAGATGCATAAAGATGTTTAAAACCTGCATGAGGAACACTATGTGAGGATGTGGAGAGGGAACACAAGTGGCCAACTTTTTCTGGGCACTCGGGGAAGGCTTCACAGGGGGACGGACAAGTGACCTAGGTCTTCATGGGGAAAAGAGTTGGCCAGGCAGAGAATGGGGTCAATGACATTCCAAGCAGATGGAAAATCAAAGGCAAAGGAAGGCAGGTGGGAAAGAGTGGGAAACTATGTTGCATGTAGTATTTGAATAGAAACAAAGGATGTCTCAACAATGAAAATACAATTTATTGTTTATTAAATGTCAGCAAATGAAGAAAGAAGTCTTATTTAGACTGCTACCAGACGCACTATAAATTTTATGTAAATTAATAAAAGGAAAATACCCAAATAATACAAATACAACAGACAGATATGACAGAACAATGGTGGTATAGAACGATCACTTCATTTTGGCACTAACCAGCTCTGTGACCTTGGGCACGTTAACTACTTAGTAAAATAAAAGGGCTGGAATAGATGAATTTTAAGATTTTTTTTCTAGGCTAATATTCTGTGAAGCAAAACAAGCAACTGACTCCACAGTTTTTCTTTTTGACTGAGAATTCTGTTAAAGTTAATTAAATCATTTAGACTAGCTCACGTGTGTGGAAGCAAACACAGACGTTTTGTTTATCATTTCCATATGGCCTATTGGTAGCCATCACAGGCATTTTACTGGGAAATTTCCTGTCAAAATAATACAGAGTATAAAGAATTGAAACAGCATGTTGCAATGACACATCTGTTAGGGTGGTTTTCATGTGTGTGAAGAATCTGATTTATCAAGTCTTCTATCATCTATTCTACTTTCATCCTTTCTTACAGATCAGTGTGCCTTCACGAGGGGAAAGCTCTGTCAAGTATATTTTTATCTTGCTTGGGTTTGCTATTTAACATTTTTTTTTCCTCAAGAGACCATGAGACAGGTAGAACAAGTGTTTTTTTTGAAATCTGGCAGATCTTCATATGTGCCAAATTTTCTTCTATCTTTACTCTTAGCTGCTTCTTTTTTTCCTTAGCGCCCCCTGCAGGCTTCTTGACATTTTTTTTTTTTTGGCTTTTTACCTTTCGTGCCTGTAAACTGAACAGAAATTTTCCACTGAGAACATTGTACAGAGGCTGATGGCCTCGCTACTGCCTATAATAGATGGTTATATCTCAAACAGCCATGGAGATAGCTTGTGGGATATTTTCAGAGGAGTTTCTCATGAAGATCTGTGTCACTTCTACTGGAACACCTAAAATATAATTTAGTGAAGGAAAGCCCAGAAATGTAATTGTTGTTAATAAACAATTGCCTTTCACCGTTATCACTGCAGATCTCATTAGTAATAGAACACGTCTTTACTGCTGCAAATAAACAAGAATACTGAGTTATATGTTTTCCAAATGTACGTAGCCCCTGTAAATGGACTACTGTCACCAACTGACCTAGACAAATTTAATTACACCCTGATTTTAGGTTTCTTCGAATGAATGAATGATAGGTTGAAATGAAATATGTCTTAGGCCAATCCAGGCCACACAAATAGACTTTGTTAAACAAATCTTTATTAGCTAGCAGGCACAGAATTCTTCATAGATCCTGTGCTGATAAAGGCTCAGGTTTCTGATCTTTCTGGTGCTTTGATACTACCTTGCAAGAATCGTTCTCTCAGGGCAGACAGGATGACATTTTAGAGGCAGGATTCTGATTCTCTTAGGGTTGTTATTAGTCAACCAAAAATTCTCTAATAACAGGGCCATTTAGAGATCAAGCCATAGGTACCATCCTGAGGGGCTGAAGCTAAAGGTCTCACTAGGTTCTTATACTCCGTTCATTCAAGGTTGGTGAATGTTTCTGAAATATTTAGCCAATCCACATATCACAAATTCTTTACATTCACCAAATGAAGGTGTATTTCTAACATTCACTCTGCTAACTGACAAGCCACTGATTTCACCAATAAGATCCTATTCTTGACATGAAATATGCAAATTAATAAAACATCTGCTGATGATCAGTGAAATTGGTAACAGGAGCACTTGTAACATCTACTTTGGGAGTATGGCCTTAAGGGTATAAAGCTAGCTGGCCTCCTCTGGAGTACAAATTCCTGATTAAGACACTGAATTGTACGTGGCTTGTAATCAACCTAATAACGCGATATCACATGATACTGATATCACACCATCTATGCTGAAGTCCTTTAAAGAAAATTACAGACAACCACTCAATAGTACCCTGTGTATTCGTTTCCTATTGCTGTTGTAACAAATTACCACAAACCTAGTGGCTTAAACAATATGTTTATTATCTTACAGTTCTGAAGGTCAGAAGTCCAAAATTATCTTGCTGAGCCAAAACCACGGTGTTGGCAGGGCTGCGTTTTTTCTGGAGGTTCTAGGGGAGAATGTTTGCCTGCCGTTTCTAGCTTCCAGAGGCTACCTTCATTCTTGGCTCTTGGCACTGTTCCTCCATCGTCAAAGCCAGCAATGGCTGGTCCAGTCTTTCCCATGCTGCATTATCCTGGTTCTCTGCTTCCATCATATTTCCTTCTCTGACTCTTCTGCCTCTTTCTTCCCTTATAAGAGCCCTTGTGATTACGGGACCCACCTTGATAACCTAGAATAATTTTCCTGTCTCAAGTTCTTTAACTTATCACATATGTGAAGTCCCTTTCACAAGTTCTGGGGATTAGATATGGACATCTTTGAGGAGTCATTATTCTGCCGGTCACACCCTGTTAATATTCTAAGTAATTTTCTTAAAGATTTTAAATTTAACATCAATCATGGCATCCTATAGTGAGAATAGAAAAGACATGGTCTTTGGACCTGATGGATACTGGTATAAATTCTGGCTCCTTACCTAATAAGCTGTAAGACATGGGAAAGGAAAGTGGAATAATGAATATCTTGAAGGGTTGTCCTGAGGATTAAATAAAAGTAATGGGTGGAAAGGACCTGGCACATAGGACACACTAAATAAATTGTAGCAAAAGGTAGCTGTCATGATAATTAACAGAATTTTAGAGCTGGAAAGAACCCCAGAGATCACTTCAACCTCTTTCAGCAACAGAACTACTTTTTTATAGTGTAAGAAAAAGTCTTATGTAGAGTCTCATGAAAAGCCTTAATCTACAAAAAAGATAAAAGCAATAGATGGATCCTTAGGTGGAATAAGTTTCCTTCTCCTCTGTGTCCTCATCATCCCTCTCCCCCCTTCCTCTGCCTTCTCCTTTTACTCTTCCTTTCCTCTTCCTCCTCCTTCTTTTCTTCTTCTTCTTCTCCTTCTCTCTCTCTCTCTCTCTTTTTTGGCTGATAATCCTTTGCTGTTTCAGAACGCTTGTTTCTATAGTCTAAGGATAATAGCTTGAAAACCATGGATCTAGTTTGATTTCTCATTTTGCACTGGAAGAAAAAGAAGCCCAGAGAGGTTAAGTGACTTCCAAGGTTGCACAGCTACTTAAAGGAACACGAGGTATCAGAATTTAGTACTCTTGATTCTTAGTCCAATGCTCTCTCTATCATGTTGGAGGTGGGGTAAGTTAGAGTGACCAGAAAGCTGTTAGAGAAATGAAGAATTTTGGGATATTTAGTTAAGACTAAATATCCTAAAATGATGGCAAAAATAAAAGGAACCTACCTCCTATCACAGAATCTGGTTTCGTATGTTGCAAAAACAGTACGCAGAAGTACAGAATTTGGCACTTCATCAGCACCGCGTAAAAGGAATGTTGTTTGTGAGATGTACTAGATTAGAAACAGCTTCTCTCTGGCATAACAGTGTTAGAAACTTTGCTTGAAGACTGGGGTTCTCCACAAAAATTTATAGTGTTGAATTTGGGTTCCAGAGAGTCGGGGCTCCCATGTAATCCTCAGAACACACTGAGAGGACAAGGCAAGTGCTAGCAAAGCAGAGTGTGGCTGTCATTAGGGAGACCAGATGTCTTTGTTTTCAATTTCCCTTTCAATTCTGGGGTCAGCGTTCTCTCTCTACCAGGTGCTCGGAGGTATTACAAAAGAGACAGAATTAAATGGCTGCCAAATTATGCTATAAAAACAATTTTTAGTCCAGCCCATTCCTGAAACACAGAATTTCTTTCCTTTCAGACTTAAAATTCAACATTCTAATGAAACAGTGTGGCCCTTGTCCAAAATTCACTCAGAACTAATATGTTCTTAGTCTTAAAATCAATGTTACTTAACTCTAGGATACACAATATTTAATTATTTTATGAATGAGCATAAAAGCAAACACTGAACTATATTTCTTCCTGGTCACACTTATTGTTATATCTTGGGGTTATACTTTAGGTATACAAATGAAAGTATGTCTATAATCTGGATAATAAATTCAGTTCATAGTAAAGAATCACAGCAAAATTGCTTAGTTCAGGTTATTCAAAGGCACAAATATTATGGATGATGGTTGGAAACTTCAGCAGAAAAATTAATGATTAAGTTAATTTCCTTGCCAAAAGAAATTGTTCATTTCATACCACACCCCCCCAAATCATATATCCATAATCTACCCACTTGATTTTTTGTCTACTTTTTATTCTGACTGATTCATTGTTTGTGTCACTTACTACTGATGAATTGTCTGGGAGCAGTGGCTGGTGAGAAACTTGAGACTAGGTTTTTTCTTTTTAATATTTATCAGCTTACAATATTGATTACTTTTCAGGAGCAGTCAGCTATAGTAATATAATAGCAAAAGGATAGGATTTAGTTTTGTAAGACTTGGTTAGAGTTCTAGTTTAATACTTATTAGCCTTAGTGACCTAACAACTTTAAGAAAATTTTCTTATCTGCAAGATAATATGTGCCTTGCCGGGTTTTGGGGAGTATTAAGAGATATTGATGTGAAGTGTTTTGTGAAGTATTATAGAATGTTAATTTTTGTTTCTCTGATATATGCCAGATATCTCTCTACTGTGCCTTTATTCAATAGAAAATGAGCAGCTACATGACCTATTACTTTTATCTTGGGATAGTGACAGTGTTTCCTATTCCTTGTGTGTGTGTGGTCTGCTTCATGTTTCATGTAGAACTGGCTGTTGTCTCTTTTTTGAAGGTCTGAATTAGTCTTCTATGGGTAACATTGTATTCTTATCCAATTATTCCAGAGCTACAGAGTTTCTTCACTTCTTTTAACTTGCAGTGAAAATTTCTACTCACCCACAACTTGACTTTGACTTTTGAATCTTGTCTGTCTCCCTGGAATCATTTTCTTCTGGCTTTCTTTCTTGAATGATTCCCTTCATCCTCAGGAAGAACAATTCAAGATGCATATGAAGCAGAAGGGAAAAAGCCATCTCAGTAAAACTATCAAATGGTTTATTATAGAAGTTAAAAACAGCAATTAGTTCAAGATGATGGAGTAGAAGGGCATGCACTCACTCCCTCTTGTGAGAGCACCAGAATCACAACTAACTGCTGAACAGTCATTGACAGGAAGACACTGGGACTCACCAAAAAAGATACCCCACATCCAAAGACAAAGGAGAAGCCACAGTGAGATGGTGGAAGGGGAGCAATCAGAATAAAATTAAATCCCATAACTGCTGGGTGGGTGACTCACAAACTGGAGAACAATTATACCACAGAAGTCCACCCACTGGAGTCAAGGTTCTGAGCCCCATGTCAGGCTTCCAAACCTGGGGGTCGAGCAACGGGAGGAGGAATTCCCAGAGAATTAGATTTTGAAAGCTAGCAGGATTTGATTGCAGGCCTTCAACAGGACTGGGGGAAACAGAGACTGCACTCTTGGAGGACACACACAAAGTAGTGTGGGCATCAGGACCCAGGGGCAAGGATCAGTGACCCCATAGGAGGCTGAACCAGACCTACCTGCTAGTGTTGGAGGGTCTCCTGCAGAGGCAGGGGGGTGGCTGTGGCTCACCGCAGGGACATCGACACTAGCAGCAGAAGTTCTGGGAAGTACTCCTTGGCGTGAGCCCTCCTGGAGTCTGCCATTATCCTTACCAAAGAGCCAGTAACCTCCAGTGCTGGGTTGTCTCAGGCCAAACAACTAACAGGGAGGGAACCCAGCCCCATCCATCAGCAGACAAACAGATTATAGTTTTACTGAGCTCTGCCCACCAGAGCAACATCCAGCTCTACCCACCACCAGTTCACCCCATCAGGAAGCTTGCACAAGCCTCTTAGATAGCCTCATCCACCAGAGGGCAGACCGAAGAAACAAGAAGAAGAACAGTCTTGCAGCCTGTGGAACGAAAACCACATTCACAGAAAGATAGGCAAAATGAAAAGGCAGAGGACTATGTACCAGATGAAGGAACAAGATAAAACCCCAGAAGAATAACTAAATGAAGTGGTGATAGACAACCTTCCAGAAAATAAATTCAGAACAATGATAGTGAAGATGATCCAGGACCTCAGAATAAGAATCGAGGCAAAGATTGAGAAGATGCAAGAAATGTTTAACAAAGACCTAGAAGAACTAAAGAACAAACACCAAGAAGAACTAAAGAACAAGAAAACAGAGATGAACAATACAATAACTGAAATGAAAAATACACTAGAAGGAATTAATAGCAGAATAACTGAGGCAGAAGAACAGATAAGTGACCTGGAAGACAGAATGGTGGAATTCACTGCCACAGAACAGAATAAAGAAAAAAGAATGAAAAGAAATGAAAACAGCCTAAGAGACCTCTGGGACAACATTAAACACACCAACATTCACTTTATAGGGGTCCCAGAAAGAGAAGAGAGAGAGAGAAAGGACCTGAGAAAATATCTGAAGAGATTATAGTCGAAAACTTCCCTAACAGGGGAAAGGAAATAGCCACCCAAGTCCAGGAAGTACAGAGAGTCCCAGGCAGGATAAACCCAAGGAGAAACACACTGAGACACATAGTAATAAAATTGACAAAAATTAAAGACAAAGTTTTAAAAGCAACAAGGGAAAAATTACAAATAACATACAAGGGAACTCCCATAAGGATAAAAACTGATTTCTCAGCAGAAACTCTACAACCAGAAGGGAGTGACACAATATATTTAAAGTGATGAAAGGGAAGAACCTACAACCAAGATTACTCTACCCAGCAAGGATTTCAGTCAGATTTGATGGAGAAATGAAAAGCTTTACAGACAAGCAAAAGCGAAAAGAATTCAGCACCACCAAACCAGCTCTACAACAAATGCTAAAGGAACTTCTCTAGGCAAAAAACACAAGAGAAGGAAAGTACTTACAATAACAAACCCAGAACAATTAAGAAAATGGTCAGAGGAACATACAAATTGATAACTACCTTAAAACTTAAAGGATTAAATGCTCCAACCAAAACACACAAGCTCACTGAATGGATACAAAAACAAGACCCATATATATGCTGTCTACAAGAGACCCACTTCAGACCTAGAGACACATACAGACTGAAAGTGAGGTGATGGAAAAAGATATTCCATGCAAATGGAAATCAAAAGAAAGCTGGAGTAGCAATACTCATATCAGATAAAATAGACTTTAAAATAAAGAATGTTACAAGAGACAAGGAAGGAAACTACATAATGATCAAGGGATCAATCCAAGAAGAAGATATAGCAAGTATAAATATATATGCTCTCAACATAGGAGCACCTCAATACATAAGGAAAATGCTAACAGCTATAGAAGAGGAAATCAACAGTAACAAAATAATAGTGGGGGACTTTAACACCTCACCTACACCAATGGACAGATCATTCAAAATGAAAATTAATAAGGAATCAGAAGCTTTAAATGACACAATAAGCCAGATAGATTAATTGATATTTATAGGACATTCTGTCCCAAAACAGCAGATTACACTTTCTTCTCAAGTGCACACAGAACATTCTCCAGGATAGATCACATCCTGGGTCACAAACAAGCCTCAGTAAATTTAAGAAAATTGAAATCATATTAAGCATCTTTTCCAACCACAATGCTATGATATTAGAAATCAATTACAGGGAAAAAAACAAAAACCACAAACACATGGAGGCTAAACAATACGTTACTAAATAACCAAGAGATCACTGAAGAAATCAAAGATGAAATCAAAGAGGAATACCTAGAGACAAATGACAAGGAAAACACAATGATCCAAAACCTATGGGATGCAGCAAAAGCAGTTATAAGAAGGAAGTTTATAGGAATACAATCCTACCTCAGGAAACAAGAAACATCTCAAATAGACAATCTAACCTTACACCTAAAGGAACTAGAGAAAGAAAAAACAAAACCCAAAGTTAGTAGAGGAAAGAAATCATAAAGATAGAACAGAAATAAAGGAAATAGAAACAAAGCAAACAATAGCAAAGATCAATAAAGCTAAGAGCTGGTTCTTTGAGAAGATAAACAAAATTGACAAACCTTTAGCCAGATTCATCAAGAAAAAGAGGGAGAGGACTCAAATCAATAAACTTATAAATGAAAAAGGAGAAGTTACAATGGACATTGTAGAAATACAAAGCATCATAAGAGACTACTACAAGCAACTCTATGCCAATAAAATGGACAACCTGGAAGAAATGGACAAATTCTTAGAAAGGTATAACCTTCCAAGACTGAACCAGGAAGAAGTAGAAAATATGAACAGACAAATCATAGGTAATGAAATTGAAGCTGTGATTAAAAATCTTCCAACAAACAAAAGTCCAGGAACAGATGGCTTCACAGGTGAATTCTATCAAACATTTAGAGAAGAACTGAGGCCCATCCTTCTCAAACTCTTCCAAAAAATTGCAGAGGAAGGAACATTCCCAAACTCATTCTACGAGGCTACAATCACCCTGATACCAAAATAAGACAGAGGTACTACAAAAACGGAAAATTACAGACCAATATCACGGATGAATATAGATGCAAAAATCCTCAACAAAATACTAGCAAACAGAATCCAACAACACATTAAAAGGATCATATACCATGATCAAGTGGAATTTATCCCAGGGATGCAAGGATTCTTCAGTATATGCAAATCAATGAATGTGATACGTCATAAAAAAACTGAAGAATAAAAACCATATGATCATCTCAATAGCTGCAGAAAAAGCTTTTTGACAAAATTCAACACCAATTTATAATAAAAACTCTCCAGAGAGTGGGCACAGAGGGAACCTACCTCAACATAATAAAGGCCATATACGAAAAACCAACAGCAAACATCATTCTCAATGGTGAAAAATTGAAAGCATTTCCTCTAAGATCAGGAACAAGACAAGGTCGTCCACTCTCACCACTATTATTCAACATAATTTTGGAAGTCCTAGCCATAGCAATCAGGGAAGAAAAAGAAATACAAAGAATACAAATTGGAAAAGAAGTAAAAGTGTCACTGTTTGCAGATGACATGATACTATACATAGAGAATCCTAAAGATGACACCAGAAAACTATTAGAGCTAATCAGTGAATCTGGTAAAGTTGCAGGATAAATAATTTATGCACAGAAATCTCTTGCATTCCTATACACTAATAGTGAAAGATCAGAAAGAGAAATTGAGGAAACAATCCCATTCACCATTGCAACAGAAAGAATAAAATACCTAGGAATAAACCTACCTAAGGAGGTAAAAGACCTGTACTCAGCATATAAGACACTGATGAAAGAAATGAAAGATGACACAAACAGCTGGAGAGGTATACCATGTTCTTGGTTGGTAGAATCAATATTATGAAAATGACTATACTACCCAAAGCAATCTACAGATTCAATGCAATCCCTATCAAACTATCAAGGGCATCTTTTACAGAACTAGAACAAAAGGTCTTAAAATTTGTATGGAGACACAAAAGACCCTGAATAGCCAAAGCAATCTTGACGGAAAAAATCGGAGGTGGAGGAATCAGAATGCCTGACTTCAGACTATACTACAAAGCTACAGTACTACAAAACTATACTACAAAATGCCAGTAGTATAAGGTACTGGCACAAAAACAGAAATATAAATCAATGGTACAGGATAGAAAGCCCAGAGATAAACCCACACACATAAGGTCACCTAATTTATGACAAAGGAGGCAAGAACATACAGTGGAGAAAAGACAGCCTCTTCAATAAGTGGTGCTGGAACAACTGGACAGCTACATGTAAAAGAATGAAATTAGAACACTCCACAAGACCATACACAAAAATAAACTCCAAATGGATTAAAGACCTAAATGTAAGCCCAGACACTATAAAACTCTTAGAGAAAAACATAGGAAGAACACTCTATGACATAAATCACAGCAACATCTTTTTTGACACACCTACTAGAGTAATGGAAATAAAAACAAAAATAAACAAATGGGACCTAATGAAACTTAAAAGATTTTGCAAAGCAAAGGAAACTATAAACAAAACAAAAAGACAATACTCAGAATGGGAGAAAATATTTGCAAACGATTCAACGTACAGAGGATTACTCTCCAAAATATATAAATAGCTCATGCAGCTCAATATTTAAAAAAAAAACCCAACCCAAAAATGGGCAGAAGACCTAAATAGACATTTCTCCAAAGAAGACATACAGATGGCCAAGAGGCATAGGAAAAGCTGCTCAACATCACTAATTATTAGAGAAATGCAAATCAAAACTACAATGAGGTATCACCTCACACTGGTCAGAATGGGAATCATCAGAAAATCTACAAATAACAAATGCTGGAGAGCATGCGGAGAAAGGGGAACCCTCTTGCACTGTTGGTGGGAATGTAAATTGATACAACTACTATGGAGAACAGTATGGAGGTTCCTTAAAAAACTAAAAATAGAATTACCATATGACCCAGCTTTCCCAGTACTGGACACATACCCTGAGAAAACCATAATTCAAAAAGACACATGCACCCTAGTCAATGTTCATTGCAGTACTATTTACAATAGTCAGGTCATAGAAGCAACCTAAATGCCCATCGACAGATGAATGGATAAAGAAGATGTGGTACATGTATACAATGGAATATTACTCAGCCATAAAAAGGAATGAAATTGTGTCATTTGTAGAGACATGGATGGAGAGTGAAGTAAGTCAGAAAGAGAAAAAGAAATAGTATATTAACGCATATATGTGTAATCTAGGAATATGGTACAGATGAGCTAGTTTGCAAGGCAGAAATAGAGACACAGATGTATGGAACAAACATATGGACCCCAAGGGTGAAAGCGGGGGGTGGTGGTGGGATGAATTGGGAGATTGGGGTTGACATATACACACTAATATGTATAAAATAGATAACTAATAAGAACCTGCTGTATAAAAAAATATAATTAAATAAAACTCAAAAAAAAAGAAATTAAAAATAGCAGGAAGGGGCTTTCCTGGTGGTGCAGTGGTTGAGAGTCCGCCTGCCAATGCAAGGGACACGGGTTCGTGCCCCGGTCCGGGAAGATCCCACATGCCATGGAGCGGCTGGACCCGTGAGCCATGGCCGCTAAGCCTGCGCATCCGGAGCCTGTGTTCCACAATGGGAGAGGCCACAGCAGTGAGAGGCCCACGTACTGCAAAGAAAAACAAAAAAACCCCAAAAAACAGCAGGAAGGATTGTTTGTAGTAATTCATGTAAGAAAATAATTGGTAAGAAAGTCATAAGATAGTTATATCTCTAATATTTCTAAAAGTATAGTTCCTATAAAAAATGCACTTGACATTATGACGCAGGGTAATAAATAGGAAATTATATCCCGTGGGGTGGAACCTGAAGTGAAGAATCTGTATAATGGTTCTGTACTCAGTTTCAATATATGGGCATGTTTCTCCCACACCACCAGGCAAGTCTCGGATACCACCTGGGTGTACTACAATTTGACTCAATTCTGACATTCTCTACCTGGAGGTAGTATTAGATCCCACGTTAGGGCTCAGTCCCTTAAGACTGTCTCCCTGCAGCCCCCACAGCCTGCTCACATACCAAATTCTGTTGCCAGTTGCAAGTCCAGGCAGTCACCTGGGCTTCTGACCAACTGGCTACAGATTAAGGTTCCAAAGACCCCTTTCTCCCCCTTGAGTTTGATTAATTTGCTAGAGTGGCTTGCAGAATTCAAAGAAACATTTTACGTACTAGATTACTGGCTTATTATAAAAGGATATAACTCAGGAATAGCCAGATGGAAGGGCTAGATATGGAGAAAGAGCACAGAGTTTCTGTGCCACTCTTCCTGAATCTCCACATGTTCACCAACCTGGAAGCAATACAGATCCTTTCTTTTTGGGTTTTTATGGAGGCTTCATTACATAGGCATGATTGATTAAATCATTGACCATTGGTTATTGAACTCAAACTTCAGCACTTCAACTCCCGGGGTGGTTTGGGGGAGATGGACTAAAATTCCAATCCTCTAGTCACACAGTTGGGTACTCTGCTGAGCAGTCCCCATCCTTAGGTGCTTTCCAAAAGACATCTCATCAGCATAACAAAAGATACCTTTATTGTTCTCACCACAGGACATTTCAAGGGTTTTAGGAGCTCTGTGACAGAAACGGGGACAAAGACAAAATATATATTTCTACCATAAATCACAATATCACATTATGTGAGAAAAGATACAGATTTGCTCTAGAGGAGAGAAGAGGTATCCTACATACAAAGTACCTAGGTGGAAATCCACCACAGAGTTGACACACACTGTTGAAAATTATAATTAAGATATGAATAAGAGAATCATAAAAGAACTACCATTTTGAAATTATATTAAGGGACTATCTGAGCAGACAGAAAAAAGTGATTAATGTGCCTCTAATTCAAAATATAAGATTGACATTAGGTTGGGTATCTTAATTCATGAGCACTTTGTCAAGAGTCAAGACATACACTGGAAGTCTTCTTAGGCTAAACCAAGAAAATCTAATGAGGAATGTATGACTTGTGTTGCTGACAGTTTCATTTTCCAATAGGTATGAGAACTGACCTGGTAAATGGTAGTTTTAACAAGAACTGCATGACAAACTGACCCTGTCAATCTTAGTGTCTTTTCATGCCCAGATCTCTGGGTTCATAAGATAAACTTTAGCTATAGGAGAACTGAATGTTTGAAGACACATCAAATAAGATAACACATGTAAAACACTTAGTATAAGGTTTTAGATAAATACTAAATTACTTCTTAGAGCTCCAGTGTATAGCAGTGTACAATAGAATGTCAATGTTTCTAGATCTTTGACTTTTAAGAAAGTCAAAGTATTTTGTATTTAACAAGACAAAATAATTTCCTAATTTGTTAAATATAAAATATTTTGTTTAAATGTCAATTTATTTGACAGTTAATAAAGATAGATTTTTAAAATAGGTTTATTGGTTCCTTCTTTCTTTCCTTCCTTCTTTCCTTCAATTTCCTTCTCTTGAACTTTATATATTTTTCTATTGTCGTGTCTATATTTTCCAGCTGAGTTTTAAAACACTTCATATATGAAGCTATCAAACCTTTATGAAAATATTACTTTGCAAACATTTTGAGAGTTTGTCATTTTCCTGAAAATTTTGTTTATATGACATTTTAGGAGGTACAGAGGTTTTCATTTTTAAGTATGCAATTTACTTTCTTTATGATTTCTGCCTTTGGTGCCATGCTTAGGAAGGCCTGCCTCTCCCTTATTTTTTTTCTTTTTCAATTTTTAATCTTTTGGCAAATATTTGTCTATGGAAGTGTAATGCTTGTGGGTGTTATAGAAGGCAGAATTTCTTAACTATCTTTCTGTTTTTAACATCTTTGTCAAGGAAAGTGAAACTTAGACTAGAAATATGAAATGTTCACTGGAGAGAGAATACGGATTTTCAGGAAGAGTGAAGAAACTGGTTAAGTGACTTCTAGTGGTTTTTTTCTTTCCTTTCCTTTCTTTTTCTCTTTTCCTCTTTCTTTATTTCTTTCCTTGATGAATCAGGCCCTAAGTATTCTGAGACAACCAGCCAAACAAACTGAAAATCCCCCCTTATTTTAGTTTTCTTTGAGTAGTCTTTGAGGTACTAGAGCAGATAGAATGGCAATGAATAAACATGGTTTTAATTTTCAAAGGGACAGAGGGAGAATTTGTGGGTGTTAGATGATCAGTTTTGTTCTAATCTCAGGAAAATTTCTAGAATGTGTCATTAAAAGAGTGCTTGTTGTGACCTCTAGGAACCAGTGTGCATTCACAAAACTAGCTCATTTTGTGTAACAGGCTTATATTAATGCTTTCTTTTTTATAAAAAAGTAGAATAGAGAAATGGCGTGTTTCTCACAACATTTTTATAGACATGTAGGAGAAATGTGACTTGGATGTTTGTTCAACTAGATGAATATGTAACTAACAGACTATACCCAAAGTAACTGTAAATGGATTGATTTGAGCTCAAGGGAAATAGTGGCAAAATTCTTCTACTGTTTTTAAACTGTTCAAATTTTGTCAGTGACCTCAGAATATGTATTTGATAGAAATTGAATTTGCATTAGATAAGTAGTAGGAAGGAATGTATTGTGTGAAAGAATTAACACAAAAATATAAACAAGATCTATTAAGATGATATTTGATGAAAATCAGTGTAAGTTTTATATTTTTTTCACTAAATAAATTACACAACTGTTAGATAAGGAAATATGACTAAAAATGACTTAGCAGATGTCAGTAACTTCTATGTGAATCAACATATGGCCACCAAGAAAGCCAACTCTGTTAATCGTTGTATCAGGAAAATTATAGTGTCCAGAATAAGGGAAGAAGTAGTCGTGCCTTGCTTAATATTGGCCAAATTGCACCTAACATGGTGTGGTGCCAAGTATTAAATAGAGATTGATGCATAGTAAAGAGGGAAAATGACCAGGATGGGAGAAATAGAAACCATGCCTCACCATCATGGCTGAAGCCACATGAAAAGAGAAGACACATAGGAGAGTTGTTCTCAGACATCTGAAGAGTTATTAGGTGGTGAATGTAGAATTAGGTCCAATAGTGGACCTACTAAGATGATAGGCTTCAGCTCAACATAATGAAGAATTCTAGAGTTCCTCTGAATGGGAGAAGTGACTATTTAAGAACGGGCTACACAATTACTCAGCCGGTAATGTTACAGAAGAATGAATAGTTTGTTGAGCTGACCCTTTTAAATCTGAGATTCCAATAATGAACTTTTCAGTTTTTCCAACACACAAAAGCATTGGGAGGCATTCCTTAAGCTTTCTGGCTTTATCTAATAAGAAGGCAGGTGCATTTACAGCATACATGACAGGTCACCTTGGGCAGGGGACTCTAAGTAAACTATCCAGAGCAGGTCCCTGGAACCAGCCCATGCTGCCCAGATCTTTGGGTCACAAGGTAAACTTTAGCTGTTTGTGACTGATTCTGTAACAGCATTCATTTGGAAACATAACAGATAGAGGCCAATAGTTAAGTTTTGCAAATTAGTACAAGTATGGCAAGTGTGGAAAAATAGCTTGAAGGAACAAGTTTATATTCTGAAATACCTGGATTAACTGCAGCCTGAAACAATCTTAATTTCTGTTTATGGTCTTAATGACTACAGCTTTATCATTTAAGTTATAAAATCATTTCAATTATCTTAGTTTCTTGAACAAAAACACATATGTTTTGGTGCCTTCCATTTTTAAAATTGAATCCACAATGACTAAGGAAAATCATTGCTAGTTTATATTGGCCTCCTAAGATCACTGTATCGGGGAAGGGTGGATGGAACATGGCTTATCTTTCATGATTATTCTTTTTTTTTTTTTTTTTTTTTTTTTTTTTAACCAGGGAAGCCCCATGATTATTCTTATGCACAGAATAACACTACATATGGGGGTGAAGGTAAGTACAAAAGATGACAGCATCACGGGAGGAATAAAGAAAAGCTAGCAGTACTTCTCTTCCTGTTTTGGTGCAGAGAAGAATAGGTAGGAGTCATCATTACAATTTGAGAATTAAGGATAATTTGTGAGGACTGAATGAAATAATTTATAAAGCACAAAACCTAACAAATGCCTGGCACACAGGAAGCATTCAGTAAGTGATGGCCATTATTAGGATTTGATTGTTGCTATGTAACCATATGGTGTAGGATCAGAGCTTCTTAGGATGACTTGGCTGCTTGAAGGGGTTATCTTATTCAGAGAGCACAAAGTGACTGGATTAGGGCTCAAGCCTGAACAATTTTCTGAGAAGTAGGGACAATTCTCCCATCAGGGTTCTCTAATCCCCATCTGCCCCGCCAGTCCAATCCTTCCGGTCCCTACCCTTTGGAAACTCATAGACTAGTGGTGCAAACAACTATCCACACTTGTAACATCACATATGGGTGATATCTCTCCAGCCTCAATTACTTAACAAACTTTTCCTCCCTGTTTGCATTTTCATGCTGCAGCATTTACATTGCCAGTATAATTAGAGAAAGGAATGGTGTTATGGGTTGAATTACGTTCCCAAAGTCCTAACCCTTGCACCTGTGAGTGTGATCTTATTTGGGAATGGGATGTTTCAGGTATGGTTAGGTTAAAATGAGGTTGTACTGGGTTAGGGTGGGCCCTAATCCAATACGATTGGTGTCTTTATAAGAAGAGGAAAATTCAGACACAGACAGACACAGAGATGATGGCCATGTGAAGACGGAGGCAGAAATTGGAGTTGTGTTGCCACAAGCAATGCTTGTGGCAAGAAATGCCTGGAACTACTACAAACTGGAAGAATGATCCTGTAGAGCTTTCAGAGGGAGCATGGCCCTGCTGACACTTTGATTTTGGATTTCTAGCCTCAAGAATCATGAGAGAATTAGTATCTTCTGTTTTAAAGCTACCAAGTTTGTGATATTTGTTAGAGCAGCCCTAGGAAACTGATACAGATAAGAAATACAAAATATCCAGAGAAGAAATGGATAGAAATAGAATTTCATAATTAATTTAAAAAAATGAGTATTAAGGCTGAAGGTGGTTTTTAAAATTATTATTATTACTTTTTAAAAACATCTTTATTGGAGTATAATTGCCTTACAATGGTGTGTTAGTTTCTGCTTTATAACAAAGTGAATCAGCTATATGTATACATATATCCCCATATCCCCTCCCTCTTGTGTCTCCCTCCCACCCTCCCTATCCCACCCCTCTATGTAGACACAAAGCACCGAGGTGATCTCCCTGTGCTATGTGGCTACTTCTCACAGCTATCTATAAAATTATTATTACTTTTGAAGCCTAATAGGTACTGCTTGTGGATGACGAAAGCTTTAATTTTCAGGTAGGATAATAGAACTACTGTGACTCTTGGCATTTGAATTTTGGATTCTCTTGCATTAGAACGATTGCTCCAGTGAGACTAATAACAAGGCCTATGTACTTCAGAAGTAGGCTAGAGCTTCTTGTTGAGGTTCAGCTGTCTGATTTTCCCAAACGTTTTTGGTGATGGCTTATTGACGTGTAGAAAGGTATGAAGGCCTATGAATGAAAGGTGGAGGGGCAAACTCATGAGAATGTTCACCCGTTGTAGTTGGTTGGAGAAGAGACATCATCAGGAGTGGAGAGCAAGCCTGATTTTCAGCTACAGAGAATTGTAGTACTTCAATTCCAGATGGCAGACCTCACATTTCTCTTGCTTTTAGCTGGTAATCGAGCTAAGCCACTGTGACATTGTGTTTGGGTTGAAATCCAATTACTGATGTTTTGCTCTACTTTGCAAATTCTAGTTAATGGCCTAGAATCAGTCTTGGAAACAACCTGAGAAAATATCTAGTGCAATGTCAGAAAACTGAGGCCAAGGAGATGAGGTCAAGTTTATGTTGTCACATTGCTGAGTTCTCTTAGCTTTCAGTGCAAGCTTTATCCATTATTCAGTGGCCCCTACTTTTCATTCATGATTACAAAGCCTTTATATTCTGTCAGTTAACCATATTATCATGTTGTATGGACACAAATGTGAAAATGCATCTTTTTTGGGGGAAAATTTTATTATGACATATGTATGATATTAAATATTATTAATTATGATTGAAATTAAATATGTGAAAATTAGTACTAACTATATCACTATTTTTATGACCTCTTACACTATCATAAATAAAATTGCATATAAAATCACTAAGTACGGTTGTGTTTGGTATCCAGTAGGTGGTCAAAATGCATTGATTGAATCTGAATGTTGTGGTCAAATTTGTTATTTGTTTTACTTTCTTCTTCTTATAAATGGTAAATTTAATAGTATCTATTGGGCTGATATGGACTTCCTTAATGATGATAAACAAACACAGTAAAATTTAGTGAAGCTTTGGTGTGAGGTAGGCACCAAGTAAATGCTTAACATACGATGCCTCATTTAGTACTAATCACAATGTGATGTAGAGATATGATAAACACTTGTGTTTTGAGAAGGATGTAACCGAGGTTTACAGAAGTTAAATAATTTTCCCAACACCTAAGAGAATGTAAGTGAGGTATCGAGAATGTGAACCAATGCTATACCCCAGAGTTCTTGATGGTACCCATTCTACCATATTGCCTCCTGTGGATCAAAAATATATATGAGTTATACATACATTAAAATTTTTTCTTTCTTTAAGGTTAGCATTGTAATGGGTTTGAGTTAAAATTTTTACTACTGAGAAGTGACCCTTAGGAATAAGTTGATATGGTTCTTAAGTCATTTCATTCCTAATTCACTTTCTAATAAAGTCATTTTCAAAGATTCTTCATTTAGTTTCACACACGCATACCCATGTACACACATATACATATCTATCCCAAACAAACTTTAAAGTCTTTTCTCTTTTTTTGATTCTTGTGAAGATAACCTTTATGGCATATACATTTTTTCTACTAAATGTCAAGAACTTAATTTGATAAAATTATATATATCATTAAAATAAATATATTTGTTAACTTGTGGGTCAATAATCATGTAATTTAAAAAAGTTTTATAATTAACACATATATTTGATAGTATAGAAGGTTAACAAAGGTTTTTAAAATGATATCCTAAAAATGAAGACAAGTTTTACACATTCAGAGTCAGACATTAAGATAGTACTATGCATAAAATATTTTTATAGGCTCATTATCGTATTCAAGTGTATATTCACCTATCATAAAACAAAATAACAGCCAAATTAAAATATGTTTTTGTGGGCAAAGACGTGATAAAAAAGAATTGTTGTGCCTTTCCATTCATCTTAATGACTGCTATTGCCAACATAATCTAGTGATTAGAAACTGGTCTTTATGATGGTCAGGAGAAACATTTTGTTGGAAAAATAGTTGTTTTGGGATCTGCAAATAGACAAAGTTTTCATGTGTATGTTATTTCAGAGGGCTTGGGCAAACATTTTTGGGGGGAGTGTCCCACAAAAATTTTGGAGTGTCCCTTTGGAGAGCGAAACCTGCCAATCTTACTTTCTGGTTTTTATATGAAATCTGACTGCAAGTAAAACCACTTTAATCCCTGCATTTTTTGGTTTTGGTTTTCTGTGATGAACAGCTCTGTGTCGTTTCATCAAAAACTTGCCAAACTTATTAGGGGAAATTTCCTCTTTCATGTAACTTTTTTCACACTTTTTTTTTTTTTTTTTTGCAGTATGTGGGCCTCTCACTGTTGTGGCCTCTCTTGTTGAGGAGCACAGGCCCCAGATGCGCAGGCTCAGTGGCCATGGCTCATGGGCCCAGCCGCTCCGCGGCATATGGGATCTTCCCGGACCAGGGCACGAACCCGTGTCCCCTGCACTGGCAGGCGGACTCTCAACCACTGCGCCACCAGGGAAGCCCCTCTCTTTTCATTAACCCCAACAGCAAGTACATTAGCAAGTTCTGTTGGCTCTACCTACAGCAGATACAGAATTATTTCATTTCTCTTCATCTCCAACCACCATCCTTTCCAGCCTGGATCACTGTGACTACATTCTCACTAGCCTCCCTGCTTCCATACTTGATGCCCTACAATCCATTCTCTAGAATACGTTTTTGTACCACAAATCAGTATTATGCCACATATATGATCCCCATCACATACACATACACAACCCACTCACACACACACAATACCCTGGCTTAAAACCCTCAAGTGGCTAATTACAGTATTTAGAATAAAATCCAAAATTTCCCCAATTTAGAAGGCCTAGTGATTGTTCTTATCAAAGGGACAGTGAGGGGCGTCCCCCTCTGCTAGTTTCCCTGGTAACTAATGAGCCCACCTGACATCAGTTCCCCTATAACTGGTAATCTCCCCTTCCCCCACCCCCCCACCTCCAGCAAAGACTGCCACCATGTCCTGCCCACCTTCCCCCGTACACGGTGGGGTATCTCTCCAGGATCTTGCTTCAGACATGTAAGATCCCTCTATCCATTAAACCACTGATGTCTCTCTTGCTCACTCTGGGCTCTTTCTTCTGTCTTGAAGCTAGGCAAGCACAGGCCTTGTAGGCCCGCAGGGTGCAGCCCAACACCTACTTAGTCTACTCTTGCCTACTTTCCCAACCTCATCTCACACCACCTTCCTCTTTGTCAGTTACCCAACCACAGTAAATTGAGTTTTTCTTGAAACACTGAGCTCTTTCAACCTCCTGACTCTTGCCCTCAGTTCTCTCTGCCTGGAATGCTTTCCTTGCTCATCCTTCGACAGTTGGCTCCTTATCATCCAGCTCTCAGTTCAAACATCACCTCTTCAGAGAGCCTTCCTTGTAGAGTTGCCAGATTTAGCAAAACTACAGGTCTTTAATAAACGGGAGAGGCCAAGCAGTGAGAGGCCCACGTACCGCAAAAAAAAAAAAAAAAAGAGAGAGAACTCCACCTCCACTTAG
The DNA here is from genome assembly GCF_003031525.2 of Neophocaena asiaeorientalis asiaeorientalis. Lineage (NCBI taxonomy): Eukaryota > Metazoa > Chordata > Mammalia > Artiodactyla > Phocoenidae > Neophocaena > Neophocaena asiaeorientalis. The sequence continues at coordinate 10,898,933 of NW_020185328.1, forward strand.
CATGAAAGCCCATGGCCCAGTGTCTGACACTTATAAGCTCTCAATAAATGTCAGTTTTATTGGGCTTATTGTATATGGGGAATTAAAGTTATTTATAGTAAAATCCATAATAGAAATGCCACGGACTTACTAAGATCTTTCAGCAATTTTAAGTTAAGAGAAATTCTCTATGTAACCTCATCCTGTAGTCTCAAATTTCTAAGGCTTTAAGGCAAATTCATAAAGTAATATATTTCAAGGTACAACAGCTGATTATTTACTCTATCTTTCTGAGCAGTGATTCTCAACCACAGAGCAATAACATCAGATTTTGTGGTGAGATGCATGTATGGCTTGAAAAGTACCTAAAAGTACCTAGATTTACACCTGAAAATGAAAAGGAAACCTGTTGCTTTAATAACATAAATTACAAAAAAAACCAGAATCTTGGTTGGTTTGGATTTAGAGAAGTCACAGTGATTCTCAATTAGGGCATTCTCTCCCAAGGGGGACAATATCACAACTTTGGGGGACAAAAATATTTAGTCAGCTGTGCTCCAAGAGGGAGTTCAAGGCATTCCTACCTTGCTTTCCAAGATAGAGGAGCTCTGGCTTGGCCAAGGGCAAAATGGATTTACCAAGGTCATATCATGGGTCTTTAATACAAGGGTGTACAATACAGTCAAAGGTATTTCTTGTTCATGATTCATTCTGCTGCCTTTCCTGTCTCCCATGCCTTTGGTGTATAGGGAGCCTACAGGGTCATCCTGCTTTGGATGATAGAGTGAAGTCTTAGGGAGAAGGGTGCTTTCTTGTCTTTTCTTAACATTAGAGCAAAAAGATCCTAATAGCCAAGAACTACCAAATGTGGCTAAGGGTAAAGGTGTCATGGGCCAGGTTACTAAAGGTTTACTTTTAGTCTAGATATTATTCTAAATGGGTCAGAGAGATTCTTGAAGCCCACAAGGCACAGCTTAGCTTAACAAAGAAAAGGAGCTGATAGTAATTTGGAGTTGAAATCTTAGCTAAAATAGAGCATCCATTTACCTAGAAAGTCATTAAGTAGTTTGTAAAGCAGACTGTAGGATTTAGAGTCTGTCCTGGTTTTGAGTCCCAGCTCAGCCACATTTAACTGGGGCATTGAACAACTTTCCCAGCTCTCTGAGCCTTAGTTTGGTCATTTATGAAATGGTAATAATGATGAGCATCCTCAGGATTGCTGAGAGAATTCAATGAGAAAATGAGTGTGAAGGCTTTTAGCACAGCTGTGCCTGCTCTGTATTGGACACTCAATAAATTGTTGCTATTATTATTATTATAACTTGGCTGAGTTCCTAGTTGAATTTCTTTCTTGGTGTCATAAGAAAATGAGACTTTCAGAAGTTGACTGGAAGAAAAGATTTCATAAATAAGTTTGGGGTAACATATCTTATAGGAAATACACAGATGGGAAAAAGAAATAGGAACCACAGTCCAAAGATGTACCTTAGGGAGACTTTCTATGGGAGTGACTCTCCTGGGTCACATTCCATTGTTGATGGAGGGAGTACCAGAAACACAACTTTAGGTTAGAATCAAGAATTTCAACAACATATCTGCTTTGTTTGTAAGCCATCTTGTGAGATTAAGAATGAGCATAAAGTGACCTCAGGGGACACTTCTGTTACTTTAAAGGAAGAAATACAAAAGTTGTATATTTGAATGTCAAGACATTTGATACTGTTTGTATTTTAAGATCCTGGAGAGTACTAGAAGACCTCACTGTAACATTTAGTACACTTTTTCAGTGGAGTGGCCCTTTGAGAATTGTAGCAGAAAGTACCAGATGCCTACTAAAAGTTGTTCCACTTCTAGTAGCAGGACACAGAGAGGCACAGCTACTGTGTTTTCCAGCCTGTGGTTAGGCTGGGTCATATGACCATGCTGACTCCAGTGGGATCTGAACAGAAGTCATGTGTGATACTTCCAAGCCTGGCCCATAAAATCTTTCACAAATGCTCCTCCATGGGCTTTCCCATGGCATCCCATGGGATGACAACATCCAGAGCAACTCTGGGAACCTTATGTTGAAGGCAGCAGTGCTTCTGAAAGCTGAGGTCCCTGAATGACTGGATGGAAAACGCCTAACACGTTCCTGATCTTTCCAACCTGTCGTCCTGAACTTGAATGAGAAAACAAACAAGAAACAGTGACCTAAATTCCACTGTGGTTGGATTATTATATTCTAGGTTTATTTGTTTGTACTTTCACGTACTATAAACATTTGGTCAAAATGTTGTGTTAAGTTCGTTCTTTGGAATTCACTGTCTGCTCCAAATATATAACAAAGATAGAGAAACCATATTTAAAATATTAAAAAAATACAGACCTTGAAGCAAAATAGGCAGAAATGAAAAAGAAGAACAGGTGAATATGGAAAAGAACAAACTGGGAATTTTGGAAATAAAAAATGTAATTATTGAAACAAAAATCCAGCAGAGAGGGTAAAGTCTACATTGGTCTTAACTGCCAAGAGAATAAATGGTTTGGAACACAACACTGAGGAATTCCACCAGAACACAGCACAGAGAAACGATGAGTTATAAAAATATAAAAAGCAGTTTAAGAGAAATGAAAGATAGATTGAGTAGCTTCAACATACATCTAATAGAAGTCAATAGTGAAAGCAAAATTTGCTAAAAATATGTGAATAAATGCAATTAATTAACGACTGTGAAAATAATACAATAAGAAATAATAAGAAGAATGTGAAAAGAAGCTCTAAATAATAATAAGATGGGGCTTCCCTGGTGGCGCAGTGGTTGAGAGTCCGCCTGCCGATGCAGGGGACACGGGTTTGTGCCCCAGTCCGGGAAGATCCCACACGCCGCGGATCGGCTGGGCCAATGAGCCATGGCTGCTGGGCCTGCGCGTCCGGAGCCTGTGACCTGCAACCGGAGAGGCCACAACAGTGAGAGGCCTGTGTACCGGAAAAAAAAAAAAAAAAAAAAAGATGATGAAAGAGGAGTCCAGTGGGTAGTCACATCATGCTAAGCTCTTGTTTAAGTGCTAGTCAGAGATACTAAATGAGTCTAATTTTAAATTAACATTTATGGTGAAGTATTAATTAAGGTAACTTTAGCTGTGGAAAATCAGTGGTTCAACACAATCTATTTCTTGATAACCTATATTCCAATTGGGGCGGAGATAGTTCATGGGATGTCTCTGTTCCACATTATCATTCAACAAAGCAGACTCATAAATGCTTTATCTTCAACACAGGCTTTCAGAAAGTTCCCTAGGGCGTTGACATATAGCTGGCAAGGAGTGGGGGTGGGGGGAGATGGAGGTTCTAATGGACCGAGCTCAGGAGTGGCACTCCTCACTTCTACACACATTCCACCAGCTTGGCTAGCGCTCAGTCCAGTAGTCCTACCTTCCCAACTTCAGGGGAGGCTGGCAAAGATAGTTGAGCTGTGTGCCCAGCTGTGAAGGAGAATAAGTTTTATGAACAGTTAGCCAGTCTCTGTCACAATATGTATTTCAACAATTAAAAGTAACACCCAGAGTAGAGTTACAGTCCGTAACTTCCAAACCTGTAGAGGGAGAAAAGGGACCATAGAAATCTTTATTCACCCAATAGAAGGCAGGAGAGGGGAAAAAGGATCAAGGAAAGAGGATGTTAAACAGAAAATGCAAAATAAAACAGGAGAAATCACTCCAAAAATGTCAGCAATCACGATGAATGTAAATAAACACATCCATTAAGTCTGTGTGATTGGATTAAAACAATCCCGTACTATATGATTCTTATAAGACAAATATCCAAAACAAACCGACGCATGAAGTTTGAAAATTAGAGGCATGGAAAGAGGTACTGGGCCAATACTAACATAAAGAAAGTTCAAGAAGCAATATTAATCTTATACAAAACAGAATTTGAGGCAATTTTTATAGAAATAGAGAAAAGTCTGTTGAGCTAAATAATGTTTTCATTTTTTTCCTTGATGAAAATTATCTCTGAAAATTCAGACTTCTAAGAAGGGGACTCACCCTTTTAGAAATAAAATTTTCTTAATTGAAAAATGTTCTGAAATTTTAATGTTCCCACACCTGTGGCCAATAATCACTGTTACCTATGAAAGGTGAAGAAATCTAAACAGAAGCTAAGAACCCATTAAATGCAGAAAACCCTTGTCTAGTCTTCTCATATGACTAATCCATCCTCTGACTCTGGTTGGAATAAAGTAACCCCAATTTAAAAAATTAAATATTACCAGTGGCCCCAATTTTTAAAAATTAAGTATTTGAGTAAGTTAAATATTACCCAGAATAAATATTATACTTTGGTCATAATCATAAGATTGACTGTCAAAGTACAATCCAAAGACACTGAGTCAGGAGTAAGATTCACGTTTGTGTTTAGAAAGAGTCAGTTGAAAATCTCTGGAGAAACGCTACTTTACCATTTTTCCATCAGGAATTGGCTGCTCATCTGTGGGCAATTTTAGACTACATATACATATGCACATTAGTCATTTTACTAAGTAGTTCATTTATAAATACATATTGGCACTACAGTAAGTCCCCTACATACGCATGAGTTTTGTTCTGAGATCACATTCGTAAGTCCAATTTGTTCATAAGTCCAGCAAAGTTAGCCTAGGTACCCAACTAACACAATCGGCTATATAGTACTGTACTGTAATAGGTTTATAACACTTTTCACACAAATAATACATAAAAAACAAACAAACACAAAAAATAAAGAAAACATTTTTTATCTTACAGTCCAGTACCTTGAAAAGTACGGTAGTACAGTACAACAGCTGGCATACAGGGGCACATTCAAATCTTTGAAAGTTTGCAACTTGAAGGTTTGTATGTAGGAGACTTGCTGTATATGCCAAACACTGTTGAGAACTGGGTGTACAAAGATGGTGAGGCCTGACTCTTTCTCTCCAGGCATGGGTGGACCAGCGTGGGAGACAGATCAGCACATGGCAGAGCGGCGTTGGGAAATGTAGTGCTTGCACTGACACGTGATGTGCGTGAAGAGGCAGTGGTTTCTACGTGCAGAAGCCAAACAGGCTGTTGAATGGATTTAGCAGATTAGCTTGATTCCTACTATCTTGCTGCTGATTTTCAAACTGATAACTAATAAAGAAAATGAAGTGGGCCATGCACAAATGTCTGGGAAGTTGCTCATAGAAAATTTTTTGACTAGCTCTTTAGAATCAAAATAAGTCAGTTTAAACATCCTCTGTCAGTTAAGACTTTTCTGAAGACTACAGCTACAAATGGCAAACAGGCATCCTGGGAACAAACTGACTAGTACATATGAGCCTTGTCTCACTTGCTTAGCTTAGTCATTGTTTCTCATGTTTTGAGGTCTCAAACAGCTATGTGAGTCAATGAAGCACATGTAACCAAGGACAGAAGGTTCTAGTTGAAGGCTTTTTTTTTCTTTCACAATAGTAAAACAAAAGATTGAAGGACAGGACCTTAAAGATGAGAGACAGAAAGAGAAAATATTTCTTCACCTCATCTAGATACTAAAACGTCCTTCCTCTTGCAACCTTTATCTACTTTCAGAGATGCTTTGATGACATGAAATGTACTTATTCTGCTGGAGGACTGTCTATTTATAAATTGCTGTGTAATAAACCACACCAAAACCTAGTGGCTTAAAACAACACTATTCATTTTGCTTTGAAATCTGCCATTTGGGCAGGGCTTGTCAGGGATGACTGTTCTCTTTTCCACATGATGTCAGCTGGGGCAGTTTGACTGTGGTTGGTGGAACCTCTTCCAAGATGGGTCATTCCATGGCTAACAAGCTGGTGCTGATTGTTAGCTGGTAGCTCAGCTGGGAAACAAGGCTGGGGGTCTTGTTTCCTTTCTGTGTGGGCCTGTTCTTTGAGATGCTTGGGGTTTCTCAAAACATGGTATCTGGTTTCCAAGAGCAAGTGTTTCAAGAGACAGGAAATAGAACTGCTGGTCTATTAATTAAGGTCTGGGCTCAGAGACTGTCACAGCTTTTCTTCCATAATCTATGGGTCAAAGTAGATACAGAGCCCACCCACATTCAAGGGGAAGGGTTATAGACCCCACGTTTCTAGTGGAGGAGTGTCAAAGTATTTGTGGACTCCTTTAATAGACCATGAATGCCAAGCCCCGTCTCGTTTCTGTCACTATTAAGCATGATAAGAGTCTTGGGACCAAACACATTGGAAGGACAGAGACATACAAAGGAATAGATGAGTGAAAATGATAAATCCAGATACAGCAGGCTTTTTCAGCCATAAATGTTTTTGCTGCAGTTTGATTAACAATACTCTCTCCAAGGAACACTACTGCTTTTGCTGTTGCAGGGATATAGGGACAGGGGTAAGGGGGTTCAGAGATTTCTCTCAGGTCATTTTCAGTGAACTCATCATCTAGAAGTTGCTACCTTTGACCTGTCTTTCTTTCTACACTCTTATCTTTGTTAACTTCAGATTCTAATTTTTTTCCTCCTGTTTATAGCTCTGTGCTGATTTCTCAGACTTACCAGATTAGCTTGATTCCTACTAGCTTGATTCCTACTAGCTTGATTCCTACTAGCTTGATTCCTGCTAGCTTGATTCTCTCCTCACATCTACTTTTCTGTAATTTAAATAAATTACAGATGTGGTGAAAATGTTTGGCCTCCTAATTTGACTCTCAAAGAACATATTGAGAAGACAAATGACTGATTTAAAATGCTTTATCATAGGAAAAACAAAAACAAAAACAAATGGGAATATCTTAGCATCTTGAGCCAAAACCCAATTTTTATTAGAATCATTTATGTGGTCAGGCAGCCTGATACTACTGTATACCTAAAAATACTTTCAGCTGTTTATTTGCATCTTCAAGATCCATGTCAGTTTTAAGTTTATCAAGACCATAAAGAATATTTATTTATTAATTATTGAAGTATAGTTGATTTACAATATTGTGTTAGTTTCACATATACAGCATAGTGATTCAGTTATATATATATATATATTTAGATTCCTTTTTATAGGTTATTACCAGATATTGAATATAGTTCTCTGTGTTATACAGTAAATCCTTGTTATTTATCTATTTTCTATATAGTAGTGTGTATCTGTTAGTTCCATACTCCTAATTTCTCTCTCCCCCTTGGTAACCATAAGTTTGTTTTCTATGTCTTTGAGTCTGTTCTGTTTTGTAAATAAATTCATTAGTATTATTTTTTAGATTCCCCATATAAGTGATATCATCTAATATTTGTCTTTCTCTGTCTGACTTACTTCACTTCATATGATATTCTCTAAGACTGCAAGGAGTTTTTGTCAATTGTATCAGAGCTCTTGCCCACATGGGGATCTTAAATTAGTCCACACATAAAATTAAACTAATCTTAAATTAGTCTAAAAATTTTAAAAATTCTTGAAAATACTGAATAATTATCTTAAAGCTTTTCATTGATACATTCATTTTTGGATACTCACTTTGGTCTTAATTTACCAAAACGACTTTATAATTCATTTCCAAAGAAGAAAAAAGTAATTTTCTTCCTGTTTCCATTTTCCTCATTTTTTTCTTAAATAGCAAATAACACAAAAGCAGAAATATAGCAAGATAACAAGGTTATTTCACATTATTATTTGCTGAAGTTCAGGTTCTAGAAGTACCTGTTCCTATCTTCTTGCTACTTATGTGCAAACCCTTAGATTGGAATCTTGTAATAGAGTTTAGATCCCTATTAGCTAAAAACACACTTGTATTATTTTTCTCTGGACAGCTTACACTCTGGCAGCACATGAGACTACACTTGATTGGCTGTATAGGGGAACAAGTATCCGTGGTTAAATCTATTCCACAAGTAAGGACTGGAGCTGGGCCTGGGTGCCAATTAGAACCAGCACTGAGCATTTGCTATACAAATTAATGTCATTGGCAAAGTTCAACATTCTCCTTAGCTAAATAAAACTATAATGTTAGAATATAGGAAAAAATCATGTCTTAAACCATAGATTTTTTAAAATATAATGAACAGGATAAAGTTTTTGCAAATATATACAAGTTGTGACCAGTGAGAAGATCATGCATTCATTCACTTAGCACATATTTATTAAGTATCTATTTGATGTAGTTTTGGGGCTTTCATTGGGGACCAGTAAATAGTATCCCCTCTCTTGACGAGGTTTTGAACAAGTTAATTCAGCAAATGGTCAAATATTTATTGGTTACCTATCATGGGCCAGGCACTGTTCTAGAAGCTGGGATACAATCATTCAACAAAATAGACACATATCCCTGGTAATACAGTTAGTTACCTTCTACCAACGGTAGATATATTTGAATACAGAGGATGATCTTTATCAGTAATAAAGTTGGAAGAAGTAGGTTAGTGTGAGACTGAAATTGTCTGTGCATTGAATCCTAGGATCCATCAGACTTTTATACACACCCAGTTCCAGGCAGTGCCAGACTAAGATAGGCCTCCTCATATGGGTGCAGACCTGTGCCCAAAGCTAGCTCCTAGAGAAAGGAATGGGGGAGAATGCTAAATTCTTCTCAAATTCGTCAGTCCAATAAGCCATTCCTTCTCCCTTGGCGTGAAGTGAGTCAAGGTGAGAAGTGAGGTACATTTTAGGGAGTGTTAGATGTGTAGGGCAACCACGTTTCCTTCTAATTCTAGTTGTTGGGGATTGTATTCTTAATTGCTCATGATAGACTGTGAGAACTCCAAGGCCAGTGAAAAGCGAGGGGCAGCAAGCTTCCACTGCAGTGAATCACACAGATAATGGCAATTTTCAGCAAAACGTCTCACTTTTCTGGTCACATCAAATCTATGATATTTACTAAGTAGCTATGATGAGTAGGTTTTGTGCTGGGTGACAACAGGGGCCGTAGAGATATGACAACTACACATTTCAGCCCTCAAGGAGCTTCCTCTAGTGCAAAGACAGACATTTACCAATAACAAAGCTATGGTAGAATCTGGAAAAAGTGCTTCTGGGAAGTATTTTGACAATAGGAATTGTGAAGCCTTCATTTAGGAATGCATTCGAGCTAGACCTTGAAGTTCCAGAGTAAGTGTTATCTTTTCCATGGAGGCTGCTTTGATTCCCACAGCAGAAATCAATCTGTCTTTCCTCTAAATCCCCACTGCAATCTTTTTAACATCTCTTATTGCACTTATTATTCTTATACCTTATTGGCTAATTAATTGTCATGAACCTATTATTTCTCCTTTATGCGTAAGCATTAAAACCAGGAAATGTGTCTCTCACACAGGCTGTGTTCAAGAAACATCAAGTGAATAAGTAAACTTACAATGGAGATAATCTGTTGAAATGGTTACTAACATCTCTCTCCCATAATTTTTTATTCGATGGAAATTGAGGTGGTGACATCTTCATGTCTCACCCTGTGTGTGGACAGACACACAAGAAGAGGTTACTCCTATCACTTGTTTGTCTGCCTAGTCCACGCATTCGAATGTTCATTTACCTACATGGTTATTTGTTATTTTCTGAGTATCTGTCACTTGTGGCCCTTCATATAGGATAGGGAGACTTTCTTCCAGAATAATTGTATAGAACTTGATCCAGAAGGAGGTAAATAAGAACTGTATATTTTTGCAGTTGCCTTCTATGAAGAGTTTGGGACTATGGAATGCCATTATGCTTTTTCAATTCTTGTTATTTGTGGCTCTTTCTGAGATTTTATGGGCTATGCATGATTTGAATAGCACAAATATAATGAGAAACAGATTATAATAGTCCAACTAAATTTTTTAGAGAAAAATTATCTGTAGCTGTTTCTTCCAAATTCTAAAGTCTATTGCCCTTAAGATAACTGTGAAAAATTTGCTGCAGTATTTACTCAGGGGTCCAAAATCACAAACAAAAAATGTATGAGTGGCACTTCAGAATCCCAGAGGATTCTAAGTTTTCAAGGGCTTGAATGTGTGACTGAAGACTTGGCAGGACCAATAACCAGTGCCGGCAAATGCAGAAATACTGAAAACTCTGTTTCCATGCTAGCTTTCTTACTGGTCTGGTCATCTTTGTAAGTGTGGCTTTGGTCTGAGCTGGCAAAACTTGTCTGGGTTTCGGTTTACTTCTGAAGTTCAATGTTTCAATAGTGTGGTCTGGCTCCTGCTAAACTGCATTGAGAATTTTGGATGAAACTCCTTAGGTTTGAGGCTATGTGAATCAAATCTGTTGAAAAGGTATATTGACAGTGCTTTGCTTGTTTCTTTTCAAGGTTTCCCCAGCCCTGTGGTAACTGTAATTCCTCCTCTGCTGGGTGTAGTCTTCTATTCTCACTTTTATTCACTACTTGAGTTCTCCGTTAAAGAGATTTTTAATTGATTATATATGTGCAACCTCTCATGAAGATGTCTTAGTTAGGTATGCTATGTCCTGTTGGCATGGAACTCAAATATCACTTTCCAATGCAAAGTGAACATTTTCCAGGGTAACTTGGAATCCTGGATGATTCTGTGGGACACTTAGGAGAACTCATTAGAGTGGAAATTATTAGCTGCAGAGCAAATTTAGGAGAACTGTGGTTTGATTAAGTTAAGATGCTCCAAATAATGAACCCAAAGAAACGCACATCAGGATTCCCAGTCTTCTAAGGAATCCCCAGGTCTCTCTTGCATTTATGATATTACTCAGTATGAACCGTGTACCTGCAGTTTGCAGTGCGCTAGAGCAGTGGTACTCCATTAGGGGTGAATTAGGCCCCCAGGGGACATTTGTGATGTCTGGAAATATTTGGGGTTGTCACAACTGGTAGTGGTGGGGGGTGGAGATAATGGGTTGAAAGTGGCATCTAGTGGGTAGAGGGTGGCATCTGGATGCTGTTAAACATCCCAAAGGGCACAGCATAATCCCCCCCCAACCCCCAGATTATCTGACCCGACATGTCATACTGCATTAGGAGTAACCCTGGTCTAGAGCTAACTAACAAGTAATCCTGATTCTTGTTCTTAATGAGTTTTTATATTATAGGAGTGAGAAGGAGAGAGGGAGAGAGGAGAAAGTGGAAAAAATAATTAGTGGGACATTTTCAGAAGTAATTGCAGTTAAGATGGTATTTCTCTGAGGGAGAGTGAACAAGCCAGCTACGGGTCTGACAGATGCCTGCACCTTCGTGGGGTTATAATGAGTTCAGGCTAGTCTTCATGTTGTAAGTTTAGAAAATTAAACTTCGGCAGTTCATCAAGGGCAATCAGACATCTGCAAAAGCTTTCACTTTGCTGCAGTAGTCAGTCATTTAAATTGGACAATTTTCAATGTAAATATGCATTTCCATGCTGCTTTTTTGAGTTAAACGCCATTTCGATGGAAGGAATCTACGAAGGGAGAGAATTCTACTAAATGGGATAATTACCAAGTTGAGAATATATTTTTCAGATCTCAGCTCTCAGGCTACATAACTTGTTGCCTGATATTCAGCATATATTCAGAAACATTCAACACAAATATGGGGGCATTTACAATGGGTCAGACACTGCAAGGGCTCCACTGGGTTCTAAAGTGTATGTTTTGACCATAGGTACACAGTAAGTCTCCGCCTTCACAGAGCACCATGGCAGCGTTCCATCCTGTTGGCTGCATGGACCTGAAGGTCACCATACCACGACGTTTTTTTTTTTTTTTTTTTGCGGTACGCGGGACTCTCACTGTTGTGGCCTCTCCCTTTGCGGAGCTCAGGCTCCAGACGCGCAGGCTCAGCGGCCATGGCTCACTGGCCCAGCCGCTCCGCGGCACGTGGGATCTTCCCGGACCGGGGCTCGAACCCGTGTACCCTGCATTGGCAGGCGGACTCTCAACCACTGCGCCACCAGGGAAGCCCCCATACCACGGCTCTTATCCTGCATCTCCTCTTTATTCCCACCGCCGCCCCTCCCCAGGTCTTCCCTCTTACTACCTTTCATTTACCACTAGAGTTCAGGTTTCCTCTTTGCTCCTCCATAGAAATAGAGCCTAATATAAATTAACCTTTTTACACATTAATTTTGAGCCTGTTGGTCCTCCGCTCGAAACCCTTCAACTGTAGGGCATGCCTACACAATAAAGTCCTAATTCCTGTCATCTAATAAATGCTCTATCCTGTCCCTAATTTTTCTTTCAAGCATGTATTTTCATTGCTCTTCACATGCCTTAGGCTCCAGCCAGACAGAACCACCTGCCATTTTCCTGCATGTTCTACACTCGCCGGCCTTGGGGATTTTTCCTGTTCCCTGTGTAAAGGTCACCCGGTTCCCCATCATTGCCTGTGCATGTCCTACCCTTTCTTCAAGGATCAGGTCAAACACACTACCCCCAAGTCTCTTCAGCTGCAAGGTCTTTGCCTCCTCTGAACTCTCCCTCCTCTGAAATTCTCTCTTTTCCCCCCATGATACAAAATACTTTTTGCTCTTGATTTATGTTATACCTTCAGAAAAAAAGAAACTTCTGTGAGAAGGAGAGAGGCAGCATGGTGTAGAGCAGTGCTTCTCAAAGTTTAATGTACATCAGATCACCTGGGAATCTTCTTAAAGCCAGGTTCTGACTCAGTAGGTCTGGGCTGGGGCCTGAGAGTCTGCATTTTTAACAAGTTTCTAAGTTGTTGCTGCGGTCGCTCCATGGGCCATGCTGTGAGCAGCAAAGGTGAATAGGATTTGGAATAATGCCTATGAACCAAAAGAATACTCATTGTCTAAGTCTGCTGTAGGTTAGCTGCAAGTAACTAGCAGGCTCCACTGTTCTGAACAAATCTTCCAGGATTTGAATATTACAGTTCTGTGTCGAATTTTTGGCCCCATCATTTCCTGGCTGCATGGTCTTACACAAATCAGTTAATTTCACTAAGCCTTAGCTTCATCTTCTGCTGAATGAGGGTGATAACTTGATTGTCAATCTCTGCTGTCTCCAGCTTGGCCCAGCTGCTGCTAGTAATCTGGTAATTTGCTATCTGGTGGCTCAGTCCCCTAAAGCCGACAGCCAGTTAGAAGTAACACTAGATCTTGGTTTGGGGCCACCTCTTAGTTATTAAGAGTGGCTCGACAATGGTGCTTTGTGGTTTCTATGACTAGTGGCCGGGTTGGGGGAATCTTGGTATAGGGAGCTCTTGGGTGAGTTTTGGACTTCAGCCTTCCTACCTAATCTTTATCTTGGGTGGTCCAGTTTCAGATGGTTTTCTGCCCTGGACCTGGATTTCATTTAGTCACTTGCTGGGTGACTAAGCTGACCTCTAATTTCTGTTACCTAGTTGTGGCCAGTCCCTTACCTCTAGGGCTAACTCTGCTCCTGTTTTACTTTTTATCAATTGAAATGACTCTACCTGCCCTGATGCCAAGGCCTTAGTTGCCTACACCTTCCCGTGTCAAACTATTCTAAATGCTTTATATGCATTAACCCACTCAATTATCACAGTAATAGTATAAAGTAGGTTCTAGTATCCCCATATTATGGATGAGGAGGTTTCAGAGAGGTTGAGTGATTTGCTCAAAGTCACACAGTAAGTAGAGTAGGCAGTAGCTGGAAATGACAAAATTTCCAATTGTAAACTCATATTCTCTCACTAAAATCTCTGCCACCTACTACAGAGGTCCCATTGCATATCCTTGAGGAATCAAGATTAGTATTTCTTCTCCTTTGATTGAGAGTAAGGATGGTAGAAGCCACTTTGAACTCCTTCAGGAGATTATGTAGCTGGTGGGCTGTGCAGTGTTAAAGTACGATGCCATAGACTGACTGAGGAAGAAGAAAGTGTTTCCCTTTTCCTGACATTTGGGGAGTAGCAACAGCTTCTTGAGAACTTCCAGTTTTGCACATCAATTTACACTGGAAAAATGTATATGCAAGGTGAAGATGAAAGTATACTTATTTTAGTTAATTGCTCTAACAATTGGTTTTATCAAGGACAACACACAACTCTATCAACTAGTACTTTTTTTCCTTTACCTTTCTTCTTTCGCTTTTCTTGCCATTATTCTCTATTCTATGGACACATATAATTAGGATTGTTTTATAGGCACACAAAAGAACTGACTCCTCAGCTTTTCAGTGTAAGATGGACTCTCTCACTTAATATTTCATTTAATAAATCATCTACTTTGTGATCTCTAATAAATTGATGATAATATTTTTTCAGCTGAACTTTTAATTATGGTAAAACATACATAACATAAAATTCATTATTTTAACCATTTTAAAACATTTAACCATTTAAATAATTTTAACCATTAAAACATTCCAGTGGTGTTTAATACATTCAGAATGTTGTGCAACCATACACAACTGTATAGTTCTGTAACATTTTCATCACCCGAAAAGGAAACCCCATGAATCAGTCACTTCCCATTCCCCACTCCTCTCGGCTCCTGAAAAACACTAATCTTTTCTTTGTCTTTATGGATTTGCCTATTCGGGATATTCTGTATAAATGGAATTATACAATATGCAGCCTTCTGTGTCTCGTTTTACTTAGCTGTCACGCAGCATAATGTTTTGCAGTTCCATGTTGTAGCATATATCAGTACTTCATTCCTTTATATGGAATAATTATAGTCCATTGTATGGATATCCACATTTTGTTTATTCATTAATCAGTTAATAGACATTTGGATTGTTTCCATTGACTGTTGTGAATAGTGCTGCTATGAATGTTTGTGTACAAAATGTTTTTTCTGAGCATCTGTCTTTAATTCTTTTGGGTATAGACCCGGGTTTGGATTTATTGAGTCATATGGTAATTTCATGTTTAATTTATTGAGGAGCTGCCAGTTGTTTTTCATAGCAGCTGCCCCGTTTTACATTCCCACCAGTTATGTATGAGGGCTGTAACTTATTCACCTCTCCCAACATTTGTTGTTTTTCATTTATTTGAATATAGCTCTCCTAGTGGGTGTGAAGTGGTATGTTGTGTGGTTTGAATTGCATTTTCCTAATGACTAATGGCATTTAGCTTGTTTTCATGCGATTGTTGATCATTTGCATATCTTCTTTAGAGAAATGTCTCTTCAAGGCCTTTATTTTTAATTGGGTTGTTTCTCTTTTTGTTTGTGAGGTGTAAGAGTTCTTCATACACTCTGGATACTTACCAGATATATTATTTGCACATATTTTCTTACATTCTGTGGGTTGTTTTTTTTTCACTTTCTTGGTAGTGTCTTTTGATGAACAAAAGTTTTAAAATTTTGGTGAAATCTAATTTACCAATTTTCTTTTTTGCTTGTAGTGTCATATTTAAGAAACCACTGTCAAATTCTAGGTAATGAGGACATAGTCCTCTGTTTTCTTCTAAGACTTTTATAGTTTTAGCTCTTATATTTAGGTCTTCAATCCTTTTTTTTTTATAACATCTTTATTGGAGTATAATTGCTTTACAATGGTGTGTTAGTTTCTGCTATATAACAAAGTGAATCAGCTATACATAAACATATATCCCCATATCTCTTCCCTCTTGCATCTCCCTACCTCCCACCCTCCCTATCCCACCCCTCTGGGTGGTCACAAAGCACCGAGCTGATCTCCCTGTGCTATGCAGCTGCTTCCCACTAGCTATCGATTTTACATTTGGTAGTGTATATGTCCATGGCACTCTCTCACTTTGTCCCAGCTTACCCTTCCCCCCTCCCCATGTCCTCAAGTTCATTCTCCAGTAGGTGTGCGTCTTTGTTCCCGTCCTGCCCCTAGGGTCTTCAAAACCATTTTTTTTTCTTTTTAGATATCATATATATGTGTTAGCATATGGTGTTTGTTTTTCTCTTTCTGACTTACTTCACTCTGTATGACAGACTCTAGGTCCATCCACCTCACTACAAACAACTCAATTTCGTTTCTTTTTATGGCTGAGTAATATTCCATTGTATATATGTGCCACATCTTCTTTATCCATTCATCTTTCAATGGACACTGAGGTTGCTTCCATGTCCTGGCTATTGTAAATAGAGCTGCAATGAACATTGTGGTACATGACACTTTTTGAGTTATGGTTTTCTCAGGGTATATGCACAGTAGCTGGATTGCTGGGTCGTATGGTAGTTCTATTTTTAGTTTTTGAAGGAACATCCATACTGTTCTCCATAGTGGCTGTATCAATTTACATTCCCAGCAACATTTCAAGAGGGGTCCCTCTTCTCCACACTCTCTCCAGCATTTATTGTTTGTAGATATTTTGATGATGGCCATTCTGACTAGTATGAGGTGATACCTCATTGTACTTTGGATTTGCATTTCTCTAATGATTAATGATATTGAGCATTCTTTCACCTGTTTGTTGGCAATCTGTATATCTTCTTTGGAGAAATGTCTATTTAGGTCTTCTGCCCATTTTTGGATTGGGTTTTTGTTATTTTGATATTGAGCTGCATGAGGTGCTTGTAAATTTTGGACATTAATCCTTTGTCAGTTGCTTCATTTGCAAATATTTTCTCCCATTCTGAGTGTTGTCTTTTCGTCTTGTTTATGGTTTCCTTTGCTGTGCAAAAGGTTTTACGTTTCACTAGGTCCCATTTGCTAATTTTTCTTTTTATTTCCATTTCTATAGGAGGTGGGTAAAAAAGGATCTTGCTGTGATTTATGTCATAGAGTGTTCTGCCTATGTTTTCCTCTAAGAGTTTGATAGTGTTTGGCCTTACATTTAGGTCTCTAATCTATTTTGAGTTTATTTCTGTGTATGGTGTTAGGGAGTGTTCTAATTTCATTATTTTACATGTAGCTGTCCAGTTTTCCCAGCACCACTTATTGATGAGGCTGTCTTTTCTCCTTATATTCTTGCCTCCTTTATCAAAAGTAAGGCTCCCATATGTGCATGGGTTTATCTCTGGGGTTTCTATCCAGTTCCATTAATCTATATCTCTGTTTTTGTGCCAGTACCATACTCTCTTGATTACTGTAGCTTTGTAGTACAGTCTGAAGTCAGGGAGCCTGATTCCTCCATCTCCATTTTTCTTTCTCAAGACTGCTTTGGCTATTCGGGGTCTTTTGTGTTTACATACAAATTGTGAAATTTTTTGTTCTAGTTCTGTGAAAAATGCCATTGGTAACATTGAACATGTAGATTGCTTTGGGTAGTATAGTCATTTTCACTATGTTATTATAATGTTGATTATTCCAGTCCAAGAACATGGTATCTCTATCCATCTGTTTGTATCATCTTTAATTTCTTTCATCAGTGTCTTATAGTTTCCTGCATACAAGTCTTTTGTCTCCTTAGGTAGGTTTATTCCTAGGTATTTTAATCTTTTTGTTGCAGTGGTAAATGGGAGTGTTTTCTTAATTTCTCATTCAGATTTTCATCATTAGTGTACAGGAATGCAAGAGATTTCTGTGCATTAATTTTGTATCCTGCTACTTTACCAAATTCATTGATTAGCTCTAGTAGTTTTCTGGTAGCATCTTTAGGATTGCCCATTATAGTATCATGTCATCTGCAAACAATGGCAGCTTTACTTCTTCTTTTCCGATTTGGATTCCTTTGATTTCTTTTTCTTCTCTGATTGCTGAGGCTAAAACTTCCAAAACAATGTTGAATAATAGTGGTGAGAGTGGGCAACCTTTTCTTGTTCCTGATCTTAGTGGAAATGATTTCAGTTTTCACCATTGAGGACGATTTTGGCTGTGGGTTTGTCATATATGTCCTTTATTATGTTGAAGTAAGTTCCCTCTATGCCTACTTTCTGCAGGGTTTTTTATCATAAATCAGTGTTGGATTCTGTTGAAAGCTTTCTCTGCATCTATTGAGATGATTATACGGTTTTCTCCTTCAATTTGTTAATATGGTGTATCACATTGATTTATTTGCATATATTGAAGAATCCTTGCATTCCTGGAATAAACCCCACTTGATCATGGTGTATGATCCTTTTAATGTGCTGTTGGATTCTGGTTGATAGTATTTTGTTGAGGATTTTTGCATCTATGTTCATCAGTGATATCGGCTTATAGTTTTCTTTTTGTGACATCTTTGTCTGGTTTTGGCATCAGGGTGATGGTGGCCTTGTCAAATGAGTTTGGGAGGTTTCCTCTGTCTGCTATATTTTGGAAGAGTTTGAGAAGGATAGGTGTTAGCTCTTCTCTAAATGTTTGATAGAATTCACCTGTGAAGCCATCTGGTCCTGGGTTTTGTTTGTTGGAAGATTTTTAATCACAGTTTCAATTTTGGTGCTTGTGATTGGTCTGTTTATATTTTCTGTTTCTTCCTGGTTCAGTCTCAGAATGTTGTGCTTTTATAAGAATTTGTCCATTTCTTCCAGGTTGTCCATTTTATTGGCATAGAGGTGCTTGTAGTAGTCTATTAGGATGCTTTGTATTTCTGCGGTGTCTGTTGTAACTTCTCCTTTTTCATTTCTAATTTTATTGATTTGAGTCATCTCCCTCTTTTTCTTGATGAGTCTGGCTAATGCTTTATTAATTTTGTTTATCTTCTTAAAGAACCAACTTTTAGTTTTATTGATGTTTGCTGTTGTTTCCTTCATTTATTTTTCATGTATTTCTGATCTGATCTTTATGATTTCTTTCCCTCTGCTAACTTTGGGGTTTTTTTTTTGTTGTTGTTGTTGTTCTGTCTCTAATTGCTTTATGTTTAAGATTGCTTGTTTATTTGAGATTCTTCTTGTTTTTTTTGAGGTAGGCTTGTATTGTTATAAACTCCCCTCTTAGAACTGCTTTTGCTGCATCCCATAGGTTTTGGGTCATCATGTTTTCATTGTTATTTGTTTCTAGGTATTTTTTTGATTTCCTCCTTGATTTCTTCAATGATCTCTTGCTTATTAAGTGGTGTATTGTTTAGCCTCCACGTGTTTGTATTTTTTACAGACTTTTTCCTGTAATTGATATCTAGTCTCATAGCATTGTGGTCGGAAAAGATACTTGATATGATTTCAGTTTCCTTAAACTTACCAAGGCTTGATTTGTGCCCCAAGGTATGATCTATCCTGGAGAAGGTTCCATGAGCACTTGAGTAGATAGTGTATTCTGTTTTTGGATGGAATGTCCTATGAATATCAATTAAGTCCATCTTGTTTAATGTGTCATTTAAAGCTCGTGTTTCCTTATTTATTTTCATTTTGGATGATCTGTCCGTTGGTGAAAGTAGGGTGTTAACATTCCCTACTGTGATTGTGTTACTGTCGATTTCCCCTTTTATAGTTGTTAACATTTGCCTTATGTATTGAGGTGCTCTTATGTTGGATGCATAAATACTTACAATTGTTATATCTTCTTCTTGGATTTATCCCTTGATCATTATGTAGTGTTCTTCTTTGTCTCTTGTAATAGTCTTTGTTTTAAAGTGTGTTTTGTCTGATATGAGAATTGCTACTCCAGCTTTCTTTTGATTTCCATTTGCATGGAATATCTTTTTCCATCCCCTCACTTTCAGTCTATGTGTCCCTAGGTCTGTAGTGGGTCTCTTGTAGACAGCATATATATGGGTCTTGTTTTTGTGTCCATTCAGCCAGTCTATGTCTTTTGGTTGAAGCATTTAACCCATTTACATGTAGGGTAGTTATCGATATGTATATTCCTATTGTTATTTTATTAATTGTTTGGGGTTTGTTATTGTAGGTCTTTTTCCTTCTCTTGTGTTTCCTGCCTAGAGAAGTTCCTTTAGCATTTGTTGTAAAGCTGGTTTGGTGGTGCTGAGTTCTCTTAGCTTTTGCTTGTCTGTAAAGTTTTTTTTTTTTTTGCAGTACGTGGGCCTCTCACTCTTGTTGCCTCTCCCATTGCGGAGCACAGGCTCCAAATGCGCAGGCTCAGCGGCCATGGCTCATGGGCCCAGACTCTCCACAGCATGTGGGTTCTTCCTGGACCGGGGCACGAACCCGTGTCCCCTGCATCGGCAGGCAGACTCTCAACCACTGTGCCACCAGGGAAGCCCTGTAAAGGTTTTAATTTCTCCGTTGAATCTGAATGAGATCCTTGCTGTGTAGAGTAATCTTGGTTGTACGTTTTTCCCTTTCAGCACTTTAAATATATCCTGCCGCTCCCTTCTCGCTTGCAGAGTTTCTGCTGAAAGATCAGCTGTTAACCTTATGGGTATTTCCTTGTATGTTATTTTTCCCTTGCTTTTAATATTTTTTCTTTGTATTTAGTTTTTGATAGTTTGAGTAATATGTGTCTTGGCATGTTTCTCCTTGGATTTATCCTGTATGGGACTCTGTTCTCTTCCTGGACTTGATTATTTCCTTTCCCACATTAGGGAAGTTTTCAACTATAATCTCTTCAAATATTTTCTCAGTCCCTTTCTTTTTCTCTTCTAATCTGGGACTCCTATGATTCAAATGTTGGTGTATTTCATGTAGCGCCAGAGGTCTCTGAGACTGTCCTCAATTCTTTTCATTCTTTTTTCTTTATTTTGCTCTGCAGTAGTTATTTCCACTATTTTATCTTCCAGGTCACTTATCCTTTCTTCTGCTTCAGCTATTCCATTATTGATTCCTTCTAGAGAATTTTAAATTTCATTTATTGTGTTGTTCATCATTGTTTGTTTGCTCTTTAGTTCTTTTAGGTCCTTGTTAAACGTTCCTTTTATTTTCTCCTTTCTGTTTCCAAGATTTTGAAATATCTTTACTATCATTACTCTGAATTCTTTTCAGGTAGACTGCCTATTTCCTCTTCATTTGTTAGGTCTGCTGAGTTTTTGCCTTGCTCCTTCATCTGTGGTGTGTTTTTCTGTCTTCTCATTTTGCTTAACTTACTGTGTTTGGGGTCTCCTTTATGCAGGCTATAGGTTTGTAGTTCTCGTTGTTTTTGGTGTCTGCCCCCAGTGGCTAAGGTTGGTTTGGTGGGTTAGCAGGCTTCCTGGTGGAGGGGACTAGTGCCTGTGTTCTGGTGGATGAGGCTGGATCCTGTCTTTTTGGTGGGAAGGTCCATGTCTGGTTGTGTGTTTTGGGGTGTCTGTGGCCTTACTATGATTTTAGGCAGCCTCTGTGCTAATGGATGGAGTTGTGTTCCTGTCATGCTAGTTGTTTGGCATAGGGTGTCTTGCACTGTAGCTTGCTGGTCGTTGAGTGAAGCTGGGTCTTGCCGTTGAGATGGAGATCTCTGGAAGATTTTCGCCATTTGATATTAGGTGGAGCTGGGATGTTGTTCATCATTGTTTGTTTGCTCTTTAGTTCTTTTAGGTCCTTGTTAAACGTTCCTTTTATTTTCTCCTTTCTGTTTCCAAGATTTTGAAATATCTTTACTATCATTACTCTGAATTCTTTTCAGGTAGACTGCCTATTTCCTCTTCATTTGTTAGGTCTGCTGAGTTTTTGCCTTGCTCCTTCATCTGTGGTGTGTTTTTCTGTCTTCTCATTTTGCTTAACTTACTGTGTTTGGGGTCTCCTTTATGCAGGCTATAGGTTTGTAGTTCTCGTTGTTTTTGGTGTCTGCCTCCAGTGGCTAAGGTTGGTTTGGTGGGTTAGCAGGCTTCCTGGTGGAGGGGACTAGTGCCTGTGTTCTGGTGGATGAGGCTGGATCCTGTCTTTTTGGTGGGAAGGTCCATGTCTGGTTGTATGTTTTGGGGTGTCTGTGGCCTTACTATGATTTTAGGCAGCCTCTGTGCTAATGGATGGAGTTGTGTTCCTGTCATGCTAGTTGTTTGGCATAGGGTGTCTTGCACTGTAGCTTGCTGGTCGTTGAGTGAAGCTGGGTCTTGCCGTTGAGATGGAGATCTCTGGAAGATTTTCGCCATTTGATATTAGGTGGAGCTGGGAGGTCTCTTGTGGACCAGTGTCCTGAACTTGGCTCTCCCACTTCAGAGGCACAGGCCTGACAGCTGGCCGGAGCACGAAGACCCAGTCATCCACTCGGCTCAGAAAAAATGGGAGAAAAAAAGAAAGAAGAAAAAACATAAACAAAATAAAATAAAATAAAAAATAATTATTAAAAATAAAAGAATTAAAAAGTAATTAATAAAAGAGAAGAGACAAACCAAACCAAAAAACAAATCCACCAGTGATAACAAGTGCTAAAAACTATACTAAAAAAGAAAACAACAACAAGAAAAACAAATGGATAGACAGAACTCTAGGACAAATGGTAAAAGCAAAGCTATACAGACAAAATCACACACAGAAGCATACACATACAGACTCACAAAAATAGAAAAAGGAAAAAAAAATATATCATTGCTCCCAAAGTCCACTGCCTCAATTTGGGATGATTCATTGTCTATTCAGGTATTCCACAGATGCAGGGTACATCAAGTTGATTGTGGAGATTTAATCCGCTGCTCCTGAGGCTTCTGGGAGAGATTTCCCTTTCTCTTCTTTGTTCACAGAGCTCCCAGGGGCTCAGCTTTGGATGTGGCTCCACCTCTCTGTGTAGGTCACCTGAGGGCGTTTGTTCCCACCCAGACAGGAGGGGGTTAAAGGAGGGGCTGATTAGGGGGCTCTGGCCCACTTAGGCCTGGGGGAGGGAGGGGACGGTTGCGGGGTGAGCCTGTGGCTGCAGAGGCCAGCATGATGTTGCACCAGCCTGAGGCGCGCCTTGTTTTCTCACAGGGAAGTTGTCCTTAGATCACCGGACACTGGCAGTGGCCGGCTGCACAGGTTCCCGGGAGGGGAGGTGTGGATAGTGACCTGTGCTCGCACACAGGCTTCTTGGTGGCTGCGGCAGCAGCCTTAGCATTTCATGCCCGTCTCTGGGGTCCGCGCTGATAGCCACGGCTGAAGCCCGTCTCTGGAGCTCGTTTAGGTGGTGCTCTGAATGCCCTCTTCTCATGCACCCCGAAGCAATGGTCTCTTACCTCTTAGGCAGGTCCAGACATTTTCCCGGACTCCCTCCCGGCTAGCTGTGGCGCCCTATCCTCCTTCAGGCTGTGTTCACGCCGCCAACCCCAGTTCTCTCCCTGCGCTCTGACCGAAGCCCGTGTCTCAGCTCCCAGCCCCGCCTGCCCCGGCGGGTGAGCAGACAAGCCTCTCGGGCTGGTGAGAGCTGGTCGGCACCAGTCGTCTGTGTGGGAATCTCTCTGCTTTACCCTCTGCACCCCTGTTGCTGTGTTCTCCTCCATGGCTCCGAAGCTCCCCCCTCTCCACTACCCGCAGTCTCTGCCCGCGAAGGGGCTTCTAGGGTGTGGAAACATTTCCTCCTTCACAGCTCCCTCCCAGTGGTACAGGTCCCGTCCCTATTCTTTTGTCTGTGTTTTTACTTTTTTTCGTTTGCCCTACCCAGGTACGTGGGGAGTTTCTTGCCTTTTGGGAGGTCTGAGGTCTTCTGCCAGCGTTCAGTAGGTGTTCTGTAGGAGTTGTTCCACGTGTAGATGTATTTCTGATGTTGTTGTGGGGAGGAAGGCGATCTCCATGTCTTACTCCTCTGCCATCTTGAATGTCTTCATATGCCTGGAACAGTATTAGATGCTGAAGATACAGGAGTGAATGAGACGGATGATGTACTTTGCCCCCCTGAAGTTTATATCCAGTTGTATTTATGTCGAGCAGGGCATATAATTTCCTTGTCTCAATTCTCTAATCTGTTGAGGGAGAAGAGACAGGCACTGCGTCCCACTCACCGTGCTCTCGGGGAAAGCGCTGCACCTCCTCAGGCTTGTGAGGGCCTTGCACTGGCACCCAATCCATTTTAAGTTAGTTTTTGTGTATGGTGTGAGAAAGGGATTCAACTTCACTCTTTTGAATGTAGTTGTCTTAGCACCATTTGCTGAAAAGACTACTCTTTTCATAATCAAAAATCAACTCAAGGGCTTCCCTGGTGGCGCAGTGGTTGAGAGTCCGCTTGCCGATGCAGGGGACGCGGGTTCGTGCCCCGGCCTGGGAGGATCCCGCGTGCTGCGGAGCGGCTGGGCCCGTGAGCTATGGCCGCTGGGCCTGCGCGTCCGGGGCCTGTGCTCCGCGACGGGAGAGGCCACAGCGGTATTGAAAAGACTACTCTTTTCATAATCAAAAATCAACTCAAAATGCACTAAAGACTTATCCATAGATCTGAATCTATATAATTCTGAGAAGAAATCTTCTAAGAAAATCTTTATGACATTGGTCTTTACGATGCTTTAATGGATAGGACACTAAAAGCACAGGCCAAAAAAAAAAAAAGAAAAAGAAAAGCAAAATTAGACAAGTGGGACTACAAACAAATACTACATAATTCCACTTATATAAGGTATCTAAAATAGTCAAACTCAGAATCAGAGAGTAGAATTGTGGTTGCCAGGGGTAAGGGGGATTTATATACTATCCTTTTGCTAGTGTGTTAGCTATTTTATATGGGGTGGAGCCACAGAAGTGTCTCTAAATGTCTGAGAGGGCTCTTGGTGTAGGTGCGTGGAGAGAAAGGAGAGCATTTATGATATTACTTGCAGTTCTTCATGCTCCAAATCTTTGAGTTAAAATTAGATACAGTACAATAAGAACTTTATGTTTAAACATTTGCAATACACTACAAGTTTTTTGTTCATGTATGCTTATTCAGCTATGATCCTATTTCTTTAAGATGGATTCCTTGAAAAATAATGGCTGAATCATAAGATTTGTGTAGTTAAAAACGTGATAGGATTTCCAAAATACCATTACCAATTTTTACATGGACTAATGATATATGAAAGACTAACAACAAGGCGAGCAATGATGTTTTGAAGGATTTTATACAGATAACACAGAGTCACTGAGTGATGGAAAGAACAACACTGTCAGCAACAATGTAGCAGTCAATTCCACATATGGTGCTATTTTAATTCACAAATGATAATTGAAACCATGCTTTGGCTCATGTCTCCTCTCTTCCCCTCCATTTCCTTGTGAAGAGTGACTTACCTGAAGTAGATCTTCTTCTTCTGTTAAATATTCTCATTATCTCTAGGTGGTTTTTCCTGACCCTTTTCCCAGAATGAAGGATAACCACTTTTGTGGTGCTTTCTTCCCCTGTCCTGTAGGCTTTAGAGTTGTCTAGCATAATATATTTCTCTTATTTTGTTCCAGTTACTTGCTTACAGGCTTACTTGTCTGTAAGTAAGAACATAGGCTTGTGTGTGTTATTTGAATGCATTTCTTTTTTTTGAATGCATTTCTAAAGAAAGGAAGGTTTGGCTTTTTCAGAAGTGGATTTAGTTTAGAAATTTTGTGGTTTTTACAGGAAAGGTGATTGAAGAAATAGCAGAAACATTAGTCAAGAGATAAGATGAAAGATCATTTCTTAAGCTAGGACTTAAGGAATACTCTAGAGCTAAAGTTCAAAAAACATCAGGATTTCTGATGTCTTTACTAGTGGGGTTGAGAAGGATTAGGCAGGCTTAAGTGCAGTTTGAAGCAAACTTTAATAAAAATGAAGCAAGAGAAAATAGTTAAGAATCTTTCTATTATTTTTATATTGATAGAAAATAGTCTTTATTATATGTATATATAGGTATCAAAATAGTCTCCATAACTTTATCTTTCTCCTTCGCTCTCTCATCAACCACTGGGGAAGTTTGGCTACAGATTCCATGCTGATTTTCCTTAAGTATTTTGGATTCTTTGTCGATGATGCAGTTTGTGTTCTCATTAAATGGAAACTTCTCTTGACAGATGGATACAATTTCATTGCCATTGACCTATTTATGATCTTTTAAGAGTGCCTTACAGGAAATGTGGAATTAGCAGCAAAGTTAAAGAACTAGCATCCAAACGGCTCAAGACTATTCAAAACTGTTTAAGATAGTTCAAGCCCATGGAAAGAGGGAAGGGGGCTGTTAGATTCTTTGATAGATTAATGATTATCTAAATAATATTAAAGCTTCTATTAGTGCTGTTTGATTAGTCCAGGCAGTACACATCCCTGTGCGGATGACTAGTACCTCATATTCTTAAAAATAACCCAAAACAACATTCTCCCTAGGATCTTTTCTGAATATTTTGATTCCCACTGATTCTTGCCTATTTCTACTCCCATAGCACTAACTCTACCTATTATTATACCCTTGCTCTGGATAGACAGGGTTTTTTTTTTTTGCTTTTTTCTGTTGTTTTGTGAGTATGCCTCACGTCCCCAGTGAAAGATAGTGAATGTTTCCTGCAAATAGCATTTTTACTTTGACACCTCACCGTGCCTAACATGGTGCAAAGCATAAATTACACTTTCAAGAAATACTTGTTGAATTGATTCATTCATCAGGCACATAGCAAAGTCTATATCCTCACATGAGATTTTTGACAATACAAAACCTCTTCCAAACTTCAATTTCTTTGAAGGAATATGGAAGAAAAGACACCTAAACAATAAGACCTTAATTAATTTAGATTTTTGTGAGTTAGAAGTTGTTGATAATCCTGGATAATCTACTGAAAACCCATTTTGTTGAACACCTCTTAAAAATGTGCTAATTAGTTTTTCTGCCTTAATACTTGTAATCATATGTATATAAGTGAATATTTTTGATTATTGAATTTTTTCCTTAGAGTTTGGTTAGTCCAAGGCCCACGAGGAAACTGAGGGTCACAGAAATTAAATTCATATATATTCCATAATTTAAAGAAACCATGTATCCTTGAATGCTTAATATTAAGAAGTTAACAGAGAGGTTTTCATTCATTCATTTAACAAATACTTGCTGAGCATCTACTATGAGCCAGACATAATTCTTGGCCTTTGCCATCCTTTCCCTTGTAAAGTTTATATTTTTGTTAAGGAGAACAGACCATAAATGATAAACATATTAAATAAGTAAATTATTTCATACATTAGAAGGTGATAGTCACGGAAAAACACAAACGTTGAGATGTAAAAGAGTATCTTTGCCTCTGGGGGTAAGGTAAATATAATGTTAAATAGGTGATTTGGTGCAGGTAATATTTGGTTATAGCTTCAGAATATAGGTTATAGTCATTCACTCATTCATGCATTCAGTAATTTAGCAAATATTTATTGTCTACAACTAGAAAATAAATAAAGTGACTATAATAAATAATAAAGTGACTACTATATTTAGTCACTTTAGGAAAAAGGGACTATGGTCCTTGGTGGAGCTTGCATTTTAATGAGACAGATAAACAAACCCACAGATATATATATAATTATGTATTGTGTTAAATGCTAGGAAAAAAATGACTGGAAAGATACATTTTATGCTAGGGATTGGGGAGATCCAGGCTCTCTGAGGCTTATAGGACATAGAATGTGGAGCAGAGGTGGAAGGATGCCTAATAGAGCAGAAAGCAGAATTCAGATGTGAAGGTTGCTTTTTTGTGTTTGTGGAATATTTGAGTAGTTAGCACTGAGAACAACTTAATTTGCAGGATAGCGAATTTATTCATTTGCAGGAGAGGTCCACATGTTTGGTGCTTTCCTTTGTCTTTCTTCCACCCAGAGCGCCTTCAGTGTCTGAGATGTGGAGTACAGTGTTCACTTCGGTCTGGAGATCAACCACAGGAGAGAAGTGAACTGTGGGGCATCCTTATGTTCTACTTAGAGGCCTGCAAGGAGGCAGGTGAGGCTTGGGACTCACTCCCTGTGTGACTTTGGGCTGGTACCTAACTCCCCTGAACCTCAGTCTTCTCTTCAGAAAATAGAGATGGTAACAGAATGCTAAGTCATTAAGATAAAGGCTGTTTTCTGCTGTATCCCCAGCAACTGACATGGTGTCTGGTACATGGTTGATGTTTAATAAATAGTCCTTAAATGAATAAATATATGTGTGTAGCATGTTGAGGAGAGCAGTTGGGTTTATATTTTATCTCTAAATGCAGTGCCTTCCTTGCTCAGAAAGCAGCCATGTTGGGAAATGGATGGCTTGTCTGACGGGCTGTCTGGCTTTGTTTTGGCTTATAGCAAGCTCTCATAAAAAATGGAAAGAACTCTTCTTGTCTATTAAAAGAACTTGAAAAATATAAACCCTTGGTCTCTTAGGATCTTATAAAGAATCCAAGTGGCTTAACAGATGTGAGAAGCTCTGGAAATTTTTTTTTTTTAATTAATTTATTTTATTTTTGGCTGCATTGGGTCTTCGTTGCTGTGTGCGGGCTTTCTCTAGTTGCGGCGAGCGGGGGCTACTCTTCATTGCAGTGCGCGGGCTTCTCATTGCGGTGGCTTCTCCTGTTGCAGAGCTCAGGCTCTAGGTGCGCAAGCTCAGTAGCTGTGGCACGCAGGCTCAGTAGTTGTGGCTCACGGGCTCCAGAGCACAGGCTCAGTAGTGGTGGCGCACGGGCTTAGTTGTTCCGCAGCATGTGGAATCTTCCCGGACCAGTGCTCGAACCCGTGTCCCTGCATTGGCAGGCGGATTCTTTTTTTTTTTTTTTTATAGTACGCGGGCCTCTCACTGTTGTGACCTCTCCCGCTGCGGAGCACAGGCTCCGGACGCACAGGCTCAGCGGCCATGGCTCACGGGCCCAGCCGCTCCGTGGCATGTGGGATCTTCCCGGACCCGGGCACGAATGCGTGTCCCCTGCATCGGCAGGCGGACTCTCAACCACTGCGCCACCAGGGAAGCCCATGGCAGGCGGATTCTTAACCACTGCACCACAAGGGATGACCAAGCTCTGGAAAATTTTAAACATTTGGGTCAAATGGTGTGCCTTGACTTTCTTCCTGAACACCTTTTTCAAGGTGCAGCTGCCTTATGTAACACAAAGGGACTCACCTTTCTACCCAGTAAAATCTAGATTCCAAACATCGTCTCATCTCACTTTTTGTAAGAACAAAGGAGCCTTATTTAAAGGCTTCTAGAAGGACATGAATTTAAAAATTTCTTTTTTCTAACAGTCTTTGTTAGCCCACTTGAAGTTTGTAAGGATATAGAGAAGTGTAGCTGACTCTGCTTTATCTATTTTTGCTTATATAATTCATAACGGCCATCCTATTGCAGTTTGGCATGGTTTTGTTTTACTGTCAGTCAGTATTTATGTCATACTTTATAATGGAAAAGTGCTTTCCAGCTATTTATCATGGAAGCCTCTGTTATCAGTGACAAATAGTTCTAGGAGACTGTTCATAACACAGATCTGTCTGCTTTCTGGTGTCAGCTTAGAGTTTGCCAACACTCTCTAAAAGACATATTCAGGACAATGACTTTTGTGTTTTTTTGGGATAGCTATGGGATTTTCAAAACTTTTGGTAAAAAATAGGTTCTTTGGATATGTGTTTTTTATTGGGCAAGAAATGATGTGGAGGTGATATTGGAGGATTCGATTAATTCTAGATAGGAAAATGATGAAGTCTCTTTTAAAGTCAAATATCTGGTAAATTACAGAAGTTTCTAGGGTTAAGTGATTGTTTCCCAAGGCAGCCCACTGTGACTAATCAGAACAGTGGAATATTTAGGTTTTGGAGTCAGATAAGCCTGTTTTCAAATCCTTGTTCCAATCACTTACTAGATGACTAAGTGAGAAGGAACCAGTCGAATTAATGACCCTGGACTTCTCACTTTGACATTGGGCAATCAATCTACTTCAGGCCCTGAG
Organism: Neophocaena asiaeorientalis asiaeorientalis; assembly: GCF_003031525.2. Taxonomy (NCBI): domain Eukaryota; kingdom Metazoa; phylum Chordata; class Mammalia; order Artiodactyla; family Phocoenidae; genus Neophocaena; species Neophocaena asiaeorientalis. The sequence continues at coordinate 10,928,262 of NW_020185328.1, forward strand.
CCTGAATTTCCTCAGTTGTAAAAGAGGATGATGTTCCTTTCCTTGAAGAGGGATCCTGATGGGGATTAAATGGGGTAAAGCCCAGAACAGTGCCTGCCTGTAGTACTCATTGACTCAGTGGTTCCTCTTCTTCTTTTTTTCTTCTCTTATTATCTCTGCCATCTCACAAAGAAATAGCAAAAGAGATTAAATGGTGAAGGAGGTCGAAAGGTTACAAAAAAAAAGAAATCTCCTGGCCAGAAACCTTCCCAGGCACCCAACTTTCTTGCTTGAAGTGCATTTCTTCTTTTCTCTTTGAAAATTAGTAGAGGAGAATTTATCTCAATTATAAACCCCATCCTGGTGGGAAGTGTAGAGTGTTCAACATTCACACAGAATGTTCTAAATGCTTGGTATGCAAAGAGGACTGTGCCAGGAGCTGGGGCTCCTAGGGATGAAAAGCAGAGAACTGGAGGAGGGACAGGTCACACAAAGGAATTTCCATGGACCCTGTGCTGGGGGACATGTAAACTGACCTGGGACTCCTCTGTGCCAAGACTTATGGAGAACTCTCTGTGGAGCTCATGGGGCTCTCCATAGGAAATAGGGGTGCTAGAGCTGCATTCCTGGGAGTCACATGCCTCATTCCTTATTAAACCCCTCTTCTCCCCTCATTGACCAAAATTGTGGGGGGCTCGGTCAGTTCCTACCATGAGACACAAGAGAAAACCAAACTGGCCTTCTCTTTTGGGCAAGGACTCAGAACTCAGGAATGTATTCATGCTTTTAATAAAGACATCGAGTGCCTATTATAGAGTAGTCCAGTTCCAGGCCTAGGGTATGGAGAACTAAACTGCACATAGGCTGCCTTCCAGGTGCTTCCCTTCTGGAGGAGACAGACACGTAGATACATTGGGACCTAGTGGGAGAGGAGGTCAGAACATGGAGAACTTTGTGGGCCTCACTAAGGGGCCTGTCCTTTGTTCTCTGAGTGATAGGGAGCCACAGAAGGGTTTTGAGAAGAGAAGTAGTTTGCTTGGGTTTTCATTTTCAAAAGAACTCTCATAAGGGCTTGTTAGGAAGATGGTTGACTTGGACTCATCATGGAGGACTCCAGCCTGGCTTGGCCCATGAGTGCCACCTTCCCTCCCTCCCCCAGCTGGACCAGGTGCATCTGTTCTGCACTCATGCTGCACCTGGATTTCTCCCTGCTACAGCACTTATCCTCATGTAGGGTCACCTGTTATCCTGTTGTGTCCCTAGCTAGAATGGCAGGCACTAACTCATGCTTATCACTCTCTCCCTGATGTCCAGCACGGAGCCTGGAACACTGCTGGTGCTCACTAAATGTATACACGCATTTTGAAAAAGAATGTCAAATGGAACTATTGCAGAAATGCAGGAAAGAGAAAATCAGGGTCTGGGTGAACTAGAACCATGACAGTGGGAGGATAGAAGGAGGGAAATGCAGGGTGGTGGGCAGGCCCTGTAATGGGTCAGTGCTCCTGGTGACCTGTAGAGCAGGGACCAGGGTGCAGCAGGCCTCAACTTCCCGTTCCTCTCCTGCTTTTCTCAGTTGTAAAATGGGGGTTTTAATGCTACTCATGGAGGTGTTGTGGAAATGAAATGAGAGTGTACAATGGGAGCCCAGTGCCAGTGTGACTGGTGGCTGCTGGCTGCTTCGGTTTCCCCAGTGTGATCAGGCTCCAGACAACTGGGAGCTGAGGAAAAGGGAAAAGCACAGTTTGAAGGAGGTAAGATTCTCTCTTCTAACTTCTATGCCTCCCTCTGCATCTATGAGAGCAGTCACTGTCCTGGGGAGACCATGCCAATGAAATAAACATTCTTTCCTCTCACAGGCCCCTGGATCCTCTGCCCTCAACAGCCAGTCCTTTCTAAAAGATGACAGATTTACATCAAAAACAGTTCTGAAAAATTCCAACCAATCTATGAATGAATGAGTGAATGAACGTATGGCCTTTAGCCTGAGCGTTGCCATTTATCATGACCTAAGAAACCCTCCCTCCCCGAACCTCAGTTTCCCTCCTCTAAATGGGCATTAGGCTGTATTCTGCATAGATTTGTTTCAAGAATTCAGTTAGATAACACACGTGTGAGCACCTACAAAATTCTAACGTAATAGAAATGTCTTTTTATCATCTTACATCATGTCCCCCATAGATGGCACACAGAAGAGGCCTTTGACTGAATGCTGAAAGGATAAACGGTGCCTATTGGATTTACTTATCATCCCATATCTTGTTATATAAAGAATTTGCATGCCAACAGGTACCCGTGGGGTGGTGGATCCCAATGAGGTGGGCGGTGTTACTGGCTTCACGGGCTGCCCCCCTTGGCCAGTGTTTGACCTTCACTGGTTTTCACCAGTTTGGATGCTGACACGGCTCCTGCTGAAGGAGGCATCTTCCCCCAACTTCCCCACCCTACACGGCAGAGATGAGGTTTCATAGCTGTGCCCGTCTGTGTGCAGGCCGTGCCCCCTTCCCCCCCATTTAGCATCTGCTCTGTACCAGGAAACACCAATTCATTTCTGTGAGGGTATGCTCAAGAGACGGCACTTGAATGAGAGTGCAGCGAAGGCCCGCCAAAACAACACAGCGGCTGGAGCCTCTCCGCTGGGATGACAAGCACGACTCTGCTTCTCCCAGCTGCTGGAGGAAGTAGTGGGGCTCCTGAATTTCTGATGCCACATCAACCCACCCACTAATCTGAAGGTCATTTGTTTATATCAAACTCCTCTTTTAAAATGTAGACATCCTTGGAGGGTAAATCCTAATGGTCATTCACACCCTGATGAAAATAAATTTAGTTATATACTTTTTTCTTTCTTTTTTTTTTTTTTTGCGGTACGCGGGCCTCTCACTGCTGTGGCCTCTCCCGTTGCAGAGCACAGGCTCCGGACGCGCAGGCTCAGCAGCCATGTCTCACCGGCCCAGCCGCTCCGCGGCATGTGGGATCTTCCCGGACCGGCGCACGAACCTGTGTCCCCTGCATCCGCAGGCGGACTCCCAACCACTGCGCCACCAGGGAAGCCCTAGTTATATACTTTTTAAAAAAAGAGGTTAAATGGGTGATCTAAAAATAATTTCCATACTGGCTAATGTGGTGTTCCTAAATTTCCTTCATTTAAATGTTGCCAAGAAGAAAATTTTATTAGAGCCCAGTTCATGAACAACCCTTGATTAAATGAAAATTACAATGTTTCTTAAACTCTTTGGAAAGCCTGGATTAAAAATATTTCAAAGTGGCATGGCAAGATGTGTCAGTAGTTAACTGAATTTAAACAAAGAGTTTACCATGATAGATGGCTGGTTGACAGGCAATTACATGAAGAGTTTACCATTTTAGGGCACTGCTAATGAAACAAGTTGTAATAATGGATGGCCATTGGATTACATCATTATGGATACTTTTGGGGTAACTATGAAGACAAATTTTCTTTCATTGGAAATGTTGTGGACTAATTGGGGACTTCAAACTGTTAAGGAGAGTTGTATGCATACAAATATGAGGTTTTAGCTTTGCCATAGAATTTAAGGTCATTTGGCTGTAATATTTGCCATCTCATGACTCACCAGGGCTAATTTGTCTGATTTGGCCAGTTGCATTTGTATCCTCTTTCTCCTTCATTTCTTTATGTGTACACCTTACAAAGTCTGTGTTCAACATACTAGGTGCTCAACCCTAAAGGGAAAGATCTTTCAAGTAAGAAAAAGACCTTTCTTTGGCCTTGTGTATGAAAAGCTGTGTTCCCTTGTTAGAATTAACAAACAACTCAATATGAAAACAAATAAGAGTTGTTTATTAATTCTCCTAATGGACAAGGGGACGTTGTACCAAGGCAGGAAGAAGGAACTGAACAAGTATTTAAAATCTATACTGGGACTGGCAGAAATAAATTCTGACAGCTCCATGGACTGGTGAGACGGGCGAGGGGGGAGTTGTGAAGAAATAGGGCTCAAAATGGGGAGAGAGAGACTTGGAGAGAGTCTGGGATAGACTAGTCAAGACCGGACACTTAGATCACTTCACACAATTTGTTGTAATTACTTGTATAACAAATGATTGTGAATTCGTTGTGACATTCAGTTTGTAAGAAATATCATATTTCTCTTTGTTAAAAGTCTAGTTTCTAGTTCCTTTTCCAAGGTTGACAAGAGATACAGTTTCAGATATTTTTTTGAGATTCCTTGCTCTTCCTTTGGGTTGAGTCAGGGCCCTTAGGCTTATGCAGTACAGGACAAATGGGGGAGAGATCAGGGGTTTGTTATGGTCATCCCTGAGAGGCTCTTGTTCCAGACTTCCTGTGGTCCTTTCAAAGGCAGAGACTCTGCTGTTACCCACTTCCTGCCATGCTGTCTTTGAGTCTGAGGTGCTTATTGCCAACATTCTTAGGTATTCTTGTATCCACCTCCATCTAGGTGTTCTGCCACATCCAGGGTGTTGGGTATGAACTGGCTGTAATCACCTCTCTTCTTTCCTTCCTTATTCCCTCCATGGCCATCCCCCACTCCAAACTTTGGGGTTTGACTATTGCCCCTTTTCTGCCAAGCATCAGTTTCTGTGTCTATCACCCTCTCAGCTCATCTGGCTTGTTTTTTTTACTTGGCTTACGCATTCAAATAAACATCAATCTTTGTTTGTAGACAAACAGCTACAAACTCTGGAACACAGAAGTCTGCTCCTATAAAAGGAAGATCAACATAAGTTTTGCCGGTGAGTCCACAGAAACAAACAGACAAACAAAATATATATACATATAAATTTAAAAATTAAGGCATCAATTAATTTCTCACTAACTCATCTTTTTAGACTTGTTAATTGTATGCCTTTCCTATTATTCTTAGGTCTGCTAAGATAGCAACTATATCTCCATGCATACCATTGTTTCTCTAGTACTGAGCATGTAGATCAATAAATATAAGTTTAAAGAAGAAAAATCAGGTAAGCTGACTGGGGTCATAAGGTCATAAAATAAAGAATCTTCTCAGGAAGTGTTAAGGAGAATTAAAGTTCTTTTGACTTCTAGAAGTTTAGAACCTAAAATAATGAAGAAGGACCTGGGGACCTGGCTATAATCAGAAGAGAACTCTGTTTCTCCAAGGACCCAGAAAGCTGAAATAAAGTGTGATCTAGATATAGGGCAGAAGAACGACTTACCTTCAAACCTTAAGGAAGGTCGATGATAAGCAAGATTGAAGGTCAGGGAAAGGTTGAAAGACGTGCATGCTCCTTTCAAACATTTACCAAGCTGAGTGAGTCATTTTCATGTATATGTCTGTTCTATAGCTCATTTCTATAGAAATTTTGCCTTCTGTATTCATTCACCATAGTAAAGTGGAGTACACTCCTAAAGAAGATATAGGACTAGAGAAGAAATCAATCCCTGAATCCTTTTATGATTAATAGTAACTTAACAGTGACTGTGGTCACAGAAAATTACTATGAGAACTATTTGTCCTAAAGGAATTAGTTTTGTCATTTGCTAAATTTATATTTTCTATTTAGATGCTTGAGGAAATAGCAAAAGAAACTGGGCATTAAAAATTTTTATCTGTTCACCTGAACAGAAAATATTTTGTCAGTATTTACTATGTTCAAGGACTATAAAATCTTTTAAGGTGTCATTGCTACAGTCTAGTATTGATGAAGGTGGTGGTGGTGATAATGGTGTGGTATGATAAGAAGGAGGGGTCAAGCCAAGTGTAGAAATAACTATAAAATAAGGTTCTATGATAGGGCCACATAGGCAGGATACACAATAAGACATTCACAAGAAGGAGAGATTGTATTTAACAGAGTGATCATGGAAAATTTGACAGAGGAAGGGGCAATGATCTAGCTATTGAATGATTTTAATAAGTGGAAGTAACAAGGGAGAAGGCAGCAATATATTTCAGTTAGAAAAATAAAATGGCCTTATCTCTAGAATAGCTTTGTCTTCTTCCTGTTAATCAATTGAGTAAGCATATTGATAGTGGTGTGTGGTTACCCCACTGTGATTATTACCTTGTATTTTTATGCTGTGAATTTCAAAGCTTGGTTGGCATAATATCACTACTGTTATGAAGGCCTAGAAGCGGTTTGTGGTCTTTTGGAAGGGCAAGATTTCCCAGAAAAAAGAGTCGTGAGATTCTTAGGTTTGGAAAGTACTAGACATGCATTTTTTCTCTGGTTTTGAGTGATTCCTTTTAGTTAACCGACTGATCTGGGAAGATGGCTGTTATTCTATTCCATGCTTTGGACTCTTCTGTTTGAACCTCATCCTGCAGAGGTCATATCTTAGGATTTATTACTCCTTCCCAGTCAAAGAAAACAAGATCTCGCATTACATATGTTAAGAACATGCCTTTACTTTTTTTGTTGTTGCTGTTCTTAGCGGCTTTATTCTTAATAGCCCCCAAATAGAAATAATCCAAATTTCCATCACCAAGGGAATAGATTGTGGTATATCCATATAAGGGACTGTTCCTCAACAATAAAAAGAATGAACTAGTTAGTTTCAGACATACAGCAAAGTGATTCAGTTATACATATATACACATTCTTTTTCAGATTTTTTTCATTATAGATTATAGGATATTGATTGCAGTTCCCTGTGCTATATAGTAGGTCCTTGTTATTTATCTATTTTATATATAGTATCAAACACATTTCTTAATCTCTCTGAACCCAAATTCCCTCAGGAGTCACCCCAAATGAGTTGGGGGGAAGGTAACTTTTCTTTTTTGAAATATATTGTGCTAGAAAATGGGAAGTTTTACAAATTTGAATACACAAATATTTAAAATATCTTTATGTATTTAAAGAAAATAATAAAAATAGGAAGATATTTATAACAAATATGATAAAGCAGTATAATTCTTAGTATATCCAGGATGTATAGAAATTGGTGATAAAAGTTCTGAGATCTCAATAGTGGTTGGTTAAAGGTCATGAACAGAAAAAACTTAAAAGAAGAAACATGAACAACCAGTAAACATGTGGAATAAGCATTCATACAGCAAATAATCAAATAATAAAAACGAATGCAAGAATGAGGCTTCATTTTCACCTATTAAATGCATAAAGATTAAAAAGTGATAATATTCTAATATTTAAGGAGGGAGTGGAAGAGGCAATTGCCTACATTTTTGAAAGACAGCTGGGTAATACACATCAAGTTTTTTTTTTTTTTTTTTGGCGGTACGCGGGCCTCTCACTGTTGTGGCCTCTCCCGTTGTGGAGCACAGGCTCCAGACGCGCAGGCTCAGCGGCCATGGCTCACGCGCCCAGCCGCTCCGCGGCATGTGGGATCCTCCCGGACCGGGGCACGAACCCTGTCCCCTGCATCGGCAGGCGGACTCTCAACCACTGCGCCACCAGGGAAGCCCCACATCAAGTTTTGATCCATTCTTTTTACATGGCTCATATTTACTCCTGGCTTCATGTGCTTCTCCCTCTCTTGGGAATATATCCTAAGGAAATAATATTTAAAGAACAAACAATATGTCCCTGCCACTCTCTCACTTTGTCCCAGCTTACGCTTCCCCTTTCCCTTGTCCTCAAGTCCATACACTACCAATTGTAAAATAGCTAGTGACAAGCAGCCACATAGCACAGGGAGATCAGCTCGGTGCTTTGTGACCTCCTAGAGGGGTGGGATAGGAAGAGTGGGAGGGAGATGCAAGAGGGAGGGCATATGGGGATATATGTATACATGTAGTTGATTTACTTTGTTATACAGCAGAAACTAACACACCATTGTAAAGCAATTATACTCCAATAAAGATGTAAAATAAAATGAAATAAAGAACAAACAATAGAGAAAAATAAAAGTCTTATGCATGTTCATGGAAATGTTATTTGACTTGGATTCAGAAAAATCTGGACTCTATATTTAAAATATACATAAGGAAAAAACCCAAAGGAAGTACATTGAAATATTAATTCTATTTATCTTTGGTAGGGTACTATGGATGAATGTTCTTTCTGTATTTTTATTTATTTATTTATCTGTTTATTTATTTTTTAATTGATGTATAGTTGATTTACAGTGTTGTATTAGCTTCAGGTGTACAGCAAAGTGATTCAGTTAAACATATATATATCTATTCTTTGTCAGATTCTTTTCCCTTATAGGTTATTACAAAATATTGACTATAGTTCTCAGTGCTACACAGTAGGCCTTTGATAGTTACCTATTTTAAACATAGTAGTGTGTAAATCCCAAATTCCTAATTTATCCCTTTCCACTTTCCCCTTTGGTAACCATAAGTTTATTTTCTATATCTGTGAGTCTATTTCTGTTTTGTATATAAGTTCATTTTTATCATTTAAAAAGTTTTATATTTTCTAATTTTCAATTCCATTAAAGAAAAAATACATCATGCCACATAACCAGAAAAATTCAAGTATATGTAAAGTGGTTTGTTGTGAAAACTAGTTTTCTTTTTTTTTTATTGGTAAAATATCTGATTTCATTAAGAATATCTCATGCTGGAGTTCATGAAGAGAGTCATCCAAGATGGCAACACAGGAGGCTCCTGAGCTCCACTCTTCCCATGGACACAGTGAATGTACAGCTATGCATGGAGTGATTCCCTCTGAAGGAGATCCAGAAACAAGCTGGGTGACTCCTACACATCTGACGACTGAGAAAATGCCCACACAGAAACACATAGGAAAGGCTGAGGCACACTCTTGTCATGAAACCCACTGTCGGCAGAGCACCATACAATTGGGAGGGAACCCCAACTCCCAGCTTCTCTCTGAGGAGTGAAGGGTTTGAACCCCACATCCAGGGCCCCAGCTTTTAAAATTCCTATCAGAAGGGCAGACTCCCAAAATATCTCGCTCTGAAAGCCAGTAGGGCTTGTGTCTCTAGGACCCATAAGACCAACACAAACAAAGAAGCAATTCTTAATGGGTGCGTGAGTACTTAGAAGATAGATCCTATTGCAGATTCCTAAAATGGTCATTCCTGAGTTACATAATGCATTGTTTTAGGAATTGGTTGGAATATTTTTGGTATATGTTATTTTTATGATTTATCAGTGTAGATGATGGGAAGTGAGTTCATTATTTTCAGTGACCCTAAGTTCTCTTTTTGTGCCTGTTAGCATTTCATTCCTGTGTCCCTAACGTAGGCACTCTGTGTTCTCATGTATAGCCTCCAGCCTCTTCCAGGTAAGAATATTTCTTAAAGGACCTCTAGACAGAAGGCACTGGAACTTAACATGACAGAAAGAATTGCTACTGGTGAAATTTAGGGATTTATGGGTGTTAATGGACTGAATGTTTGTGTCCTCTCAGAATTTAAATGTTGAAACTCTAATCCCCAGTGTGATGGTATTTGGAGGTGGGACCTTTGTGAAGTAATTAAATTTAGATTAGAATTGTCATGATGGGATTGGTGGCCTTAGAAGAAAAGGAAGAGAGTGATCTTTCTCCCTCTGGGTGCAGGCACTGAGGAAAGACCATATGAGGACATAGCTAGAAGGCTGCCACCTGCAAGCCAAGAAGGAGGCCCTCACAGACACTGAATCTACTGACATTCTGATCTTGGATTTCCCATGCCTCGGAAATGTGGGGAATAAATGTCTATTGTTTAAACCACTCGGTCTAAGGTATTTTGTTATAGCAGCCTGAGCAGACTAAGACAGAGGGGAAGACACCTTTTGACTATGGTCAGTTTTGCTTTCCTTTTGTTCCTTGGGGACATGTATGTCTACTCTGTTTGTCTACTCTTATTTCTTATATTTAACATGTCTCTTCCTGAATGTTGGAAATATTTCTTGTAACCAACCAAAGTGCTTTTTCCCTGGCATTGTGTTTATATTTTTTTAACTGATGGGTTCTTTGTTCTAGCAGCAATTCTTGGATTACTAAGCTCTATTTGTTTACAAATTATCTTATTTGTTTGCCAAGTCAATTGCCTTCTGGGGTAACCCATTTTAGTATTCAATAAGTCTTTTTTTTTTTTAACATCTTTATTGGGGTATAATTGCTTTACAATGGTAAATAAGTCTTGATTAATATCATGTGCAAGTCTCTCCCACAATATGGTTGTGTCCACACATGCAAGTAAATTTGACTGAATTCAGCAAAAACATGTAATGGTGAATCACTGCTTTGATGGCATGCTCAAATTACTGGCTGTTAGATTTAGTCCTGTGTAGAAATGACCTGTCAGAATTGTTAGCTTGCATGAACATTTTTTTTTTTTTTTCCGGTACGCGGGCCTCTCACTGTTGTGGCCTCCCCCGCTGCGGAGCACAGGCTCCGGACGCGCAGGCTCAGCGGCCATGGCTCACGGGCCCAGCCGCTCTGTGGCATGTGGGATCCTCCCGGACCGGGGCATGAACCCGTGTCCCCTACATCGGCAGGTGGACTCTCAACCACTGCGCCACCAGAGAAGCCCTACATGAACATTTTATTGAAAGTTTTAAAAAGTTTAAAAAGTATTTATCAAAAATAAAATTTGCCTTGGCACCTTAATCTACCTAACATTGCTAATAAATTTTAGAAACATGTAATGAGTTTCTTAACATTGTCAATTTTGTTTTACACATACAGCAAGAAAGACCAGTGTCTACTTTTTTGTCTTAGAACTCATTTGGACTTGTCATGAAGAGTGCTTCAAAAAAACATGATAGACTTGTATAGAAAAAACTTTAGCTTGATCTACGTGAAATTACTATTAGGTTATTTTTGACTTACAAAAATGGCAACAAATGTTACTAATAATTATTTTCATAGGCTCACTGATTTTCCCTCTCTGAATTTAATGGTTTCATCACACTTTGGAAATTAAAGTACTGTTAAAGCTCATTTGCTTTTTGAAGTCCACTGGGTCAGTAATGGGCTTCTGCCATTGTCTGGTTAACTGATTTGTCACATTTTTGTATTCATAGTGCATACTATCAGTAAAAACATATATGGTTTTTGGAGGGTAGCTATTTTACTTTTCAAGAATGGACCTACCTGTTTTGCAAATTCAGGTCAAAATGAAATGTGCCAGTAATAATTTGGACACCTTAATTTTGCTAAATATCAATAGTTCTCATTCCCTGTGTCCATTGGGCAGATTTTATGAATGATCTTGTATTCAGTCCAGTTCATGAGGGTTTATTGAGCTCTTGTCGTATGCTAGAGAGTGAGCCAGGTGTTGGGAATACAAAGATGACGAGGGTATAAATATGTGAAAATAGTGTCACAAATTGCAGCATTGAGGGTTAAATAAGGTTAAAGTACATCTGTGAACAGTCTCCACAGTCATTCCAATAACAATGAATTAATTCAACAAATATTCAATATTTATGAAGCCCAGCCATAAGCCAAGCACCATGTTAGGTGCTGTGTATCCAATGAGATAATAAGACACCACTCTTCTTGGCCTCCTGGAGCAAAGCACTTAAATGATATATATTTGGCAATATACAGAAGGCCCTTTGTAATTGTCTCCAATTTGTTTTGCTCACTGCTGCTGGAGTGGGCGCTCTGAAACAAGAATCTGATTATGTCACTCCCCTTGCTTAACAACCTTGAGTGACGTTCTTGTTGCCTAACAAAAAAAGGTCAAATTCCTTAGTATGATTTTGCACTCTGATCCTAGATTAATTTTCCAGTTTCTACTCCTTCTCATGTGTCTTAGGCTGTGGCCAAACAAGAATACTGCTGACCCCCAAACATCATGTACTTTTATGCCTGTCTGCCTTTGTTCACATGGTCTCTTTTACCTGGAGAGTCCTACCCCTCCTACCTGCACACATGCATCCTCCACACTCATTCTGTTGGCAAACTCCTACTCATATGTCACTACTTCAATGGCCTCCCAAGCATAACTCATGATGTTTCTGTAGCAATTTGTCTGCTCATCTACTACATAATTTATTACAGTTATTTTCATGTCAGTCTCCTGGGCCAGATGACAAGGTCTTTGAGGGTTCTAAACTGGATGTATATTAAACTTACTTATCTCCAATGCTGGAACTTCCTCCATCCTACTTCCTAGCCAATTGCTTTTGTTTCCAAATACAAGGACAAAATTGTGTCCCACCTTTCCAAGAACTTCTAAGTACACAATCTCATTACAAACTTAGAATTGCTTTGTGGAACATTTAGGGCAAGTAGAATTGTATTTAATTCACAGTCAAGGAATCTGAAGCTAGGATCTGTGAAGTGCTTGCTTCAAAATAAGAAAGTGCTAGGGTCAGGATTGTTTACATTCTCAGCTCTGTCCATTCACATCCATTTTGCTATCTGTCTACACCAAAAATTCCTTAGAATTACTTTCCTTTTTATAAAACTATAGCCATAACAGAAGTGGAACCCAAGCTATGGCTTCTATACTGGACTGAATAAATATTGACTGAACAAAATAGGATTCCTCTCTGTAGTCCTCGTTTGCAGGTAAACAAAAAGCATAGGTAGTCACAGTGGTGGTTTGTGCTGACTCTACCAGGTGGTATTATTGGTCTCTCTCTGGCTGTAGCCTATGGGTCCTGAGCACTCCTGGCTGTGAGCTGTGGCTTCCACTATTGCTGCTGCCCTCTTTCTCTTAGCTTAACTCTGGGGCTGCTGTCTGTCACTATATCCTCTTCTGCCACTGCACTTGAAGCAGTGTTGGTGGCCCAGTTCTCAAAACTGGGGAATATTTTTTGAGAGCAAATGAGATTTTGGGCCCACAAAGGGTAGCTAAGGACATTGGATGGGCCTCATCTTGTGGAACTCAGTCATCATGCTCTATTAGTGATCAATTTAGGGGTACATCTGAGTCTATTGACATCCTTTTACTTTAGAGTGAGTTTCCTATATTTTGGTGGGTATTTCCTACCCAGATTGGGGTAACTCTTGTTATGCTTAGTGTACTAATCTTGAACATCATACCACAGACTTCTTCATTATTTTTCAAAGGAGATTTAGGGGTCTGATACATGTAGATTTTTCATTTAATTTTATTTCAGCCAACATTTATTGAGCACCTATATGTCTCAGGCACTATGCTAGATTGTAAAGTGTCCTATTTAATTTTCTTGTAATTGCAGGGTTATCCCCACTGGCCCTCTGTTACAGATGAGGGAACCTAAGATCAGAAAGTTCAGTAATTGGCCTAAGGGAACAAAGCAGAGCTGGGACTGAAACTCAGGCCTGTCTGATCTGAAAGTCTTTGTTCTTCCTGTTGCCTCTTGCTGCTTCCTGGTATGAATGCCACCACGATCCATAGTCACTTAAGATTTCAGAGGATTTAACAAGCTAGAATGACATCACCCCGAAGCTAGCATTTGAAGAGTTTACTGGGAGAATACTCTTGCTATCACTGCCAGTGCCAGTAGAATCTATAAGATTTATAAAACATGATAAATGCCAATAAAAGACAGCTCCCTGTGCATATTTAATTTTGTTCTCCCTCTTCAACTATAAATATAAGAGAAAGATTATTTTTTACAACTTTAGCTTTCTAAATGACTTGGAAATCCTTGGGAGCTTCTTATTTTCTCTTCTCTCATGAGTCCTCTAAGGACTAACATGTTAAAAATTATGATTATTCTTTCCAGATGTTGGAGTTTTGATTGCAAGTAGAATAGGAGTAGCTAAGAGGTGGTGGAACTGGCGTTGCTTTGTGGAAAATATTCAGACAACACACGAAAACCTGCCAAGTCTCTTGCAACGTTTTATTTGTATTGATATGTGTTTGGCTCCATCAGCTCTGCTTGAGGTTGTGAGGCTGATTGGAATGACCAGACAAAAGAGTTCTGGGGGTATTCCTTCTCACTCCACTACAATTCCTGAGTCCTGAGCAGATTAAAGATAGTAACGGTTCTGCAGTTAGGTAAGAGATTGAACAAAATAAGTACCATCGGTAAATAAATGTTAAGTATCTTAAGAAATTGCTTAAATCAGAAAGTAAATGAAAAATCAGATTGGAAGGAAATTCAGAGAATTTAAATGAATGTTTGCCCCTAAAATTACCACTATGTGATTTAAGAAAATCATGGATTCGCTATGAAATCATTTAATTTTATCTTCTGCCTTAAAAAACAGCACTTCAACTCTTGTTCATTTTTGTACTTCATGGAGATTCCATGCCTGCCCTAAGAATATGCTTTTATTTATTTTAGGGGTAACTGCTCAGCTTGCTTTTCCATTTCTCTCCTAATGGGAATCAACTTTTGAACCATTCATGTTTCCCCTGCAGAATTACCTTGTCAGTCTAGAAGCTGACATATATCAGTAAAGTTAGTGGCAATTTTGACCATGACTATATTCCCATTTTTAAGTAAAAGACATTTTATACTTTCCATTTGTTTGTCACTCAATTTTGATCTGGTTTCCAAAGGTCCCTTAGTTTTTCAACCATGAGACAGGAGAGCAGGTGTCACAAGGTGGTGTGGATGTGTTCAGCTGATGCCCAGATAGCATGAGATTCCTGCATTTTGTTCTTAAGTTTCTGTTATACAAGAGACAAAGTAGGAGAGAGAAAGGAACTATATATGATCAGTCCAAACCTTAAACTGTCAAGGTGAAGCTTTTGTCATTCGAAAATTACCTTCAGTTTTTTCAATATTGGAAAATTATTCTGTGTAAGAAAATAAAACTGCAGAAAAATTTTTTGGTGTATGGTTTTGTTGGAATAGTGGTTAGCTAATCCCAGACATCTCTTTGGAGTCTCTAGGAATTCTGGACTCGAGAAGAAAGAACAGTTTGAAAAACAACTTTATAAATTCAATTTTATTAACGGAAGTCTTTCAACAGAGGCAAAAGGAAAGATTTTGGAGTCAGAGAAGTCTAGGTTTGAATTCTTGTTCTGCTACTTACTAACCTTGTAAACTTGGCCAGATTATTTCACTCCTGGAACCTTAATTTCCTTGTCTGTAAAACATCGAAATGAATACATAACTTCCAGAATTATTATGAGAAATTGATGTATGCAAATATAGACCAGAGAGGGCCTCCCAATAACTGAGAAATATTTTAAAATAGAATGTGAAAGTTGTTATCATATAGGTTAAATTTGCACTGTGAAGCATGCTAGTCACACAAGGCCAAAGATTACTGCTCCACAGCCTAAAATGTGCCTGTGACTCTTCTTCCTTGTTGCTATAGCTGTAAATGAGAATGCTAATATCTGTCATTATTGCATTCTTACTCTGTACTAGGTATCGTATAAACATTGTGCCATTTAATCTTAAAACTATCCTATGGGATAGTTTATGTGATTCCAAACAACAAACTTAGCTGAAATTAAAATTAAAAATATAATTTACTCTGTCATTATACAGACATAGCAATTGGCTTTTTATAAATATGTTAAACTAAATCAATACTCCTCACAGACTTTAGAAATTGTGGTTCTAGTCAAGTGGGGAAAGACTCCAGGAAAAATTGAGTTGCAAATAGAACCTGAATGTTTTATTTATTCAATTTTTAAAACACAGATATGTTTGAAAAGATAAATTCTAGGACCTCCCCAACCAGTTTGCCGGGACTGTGAACTCTATGAGCTGAACCGTGTCAGTGAGCTCTCTGTGAGGAAGCCGGCAGCTGCTTCCACCTGCTCAGTAACGAGCACAGGTGCTTGAACGAGGTGCTTAATACTACTTAGTAGGTATTTAACATAGTAGGTACTTAATGAATGAAATTTTGTAAAATAAACAAATTAGTTCTTAATATGGAAAAGTATACCTCCTTAAGATAATTTTTCCCAGATGGATAATTTTAAAGTTTTCAAAAACTGTTTTTTTGGAGGACACTTTTATTTTCAAAAACTTTTTAAGTACTTACATATTAAGTACTGCACATTTGATTTTGTCATTTTTTTTAATTTGGAAAATTTTTTAAAATGTGAGAAAATGCATATGTAAGAAAATCTCATATTTAAACCTTAAATTAAAAAGTCTTAAATATAAGTATATGAAATGCTGTGATTTCTAAAACTAGCTATATTATGAGTAGCCTAAGGAAAGGAAATGATGAAATTTGAAGCATTTCAATGAGCTAAAATTCTGAATGAATTGAAAAAATTCCAGTTTTTATGTTTTCTGTTAATGTTTTCTGGACTATAGACAGTAAAATAAAAAGGATAAAAAATAACTAATATTACAGTACATAATGTTCTAAACCTTGCACATTGCTCTGTATGCATTATATTTCTCAATCTTCCTGACAACCCTGTCAAGCAAGTATTGCTATCCTTCCCATTTTACAGATGAGAAAACTGAAAGTCAAATGACTTGCCCACACATCTGGCAAGTGGCAGAACAGGTTTAGGTCTCAGGTCTTTTTGACTCTATGTCCTGTAATCCTGCTTGTCTGTTGTGCCCAGAGCTTGGTCTCAGGTTGGTGGGCATAACTCCTGTAGGAACTTGTCCCCAGAGTGTGCAGAGATGATGTCATTAATCAACATATTGAGTCCAACTAGCAAATAATTTGTCCCCCCTAAAGTATCAAAATTATTTGCTCTGGAAGAAAGATCATCCATATCCATTCTCAAGAGAATCAGATGAGGGAACTCCAGACTTAAAAAAAAAAAAAAAATCAAAATCTCCATTCTGAAACTGACCTTAAAATTTTTGTTTCTGAACTGTTACAGAGTCAAGCTGAATCCTGAGGAGCCTCATAAACTGCAGAGTTCATTTCCTGATTTAACATTGTTGCTCAGTTCAGGCGTTCTCAAAAAATACGACTATTAGGTTATATTCTCCTTGTGCGGTTAGACCAAACTATGGTGCGGATATAGTTTGGTACATGTAATAGTACCTGAAAACCATTCAGGAGGCTTCATTCTTCCAGGTTAATTAACACAAAATTGTGATTCCATTTGTCTTATCCCAAATGGATCTTGTGTAAGAGCAAGGAAATTTAAATGCAAAAATGATTTTTATGCAACATTATCATGAGATTTTCATTATACCAAAGCAAACGTTAAAATTAAAAGGACTACACGATAATAGTAATATATGGATTTCTCCCTCACTGTATTTATAATGTCTTTCTTTATGCTACATTACCCTCTATAATATTGATATAACATATTTCAAATAAAAAACAATAATGGGATAGTGAGGAGAGGAAATTCTACTTTTTTTGCCAGTGTAAGGAAGATTAATTTTGAAAAATCCAAGTAAATGTCTGTTTATACATGTTCAAGTATACTTTTCTCTAAATGTATTCAATTAGCTAAACCCAATTGCCTATCTTTGCATCTTCATTTTTATAATAATGTGAATGGAGTCAATAACCTTATCTGCTTCCTGTAGCAAAAACCAAGTAGACTAGCCAAAAAAATGTACAGTATTTTAATAACTGCTGTCAAAAACGGTACCTATGTTTATTTGGCTATGTGATCAGAGAGAACTAAATGGATTTACGAATTTTCCAAAACAAGCACAAACTAAACAAACAAAACAAAACAAAAAACCAACCAAACCAAACCAAAACAAAAAACTTCACCCTCAGGCTTAGCAAAAGCATGAGACTTCAAGCTTAATAAGTAATTATTTTGGAAATTTATGTTTCACAAAGAGGAATGGGGCAAAATGCAAACACCATTGCAGCCATAGCTAATTAAAAACAGTTGGTGAATGAGCTGATTTTGGCAAAAAGAAGTGAGTTGCAACGCTTGAAGTGACTGGTGTAGAACTCAGAAAGAGGTCCAAAGAAGTAAACATTTCTTTGCTTTTTGGGCAATTTACTTTAGCCAGACAACTCTGAAGGATGGTAGTATTCAGAAGGTTGTTCTCTTTGAGATAAGCAGATTACCAGCTTTTTAAGGCAGCAGTGTTCTCTGAAAAAACAAACAAACAAAAAACCCCTGGAGCTCAAAAGATGTTGACTCTGTAAGCAATATTTTTTCCCAAGGAGTGGTCTACACAATTAGGTACAATTACTTAATTTTTTAATAATTCAACTAATTTCACTGAAGTGTGATAATACTCAGCACTGGTGGGGGGAAGGGAAGAGGTTCATGGGAGGACAAATTGTTAGAGCCTTTTAGGAGGGCAAGTTGTTTTTTTTGTTTTGTTTTGGTTTTTTCGGTACGCAGGCCTCTCACTGCCGTGGCCTCTCCCGCTGTGGAGCACAGGCTCCGGATGCGCAGGCCCACGGGCCATGGCTTACAGGCCCAGCCACTCCATGGCACGTGGGATCCTCCCGGACTGGGGCATGAACCCGCGTCCCCTGCATCGGCAGGAGGACTCTCAACCACTGCACCACCAGGGAAGTCCCACAAGTTGTTTTTTTATTCTTCTACTTTTTAAAAAATTTGTATTGGAGTATAGTTGATCTACAACATCGTGTTAGTTTCAGGTATACAGCAAAGTGAATCAGTTATACATATACGTATCTCCACTCTTTTTTAGATTCTTTTCCCATAGGGCCCATTCCAGAGTACTGAGTAGAGTTCCTGAAGGGCAGTTTGTTAATACTGTCAAAGCCTTAATGTGTGTACACATTTTGGCTCAGTGATTTCATTTTTAGGGAGTTGGGTAAAAGAAACATTCATATAAACATTCATTAAAGAGTCAACTTTTGTCAACTCTATGTCAACTAACAAGTTTAAAAAAAAATAGCTCCATCTATTTTAAGAGAATTCTATGCAGTCAGGTTCTGAAAAAGGTTTCTTGACATGAGAAATAATTATAATATTGTAATATGCTGCTAAGGGCAGAAGAAACAGACCAAGATAAGTATATAGAGTAGATACCATTTAAATAAAAATAAAATGAATATGTCATCTGGTGTGGGGGGAACTTGATAGGATGCAAACCACAATAGGAAAAATATAATTAATTTGAAAATGACTTAGATTGCCTTTACCTGGGTTGGATTATGAACTCCCTGCTGGAGTAGGGAGCCTGTGTTGGAAGCAGAATTTTCTGAGTTGACTTAAAAGATACATCTGTGTGGTTACTACCTATACAATCACATTTGGAGTGGTTCAAACCTAGCTTATGTTTGAGAAATACGTTTTGTATCAGATCATGATTTAGATTAATTTAGAACACTTCTATATGAAAACTCTCAAATGATTAAACACCAGAGACATTAAGTCCAAGAATTTGTGTGTGTGTGTGTGTGTGTGTGTGTGTGTGTGTGTGTGTGTGTTTACATTGTGGGATTTTGCACTCTATAAATAATGTCACCAGTGCTGTCCGTTATATACCTCCTTTGGCTGTGTGTTTACTGATTCTGGCCATCAACTTAGCCACTTTGGTTTAGGGTAACTGCCATTGCTTTAATGGCACATTTTTAAAACCACACGTGTCACAAGCTGTCTGGTACTGACCTACGGAGTGCTAATTTTGCTTTTTAAAAATTAGCTTGGGGTCTTTTGTGTTTCCATACAAATTGTAAAATTTTTTTTGTTCTAGTTCTGTGAAAAATGCCATTGGTAGTTTGATAGGGATTGCAATGAATCTGTAGGTGGCTTTGGGTAGTATAGTCATTTTCACAATGTTCATTCTTCCAATCCAAGAACGTGGTATATCTCTCCATCTGTTTGTATCGTCTTTGATTTCTTTCATCAGTGTCTTTTACTTTTCTGCATACAGGTCTTTTGTCTCCTTAGGTATGTTTATTCCTTGGTATTTTATTCTTTTTGTTGCAAAGGCAAATGGGAGTGTTTCCTAATTTCTCTTTCAGATTTTTTGTTGTTAGTGTATAGGAATGCAAGAGATTTCTATGCATAAATTTTGTATCCTGCTACTTTACCCAATTCACTGATTAGCTCTAGTAGTTTTCTGGTAGCATCTTTAGGATTATATATGTATAGTACCATGTCATCTGCAAACAGTGACAGTTTTACGTCTTCTTTTCTGATTTGGATTCCTTTTATTGCTTTTTCTTCTCTGACTGCTATGGCTAAAACTTCCAAAACTATGTTGAATAATAGTGGTGAGAGTAGGCACCCTTGTATGGAACACAAAAGACCCTGAATAGCCAAAGCAATCTTGAGAAAGAAAAACGGAGCTGGAGGAATCAGGCTCCTTGACTTCAGACAATACTACAAAGCTACAGTAATCAAGACAGTATGGTACTGGCACAGAAACAGAAATATAGATCAATGGAATAGGATAGAAAGCCCAGAGATAAACCCACGCACATATTGTCACCTTATCTTTGACAAAGGAGGCAAGAATATACAATGGAGAAAAGACAGCCTTTTTAGTAAGTGGAGCTGGAAAAACTGGACAGCTACATGTAAAAGAATGAAATTAGAACACTCCCTAACACCATACACAAAAATAAACTCAAAATGGATTAAAGATCTAAATGTAAGGCCAGACACTATTAAACTCTTAGGGGAAAACATAAGCAGAACACTCTATGACATAAATCACAGCAAGATCTTCTTTGACCCACCTCTTAGAGAAATGGAAATAAAAACAAAAATAAACAAATGGGACCTAATGAAACCTAAAAGCTTTTTCATAGCAAAAGAAACTGTAAACAAGACAAAAAGACAACCCTCAGAATGGGAGAAAATATTTGCAAACGAAGCAACTGACAAAGGGTTAATCTCCAAAATATACAAGCAGCTCATGCAGCTCAATATCAAAAAAACAAACAACCCAATCCAAAAGTGGGCAGAACTAAATAGACATTTCTCCAGAGAAAATATACAGATTGTCAACAAACACTTGAAAGGATGCTCAACATCACTAATCATTAGAGAAATGCAAATCAAAACTACAATGAGGTATCACCTCACACCAGTCAGAATGGTCATTATGAAAATATCTGCAAACAATAAATGCTGGAGAGGGTGTGGAGAAAAGGGAACCCTCTTGCACTGTTGGTGGGAATGTAAATTGATATAGCCACTCTGGAGAACAGTATGGAGGTTCCTTAAAAAACTAAAAATAGAACTACCATATGCCTCAACAATCCCACTACTGGGCATATATATACCCTGAGAAAACCAGAATTCAAAAAGAGACATGCACCCCAATGTTCATTGCAGCTCTATTTACAATAGCCAGGTCATGGAAGCAACCTAAGTGTCCATTGACATGAATGGATAAAGAAGGTGTGGCACGTATATACAATGGAATATTAGCCATAAAAAGAAACAAAATTGAGTTGTTTGTAGTGAGGTGGATGGGCCTAGAGTCTGTCACACAGAGTGAAGTAAGTCGGAAAGAGAAAAACAAATACTGTATGCTAACACAGATATATGGAATCTAAAAAAAAAAAATGTTCTGATAAACCTAGGAGCAGGACAGGAATAAAGACGCAGATGTAGAGAATGGACTTGAGGATATGCGGAGGGAGAAGGGTAAGCTGGGACGAAGTGAGAGAGTAGCATTGACATATATACACTACCAAATGTAAAATAGCTAGTGGGAAGCAGCTGCATAACACAGGGAGATCAACTTGGTGCTTCGCGACCACCTGAAGGGGTGGCATAGGGAGGGTGGGAGGGAGGCCCAAGAGCGAGGGGATATGGGGATGTATGTATACATATAGCTGATTCACTTTGTTATACAGCAGAAACTAACACAACATTGTAAATCAATTATACTCCAGTAAAGATGTAAAAAAAATTAGCTTGGATATGAAATCATGATGGCATGAAGGGTTTCCCATGCCAGTACGTAAACAAAGACATGAGCTGCCCTGGTGAATCTCAGCATTCCAAATTGTCATGGGAACTTACTGTGCTCTTCCTAGAGAGAGAGTCATTTCTCTGCTCCAGTGTCTACTTTGTGTACTCCTCTTGAAAAGAAGTGACAGGATCAGCATTGGTGGCGGAAGCCAGACAGCCAGAAATGAAATGGCCATGCAGTGAACAATGAGGCAGATTTTCTTTTACAAACCTTCACATAAAACTTGTCAGGTAGCTTGTAGAAACTATTGACTGGTTCTGTGAATTCTACTTCTGTTTCTAATGATGTATTGAAAGTTCTTGTACATCAGTGCTTTTATGTCAGTGTGTTTATTTATAAAAAGATATTTTACTTTGAAGCAATCTCAAATTTATAGAAAAATTGCAAAAAGAGAGTACAAAGAATTTTATTCCTAAATTATTTGAGAGCAAGTTCCCCATCACCCCTGGATACTTTAGTATATTTCCTACTACTGCCAACATTCTCTTAATGAACCACAATAAAATCATTACATTAGGAAATTAACGCTGACACATTCCTACCATCTAACCCTCAAACTCCATTTGAGTTTTGTGAATTATCTTGAAAATGTCTTTTGTAGCAGAACGATCCATGTGAAAATCACAAGTTGCATTCAGTTGTCATGAGTGCCTCTTTAGTCTCCTTCAGCCTTTTTTCAATCTTTTTAATAAAAAGAAACAAAATTGAGTTGTTTGTAGTGAGGTGGATGGGCCTAGAGTCTGTCACACAGAGTGAAGTAAGTCGGAAAGAGAAAAACAAATACTGTATGCTAACACAGATATATGGAATCTAAAAAAAAAAAATGTTCTGATAAACCTAGGAGCAGGACAGGAATAAAGACGCAGATGTAGAGAATGGACTTGAGGATATGCGGAGGGAGAAGGGTAAGCTGGGACGAAGTGAGAGAGTAGCATTGACATATATACACTACCAAATGTAAAATAGCTAGTGGGAAGCAGCTGCATAACACAGGGAGATCAACTTGGTGCTTCGCGACCACCTGAAGGGGTGGCATAGGGAGGGTGGGAGGGAGGCCCAAGAGCGAGGGGATATGGGGATGTATGTATACATATAGCTGATTCACTTTGTTATACAGCAGAAACTAACACAACATTGTAAATCAATTATACTCCAGTAAAGATGTAAAAAAAATTAGCTTGGATATGAAATCATGATGGCATGAAGGGTTTCCCATGCCAGTACGTAAACAAAGACATGAGCTGCCCTGGTGAATCTCAGCATTCCAAATTGTCATGGGAACTTACTGTGCTCTTCCTAGAGAGAGAGTCATTTCTCTGCTCCAGTGTCTACTTTGTGTACTCCTCTTGAAAAGAAGTGACAGGATCAGCATTGGTGGCGGAAGCCAGACAGCCAGAAATGAAATGGCCATGCAGTGAACAATGAGGCAGATTTTCTTTTACAAACCTTCACATAAAACTTGTCAGGTAGCTTGTAGAAACTATTGACTGGTTCTGTGAATTCTACTTCTGTTTCTAATGATGTATTGAAAGTTCTTGTACATCAGTGCTTTTATGTCAGTGTGTTTATTTATAAAAAGATATTTTACTTTGAAGCAATCTCAAATTTATAGAAAAATTGCAAAAAGAGAGTACAAAGAATTTTATTCCTAAATTATTTGAGAGCAAGTTCCCCATCACCCCTGGATACTTTAGTATATTTCCTACTACTGCCAACATTCTCTTAATGAACCACAATAAAATCATTACATTAGGAAATTAACGCTGACACATTCCTACCATCTAACCCTCAAACTCCATTTGAGTTTTGTGAATTATCTTGAAAATGTCTTTTGTAGCAGAACGATCCATGTGAAAATCACAAGTTGCATTCAGTTGTCATGAGTGCCTCTTTAGTCTCCTTCAGCCTTTTTTCAATCTTTTTTTGACTTTCTTGACCTTGAAAATTATAGGGAAGTTATTTTGTGCAAAGTCCTCAATGTTATTTTTCTTGGTTCTATTTATGTGTCTTTGGCAGGAATATTACAAAAGTGGTGCTGGGTTCATCTCATTGTATCCCATCAGGATTTCTATTTGTTCCATTATTGATGATGTGCTCATCAATCATTTAATGATGTTTAATGATTTGATTAAGGTGGTGTATGCCAGTTTATCTTTGTAATTACTCTTTGTAATTAATGAATGTTCTATAAAATGGTCCTTCGAGAATAGCTAGACATCCCTTTCCTCAACAAACTTTTTTCTTTCTTTCTTTCTTACTTCTTTCTTTCTTTCTTTTTCTTTTCCTTCCTTTCTTTCTTTCTTTCTTTTCTTCCTTTTTCTCTCTTTCTTCCTCCCTCCCTGCCTTCCCTCTATCATCTATCTATCATCTATCTATCTATCTATCTATCTATCTATCTAATCTATCTACCTACCTATCTATCTATCTATCTATCATCTTGCTCTATTTCTCAGTATAGACTCATGAATTCTTATTTTATTCAAAGGTTATAATCTATTTATATCGCTATTTACTTTGAACTTAAAATATTCCCTCATTTGATCAGGGGAATCATCTTCAAGCTGGCTCCTATGTCCTTTTGACAGCCCATTATCCTTTGAACACATCTGTACTTTCTGGCACAAGAAGAGCTTCCAGGTTCATTTTTTATTTTCCTTGCCTTAGTCCTGGAATCATCCATTTCTCCAAGGACTTCTGATTCCTTTCATTAAGAATGATATTTAGAAACCAAGGTCTTGATGCTAAGTAAGCTCATTGTTACTATTGTAATATTGCTGCTCCCAGGCCCCTTATAGCCAAAGCTGGGAAATATATAATATTATAATTATATATTATTTATTTATTTGTTATATAGAATAATTAAAATATTATATATTCTTTATGTATTTGTTTATATATATAATATATATATAATTATATATTCCCCAGCTTTTTCCCAGGTGCCCAGGGGTAGCAACAAATGAGTTTATATATATATTTTATTTTATTTTATTTATTTATTTATTTATTTTTTGCGGTACGCGGGCCCCTCACCGCCGTGCCCTCTCCCGTTGCGGAGCACAGGCTCCGGACGTGCAGGCCCAGCGGCCATGGCTCACGGGCCCAGCCGCTCCGCAGCATGTGGGATCCTCCGGGACAGGGGCGCGAACCCGCGTCCCCTGCATCGGCAGGCGGACTCCCAACCACTGCGCCACCAGGGAAGCCCAATATATATTTTTTACATCCAAATTTTTCTATTTCCATCTAAATGTTGAAACTGTGAGTTCACAGATATATCTCCAGTTCCAATCTAATACCACAAGAATCATTCTAGTTTTTTCTCTTTCCATATTTGTAACTCCCTTCACCAACTGTGAGAAATCTAGCTCCCAATATCCTCAATATATTTATTTGCTCAATTCTCCTGTGTATAGCCCATCTCCCACTGCCAACACCCCTTGCGTTGATGCTCTATTTACCTTGCTTAGACATCTCACTCTGCTTGGGCTTTGACACCGTGTGCTGTCATATACACACAGACCCTCCTCACTCCATTTGGACAGCTTGCACCTGGCCATCCCTCTACATGGATACCTTCCTCACCGTGCTCAGGCTTTGACAACCCACTCTGGGATGTCTCCTGGCAAGGACATTCTCTTCACTCGTTTCAAGGCTCCATCGCCCCAAACTGGGCTGCCACTATCACTGCTTCCCTAGGTGAACATCCTCCTCCTTTTGCTTGGGCTCCAGTTTTCCATGTGGGATGCCACCATGTGCCATAGCCCCTGTGCTGATGCTTACCTTGCTCAGCCCCACCTAAGAGATTTGGGATAGAATTGTTCAGGAAGGAAAGGGAAAGGCAAAAAAAGAACAAGAGGAAGAAGAAAAGTTGGTTTATACAGTTTGCTTTACAGGTAATGCAGTAGGGCAGAAACTGAAATGAGAAAGACACTGTCAGATGATCTTGAGGAATGAGTTTAGTAATGGCATAGGATGAGCACTGGTTAGTAGTAAAGCAAAGGCCTGCCAAAAAGAACATAAAAAGTGGCCAAGGGGCATTCTGTCTCTGGAATACTTTGACTTTTTTTTTTTTTTTTTTTGGTTACACGGGCCTCTCACTGTCGCTGCCTCTCCCGTTGCGGAGCACAGGCTCCGGACACGCAGGCTCAGCGGCCATGGCTCACGGGCCCAGCCGCTCCGCGGCATGAGCGATCTTCCCGGACCGGGGCACGAACCAGTGTCCCCTGCATCAGCAGGCGGACTCTCAACCACTGCCCCACCAGGGAAGCCCTACTTTGACTTTTTTATTAGATGAAGGGGGAAAACAGAATGTGAATAGCTTGACCAAGCAAGTTCTCAGGATGATGGCCCAGGAGTAAATGTTCTATGGATAATTTCATAGCAAGTTAAGAATAATTGTTGTGTACTTATTATGTGTTAAGAACTTAAGTTATATTATTTAGCAATGTCCTTGATAGGTGGGCATTATTCTACCCATTTTACAAAATAGGAAACTGAGGTTTGTAAAGGTTCATCAACTTGCTAATGATCAATGAGGGGTCTGAGCCAGGACTCAAATCCAAGTCTGACTGACTTCTATAATCATTCTTTATTTTATTAACCATGACTAAGCTTGTTAATTTAGGAGAAGTGATGATGGTAGTTAAAATTTTTTGTTTGACTTCTCATGGATTTGTGTACAGGTGTATCTGAGGTTCTGAACTCTTTCAACCAAGTCAGTCTGGAAAAGCAGATTCAGGAGATGCTGGAAAACTTCCTAGTCCATACTATAGTTCTTCCAACATGGAGAAAAAAGAATCTGAGAAGAGAGGTTGAGAAGGTTACATATCAACTCTAAGGAGGGATTGATCCAGAAACACAGCAGGCAGGAGTGGGGCCCAGGAAATTAAGCTTTATTTAGATTGGTATCTTAGAACAATCAATCTGCCTATGGAGGATAATTTGTCCCCAACATGAAGCTGTAGAAAGAAAGAGCTAATATGTATTTGTATCATTGCCTTGTCTCAATTTCAAAGTCCCCCTTCCTCCTTTTAAACTTCTGTTGGACAGGAGACAAGTGAGATCATGACAGTTTCAACAAGTATTTATGTCTGCGATTAGGTGATGTCTCTTGGAGCATAGAGAACCTGCCATTTTGTCAGTGTTTTCTATACATCTACATTGAAACTGAGTATAAAGTTATTCTGGTGACCTGTATGTCACATAATATCACAGACTCCCTGACTGCATTACAATGGGGAAAACATACTTCAGTTTCCAGAATCTTATTGTTTGATGTTGGTACCTGTTGTTGTAATCATTCAGTTGGTATGTTTTAATCTCCTATAATAAATAGAATAGAGGTTTGGTTTTATAGTTTCCCTTACGTAAGCAACAGTAAACGAAACATGATTTATGCAAAAATAAATTTATGGCTCTCTTTTCCCCAATCATTAAGAATGAAGACTCCATAAATGAAAATCTAAGCCTCACCCAGAGTTATAAAATGAATTCCACCAGCCTACCTAGCCCACAGATTTGTGAAACTTTGTAGAGTCTTATAGAATGTTTGGAACCAAGAAGCATAGAAGAGGACAGCCAGCATGACTTTAGCTCCGGGGGGAGGGAATAAAACCTAATGGCAGCTTCTCAACCTCCCTTTCACTTGCTGTGGTTACTCAAGTGATCTTTATTTCTGATGATGTAATGTCACTTAGTATTTATATAAGAGGCACTTAGTATTTTATAAGAGGCACTCATTACTTTTCAACATAAATTTTCACTATGTGCCTGAGTAGGTGAGCAACAAACAGCACTGCCCATATTGTGGGCCTCGTCTGTATGAAGGGATGTGGAGAATTGAGCAATTAACTGCTTTTATTTTTCCAAGTTAGAAAGTTAAAATACTTATCTAGTAAAACAAGCTAAGGCTATTTATTTGGAGGACTATATAAAATTTTCTGTAAATTATAAGGTTCTAATATGGTTATTGCTTTTGCCAGAGTGCTGGACCCTGCTATGAAGATGGGGTAAATTTTATAGCTGAGCTTCATATTGGTAATAAACAGTTGGACCATTTAGTGTTAAACATGAAAACAATTACTCAGCTGCCTGAAGAAAATAGTATGACTGCATGGTGAAAACAGGTGCTTATTAGCTAATTATAATATATTCTAGAGAAGTGGGAGATAGGGCTACCACTTAGAAAAATAAGGTTGTGCTCACATTTGCTCTTTTGTTTAGCAAATTATTTGGTATCCTAGACACAAAGAATATTAAGGAGTTAAACTAAAATATTGCAGGATAGAAAGCATTTTGGATTATTAAAGGGTGTAAAAACTGTTAATATAGGGAAGAAATAATTATTATATTCAATTACATTCTTAAGTGAATTAAG
Source organism: Neophocaena asiaeorientalis asiaeorientalis (assembly GCF_003031525.2). Lineage (NCBI taxonomy): Eukaryota > Metazoa > Chordata > Mammalia > Artiodactyla > Phocoenidae > Neophocaena > Neophocaena asiaeorientalis. The sequence continues at coordinate 10,956,228 of NW_020185328.1, forward strand.
AGATTCTATTATTATTGGTATTCATGATACATGGATGGACATTGCTGCAGTTACATTAGTTTAAATCTCGAACATATTATAATATTTTAGTACTTGGCACAGTGCTGTGCACCTATAGAAGTTTGATGTTTCTTGAGTTTCAATAAATATATATCCAGTAACTATTTAGACAGCTTAATGAAGGTTAAAACTTGAAAATGTATGCCAGAAGCTTGCTCGCTGTCAATGAGAATTCACTTTAAAAATGTTATTAATGTCTGAAATCAAGAATTTTTAAGTAGAAAGATAGAGGACCCATATTATATTAATGAATTAGAAGTTATTATGGGTCTTAAGAAATAAAAATATTTTATAAATATTAAACAACTCTTCACAGAAGAGTTTTGTAAGTATACAAATAGCTTGCCAAAGAGGAGTTTAAACTTAGAATACAAATACGATTGTATAGCCAGAGAGTCCATCTGACTTACTGTATGGGTATTGTAATGATAGGAAGAAAAGTCTACAGACAAAGAAAGAGGAAAACCATTAGGTGGTCTCCATGGGTCATGGAGCTTAAAGTGGGAATAACACCGCAGACTTAAACTTCAGAGCGGACCAGCGAGATAGGTGAAGTTGTCCTAACACTCCGATTCTTCAGGGTTCCCCAGTGGGCACACTTGTTTATGTTGTGAGTCATTGACTCAGAATTCAGTGTTGTATGGAAAAGAAAACAGTAAGAACAGCAATAATTAAATAACATGAGGCATTTTCATAGTGTTCTCCTGGCTCCTTTCTGCAAAGCTCCAGTCCATTGTCCAGGGAAGGATTCTTTTATCTCCTCTCTGGGGATTTTTCTTCAGTTCCTAACCAAGCAAACTATTGTGTGCATTTCCCCTTCACATAAAAGAAAAAAGAATGAAGATAGTCACCTATCCTCCTTAATGCTTTCAACCGAATGAACAATAACAGTTATTGAAAGGGTAGAGGAAAAGGGGAAGGCAAGCTCACTCACCTTTCTTTATGAGGGATGGCACTCTTAAACGTTGGCCTTTCTTTCTCCCTAAAGAGACACCAAAAGGAAGGCATGTGCTGGAATGTAAGTTAAGGAAGCTCATTATTCTTTAGTCTTTGCGATAAGCCTTGCTGCTTTTGACTTGTGAGAGGATAGAAAAGCTCGTCTGAAGCAGTAGAAAGTTAGGGACCTACACTTCACAGCCATCTCTTAGTGATCCAAGAATTGAGTGTAAACAGGATGAATGGAGTTTACTATGACCGAGACAAGCATTAAGTGACTAAACAGCTGTACATTTACACATTTTCTTCTTACACATGCGAGGGACTTCATGCACTCGCATACAGCAGGGGAAGGGAACTAACTAATTAGTGTTTGTCTTGTGCCGAGTTCCATGACAGACATTTTATTTAAATTATTTCTTCAACTCTAAAATACCTGTTAGATTATTACAGGGTGCTGCTTATTGAATTATTACAGGATTGCTGTGAGGATTAAATGAGATGAAACTGATAGTATATGGTACATTAGATTCTCACAACAACCCTATAAATCTCGACAAGATTAAAGTGACCCAGCCAATGTCACATCGCTAGAAAGTGGTCAAGATGGTGTTCTAATCCAGAACTGATCCCACAGGCCTCACTCCTGCCGCTGCACTACCCGACTGTAAAAGAGTGCATTTGTTGGGTAGTTGTTTGTGACTTGTGAAAAGAGGGATCTTGGGCCAGAAATTTCAAGCAAAATCTTATTACTGTTAAACAAAGTCCATTCTGAGGAATAATTTGTAGTTCCTGGGAGAAGTGTACTTTTATGCTTTTTCTACTCTTGAAGTACAATGGTTAACAAATTGCTTAATTTCATCTTTACACGCTGAGTGCTGCAGGCAAGCTGTTTTCCCACTCGCAAAGTGTTTCCAAATCTGTATCTATAGAGATTAAATTTGAGGAAATTTGACATCCCAAACTTTGGGTTATGAATGTGACACTTATTTGGGAATTTTGTGATCTTATGATGATAAAGTAATTTCTCTAAGCTTGGTTAGGTGGAATCCTTGAAATAGTTTTTTGATCAGAAAGAATGGTACGCTCCATGGGCGGAAATGTGAGTGGAATTTACTATTCATAGAGCTGTCAGGACTGTGCTTTTTGGTCCTAATATCTATTTGTCATATTTTTTGATGCAAACAGGGTAGGTGCACAAATATCAGGTGAAATTATAAAGAGCTTAAGGATGAAATACTTATGATGACAAAAGTGATGGTTAGGCCATAGTTAATTCACTGAGGTATATCCTGAATAATAACACTTAATTTTAAGTTATCTAACTACTACCTACCCTTTCTATCTAGTTAATTTTATGATATTAACATATTCTGGAATATAAGCTCCGTATGGACGGAGACTTTTGTCAGTTTCAGTCACATCCGTATCCTTAGAACCTAGAAGAATTAGTAAGTGTCCAATAAACATTATTTAAAAAAAGAATGAAACACTTAGGCAAAGGGATAGAAGGTTAAGAAGTTGAACTCTAGTAATGCAGGAATAGAAAGAATTCTCATCAGAGGAACAAAATATTAAAAGGATAAACTATTTAAAAAAATTAATTAATCGGGGCTTCCCTGGTGGCGCAGTGGTTGAGAGTCCGCCTGCCGATGCAGGGGACACGGGTTCGTGCCCCGGTCTGGGAAGATACCACATGCCGCGGAGCAGCTGGGCCCGTGAGCCATGGCCGCTGAGCCTGTGCTTCCGGAGCCTGTGCTACGCAACGGGAGAGACCACAACAGTGAGAGGCTCGCCTGCCGAAAAAAAAAAATTAATTATTTCTATTGAAGTATACTTGATTTACAATGCTGTGTTAGTTTCAGGTGTACAGCAAAGTGATTCAGTTATATATATATATATATATATATATATATATGTTTTTATATATTTATAAAGGAACATATATATATTTCCTTTTTCAGAGTCTTTTCCATTATAGGTTATTACAAGATATTGGATATAGTTCCCTGTGCTATACAGTAGGTACTTGTTGTTTATTTTATATATAGTAGTGTGTATCTGTTAATCCCAAACTCCTAATTTATCCCTCCCTTGTGCCCTTTCCCCTTTGGTAACCATAAATTATTTTTTTATGTCTGTGAGTCTATTTCTATTTTGTAAATAAGCTCATTTATATAACTTTTTAAGATTCCACATATAAGTGATATCATATGATATTTGTCTTTCTCTGTCTGACTTCACTTGTATGATAATCTTTAGGTCAATCCATGTTGCTGCAAATGACATTATTTCATTCTTTCTTATGCCAGAGTAATATTCTATCTATCTATCTATCTATCTATCTATCATCTATCTATCTATCTATCTATCTACCTATCTCACATTTTCTTTATTCATTCATCTGTTGATGGACATTTAGGTTGTTTCCATGTTGGCTATAGCATATAGCACTGCAGTGAACAGTGGGGTGCATGTATCTTTTTAAATTAGATTTTTTGTCTTTTCCAGATATATGCCCAGGAGTGAGTGGGATTACTGTATCATATGGTAACTTTACTTTTAGTTTTTTTAAAGATCTCCATACTGTTTTCCACAGTGGCTGCACCAATTTGCATTCCCACCAACAGTGTAGGAAGTTTCCCTTTCTCCACACCCTAGCCAGTATTTATTATTTGTAAACTTTTTGTTGATTGCCATTTTGACTGGTGTGAGGTGATAACTCATTGTAGTTTTGATTTGCATTTCTCTAATAATTAGTGATGTTGAGCATCTTTTCATGTGCCTATTGGCTATCTGTATGTCTTCTTTGGAGAAATGTCTAAGTCTTCTGCCCCTTTTTTGATTGGGTTGTTTGTTTTCCTGATATTGAGCTGTATGAGCTGTTTGTATATTTTGGAAATTAATCTAAAGGCATAAACTATTAATGTAGGAGTAGAAATAATTTTATAGAATTAAATCTTCAAATGAAATATAAAAATTTTATTATTGTTGGTATTTATATTACAGAGAGGCAAAGAGCCTCTCCAAACGATCAAAGATAGTTTGCATAATTCTTCCAGGTTATTCAGAAGAAAAGATTAAAAGGATCATACCACAATGTCAAATGTTAAGTTTTAACATTTCATTAAAAAAAATGTGTGTGTGTGTGTGTGTGTGTGTGTGTGTGTGTGTGTGTGTGTGTGATGGGGCAGGTGAAGGAGAGAATGGAGGGGTAAAGGATGCATTAAGATATTTTAATTATCTCCCTTGATTACATCTTATTTCAGGGAACTAGCCATCAACAATGCCTTTTTGTCAATTTTGGCTAGTGTCTTTTTGGTTTTAGCATTATCAGTGACAATATGGTGCTGCACTGTTACTTCTTCATTTAATGATTGTTTACCTTTACCTATGCTACACAGACTTTACCAAAGTTGTTACTTTATCTCAGAGATCAAATTCTTTAAACATTAAACATACATAATTTTTTTTTCACTAATAGCATGTAGAGTAAAGGAAATAAAAGGATGGGGAAAATGTAGAGTAAGGGATCAGCAAGAAAATCTCCCTAGTTTTCTATCTTCAGATTCTAGGAAAAACATAGAACTTCCTTAATTTGTAATTAAAACACAAAAATTTTCTAGCTTTTTTATTTTGATTATTTTGAGTGTCTAAGTTTGGGGAATAAGGAGAAGCTCCAAGTAAATTCAAAGAAAACAATTGCCTATTTCTAGGAAAAAAAAAGCTTTAAAATTATTAACGACTTTAGACTGTTTATAAAATGCCTCTGTGGACATAAAATAGTTCTTACAAAACAAAATTTTGATTATTTGTGTGTAAATAAATTAGAAACATATGAACTAAATTTCACATAAAATACACATGACTTCAAAAAAATTGTGTAAAAAGGTACTTGGCAAAACTTATCTAGGGTTTGGTAAAGCCGCAGACAGTTGAAAAATATCTGGAAATAATCACCAAACCCAAAGTGTTCCTAAGTTAGCCCATTCCTTGGAAACTTTTTATTGTAATGATGTCTGATGATTGATCATTTATTTCTTGTACTAAAGAAAAGCAATTCAATTATGATAAATTTAAGGGAGATCAAATTTTCTTTTTCCAGTGAGTTGCTAGAATTTGAAAACCCAATAATTTAACAGGCATATTGTTTGCTTGTTTTTAAAACTCTGCAGCAGTGCTATTATTACAGTTGAGCTATAGCATTCAAGAATTAGCCGCTTTCCATTCACACCTCGTGTTTCCTCTTAAAGTTTGAAGAGAACTTTAGAGTTCATCTCATCTGTCTCTCGATCGTTCCCTGCCTCCTGCTCTTCCTCCTTCTCCTTCTCTTCTCCTTCTACTCCTCTTGCTCTCCCTTTGGTATTTCATTGTTTTTCTTGGGTATATCTCAATAACCATATCCTGGGTTCCATGTTGGGAATCACAAAGTAGGCAAATGTCAGTCTTAGTCCCCTTCCATCCCAGCAAACTTATTGCTCCTCTATAATCCTTAGCTTCTCTCCAGATGCTCAGTGTTCTGTAGCCGTGCCTACTCTACACTCTCAGTCATACGTTTCTTTAAATCCATCACTGTGGAGTTCCCAAACAATCCTTTCATCAAAGTTTACCTTGTGGACAGCCAGCATCACACTGGGGAGAGGGGTATTGGAAATGCCTTGTATTATTTAATTACGGTTGCTCACATTACTTTGTTGAAAAAGAAAAATGGCATTAGACTTTAGTTGGAGAGTTTCTAATAAGTTTCTCTTATGACTTGGTGCAAGCAACAGAATTCCATCTGATCTAGAATAAAGCAGAAAGAGGATGCATGGACAGCTCATGGTGCCCAAGGATTGCGTACTAGTTACATCTAGAACCAGGAGCTGAAATGCTATCAGATTTTTTCTGTGTCTTTCAATAACTACTTTTTGGAGAAGTCTGTATCATTTTTCTCTCCTGCAGGTAGGTTTCTACTTCTTTGGACTACATGGAAGAACATGGCTCATATAGTTTCTGAGTTTTCTTATAACAAGTTCAGCCACCAGAAGAAAGACTAAATTTTTCTTTTGTTCCAAATTCTAAATTTTAGAGGCAGAACTCTTACTGGTCAAGCTTGGTTAAGGTACTTACTCTCATACTGGTCAGTTGTGGCTAGGGGACGGGAGTCATATGCATAACTGTGACTCCTGGGAGCTATTTTTTTCACCAAGCAGATGAGGCTAGGTGGATGTGAGGAATGTTGGTGCTCAGAAAAAGAGGGGCTGGGGGACATCCCCAAAGATACACACTACAAAGATTGCTCACATTTAACTGTTAATTTTCTTGATAAAGAAAAGAAGGATATTTTTTATTTATATATTATTTACTTGAAAGAATGGATTTCTAATGTAGATTTTATTAGGCATTACAAGCTGGTAGAGATGAATAAACAGAAAGGAGATGTATAATGATGCTTTTCATATCACACTTGCAGATAATTACACAGTCCATGTAAAAAATCTTTTGTTAAAAATTTGTTCAGGTTTTAATTTTCCTTGTTGGAAAAAAGATCCAGAAATATTTTGATACTCTCATTAATGGTAGGACATTATCCATTCAGTTCCTTGTATAAACATTTAACGAATACCTACACAGTGTGTTAGGTAAGAACACAGAAATGATTAAGATAGTATTTACTCTGAAGGTGCCCATAGTTTATCAGGAAGTCTAACATTAAAAAAATCACACTACATCATGCTAAGTACAATAATAGAAGTATGTACCAGGGACAGTGGTGGCATAAAGGATGGAAAAACACAATGACTTTATGTGGATCAGGGGAAGCTACAGAGAATGAAAAAGAGTTCTGCCAGGAAAAAGAGAGAAGAAAGGGTGCTTTAAGGCAAAAGAAATATGATCAAAGACATAGATTTGTGAGACAACAGAGTCTGTGAAGAGACCCCAGACAAGATTCCGAGTCTAAAGAGGTAGAAGTAGCTTATGAGTATTCATTCCCCTTCCCTCCTCCCCAATTCTTACCTTAGCTAGATTAATATTACTCCCTCTATACTCCTGCAAGCTGACTTTATTTGGAACCTTCAGTGCTGCTCAGCAATCACACCTTATTTCTGTAGTATACTCTCTTTCACTCTCCTAGACAATTATTTCATTACTTCTCCTCTTTCTTTAAACTTTGAAAATTTCCTCCTCCATCCTGCCTGACTTTACTTTCCATATTACTAAGAAAATAGAAGCATTCTGCAGAAAATATTCCCAAGCTCCCATTTCTTCCACCCACCTAAGCATATCTGTACACATAGACTCTGTCCCCTGTGTGACTATGGATAAAATGTCCATGCTCCTATATGAGGCTAATCTCTCCTCTTGTACATGAGGAGACATCATTTGATTAAGACACCCCTTGAGCAATTTTCCCTTCTCTCTTTACTGGATCCATTCCCAGTAGCACAGAGATGGGCTGTTTCTTCCCCTCCCACCTTAACAAAAACAAAACACCAACCAAAAGATACCTCTCTTGATCCCACCTCCTCTTTGGCTGTTGCCTCATTGCCACATTCTTCTTCAGAGTAAGTCTTCTTGAAATAGCTATCTATACTTTTAATCTCTGATACCTGTTGTCCCTTTCTGTTTTGAACCCACACCAATCATGCTTTTACTCTCATCAGTTTACCCAAACTGCTCTTGTCAAGGATACCAGTGACTGCCATGTTGCCAAATCCAATAGTCATTTCTTCATGCTCATCTTTCTTGACTCATTAGGACCATTGGACACAGTTGATCACTGTCTTATCTTTCAAACCCTTGTTTGACTTGAATTCTAGGACATTACACTCACCTGGTTTTCCTCCTTCCCTAGCCACTCTCAGTCTTGTTTGGCTTTTTGCTCCTTATCCTCTCAATATCTTAACTTTGGAGTGATCCATGGCTCAGTCCTTAGATCTCCTCTCTAACTAGACTTACTGCCTTGCTGATCTCATCTGGTCTCATGGATATAAACATCAGCTATATACCCTTACTTAAGATGTGTCTCTTTTTATTTTTTTATTTTATTTTATTTTTGGGGTACGCGGGCCTCTCACTGTTGTGGCCTCTCCCGTTGCGGTCCAGACATGCAGGCTCAGCGGCCACGGCCCACAGGCCCAGCCGCTCCGTGGCACGTGGGATCCTCCCGGACCGGGGCACGAACCCACGTCCCCTACATCGGCAGGCGGACTCTCAACCACTGCGCCACCAGGGAAGCCCAAGATGTGTCTCTTTTTGAAAGAGACTGGTTTGATAATCATTTACTTGGAATATTTTGGTACATTTAATGGAAATATTGATATATAGTGGTTAAATATCTTTAATTCAGTCAACTTTTAATTTGTTTTCTATTGGTTCTAACTGTTCTATGTTCTTTTTCCTCTCTCTTTTTTAACCATTTTTGGGGGTTAATTAAGGAATTAATTATGATAATTCATCTCTGAATTATCTTGTTAGTTATACATTATTTTACTACAGTGTTAGTGGTAACTCTGCACCATACGTCCTTGATTTGTTGAAGTCTAATATTACTTACATCACTTTCTGAATCTTAGAACACTGTAGCTCCATTCACTCACCTCTTTCCTTTTGTGCTACTTTTGTACATTTTAATTCAATGTATTTTGTAACCCCATAAGAAATTATTGTTTTATAAGGCCAATATTAATTTAGATTTACTCATGTATTTACTCTTTTTATGGCTATTTCTTCTGCAATTATTGGGCTTCCACCTGAGATAATTTTCCTCTGCCCAAAAAATTATCTTTAGTATTTTCTTTAATGTAGATATTGAATTCTTTAGTGTGCTGGTGATTAATTCTCCAAATTTTTGCTTTTCTGAAAGTATTTTTATTTCATATTTATTTTCAAAGAACGTTTTTGCTGAATATAGACTTCCAGGTTGACAGTTATTTTCTATCTGAACTTTGTATAGATTATCTCATTGTTTTTTGAGAAGTCAGCAATAATCTCTGGAAACTTTTAAGATTTTCTCTGTTTTTTTCTATTTCCAGGAATTGTACAATGCCTAGGTGCCTAAGTATGCTTTCCATTGTAAATATTTATCCTGCTTGTGGTTTGTAGAAATTCTTGAATCTATAGCTTGATGTCTTTTACCAGTTTTGGAAAATTATCAGCTATTTTCTCTTCAAATATTACTTCTGCTCAGTTCTTTCTTCCTCTTTTCTTTTTGGAGCTTCAATTACCTGTGTATTAGACCCCTACACCTTGTCCATTTGTCTCTCTTTGTATCAATCTGGATATTTTCTTCTGATTAATCTTTCAGTTCATAAATTTCCTCTTCAGCTGTGTCTCATGTGCTGTTAAACTCATCTTAATTTCAATTATTGTATTTTTAAAATTTCTAGAATATCTATTTTTTTCTTTCCTTTCACTTTCCTTATATTTTCCATCTTTTCATTTAATTTTGGAACATATTAATAAGAATTGCTTCCAAATATTTTTTCTAACTCCAAAATTTGGATCTCCCTTGTGCCTGTTCTGTGTAATTTTTTCCCCTTAGTTTGTGGTCAGTTCCTTTCTTCTTTTTTCCTTTTAAAAAATTAACTTCTGGACATATGTACTAGTTTGCTAAGCTTGTCATAACAAAATACCACAGACCGGGTAGCTTAAAAACAGAAATTTATTTTCTCACAGTTCTGGAGGCTGGAAGCCCAAAATCAAGGTGTTAGTAGGTTTGGTTTCTCTTGAGACCTTTTTCCTTAGCATGAAGACAGCTGCATTCTCACTGTGTCCTTATATGGTGTTTCCTCTGTGCATCCCTTGTGTCTGTCTATGTCTTAATCTTATCTTCTTATAAGGACCCCAGTCAGATTGGATTAGGGTCCACTCTCACAGCCTTGCTTTAATTTAATTACCTTTTTAAAGGCCTTACTTCCAAATAAAGTCACATTGTGAGGTACTGGGAGTTAGGCTTTAAACATATGACTTTTGGGGGATACAATTCAGCCTAACAGTACTGTTTATGAAGAATTGTAGAGATAATTTGAGGCTCTGGATAATGTTGACTTCCTTCAGAGAGAATTTACTCTTAGCTCTGGGAAGCAGTTAGGGGCAGACCTCTTTAATTCAGTTAAGGGTTGTGCTGACTAACAGCTGGCCTTCAGTCTTGGTAGGGGCTGATTAGTTCCACTTTACTTCTGCTTCTAAGGTATATGCTTCCAAGGGTCCACTTGAAAACTTTAACTGTTTTCCAGGACCCCTCCTGCTTAGTGGGCCCTGAGTTTCAATTTTTGTCTCTCCCGACCTTCAGCTGCAGGTTGTGAATCAGTAAATGACTCATGAGGAATGGCAGTATCAAATTCCAGGCTAATTCCTCTGTGTTTTCATTCTCTTGAGCTTCTACTACTGGTAGCTTACTGATACCCTCAAGTAGATTTTTAAAAAATAGTAATATGCCCAGATTATTTTCTTTGTTCTCAGCAAAAAGGTAGGTCTGAAACAAGCCAATCCATGGTTTCTAGAAGGAGAAATCCCAGTCCAAGTCCCTGAAATTAATTATTTGAATACTTATTTACCAAAGGATCAATCAAATGACCAAATTCCTAATTTATCTTTTACTAAATGCCTGTGTTTCTTTAAAATATTTATAAAGTTTAAAAAAATTTATATTGGATAGGATACTATTAATACTTTTAATAATTTTTAGCATTTTTGAGAATGTTAGGTGTTGATGTTTACATTTGTTTCTTCATAGCAATTTTTTAAAATTAATTTTTAATGGAGTACGGTTGCTTTACAATGTCGTGTTAACCTCCACTGCACAACAAGATGAATCAGCCATACATATACAGATATCCCCTCCCTTTTGGACTTCCCTCCCTTTTAGGTTACCACAGTGCATTAGGTAGGGTTCTCTGTGCCATACTCTATGTTCCCATCAGTTGTCTATTTTATACATAGTATCAGTAATGTATATGTGTCAGTCCCAGTCTCCCAATTCCTCCCTCCCCACCCCTTTCCCCCTTGGTATCCATACATTTGTTCTCTATGTCTGTGTCTCTATTTCTACTTTGCAAATAAGATCATCTATACCATTTTTCTATATTTCACATATGTGTGTTATTATACGATATTTGCTTTGATCTTTCTGACTTACTTCACTCTGTATGACACTCTCTAAGTCCATCCACATCTCCTTCATAACAATTTTTAAAGGAATGTTGAGTTTGTCTCTTTTCCAACTCCATGCTGAAATGGACCAGGGCAGAGGTAGGGACCCTCTACTAGAAAAAAGAAGGAAAGTCAGTCTCAGTGCCATCTCAGCTGTCTGTTCTTGAGAGTGGGGAGAATAAGGAGCAAAGAACCAGGGGAGGGAATGGGGGCACGGAGTGAGGTTGGAAGTCTAAGAAGGTTAGAGTCTTGCATTTACACATTCTTTTGCTGGAGAACCATACATTTTTGAGAACTTTATAAAAATCCAAAGGAAAAAGTTATTGGTTAATACATAAATTTGGTAAATTTGACAAATTGGCATTTAGCTAATTGATCCTTAGGGAAAGTAGCTTTCTGCAATTGTTGACCTTAATTAGGGTGCAGGATCCTATAATATAGACTCCAAAATATGGGAGCTTAAAGAAGATTGAAATGGATATTTCTTTCATTTAACACTCTGAGCCCAATGTTGATAGAGCAGCTCCTTGATATTTAAAAGCCAGGTTCTTCCATCCCAAGATCTTGGCCTTGTCCAAATGGTCAAAGAAGGACCAAAGCTCAATCACAGTATCCACATCCCAGTGGGGAAGACAAAGCTGGGACAAAGAAGGGCACATTTATGCATTATAAGAACATGGAGCAACCGACAACAAAGATTACTCTACACAGCAAGGATCTCATTCAGACTCAGTAGAAAAATTAAAATCTTTACAGAAAAGCAAAAGCTAGGAGAATTCAGTACCACCAAACCAGCTTTACAACAAATGCTAAAGGAACTTCTCAGGGCAGGAAACACAAGACAAGGAAAAGACGTACAATAACAAACGCAAAACAATTAAGAAAATGGTAATAGGAACATACATATCAATAACTGCCTTAAATGTAAATGGATTAAAAGCTCCAACCAAACACATAGACTGGCTAAATGGATACAAAAACATGACCTGTATATATGTTGTCTACAAGAGACCCACTTCAGAGCTAGGAACACATACAGACTGAAAGTGAGGGGATGGAAGAAAGATACTCCATGCAAATGAAAATCAAAAGAAAGCTGTAGTGGCAATTCTCATATGAGACAAAATAGACTTTAAAACAAAGACTATCACAAGAGAAAAAGAAGGACACTATGTAATGATCAAGGGATCAATCCAAGAAGAAGATATAACAATTGTAAATATTTATGCACCCAACATAGGAGCACTTCAATACATAAGGAAAATGTTAACAGCCATAAAAGGGGAAATTGACAGTAACACAATCAGAGTAGGGGAATTTAGCACTCCACTTTCACCAGTGGACAGATCATCCAAAATGAAAATAAATAACGAAACACAAGCTTTAAATGATACATTTAGAAAGATGGACTTAATTGATATTTATAGGACATTCCATCCAAAAACAACAGAATACATTTTCTTCTCAAGTGCTCATGGAACATTCTCCAGGATAGATCATATCTTGGGTCACAAATCAAGCCTTGGAAAATTTAAGAAAATTGAAATTGTATTAAGTATCTTTTCTGACGACCATGCTACAAGACTAGATATCAATTACAGGAAAAAAACTGTAAAAAATACAAACACATGGAGGCTAAATAATATGTTACTAAATAAACAAGAGATCACTGAAGAAATCAAAGAGGAAATCAAAAAATACCTAGAAACAAATGCCAATGAAAACACAATGACCCAAAACCTATGGGATGCAGCAAAAAGCAATTCTAAGAGGGAAGTTTTTTTCTTTCTTTTTTTTAAAACGTCTTTTGGAGTATAATTGCTTTACAATGATGTGTTAGTTTCTAATGTATAACAAAGTGAATCAGCTACATGTATACATATATCCCCATATCCCCTCCCTCTTGTGAATCCCTCCCACCCTCCCTATCCCACCCCTGTAGGTGGTCACAAAGCACCGAGCTGATCTCCCTGTGCTATGCGGCGGCTTCGCACTAGCTATCTATTGTACATTTGGTAGTGTATATATGTCTATGCCACTGTCTCACTTCATCCCAGCTTACCCTTCCCCCTCCCCATGTCCTCAAGTCCATTTTCTACGTCTGCGTCTTTAGTTCTGTCCTGCCCCTAGGTTCTTCAGAACCATTTTCTTTTTAATTCCATATGTATGTGTTAGCATACTGTATTTGTTTTCCTCTTTTTGACTTACTTCACTCTGTATGACAGACTCTAGGTCCATCCACCTCACTACAAACAACTCAATTTCATTTCTTTTTATGGCTGAGTAATATTCCATTGTGTATATGTGCCATACCTTCTATGAACATTAATCTGTCGATGGACACTTAGGTGGCTTCCATGTCCTGGCTATTGTAAATAGTGCTGCAATGAACATTGTGGTACATTACTCTTTTTGAATTATGTTTTTCTCAGGGTATATACCCAGTAGTAGGATTGCTGGGTCGTATGGTAGTCCTATTTTTAGTTTTTTAAGGAACCTCCATACTGTTCTCCATAGTGGCTGTATCAATTTACATTCCCACCAACAGTGCAAGAGTGTTCCCTTTTCTCCACACCCTCTCCAGCATTTATTGTTTGTAGAATTTTGATGATGGCCATTCTGACTGGTGTGAGGTGATACCTCATTGTAGTTTTGATTTGCATTCTCTAATGATTAGTGATGTTGAGCATTTGTTCATGTGTTTGTTGGCATTCTGTATATCTTCTTTGGAGAAAGTTCTATTTAGGTCTTCTGCCCATTTTAGGATTAGGGTTGTTTGTTTTTTTGATATTGAGCTGCATGAGGTGCTTGTAAATTTTGAATATTAATCCTTTGTCAGTTCCTTCATTTGCAAATATTTTCCCCCATTCTGTGGGTTGTCTTTTCTTCTTGTTTATAGTTTCCTTTGCTGTGCAAAAGCTTTTAGGTTTCATTAGGTCTCATTTGTTTATTTTTAGTTTTTATTCCATTTCTCTAGGAGATGGATCAAAAAGGATCTTGCTGTGATTCATGTCACAGAGTGTTCTGCCTATGTTTTCCTCTAAGAGTTTAATAGTGTCTGGCCTTACATTTAGGTCTTAAATCCATTTTGAGTTAATTTTTGTGTATGATGTTAAGGAATGTTCTAATTTCATTCTTTTACATGTAGCTGTCCAGTTTTCCCAGCACCACTTATTGAAGAGGCTGTCTTTTCTCCATTGTATATTTTTGCCTCCTTTGTCAAAAATAAGGTGACTATATGTGTTCAGGGTTATCTCTGGGCTTTCTATCGTGCTCCATTGATCTATATTTCTGTTTTTGTGCAAGTACCATACTCTCTTGATTACTGTAGCTTTGTAGTATAGTCTGAAGTCAGGGAGCCTGATTCCTCCAGCTCCATTTTTCTTTCTCAAGATTGCTTTGACTATTCGGGGTCTTTTGTGTTTCCATGCAAATTGTGAAATTTTTTGTTTTAGTCTGTGAAAAATGCCATTGGTAGTTTGATAGGAATTGCATTGAATTTGATAGGTTGCTTTGGCTAGTATAGTCATTTTCACAATGTTGATTCTTCCAGTCCAAGAACATGGTATATCTCTCCATCTATTTGTATCATCTTTAATTTCTTTCATTAGTGTCATAGTTTCTTGCATACAGGTCTTTGGTCTCCTTAGGTAGGTTTATTCCTTGGTATTTTATTCTTTTTGTTGCAATGCTAAATGGGAGTGTTTCCTTAATTTCTCTTTCAGATTTTTCATCATTAGTGTACAGGAATGCAAGAGATTTCTGTGTATTAATTTTGTATCCTGCTACTTTACCAAATTCATTGATTAGCTCTAGTAGTTTTCTGGTAACATCTTTAGGATTCTCTATGTATAGTATCATGTCATCTGCAAACAGCGACAGCTTCACTTCCTCTTTTCCAATTTGGATTCCATTTATTTCTTTTTCTTCTCTGAACGCTATGGCTAAAACTTCCAAAACTATGTTGAATAATAATGGTTAGAGTGGGCAACCTTGTCTTATTCCTGATCTTAGAGGAAATGGTTTCAGTTTTCACCATTGAGAATGATGTTGGCTGTGGGTTTGTCATATATGGCCTTTATTATGTTGAGGTAAGTTCCCTCTATGCCTTCTTTCTGGAGGATTTTTATCATAAATTTGTGTTGAATATTGTCAAAAGCTTTCTCTGCATCTATTGAGATGATCTATGGTTTTCCTCCTTTAATTTATTAATATGGTGCATCACATTGATTGATTTGCATATATTGAAGAATCCTTGCATTCCTGGAATAAACCCCACTTGATCATGGTGTATGATCCTTTCAATGTGCTGTTGGATTCTGTTTGCTAGTGTTTTGTTGAGGATTTTTGCATCTATGTTCATCAGTGATATTGGCCTGTAGTTTTCTTTCTTTGTGACATCCTTGTCTGATTTTAGTATCAGGGTGATGGTGGCCTCATCAAATGAGTTGGGAGTGTTCCTCCCTCTGCTGTATTTTGGAAGATTTTGAGAAGGATAGATGTTAGCTCTTCTCTAAATGTATGATAGAATTCGCCTGTGAAGCGATCTTGTCCTGGGCTTTTGTTTGTTGGAAGATTTTAAATCACAGTGTCAATTTCAGTGCTTGTTATTGGTCTGTTTATATTTTCCGTTTCTTCCTGGTTCAGTCTTGGAAGGTTTTGCTTTTCTGAGAACTTGTGAATTTCTTCCAGGTTGGCCATTTTATTGACGTATCATTGGTTGTAGTAATCTCTCATATTCTTTGTATTTCTGCTGTGTCAGTTGTTACTTCTCCTTTTTCATTTCTAATTCTATTGATTTGTGTCTTCTCCCTTTTGTTCTTGATGAGTCTGGCTAATGGTTTATCAATATTCTTTATTTTCTCAAAAGAACCAGCTTTTAGTTTCATTGATCTTTGCTATTGTTTTCTTCATTTCTTTTTCATTTATTTTTAATGTGATCTTTATGATTTCTTTCCTTCTGCTAAGTTTTAGGGTTTTTCGTTCTTCTTTCTCTAATTGCTTTAGGTGTAAGGTTAGGTTGTTTATTGGAGATGTTTCTTGTTTCTTGAGGTAGGATTTTATTGCTGTAAACTTCCCTCATAGAACTGCTTTTGCTGCATCCCATAGGTTTTGGGTCGTCGTGTTTTCATTGTCATTTGTTTCTATGTATTTTTTCATTTTCTCTTTGATTTTTTCAGTGATCTCTTGGTTATTAAGGAGTGTATTGTTTAGCCTGCATGTGTTGTATATTTTACAGAATTTTTCCTGTAATTGATATCTAGTCTTGTAGCATTGTCATCGGAAAAGATACTTTCTATGATTTCAGTTTTCTTAAATTTACCAAGGCTTGATTTGTGACCCAGGATATGATCTATCCTGGAGAATATTCCATGAGCACTTGACCAGAAAGTGTATTCTGTTGTTTTTGCATGCCATGTCCTAAAAATATCAATTAAGTCCATCTTGTTTAATGTATCATTTAAAGCTTGTGTTTCCTTATTTATTTTCATTTTGGATAACCTGTCCACTGGTGAAAGTGGGGTGTTAAAGTCCTCTACTATGATTGTTTTACTGTTGATTTCCCTTTCATGGCTGTTAGCATTAGCCTATGTATTGAGGTGTTCCTATGTTGGGTGCATAAATATTTACAATTGTTATATCTTCTTCTTGGATCGATCCCTTGATCAGTATGTATTGTCCTTCTTTGTCTTTTGTAATAGTCTTTGTTTTAAAATCTATTTTGTCTGATTTGACAATTGCTACTCCAGCTTTCTTTTGATTTTCATTTGCATGGAGTATCTTTTTCAATACCCTCAGTTTCAGTCTGTATGTGTTCCTAGGTCTGAAGTGGGTTTCTTGTAGGCCGCATATATATGGGTCTTGTTTTTGTATCCATTCAGCCAGCCTATGTCTCTTTGTTGGAGCATTTAATCCATTTACATTTAAGGCATTTATTGATATATATGTTCCTATTACCATTTTCTTAATTGTTTTGGGTTTTTTATTGTAGGTCTTTTCCTTCTCTTGTGTTTCCTGCCTAGAAAATTTCCTTTAGCATTTGTAGTAAAGCTGGTTTTGTGGTGCTGAATTCTCTTAATTTTTTCCTGTCTGTAAAGTTTTTAATTTCTCCGTTGAACCTGAATGAGATCCTTGCTGGGTAGAGTAATCTTGGTTGTAGGTTTTCCCCTTTCATCACTTTAAATATGTTCTGCCACTCCCTTCTGGCTTGCAGAGTTTCTGCTGAAAGAACAGCTGTTAACCTTATGGGGATTCCCTTGTGTGTTATTTGTTGTTTTTCCCTTGCTGCTTTTAATATTTTCTTTTTGTATTTAATTTTTGATAGTTTGATTAATATGTGTCTTGGCATGTTTCTCCTTGGATTTATCCTATATGGGACATTCTGTGCTTCCTGGACTTGATTGACGAGTTCCTTTCCCATTTTAGGGAAGTTTTCAACTATAATGTCTTCAAATATTTTCTCAGTCCCTTTCTTCTTCTGAGACCAGTATAATTCGAATGTTGGTGCATTTAATGTTGTCCCAGAGCTCTCTAAGACTCTCCTCAATTCTTTTCATTCTATTTTCTTTTTTCTGCTCTGCAGTGGTTATTTCCACTATTTTATCTTCCACATCACTTACCGGTCTTTTGTCTCAGTTATTCTGCTATTGAATCCTTCTGGAGAATTTTTAATTTCATTTATTGTGTTGTTCATCATTGTTTGTTTGCTCTTTAGTTCTTCTAGGTCCTTGTTAAACGTTTCTTGTATTTTCTCCATTCTATTTCCAAGATTTTGGATTATCTTTATTATCATTACTCTGAATTCTTTTTCAGGTAGACTGCCTATTTCCTCTTCATTTGTTTCATCTGGTGGGTTTTTTTTTTTGTTTGTTTTTTTTTTGCGGTACGCGGGCCTCTCACTGCTGTGGCCTCTCCCACTGCGGAGCACAGGCTCCGGACACGCAGGCTCAGTGGCCATGGCTCACGGGCCCAGCCGCTCTGCAGCACGTGGGATCTTCCCAGACCGGGGCACGAACCCGCGTCCCCTGCATCGGCAGGCAGACTCCCAACCACTGCACCACCAGGGAAGCCCCATCTGGTGGGTTTTTATCTTGCTCCTTCACCATGTGTGTTTCTCTGTCTTTTCATTTTGCTTAACTTATTGTGTTTGGGGTCTCCTTTTTGCAGGCTGCAGGTTTGTAGTTCCTGTTGTTTTTGGTGTCTGCCCCCAGTGGCTAAGTTTGTTTCAGTGGGTTGTGTAGGCTTTCTGGTGGAGGAGACTAGTGCCTGTGTTCTGGTGGATGAGGCTGGATCTTGTCTTTCTGGTGGGCAGGACCGCATCCGGTGATGTATTTTGCAGTGTCTATCACCTTGTCATGATTTTATGCAACCTCTCTGCTAATGGGTGGGGTCGTGTTCCTGTCTTGCCAGTTGTTTGGCATAGGGTGTCCAGCACTATAGCTTGCTGATTGTTGAGTGGAGCTGGGTCTTATTTTTGAGATGGAGATCTCTGGGAGTGCTTTCAGTGTTTGATATTACCTGGAGCTGGGAGGTCTCTGGAGGACCAATGTCCTGAACTTAGCTCTACCATTTCAGAGGCACAGGCCTGACACGCAGCCAGAGCACCAAGGCCCTGTCAGCCACGTGGCCAGGTACGTGGGGTGTGTCTTGACTTTTGGGAAGTCTGAATTCTTCTGCCAGCATTCTGTAGGTGTTCTGTAGGAGTTGTTCCTCATGTAGTTGTATTTCTGATGTATTTGTCATGAAGAAGGTGATCTCCACATCTTACTCCTCCTCTATCTTGAAGGTCTCCTTCATTTTTTATTATTTTTATGGGAATTATATACACTCCAGTTTTCCTTTTCTAAGTTCATATTACACTGTGATTGCCTATTTTTTTTCTCTCTCTCTCCTGCCTGTTTTAAGCCCTTTGTGGGCAGGCACCTTGTCAATTTTGTTCTCCCAATATCTCCTCAGTGACACCTCAGGCTGAGTATAATCTACTGGTGAACTCTATAAATATGTAAGAAATAATTGTTTGAATATTCCAGAAAACTTAGTAATAACAGAAAATATTTGTTTGGATCTTGCCTATGTGCCACGAGCTGAGCTAAGTTTTTTCAGTAGATTACTTACTTTAAGCTTCAAAATAAATCTATGATACAATCTATTATTGACCTAGTTTTAATGTACAACCACGGAAAATAAGGCAGTGAGAGGTTTGATAACCTGCTCATAAGTCACACAACATAACGGACAGTGGGGTCAGAATTCAAACCTGGGAACTCTGTGTGGGGCTCTGCCCTTAGCTCCCATGCTATTCAACACTATTTCATAAGGGGCATCGTCCTTTGTATTTCTAGTGTTTAGAAACTCTTTGTTCAGCACGATATCTAGGTTGCTGAACTTTCTTCTACAAAGGGAGAATATTTTCTTGTGTACTTAGCATTGTTTTCTTAAGGATAAGCCACATTTCTCAACTCTGACATGATGAAACTTTCTTTACATCCAACTCTTTTTTTTGTTTGTTTGTTTTTGCGGTATGCGGGCCTCTCACTGCTGCAGCCTCTCCCATTGTGCAGCACAGGCTCCGGACGTGCAGGCCCAGTGGCCCCGGCCCATGGGCCCAGCCACTCTGTGGCATGTGGGATCTTCCCGGACTGGGGCACAAACCCGTGTCCCCTGCATCGGCAGGCAGACTCTCAATCACTGCGCCACCAGGGAAGCCCCATCCAACTCTTTTTATGACCTTTTTAAAATGTGACCTTCTTGAAATTCTTTTTTTTTCCCCCTTATTTCCATGATTTGGATAAATCCTTTCTTCAGCATCATCAATTTACTAATGTTCTAACATTCCCTGGTCCTTTGTAAACTCCTTTCTAATTGGTTAAAGTAAAAAAAACCCCACATCCTCATAGTATATATACACCCAATCATTGTATATATAATATTCACAGTTCATAATCGTGTTCCCACTAGGCTATGGGTGCCTTGAAGGAGTGGGTGTGTGTCATGCAGGTGTCTCTCCAGGGCTGAGTGTCTAATACATAGTGGGTGACAATCAGTGTTTTGTTACTGAACAAAGGAATGAGTGTTGCTTTTAGACGTATAGCTCCTTTGGGTCACTATCTAGATTGTAGATCTTCCATCCCAGAACTTACTTGATATCTGATGTGATAATGAATTGGAAGGAATTGCTAAGGTAGAATATGAATGCTTTTATTTTGTGAATACTCATAGTTGATACTCTTGATTTCCTCAAAACAGTAGTTCATTCCCCTGATTCTCGGAATATATGACATTAAACACTTGTTTGGACATGTTATTGGTTAAGTATTATTATATAGGCTCAGCCTCACAATAAATGAGTTTTCCATAACTCAGAGAGAGACAGAAATCCCAAACTACGCAATCCCATTTTCTTCCTCAAAAAGGCTGATCACTATCATGTGCAATCTGTTTACAATAACTACATTTTTTTAAGACTTAAGAGTTAATTTGACCTGGCAGACAAGAATTCATGGTTATTTCAGTGATTTTATGTGACTGTCATTCAGCCCACATGTTCTATAGGTCAGCAATTTGATTTCAGCATTTCATCTTGCTCAGTTGGCTCTAGCAGTGGGATGATTTTCAGATAAGGAACTCAGAGAAGCTCACTTACTATTCTTATATTTCTCAAAACAACATATAGCTCAAGGAATGCTCTTCCTTCTACAGATAGTGAAGAGGTGATGGTCAGATAGTTACTCTTTGGCTTTTGACAAAGAAGTGCAGCTGGAGTAAAGGTTGTGTGTGAAAGCCAATTAGGGAAAGGGGCCCCTGGCACTGCCTTTGTCACCCTAGCTGGAGGCAACCAGGCTCAGTCTGGGTCCTGTAGGTCTCTAACTCCTGACTGTCTTGTCTTTCCCACTGAGCCATTCAAATAGCTGTAAGGAGAGCCTCTTTTTTAGGATTGAAGGACTGATCCATGGTCATGAAATAATCTATTGCTGTCTCCAGGCTGCATTTTTCTTTTAAAAATCACTCAAACTGGGCTTCCCTGGTGGCGCAGTGGTTGAGAGTCTGCCTGCCGATGCAGAGGACGTGGGTTCGTGCCCTGGTCTGGGAAGATCCCACATGCCGCGGAGCGGCTGGGCCCGTGAGCCATGGCCGCTGAGCCTGCACATCCGGAGCCTGTGCTCTGCAACGGGAGAGGCCACAAGAGTAAGAGGCCCGCCTACTGCAAAAAAAAAAAAAAAAAAAACAAAAAAGCCCCACAAAGAAATACAAAAAGCAAAAGAAACAAAGAAGAAATACAAAATGAACTGGAAAACAAGGTTTAAAATGGCAATAAATACATATTTATTTATTCAATAATTACCTTAAATGTCAATGAACTAAATGCTCCAACCACGAGTGGCAGACTGGGTAATAAAAGAAGAACCTACATTATGCTGCCTACAAGAAACCCACTAACTCAAACTTTAAATTAATAAAACACTACTTTCTTTGATTTCTTCAAAGGGCTTGGGGAAGCCTCTGAGTATAATCTCTCCTTAGCTTATTTCATTCACGCCCATGGCTTTAAAATCATCTATTACTATGACTCATATATTATAGCTCTTCCCTGATCTCCAAACTTGTATATCCACTACCTTCCTGATGATCCACTTGGATATTTGTTGGAGTGAATGGGTAGCTGGAGATGAAAATCAATTCAATTTTGAACATGAGAAATATAAAATTTCTATTAGATGTCAAATTAAGTTTGCAGAGGTAGAAAAGTGAAAAAAAGCCCAAGACGTCCAACATTTAGGTGTCAGTAGAGAAGGGGCCAACAAAGGAAACTGCTGAGACACCCAGAGAGATAGGAAGAATGCCAGGAATTGAGGCATCACAAAATCAAGTGAAGATTGTGCTTTAAGAAGGTGGTCACCTTTCATACTCTGCTGGGAGCCAGGGGAAGGTGAAAACTACAGAAGTGATCATTATACTTGACAGCATGGAGGTGGTTAGTAACACAGGGGTAATACAGTGATATTGACAAGTACTTTCAGAGGTATGGGAGGTCAGAAGCCATACTGAAGTGGATTCTATCACAAACTGTCAAATTGGTAAAGCAAATAGCAAATAATTTATGCCATGCAATTTCACTCTGTAAGAACAAGCAATGATAGTAAAGGCCCCCAATCTAAAAAAAAAAATGGTACAAATGAACCTATTTACAAAACAGAAATAGGGTCACAGATGTAGAAAACAAACTTATGGTTACCAAGGGGGAAAGGTGGAGGGAGAGATAAATTGGGAGATTGGGATTGACATATACACATTACTATATATAAAATGGGTAACTAATAAGAACCTACTATATAGCACAGGAAACTCTATTCAGTACTCTGTAATGACCTATATGGGAATAGAATCTAAGAAAGAGTGGGTATATGTATATGTATAACAGATTCACTTTGCTGTACAGCAGGAACTAACCCAACATTGCAAATCCACCATACTCAAATAAAAATGAAACAAACAAAAAACCACAAAAACCTAAAGCCCCTCTATACATGCATATATGTTTGCACACATGGAAGGGCATGTGGATGAATACAAACCATGTTATTAACGTTGGTGACCTTAGATAAAACATCCTTATACCATTGCATTCCTTCACTAGGTACAATGAATATGCATATTTATTTAATTAAAAATTAATTAAAATGTTGAAAAGAAAAGGGTTCAGAAGATAGAGAAGTGGTTACAGGGTATTGTGAGACTTTTTGCTAAGCTTTGTTTTGAAGCAGAGCAGGAATATGGGACAGTAGCGTGTGGGTGGTGCCGAGGAAGGAAGACTTTTAGAGAATGTCTGAACACTTCAGGATGATTGAATAGACCTGGTGAGATTGACAATGCAGGACAAGGGGATAACTGCAGAAACAAAGTTTGGGGAAGATTTCCATGTCTTAATCTCCTAGTTGAAAAATTATCACAGGGAACTGAAGACAATTCAGGACCTTGCTTTGTGGAGTCACCTTCCTTATACGCCAAAGTGTCTCAGTGATGGAAAGTCAAGGACTCAGGGTGAGAGAGGACAGCTATGCTTTCCTCCTTCCTCCTCCAATGGCTGTCACCCAACTCTTTGTCCAGAGATGTGACTGTGGTAATGCCTTTAACCTTTGTCATACTTGAATGTT
Organism: Neophocaena asiaeorientalis asiaeorientalis; assembly: GCF_003031525.2. Taxonomy (NCBI): domain Eukaryota; kingdom Metazoa; phylum Chordata; class Mammalia; order Artiodactyla; family Phocoenidae; genus Neophocaena; species Neophocaena asiaeorientalis. The sequence goes on from NW_020185328.1 coordinate 10,979,513, forward strand.
ACCACATTTTCCTCAATCCCATATTTCAATTCCATACTTCTGTTTCCTCCTGTTTACTTTATACTGTAAGTCTTCTTGTATGACTAAGTAGTTTTACAAGCCTGCATGGATGCTTTATATACTTTTGCTTGCTTTTATCAGAACTTTTTGTTAAGAGAGTCTGTTACGAGCAATCTTTATAAATCTTTGGGGCTGAGAAGTTTCTCACTAATAATGAGCCTCATTCTTTCTCTCTCTCATCTCCCACATAGAAATGGGTGGAACAGTTCTTTTTGGTGACTCCTTACCCAAGAGATGGAGTCATTATGAGAGTTCTTGAACAACAGAACAAAATGACGAAGAATGTAGTTTTTGCTACTTGAACAACTTTCAGGCTGTGACTTATCCTAACCCCAGCTTACATACTTGATAAGCAGGCACTTATTCTTTCAAAAATAGATTGATAATTTGAACAACATTGCTGTTTTAAATTAGCAAATGCAGTGTAGCAAGAATGCTACATCATAGAGTGATACTCCAGCTATTATTTTTTCCATGCCTGTTCTTGTTGGAGAAACTGGCCAAGACTATATTCACTTCTTTCACCCTCTAAATATGTTGAAAGATCTTTTCACACATTGAGGGAAATATTACAAATCTATGCCACCAAGAGGAAAGATGTAAAAAGCCAGGAGATATTTTACCTGGAGAAAAGAAGAATAAATGCTCTATGCTTGATATCTTAAAAACTTTTGAAGAACTATTGTTTATAACTGGAATAAACTTATTCTCCATGACCACTGAATGGAAGCTATAGGGAATCAGATTACAGCTAAACACAAGAACAAATTCTCTCACAGTTGAGAAGTCTTCCTGGGGATCCTTAGGTCACCTCATTGGAGACCTTTGAACATGGAAGGGAAGAAGGCACCAGGAGTATTATTCAGGAGGACTAAAAACAGGTTTTGTGGTTAACCTACGTAAGTTAAATACAATTTATTAAATTTTTTTTTGGTTACAAAGAATTGTGTAGATTTTGCAGACATGGGAAGCCTAAGAGGAAAATACAAGTCATCTTTATATAATCTTAGTATGTGAAAATAAGCACCAGTAATATTTTGATCCATAGGGCATCCCTATGTGGCTGTTTAGATTATTTCTGCTCAAAGGTGCTCAGAAAAGGGAACAAGTGGGGCCCTAAGTGTGTGAATTTGCAAAGCTCCAATCACACAGTACACTCTTTTGTAGGTTACTTTTCTCTTGTACCACTTAGCAAACATTTCTCATGTGGTCATGGTATTTTTAAGGTCAGTTTAGTAAACACAGTTTAGGTACACAGTGTGGATGTACTGTAATTTCTTTAAGCAAATAGCCTTTTGTGTGCATTGAAGTTTGCAATGTTGCACTCTTAAAATCTGATGTGAGCACCATTGTGCATATTTTTGACTTCTTTCTAATGAGACATTCTCTGAAGTGGATATGTTACAGCAATGTTAATATTTATAAGGCTTTTGGTTCATATTAGGTGATTTGTAATTTTCTTCTTAATTCTGAGATTCAACCAAATCTTGCACCTAGGTAAGTTACCACGTCAAAGGTCACACAGCTAATTATAAGCAGATTGACTTCTAATTGTATTATCCACTATCATGTGGATTGATATAATTTTCCATGAATACAAAATTCAAATCAAGGGGTATGTGTTTTTCCTCTAGTCTTGTTGCTACTCTTGAGATAAAATGGGGAAATTATTAACTGATTTATTTATGTTCAGTGATCTTTTTCCTTCTCTTACCCTTATTTTTCACCTCTTTCTGACTACATATACATCGGCTTGGATAAATTGTGAGTTCACTGAGTGTAGTGACCAGTTTACACACATAATTTAATGGACAATCTTGATCTTGAATTTTCTGTGTAGGCAATTATATCATTTGCAAATACTATTTTTTCTTTCTTTCCAATACTTACCTCTTATTCTTTTCCTTTTATGCTTGGCTAGGTCATGTAGAGTAATGGTGAATAGTAGCTGTCAGTGGGAATTCTTATTTTGTTAGTAATTTTACAGATTCCCTCAGTTATCTTGTTCCTTCATCTGGTACATAGTCCTCTGCCTCTTCATTTTGTCTATCTTTCTGTGAATGTGGTTTCTGTTCCACAGGCTGCAGAAGTGTAATTCTTCTTGCTTCTGCTGTCTTCCTTCTGGTGGATGAGGCTATCTAAGAGGCTTGTGCAAGCTTTCTGATGGGAGGGACTGGTGGTGGGTATAGCTGGGTGTTGCTCTGGTGGGCAGAGCTCAGTAAAACTTTAACCCATTTGTCTGCTGATGGATGGGGCTGCGTTCTCTCCCTGTTGGTTGTTTGGTCTGAGGCGACCCAGCACTGGAGGCTACAGGCTTTTTGGTGGGGTTAATGGTGGGCTCCGGGAGGGTTCACACCAAGGATTACTCCCCAGAACTTCTGCTGCCAGTGTCCTTGTCCCCGTGGTGAGCCACAGCCACCCCTGTCTCTTTAGGAGACCCTCCAACACTAGCAGGTAGGTCTGGTTCAGTCTTCTGTGGGGTCCCTGCTCCTTCCCCTGGGTCCTTATGTGCACACTACACTGTGTGTGCCCTCCAAGAGTGGAGTCTCCGTTTTGCCCTGTCTTGTTGAATTCCTGCAATCAAATCCCGCTAGGCTTCAAAGTCTGATTCTCTGGGAATTCCTCCTCCCGGTTCCAGAACCCCAGGTTGGGAAGCCTGACGTGGGGCTCAGTACCTTCACTCCATTGGGTGAACTTCTATGGTATAATTGTTCTCCAGTTTGTGAGTCACCCACCCAGTGATTATGGGATTTGATTTTATCGTGATTGAGCCCCTCCTACTGTCGCACTGTGGCTTCTCCTTTGTCTTTGGATGTAGGGTATCATTTTTTGTGAGTTCCAGTGTCTTCTTGTGGAAGATTGTTCAGCAGTTAGTTGTGATTCCAGTGCTCTTGCAAGAGGGAGTGAGCTCATGTCCTACTCCGCCATCTTGAGCCAATCCCTCTTGGGCCAATTTTGATAATTTATTTTTCTCTAGAATATCACCCATTTTATCTAGATTTTCAATTTCATCTGTATTTGTGACTATATTGGCTTTCTTATTGCTAATTTTGCATATTATTTGTTCTTTCTCTTTTTTGCTTTTCTTCAGACTTGCTAGATGTTTGTCTGTCTTATTCATGCTAGAAAAGATTTCATTTCGCAATTTCTAGAAATATTACATTTCTAGTTTATTAATTTCTGCTTCTATCTCTACGAATTCTTTCTTCTGACTCCCTTTTGGCTTACTTACTTATTCCTTCATTAGCTCCTTTAGAAGAATGGTGAATTAACTTGTTTGATATTTCTTATTTTCTAATAAATACGTTTGGGGTTGTATTATTTTTATCCCATGCTTCTCGATTTCATCTTACTGTTTCAATGTGTTATCGTTGCCTTTCACTTTAAAAATTCTATAATTTCAGAATCAATTTCTATTTAACCCAAATTATTTGGAGGAAGATTTTTAAAGTTGCAGATGGTTAGCTGGATGGTGGGGGTGTGGAAGACAACTGTTAGTAAGAATTGATTTTATCGCAGTGTGGTTAGTGAAGCACATTGTAATAATTATACATTTTGGAATTTATTATGATTGCTTTTATGGTTTGCTATATCATTAAGTTTTAAGATAATTCCATGATATCTGAAAAGAATGAGTATTTTATTGGGTACAAAATTCTACATACTAATAAATCAAGCTTATCGAGTTATTCTAATACTCTGTTACCTTATTTAATTTTTCTCTCCTGGATCTAACAAGTATTTCTGAGGTCACAGTTCTTTTTCTCAGAATTCTATTTTTTTCTAGTAGCTGCTAAGGGATCTATGTTTTAAATTCTTATACTTAATAATATAGAATAGAAATCTAACACTTATTTGATTCTCTTTCATTTGGGGATAATTTAAAAAAATATTTTTGTAAGTATGTAGCGTTTTCTTTACAGCTATGGAATCAAAAAAATCTCATCAGAAAATGTCTAGGTATCCTCCCTGACATTAAAGAATCAAGCCCTTGTTGGGGAAGGGTTTTCTCTTATGTTTTCAAACTGGCAAAGGAAAGAGTATGTGTGCAAATCTTGAAGATCTTTGTGTATCTGGAAAACTGTAACTGGGCTCGTGTGCTTGGAGATGTGTGAGCTCAGGGAAGAATGGCAAAAGATGTAGTTGAGAGGTAGACAGGACCTAGATCATGCCAAACTTTTGGGGGAGAGAGGTTGGCTTTCATTTAAGCATATTGGGAAGATGTTGGTGCATGTCACGCAAGTCAGTGGCATTATTTAGATTTATATTTTAAAAACCTGTTCTGGGAGTTGTACGGAACATTGGAGGTAGACAAAAGTGGAAGCAGGAGACTAGCAAGAAGGTTATTGTAGTATTCCAGGTGAGACTTAGAGTGCGGCTTGAGCTATGTTGTGGGGCAGAGAAGTGGGAGGAATAGATGGAGTCAGGGTTTATAGTAGAAGTGGGACCAACTAAATTTACCAATGGATTCGATAAAAGGGATTGGGGAGTTGAAGAATTAAGGAAACTGAGACAGTTTCAAATTATTCTGTTGGTGGAAAGGAGGTACAGAATTATAATGGAGTATTAGAGACACTGTTAAATTAACCCTGCCTTCTTATGCATTATCCTCATTCATTCTGCAAACATTTGTGGCGTATTTTGTGTGCCAATAACTGGGGTTGCAAAGAGGACTGCAATCCCTTTCCAATTCTCAACTAAATCCCAGAATTATCCTTGATCTGGTGAGCATAATCTCAGGGGCATGCTGTTCCTTAAATGATATGAGCATGACAATGGAGCTGTGTTGGGAGCTTTTGTTGGGAGTGGATCTCCAGCATCAGCAGAAGCTCAGTTGCTATTCAACTGATTGATAAAGTCTGGCAGCATCTCCCAGTCAAGAAAGATACCAAACTGTGGCTGCTCAGCAACATTCTGTTTATATAGAGGCACGATATTCTCTGACAGCTATTTGGAAATAACAAGTATCCTTGGAAAATAATCCAACTTGTTGAATTGACAACAGTCAGAAATCTAAATTAAGGTGGAACAATACAATTGCTCTAGTTCACTAACAGTATATACATAAATATATAATATAATTATAGATTAAATCAATATATATTCATTTAATTTAAATTTATTAATATAATTTAAATAAATTAATTTTAAAATAAATAAATATAACTATATATAATTTAGCATATTCCATATATACATAAGTGGAATAGAGCAATTGCATTGTTCTACCTTGATTTAGAATTTAGATTCTTATCAATTTTATATTGAATTATTTTCTGAGAATATTTATTTCCAAATATGTGTCAGAGAACATGGCACTATTAATAATAACAAAAATATTATTATTCATATATACTGATATATATGTATACATATATATTACTAATTGTTAGTGGAGTTGAATATACACACACCATATATTGCAAAGACTATTTGTAAGTACACATAAATTCCTAGAGAATTTTCTAGTTTGTCAGTCCAGTAGTAAATCACTTGTGGAGAATTTGGGAAGCAATGCTGCATAAAAACCAAACATGAATGTTAAGAATTTGGCTGAAGTTAACTCATGGAAAAATCCTGTGATAAAATTAAAAGGTCTGGAGAAACATTAGGGCAATGCAAGGAAGAATATAAAAATTTACAGATTTATTTAATAAAAGAACTTTGTGGTTTTGATTGGTGTAGTAGAATGGACACATTGTGGTGTGATAATTGCTGGAAGAACTTAACACTGAAGGAAATTCTTCTCAAGAACATAGGAATGGAAATAAAACACTCAATTGTATACCTCTTGAAATCCAAGCTAGAAAGTCAGGACATAAGAATCATTTAACAATGTGGTACTACATATTTTATAATCACATCACCTGTAAACTGTGAGTATATACCTAATATATATGATTTTGAAGTCATCAGATGATAAAGGAGAAAAATGGATAAAGAGTGTTGAAACATTAACATTTCACAGTTTTAAAAGTGCCTGGAAAATAAACTAGACTTGAGTATTTCAAAATGAGTTTATAATAGCCTTGCAAATATCTTTCCACTGTCCCACATAGAAATATAAGAAATTCTACCTAGATTAAACACAGTGTTGATGGTTTGGCTCATCATTTTAGCAATGCTGTAGCCAAGTGGGTTCAGGTAGTTGAGAACAGACAAGTCTTATGCTTGGTGTTATCTCACCATTGTATTAAGTACACAGGAAGTGATGAGTGAATATTTCACGAATTTATTAACATTTCAGTCCCCTATTATAAATATCAGTTTTTGAATACCAAATCTAGTTTTTCAGATATTCAGAATTGCTTCTGTGTTAGGTAAACATCTAAGAATTTATAATCTGATTTATCTCTTGTACATTAAACAAATGAATCACTGTATATCAAAATCTGTATTTTATCTTGTGCTATGTAGCTTGCTATATTGAATAATAGTTAAGAGAATGGGCTTAAGAGTTAGAGTGACCGGGTTTTAAATTCCAACTCTAGCACTTAATAGCTGTGTGACCTTGGACAAATTACTTCATGTGTAAAATGAGGATAATAAGAGTACCTATTTCACAAGGTTGTTGAGAGAATAAAATGAGTTAATGCATGTAAAACAGCACCTTTTTTTTTTTTTTTTTTTTTTGGGAAGGAGGACTCTCAACCACTGCGCGCCATCAGGGAAGCCCTAAAACAGCACTCTTTGAAAGAGATTTTTACACATGTTGTTCTTCCTCCTCACCTCCATTTACTCTTAAACCTCTTCCAATCTGGCTTCTAGCCCCATCACCTATTGAAATTTCTTTTGTAAACTTCACTAATGACCTCCATATTATGTTGATTTTTCTTCCTTTCTCTTATGCTCAACATCTTAGTAGCCTTCCTCTTTTACTTATCTTTATTTCTTCCAAGGTTATTTCACTCTCACCTACGATTTTAAAAACTGTCTACATGCCAACAGTCTCCAAATGTGATCTCATGAGAAATGTTTGCAATGTGGTACAAGAGAAAAGTAGCCTACATGATAGTACACAGCTTTGCAAATTCACACACTTAGGGGCCCACTTGCTCCCTTTGCTGGGCACCTAAACAGCCACATACGAATGCCCTGCAGATCAAAATATCGTTGGTGCTCATCTATACATACTAAGATTATATAAATTGTATAAACAAAATTTGAGGTCTGAAGACCTGGGTTTGGGACCTGACTTCATAACTCACTTTCCAGACTTTCTCATAATACGGCACAAAGAACAAATTACAGTATTTAGTATTTAATATATATTGATTTATATATAGTATGTAGTTCATAATATACAGTACTTATTATAGTATGTATACTAATATACATAGTATTAGTATAATATTTAGTTTAATATAGTATTTAGTTGTTGTTGTCTAAGTCACCAGATATTTCCACTTTCCTAAACATCAATTCTTAGAACTTTATATGACCTCCTGGTAGCATGTCATAGTTGATTCCTAAAAAAAATGACCTCAGTATAAAAGCCCTTCTTCTTACCTCTGTCTATACTTATTACTCCTTTGGTGATCACATTTGGTTCCCTAGTTTTAAGTATAATCTATAGGTAGACATTCCCCATATTTATGTCTTCAGTCGGATCTCCAGGCTTATGTATGCAATTGCCTGATCAACACTTTTACCTGTAGTTCTAACAGGCATCTAAAACTTAACATATCTGCAACTGAATTCCTGCCTCCCTCACCAAACCTTCTCTACCCCTAGTCTTACTTTTCTCAGCTAATAGAAACTCCATCCTTTAGTTGCTTTGGCCAAGATCTTGGAGGCATTTTGTTTTTTTTTTTTTTTGCGGTACGCGGGCCCCTCACTGTTGTGGCCTCTCCCGTTGCGGAGCACAGGCTCCGGACACGCAGGCTCAGCGGCCATGGCTCACAGGCGCAGCCGCTCCGCGGCATGTGGGATCCTCCCAGACCGGGGCACGAACCCGCGTCCCCTGCATCGGCAGGCGGACCCTCAACAACTGCGCCACCAGGGAAGCCCTTGGAGGCATTTTGGCTCTTCTTTCCACTCCGTGTCAAATCCATCGGTAAATCTTACTGACTCTACCTTCAAAATATGTTCAACCACTTCTCACATTTCCACCACCTGGTTCCAAGCTACCATCATATCCTTCCTGAGCTAGTCTGGTTACCTCCAAACTGGAGACCTGAAGTACGAGAGGGAGTTGACATAAAACACGAAAAGAGCAGTTATGCCAGAGGGAACAGCTAGTTCCAGGACCCAGGTCTCCTCCCTTAGAATGAAAGCTCCCCAAGGGAAGGGATTTTGGTGTTTTGTTCACTGCTATATTCTCAGAGTGTTACCCAATGCCATAGCAATGCCTCAAAAATTATTTGTTAAGTAAATAAATTTTCACTTTTAATGATATCTTATGACAGGGAACCTATGGATTTCAGTTGTACAATTTCTTATACAGTTATGAAAATTTTGCATATAATTATTTTTGTCAGTGTTACTTCTCTCTGCCTTGACTATCTTATTCTTTTTAATTCTACCTTCTAGTATGCTTTATATTTCAATGATCTTTCCACAAACTATTCTTTTACTCCAAAAAGGGAAGGCGAGAGAAGTAGGGGAGTGATATTTTGTGATCCAATTTTTTTGCAACTTGATATTTTATTCTTAAGTGTGAATATTAAGATTTGTAATATTCATTAAAACAATAGAAAAAGTTAAAACAATTTATCTTCATGAACATTTATCTTGTCATTTCTTGGGAAATATTTTCAATCTAATCATAATATATATTTTTATTTTGAAATTTTTGAACTTCTACTTAAAAAATAATAAGTAAAACATATTGCTATTAGCTAAAATTCCTAAGTTTCCATTAGCCATTGGTAAACTGTTTTTTAAACAGCAAAAAAGAAAATCTAATTAGAATCATACATATTTTCAGGTTTTCCTTTGATGGACAGTGAAAAATGACTATTTTTCAAATGGAACTTTTTTATCTCTTCCTTTTTTTAATCGGGGAAATGAGAGTAAGACCCAAGCATTTGTTTGGAACCTTTTGCACAGTCAGTTCAGAGACGTTTAATACTCACTTATCCCCATAGGCCCTGTGGGTTGGGAGAATGAGACTGCTCAGTGCCAAACTTCTGCCCTGCCAGGTCAGCTGCCTGCAGCTGCTGGGAACAGCCCGAATTGGGGGGGATCCTCCCAGAGTCTTTGGACTTCTGCTTTCTGTCCCTCTGAATCACTCGGTCTACATTCCTGAGTTTTCTACAGATGCTGGTGAATGGCTAACATTATTTTTCATATTATCCCTAAACCTTTCTTTTCTGGAAGATGTCCAGAGAATCTAGGCTTTAGTTTTTATAAAATTATCATCTCAAACCTCATAAAAATACCAAGAAAGAATTTTGAGAGCTATGAATCATAAAATCTGTCTTCAGTGCTTATAGACAGAAAATGCTGGTGGGCATAGTAATAGTTTCACAGTTAAGATTGTTACTGCTTCAGTAATTAAAAATCGTTTCCTTAATTGTTATTTGGTTTTAAAAGAAAGTGAATTCATTTGAGCCATTGGTTGTTACTTCTTATTTGTACCTGGTTATTTTAGCCTGTACCAGTTTCAGCTTACCTCACCCTCCACACTGCACACACAAAGGTATGCAAATTCTCTTTTTGAACTTAGAACCCTGGGAACCATTAGGAGACAGAAAATGCTGTCACGTTATAAATACAGTTTTTTGAATAATTTTAAAATGAAATGTTTTTAAAGATTGAGTCATACAACTTTTTTTCCTCAAATATTCAATCTAATACTTAAAAAAAACCCCTCTCTGAACTATTATTTTAAAACTTTATTTTTACTTTTTATTGGTGTTAAAGAGCTCTTACTACTTAATTAATTTCTTATTGGACTCTAGAGAAAAGACACTTTAAATAAGCATTTATTATGTTAGAAAAGGTCATATTTTACACTCTGAGAAATATATCTACACATAGCAGCATCACTTGTTATTGGATGTACTCTTAACCCTTTCATATTTGTAATTCTAAGAAAAGCTATTTGTTTTGTATTATTAATATTAATAAGCTCACATATTTACAAGTGAGCTTTTCTCAGAGGGATTCTTCTCACTGCTTGACTTTCACTAGTCTGAGAAGCACTTGCTTTGTCTTTCAAATAGCCAGAAGAATTGATGCTATGTATGGGTTCTGGCCCATTGGAATGGATTCAGGGCACTGAGCTGGAGCAGGGTAGCCAGGTTTCTGCTATTTAAAGCGTTAGCTTTTCAATGTTTAAATTCGAGTTTCCGATATAGAGGCGACCCAGGGGGTGTGGCCTGGGTGGAGGCTGTGTGCATGGGCACTGCAATGCTTGAGTTGGCACCTAGTTATTTATTGGCATGAAAGTATTTCAATATTTTAAAAGCCAGATCTCCCATTCTGGTGCATATTGAAGAGTATTAATACTAGTGGTAGCTCTGTTATTATCCCCCATTTGCAGTTAAGGAAATCAAGGCACAGAGAGATCAAGTACCTTGCTGAAGGTCACAACTAATACATGATGAAGCTGGAGTTGAAACAGGAATGTTGGTGCCAGGACCTGTGCTCTTAGTGTGTAATACAGCTTCAGAGAAATGTGTGCTGCTTATCCTTTTTTTTTTTTCTTTTTCAGTTTAAAATTTTTCTTTATTTATTTTTTAAATTGAAGTATAGTTGATTTACAATGTTGTGTTAGTTTCAGGTGTACAGCAAAGTGATTCAGATATATATCTCTATATATATTTTATATATATTTATATCTACATTCTTTTTCAGATTCTTTTCCATTATGGGTTATTAAAAGGTATAGAATATAGTTCCCTGGGCTATACAGTAGGACCTTGTTTTTTTAATCTATTTTGTATATAGTTGTTTGTATCTGCTAATCCCAAACTCCTAATTTATCCTTCCCCCACCCTCTTTTCCTTTTGGTAACCACAAGTTTGTTTCCTATGTTTCTGAGTCTGTTTTTGTTTTGTAAATAAGATCATTTGTATAATTTTTTAGATTCTACATATAAGTGATATCATATGATATTTGTCTTCCTCTGTCTGGCTTATTTCACTTAGTATGATAATCTCTAGGTCCATCCATATTGCTACAAATGGCATTATTTCATTCTTTTTTATGATTGAGCAATATTCCATTGAATGTATATACCACATCTTCTTTATCCATTCATCTGTCGATGGACATTTAGTTTGCTTCCATGTCTTAGCTATTGTAAGTAGTGTTGCTATGACACTGGGGTGCATCCAACTTTCTGAATTAGAGTTTTTATCTTTTCCGGATATTTGCACAGGAGTGGGATTACTGGAGCATATGGTAACTCTATCTTTAGCTTTTTAAGGAACCTCCATACTGTTTTCCATAGTGGCTGCACCAATGTATATTCCCACCAACAATGTAGGAGGGTTCCCTTTTCTCCACACCCTCTCCAGCATTTATTTGTAGACTTTTTGTTGGTGGCCTTTCTGAATGATATGAGGTGATACTTTGCTGTAGTTTTGATTTGCATTTATCTAATAATTAGCATTATGCTTCTCTTTTTTAAATAAATTTATTTTTTGACTGTGTTGGGTGTTAGTTGCTGCACGTGGGCTTTCCTCTAGTTGCGGCAAGTGGGGATTACTCTTCATTATGGCGCACAGGATTCTCATTGTGATGGTGGCTTCTCTTGTTGCAGAGCACAGGCTCTAGGCACGCAGCCTTCAGTAGTTGTGGCATGCGGGCTCTAGAGCACAGGCTCAGTAGTTGTGACACACAGGCTCAGCTGCTCCGCGGCATGTGGGATCTTCCCGGACCAGGGCTCGAACCTGTGTCCCCTGAATTCGCAGGCGGATTCTTAACGACTGCACCACCAGGAGAGTCCCATGCTTATTTTAAGCTTGAATAAACAGTGCAGGGATTGAGTGGAAGGGAGCCCAATGGACTCTAAAATGGACATCACGCTTCTTGATTCTTTACCCCAAACGATATCCACAAGAAATTCAGTTGTGAAATGACTTTTGGAAACCAAGAAGGAGAAAATTGCAATAGAATGATGTCTGGTATATACTTTTTTCATTTGCGAAAGTATGGAAGACTATTTTTTTATTTTTTATTTCTTTGCGGTACGCGGACCTCTCACTGCTTGGCCTCTGCTGTTGCGGAGCACAGGTTCCGGATGCACAGGCCCAGCGGCCATGGCTTACGGGCCCAGCTGTTCCGGGGCATGTGGGATCCTTCCGGACTGGGGCATGAGCCTGTGTCTCCTGCATCGGCAGGCGGACTCTCAACCACTGCACCACCAGGGAAGCCCCGGAAGACTATTTATATAAGTCCATATTTCATACGGAAGCAGGTTGATTTAAAAAGAAGTGAGAAGGGAGGAGCTTCAAGATGGCGAAAGAGTAAAACGCGGAGATCACCTTCCTCTCCATAAATACGTCAGAAATACACCTACATGTGGAACAACTCCTACAAAACACATACTGAACACTGGAAGAAGACCTCAGACTTCCCAAAAGGCAAGAAACTGCCCACGTACCCGGGTAGGGCAAAAGAAAAAGAAAAAACAGAGACCAAAGAATAGGGACGGGACCTGCACCAGTGGGAGGGAGCTGTGAAGGCGGAAAGGTTTCCACACACTAGGAAGCCCCTTTGCGGGCGGAGGCTGCGGGTGGTGGAGGGTGGAAGCTTCGGAGCCACAGAGGAGAGCGCAGCCACAGGGGTGCGGAGGGCAAAGCGGAGAGATTCCCGCACAGAGGATCTGTGCCGACCGGCACTCACCAGCCCGAGAGGCTTGTCTGCTCACCCACCGGGACGAGTGGGGACTGGGAGCAGAGGCTCGGGCTTCGGTCGGAGCGCCGGGAGAGGACTGGGGTTGGCGGCATGAACACAGCCTGCAGGGGGTTAGTGCGCCACAGCTGGCCGGGAGGGAGTCTGGGAGAAAGTCTGGAACTGCTGAAGAGGCAAGAGACTTTGCCGTGCCCCTTTGTTTCCTGGTGCGCAAGGAGAGGGGATTAAGAGCACCGCTTAAAGGAGCTCCAGAGACGGGCGTGAGCCACGGCTCTCAGTGCGGACCCCAGAGATGGGCATGAGATGCTAAGGCTGCTGCTGCCACCACCAAGAAGCCTGTGTGCTGCATAGGTCACTATCCACACCTCCCCTCCTGGGAGCCTGTGCAGCCCGCCACTACCAGGGTCCCGTGATCCAGGGACAACTTCCCCGGGAGAGCACACGGCGCGCCTCAGGCTGGTGCAATGTCACGCCGGCCTCTGCCTCTGCAGGCTCGCCCTGCACTCCATACCCCTCCCTCCTCCCGGCCTGAGTGAGCCAGAGCCCCCGAATCAGTTGCTCCTTTAACCCCGCCCTGTCTGAGCGAAGAACAGATGGCCTCAGGCGACCTACACGCAGAGGCGGGTCCAAATCCAAAGCTGAACCTCGGGAGCTGTGCGAACAAAGAAGAGAAAGGGAAATCTCTCCCAGCAGCCACAGGAGCAGCGGATTAAATCTCTGCAATAAACTTGATGTACCCTGCATGTGTGGAATACCTGGATAGACAACAAAACATCCCAAATTGAAGAGGTAGAATTAGGGAGTAACGATATATATATATATTTTTTCCCCTTTTCTCTTTTTGTGAGTGTGTATGTGTATGCTTCTGTGTGTGATTTTGGCTGTACAGCTTTGCTTTTACCAACTTTCCTAGGGTTCTGTCTGTCGTTGTTTTTTTTTTTAACCTTAAAAATTCTTTTCTTAATAATTATTTTAATAGCTATATTTTATTTTAGTTCATCTTCTTTCCTTCTTTCTTTCTATTTTTTTTTTCTCCCTTTTATTCTAGCAGTGTGGATGAAAGGCTCTTGGTGCTCCAGCCAAGCATCAGGGCTATGCCTCTGAGGTGGGAGAGCCAAGTTCAGGACACTGGTCCACAAGAGACCTCCCAGCTCCACCTAATATCAAATGGCAAAAATCTCCCAGAGATCTCCATCTCAACAGCAAGACCCAGCTTCACTCAACGACCAGCAAGCTACAGTGCAGGACACCCTATGCCAAACAACTATCAAGACAGGAACACAACCACATCCATTAGCACAGAGGCTGCCTAAAATCATAATAAGGCCACAGACACCCCAAAACACACCACCAGACATGGACCTGCCCACCAGAAAGACAAGATCCAGCCTCATCTACCAGAAGACAGGCACTAGTCCCCTCCACCAGGAAGCCTATTAACCCACTGAACCAACATTAGCCACTGGGGACAGACAGCAAAAACAAAGGGAACTATGAACCTGCAGCCCATGAAAAGGAGTCCCCAAACACAGTAAGTTAAGCAAAATGAGAAGACAGAAAAACACACCACATATGAAGTAGCAAGGCAAAAACTCACCAACCTAACAAATGAAGAGGAAATAGGCAGTCTACCTGAAAAAGAATTCAGAATAATGATAGTAAAGATCTTGGAAATAGAATAGAGAAAATACAAGAAACATTTAACAAGGACCTAGAAGAACTAAAGGGCAAAAAAAAACAGTGATGAACAACACAATAAATGAAATTAAAAATTCTCTAGAAGGGATCCATAGCAGAATAACTGAGGAAGAAGAACGGATAAGTGACCTGGAAGATAAAATAGTGGAAATAACTACTGCAGAGCAGAATAAAGAAAAAAGAATGAAAAGAAAGGAGGACAGTCTTAGAGACCTCTGGAACAACATTAAATGCACCAACATTCAAATTATAGGGGTCGCAGAAGAAGAAGAGAAAAAGAAAGCGACTATGAAAATATTTGAAGACATTATCATTGAAAACTTCCCTAATATGGGAAAGGAAATAATTAATCAAGTCGAGGAAGCACAGAGAGTCCCATACAGGATAAATCCAAGGAGAAACATGCCAAGACACATATTAATCAAACTATCAAAAATTAAATGCAAAGAAAAAATATTAAAAGCAGCAAGGGAAAAACAACAAATAACACACACAACGGAATCCCCATAAGGTTAACAGCTGATCTTTCAGCAGAAACTCTGCAAGCCAGAAGGGAGTGGCAGGACATATTTAAAGTGATGAAAGGGAAAACCTACAACCAAGATTACTCTACCCAGCAAGGATCTCATTCAGATTCGATGGAGAAATTAAAACCTTTACAGACAAGCAAAAGCTGAGAGAATTCAGCACCACCAAACCAGCTTTACAACAAATGCTAAAGGAATTTCTCTAGGCAGAAAACACAAGAGAAGGAAAAGAACTACAATAACAAACCCAAAACAATTAAGAAAATGGTAATAGAAACATACATATCGATAATTACCTTAAATGTAAATGGATTAAATGCTCCAACCAAAAAACATAGACTGGCTGAATGGATACAAAAAGAAGACCCATATATATGCTGTCTACAAGAGACCCACTTCAGGCCTTGGGACACATACAGAATGAAAGTGAGGGGATGGAAAAAGATATTCCATGCAAATGGAAATCAAAAGAAAGCTGGAGTAGCAATTCTCATATCAGACAAAATAGACCTTAAAATAAAGACTATTAGAAGAGAAAAAAAGGACACTACATAGTGATCAAAGGATCGATCCAAGAAGAAGATACAACAATTATAAATATTTATTCACCCAACATAGGAGTACCCCAATACATAAGATAAATACTAACAGCCATAAAAGGGGAAATCGACAGTAACACAATCATAGTAGGAGACTTTAACACCCCACTTTCACCAATTGACAGGTCATCCAAAATGAAAATAAAGGAGGAAACACAAGCTTTAAATGATACATTAAACAAGATGGACTTAATTGATATTTATAGGACATTCCATCCAAAACAAACCAGAATACACATTCTTCTTAAGTGCTCATGGAACATTCTCTAGGATAGCTCATATCTTGGGTCACAAATCAAGACTTGGTAAATTTAAGAAAATTGAAATTGAATCAAGTATCTTTTCTGACCACAACACTATGAGACTAGTTATCAATTACAGGAAAAAATATGTAAAAAATACAAACACATTGAGGCTAAATAATACACTACTTAATAACCAAGAGATCACTGAACAAATCAAAGATGAAATCAAAAAATACCTAGAAACAAATGACAATGAAAACACGTGACCCAAAACCTATGGGATGCAGCAAAAGCAGTTTTAAGAGGGAAGTTTATAGCAATACAATCCTACCTCAAGAAACAAGAAAAATCTCAAGTAAACAACCTAAAGCAATTACAGAAAGAAGAACAAAAAAACCCCCAAAGTTAGCAGAAGGAAAGAAATCATAAAGATCAGATCAGAAATAATTGAAAAAGAAATGAAGGAAACAATAGCAAAGATCAGTAAAACTAATAGCTGGTTCTTTGAGAAGATAAACAAAATTGATAAACCATTAGCCAGACTCATCAAGAAAAAAAGGGAGAAGACTCAAATCAATAGAATTAGAAATGAAAATGGAGAAGTAACAACTGACAGTGCAGATATACAAAGGATCATGACAGATTACTAGAAGCAACTCTATGCCAAAAAAATGGACAACCTGGAAGAAATGGACAAATGCTTAGAAATGCACAACTTCCTGAGACTGAACCATGAAGAAATAGAAAATATGAACAGACCAATCACAAGCACTGAAATTGAAACTGTGATTAAAAATCTTCCAACAAACAGAAGCCCAGGACCAGACAGCTTCACAGGTGAATTCTATCAAACATTTAGAGAAGAGCTAAGACCTATCCTTCTGAAACTCTTCCAAAATATAGCAGAGGGAGGAACACTCCCAAACTCATTCTACGAGGCCACCATCACCCTGATACCAAGATCCGACAAAGATGTCTCAAAGAAAGAAAACCACAGGCCAATATCACTGGTGAACATAGATGCAAAAATCTTCAACAAAATACTGGCAAACAGAATCTAACAGTACATTAAAAGGATCATACACCATGATCAAGTGGGGTTTATCCCAGGAATGCAAGGATTCTTCAATATACGCAAATCAATTAATGTGTTAAACCATATTAACAAATTGAAGGATAAAAACCATATGATCATCTCAATCAATGCAGAGAAAGCTTTCGACCAAATTCAACAGCCATTTATATAAAAACCCTGCAGAAGGTAGGCATAGAGAGAAGTTTCCTCAACATAATAAAGGTCATATATGACAAACCCACAGCCAGCATCGTCCTCAATGGTGAAAAACTGAAACCATTTCCACTTAGATCAGGAACAAGACAAGGTTGCCCACTCTCACCACTGTTATTCAACATAGTTTTGGAAATTTTAGCCACAGCAATCAGAGAAGAAAAAGAAATAAAAATAATCCAAGTTGGAAAAGAAGTAAAGCTGTCACTGTTTGCAGATGGCATGATACTATACATAGAGTATCCTAAAGATGCTATCAGAAAACTCCTAGAGCTAATCAATGAATTTGGTAAAGTAGCAGGATACAAAATTAATGCACAGAAATCTCTAGCATTCCTATACACTAATGATGAAAACTCTGAAAGCAGAAGAAAACACTCCCATTTACCACTGCAACAAAAAGAATAAAATATCTAGGAATAAACCTACCTAAGCAGACAAAAGACCTGTGTGCAGAAAATTATAAGACACTGATGAAAGAAATTAAAGATGACACAAATAGATGGAGATATATGCCATGTTCTTGATTTGGAAAAATCAACGTTGTGAAAATGACTATACTACCCAAAGCAATCTACAGATTCAATGCAATCCCTATCAAACTACCACTGGCATTTTTCACAGAACTAGAACAAAAAATTTCACAATTTGTATGGAAACACAAAAGATCCCGAATAACCAAAGCAATCTTGAGAAAGAAAAACGGAGCTGGAGGAATCAGGCTCCCTGACTTCAGACTATACTACAAAGCTATAGTAATCAAGACAATATGGTACGGGCACAAAAACAGAAATATAGATCAATGGAACAGGATAGAAAACCCAGAGATAAACCCACACACATATGGTCACCTTTTCTTTGATAAAGGAGGCAAGAATATACAATGGAGAAAAGACAGCCTCTTAAATTAATGGTGCTGGGAAAACTGGACAGGTACATGTAAAAGTATGAAATTAGAACACTCCCTAACATACACAAAAATAAACTCAAAATGGATTAAGGACCTAAATGTAAGGCCAGACACTATCAAACTCTTAGAGGGAAACCTAGGCAGAATACTCTATGACATGAATCACAGCAAAATCCTTTTGGACCCACCTCCTAGAGAAATGGAAATAAAAATAAACAAATGAGACCTAATGAAACTTAAAATCTTTTGCACGGCAAAGGAAACCATAAACAACATGAAAAGAGAACTTTCCGAATGGGAGAGAATATTTGCAAATGCAGCGCCTGACAAAGGATTAATCTCCAAAATTTACAAGCAGCTCATGCAGCTCAATATCAAAAAAACGAACAACGCAATCCAAAAATGGGCAGAAGAGCTAAAATGATATTACTCCAAAAGAGATATACAGATTGCCAAGAAACACATGAAAGAATGCTCAACATCATTAATCATTAGAGAAATGCAAATCAAAACTACAATGAGATATCATCTCACACCGGTCAGAATGGTCATCATCAAAAAATCTACAAACAATTACTGCTGGAGAGGGTGTGGAGAAATCGAACCCCCTTGTACTGTTGGTGGGAATGTAAATTGATACAGCCACTATGGAGAACAGTATGGAGTTTCCTTAAAAAACTAAAAATAGAACTACCATGCAACCCAGCAATCCCACTACTGGGCATATACCCTGAGAAAACCAGAATTCAAAAAGTGTCATGTACCAAAATATTCATTACAGCTCTATTTACAATATCCAGAACATGGAAGAAACCTATGTGTCCATCAATAGATGAATGGATAAAGAAGATGTGGCACATATATACAATGGAATATTACTCAGCCATAAAAAGAAACGAAATTGAGTTATTTGTAGTGAGGTGGATGGACCTTGAGTCTGTCATACAGCGTGAAGTAAATCAGAAAGAGAAAAACAAATACCATATGCTAACACATATATATGGAATTTAAGAAAAAAAATGTCATGAGGAACCTAGGGGTAAGACAGGAATAAAGACACAGACCTACTAGAGAATGGACTTGAGGATATGGGGACGGGGAAGGGTAAGCTGTGACAAAGTGAGAGAGTGGCATGGCCATATATACACTAACAAACATAAAATACATAGTGGGAAGCAGCTGTATAGCACAGGGTGATCATCTGGGTGCTTTGTGCCCACCTAGATGGGTGGGATAGTGAGGGTGGGAGGGAGGGAGATTCAAGAGGGAAGAGATATGGGAACATATGTATATGTATAACTGATTCACTTTGTTATAAAACAGAAAGTAACACACCATTGTTAAACAATTATACTCCAATAAAGATGTTAAAAAAAGTGAGAAAATGTTATTAAAGTTTTCAATGAAATTGTAATGTGAGAAATGTTATGAATATATAAAATATAAATATAAATAATATACATTACATCATTAAAACTTTAATGTGAGGAAATATTATGAATTCGTAAAGTGTTGTATATCATAAAATGAGTAACAACATGCATTGATTGTGCTCTAAGTTTTGCTAGATCCTTTAATTCTTACTCCTCCTGACCATATATTGTTTCATCCTTGATCCCATTTTGGATTTATTAGAGAGAATGAGAGCACAACTGCTGTGTGTGAGGTTAAGCTCTGAGTGAGCACCAAGCAATGTCCTAGCTTGTGGACTCATTAGTTACAAGAGGACATTATCATGTCCCATGTCTAGCACAGCGCCTAGCTGATGGGTGCTCTATAAATACTAGTTCCAAGTACAAATGTTTTAAAATTGGGGATGAACACAGAGGCAGATGAGCTAACCTTTCAGGGCACAATGTACAATTTCTTCAGTGAGAAGAAATCCATTCTTACATATTGCCTTTTTCTCTTTTGATCACTTCAGTTTTGTTAGAACAAAATGACAATAATAATATATTCCAGTTTCTTTTGGCATATTTGCTGTGGGGTTAGTTAGCAGAAGTTGATTCAGAATGCAAGCTCTGGATATTACTGCCTGAATTTGTCTCTCAATCCACCACCTACCAACTTTGAGACCCTGGACACATTACTTATCCTCTTGGTAATTTCCTTATCTGCAAAATTGGGATAATAATAGCACTTGCCTCATAGTACAGTCCTGAGAATAAAATATGTTAGCGAGTTAATATAAGTAAAGTACTTAAGAAAGTTCTTGGGACCATAGAAAAGGCTCAAAAATGTTGATTACTTCTGAAAGTCCAAGCAGGCAGATGACCACCTAAAGTTTACTTATGAAAACAGGCAATGTTAAGAATTTGCAAAGTGTGCGATACTCGATGAGAACCATTATTAGATGTCTGATGAATGACTAAGAGAAATAAAGAGACTGCTCTAATTGAATGAGATCTAGCCATCTTGTTAATCGCAGAGCAGGAGATCAAGACAAAGTGGCAAAACAGGGGGCCCGGCTTACTGTGCTCCTGATGATTAAGACTGTGCTTCATTACTAAGTTCGTGCAGATAATAAGACAATGGCTCTGCCTAATAAGAAGATCAAATGAGCCACTAGAACGGAAGCATCACATTTAGTCAAACATTAAGTTTAATTAATTAATTAATTAATTCTTTTCACTGAATTGTTTTTGAAGGTCAAGCGTATGCTGCAGCAGTGCAGTACTGGAGCCATTCTCCTCATACATTTGAATGCATCCACCGACCACAACTCTCCCAGCCATGGAGAGTTATTGGCTACCTCCCCACTCACACACTCTCCCCCACAGAGTGAAGACCTGCTTATGTTAGTTCTGCCATAATTACCTGAGGATCTTGGACAAGTCCCCAGTGTCTTCTGGGACTTCTTTCTCCATCTTTAAAATGAGGAGTTACATTAGATGTTCTCTCATTGAACTTTCCAGTCTGCTATTATTATAAGGTTGTGACAATTTGTTCAATCAAATATGGAGAGAACTAGAGTTACCAGTTACTTCCTTGCTGGGCTTGGTTAGGCAAGCTATTTAGACTCCTCGAACTTCAGTTTCTTTAACTGTACAATGAGGAACAGAATAATATTTTCCTTATAGGCGTTGTAGTGAAGATTCAGTGATACGGTATGTGTGAATTACTGGGAACAATATCTGGCTGTATGACAGACACTCAATAATATTAGATATTACCGTTATTTATAGCAAAGTTGGTAATATATTTAGAAATTGTCAAATTAATTCCAGCCCATTGTTATTAATACAAAACAGTACACTAGAACCTCACATTTAACTTTAAGCTTCCAGTTAGGTTTCCAGGTAGGACATTTATCTTAGACATAAAATGCTAGTGGATGTTAATGATAGCCAAGATTGCTTGAATCTTTTGGTGCAGTGTCTATCGCTGTGCCTGACACACTTGCATCACTTAGTCTGTACAGCAATCCTTTAAGGTAGATATTGCTATCCATGTTCAATTGCTTTGCATGTAAGACATAATTTACTCTTTACAATAATACCCTTAGGTAGGGACTTTAAAAAAAAAAAAACAAACCTCTGTTAACAGGTGAGGAAACTGAGGCTTACAGAGGTTAAGTAGTGGGGCCAGTATTCAAACCCAGATCTTTATGACTCTAGTGTGCTTATTCACCTTTGCACATTACATGTCACATCATGTTATACATCTCCCATCATGGTATCTCTCATTCACGTGCTAGGAACAGTCCTCGCCCCCCACCTCAAAGAACTGGCATTTCTCCCTCCCTTCTTTGTCTGAAACAACTATATGACTATTTCTTCCTTTACAAGAGACCTACTAAGAAGCTTAGATCCAAATATGAGACTCAAATACAGTAACTCTATAATGCTGACAACTTGCATTATAATGCTGATAAGTTTCCCTGCTATCCTACTCTCTTATTTGTATTTTGCCCAGCCCTGATTTTTAATTCTAAGCTTGTCTTTTTTTTTTTTTTACAACTTTATTGGAGTATAATTGCTTTACAAGGTTGTGTTAGTTTCTGCTGCATAACAAAGTGAATCAGCTATATGTATACATACATCCCCATATCCCCTCCCTCTTGAGCCTCCCTCCCTCCCTCCCTATTCTACCCCTCCAGGTGGTCACTAAGTACTGAGCTGATCTCCCTGTGCTATGCAGCTGCTTCCCACTATAAGCTTGCATTTTTTATTTAACAAACTATTAGATATAAAATAAACTACAAGGATACATTGTACAACTCGGGGAATATAGCCAATATTTTATAATAACTATAAATAGAATATAATCTTTAAAAATTGTGAATCACGATATTGTACACCTGTAACTTATTTAATATTGTACATCAACTATACTTCAATAAAAAATAAGTTAAAAAATAAACTTGCCTTTTTATTAGCCATCTGTTTATTAAAACAACCCCCTTTAGGCTACAGTCAGATCTTTTGTGGAGCAAGATGAATGAATAAATAAATAAAGCCTATATCCATAGCTTGATAAATTGCTTAACAGGGTGGATTAAAGATACAATAGTTATTAACTGAGAGTGACCACTGCTCCTGGTTGTTTCCACAAGGTTTATGAATCTCAAATAATCACCTGTAAAATATACATTTTTGAGAGTCAATAGTGTGGGTTTTTATCTGGAGCTGGAATTCTGTGAGGTAATAAACATTTTAAAAGCATGCCAAGACTAATATGTCATTCAATAACTGTTGACTGGTTAGTTAAACATTCTGAATTAGTAACTCTGAATGTATGTACCCCGAGAAGTAGTCCTTCACAGAGATTGTACAGCACATAGACAAAATGAAAAGGTGGAATAATTTTAAAGAAAGGAAACAAAAGGGGGTCATATTTCAATCTAATCATTCAGGGGTGATTCAATTCAATAGAGACTTCATTTCTTTCACAGAAAGAAATGTTCTAAGATGTGGCAGAGGTAAAGTAATTGTGTGAATAACGCTAGGCAGTACGGCTTCTTTGGATGCCTTTACCACATTGTGAAATTCTCTGTGAATGCTTCTCAAGATCACATATGATACAGTCAAATCCTCAACTAAATATTTTAAACTACTTGTATGATTTCACCTTATACAGTTTAACTTTATTAATGCAACTGGTATTTATTGAGTCCTTACTGTGTTCTAGGTTTGGGTTGAGATAACCTGAGGGAACAAAACAGACAGAATTCCTATCCTCGTTGGGATAGGCTGAGAAATGCCCACCAAAGAAGTTGAGGTAGTCCCAGGAAGCTGTGAATATGTTAATTTCTGTGGCAAAGGGACTTTGCTGGTAGGATTAGGTTAAGGACCTTGAGACAAGAGGTTAGCCTGGATTATCCCTGTGAGCCCTAAATGTGATTACAAGTGTCTTTACAAGAGGGAGGCAGAGAGAGATTTTCCTTCAGGAGAGGGGAAGGTGGAGATTGGAGTGATGTGCTATGAAGGTATAGGAAGGGCCCACAAGCCACGAAATGAGGGTGGCTTCTAAAAGTTGAAAAAGAGAAAGAGATGGATCCTCTTATCAGAGCCTCCCTCCTGATATCTTGGTGTTAGCCCAGTGAAACTGGCTTTGGACTTCTGAGCTCCAGAACCATAAGAGAACACATTTATGTTGTTTAAGCCACCGAGTCTGAAGTAGTTTGTTATTGCAGCCATGGGATACTAAGGCATTCACAGAGATGTCATCCTAGAGGGGGAGAGAGCAAATAATAGTTACAATAAAGAAAGAAATCATATTATGTTAGAAGTTAATAAGTACTATGGAAAAGAGGGAAAATAGTGCATGGTAAGAGGGATGGAGAGGGTCTGATCCATGCAGGGGTGCTGGTGAGGCATGGGGGGAACCATTTACAGTATAACTAGGAATAGAACTCATTGGGAAGGGGAGATTTCAACAAAGACATGAAGTTGGTAAAGGAGTTGGCTAAGCGGATATCTGTGGGAAAATTATTCTAGTCAGAGAGAACAACAGTACACATGCCCTAAGGTAGGAAAAAAAAGCCAGGGTGATTAAGATGACGAGGTAGAGAAGGATGATCAGAGAGGTAGTTGCAAGCTGATCGTGGAAGCCACCGTAAAGTCTACTGTTAGGAAAATGAAACCATTTTACAGATTTGCTAGAAGGTATTTTCTAGAAGATAATAAATATCTGGTCAGTTAAGTTAAATAGGCTTCAATTGAAAAAAAATATTGATAGGGTAAACTAGGGGATAAGCCTAGACCCAGAGACATCTTCTAAATTAGTTTCAAAACACCAGTTTGGAAGAGTGAAATCAATTAACTGATGATGTGTGTGAGACAATAGTTTTCCATTGCTTTTGAGTGTAAATACATGAGGACTGTACTTAAACTGAATTTCAGTGGATATCACTGCCTGTTTTTGTTTTATAAAGTTTTGATTGATTATTTTAAGGTCAAACTTCACAATTCTGATGAAATAATTTCTTCTTAATTTTTTTCTTCTTCTAGCATATGGTTTTGGATTACAGTGTGCAGTTTTGATATAGTCTATATCTGGATTTAATGTACCTGAAACTGACAGATTCCACATGTGAGGCAGGGGTAACTATCAATACATTTTAGTTGGATGGGTCAGCCTCAGGCCCTCATGGCCGAACAGCCTGGACTGACCAATTTGAGCAGATATCTTGGTAAATTGAAGGCACAATGACACAGTGATTGCCAACCTAATCCTGGCCCAGTGGTTCATTTCATATTCCAAGTACCTTCAGGCTTTCAGAGGCAGCCTGGTTTACCCAAAGTATTTTCCATACCACACTCTGATGTGGTTAAGTTCTAAAATCACCTGTAGATGTGGTGTGATTATGAGCTCAACTCCTCTTTCTTCTTCACATGTTATATTTGGGTGATGTCTACCATGCCAATTCTATCAAAGGCCTCTTGCCCACTTAAATTTTAGCTGTATAACTTGATGGCAAACTTACTCCAGAAAGTCTGGAATCATTGTATCCAGAATTTTGTTCAAGCTAAACCCATAAACATTTGTTGAATAAATTAGTAAACCAGTGGTAGAATTAGCAGGGAGTGCCTGTCTTTGTTAGAATCTTCTCTAGCAGATTCCTGGGCTTGTTCTGATGGAGCAGTCAGTGGACTCAGACCACAAGCAAAGGGGAACTGGAGTGGACTTTGCCCATGGGGTACGTGGGAAGAGTCCTAGGCACTTGCATGTCCGGTGGGCTGACTTACACTCATTCCACTTCATTCACCCACTCTTTACAAACAGGCTTTTCCCTTGGTTTTTTATTCTGTCCTCTAGTTCCTTGTGTGACTGGTTCTCTGTATGGAGTGCTATCTAACTGCTGGTGCCCTGACCACCCGCATGATGTATGGGAGGGTCGTTTTCATGTAGAGGCCAAGCAGTAGGATTAGGATTTTGTATCAGGGTTCTCCAGAGAAACAGAGCCACTAAGTTGTGTGTGTATATGTATATACACTGAACACCTGATTAGAACAAAAAGGCAGGCGTCCCCAAGTGAGAGGGAATTCTCCAGTGGTCTGCCTTTAGACTGGAACTGGAGCATGGTCCTTCTGGGTCTCTGCCTGTGGGCTGAACACTCATGTAGTATATTACATATATATGTATATAATATATACTTTATATATAATTTATATATATAATATGTGTAATATATATATGTAGTGTATATATGCACACACACAGGCATACACAAGCACACACACACACACACACACACACCTTATTGATTCTGTTTTTCTGGAGAACTAATACAGAATCCTAAAGAGCATTCTAGCCTAGTCATTTCTCTTTTCTGTTCCATTGCCTGCTGTTCTCCAGTGTGTAGATGAGACGTCTGAAGATCAGAGGAGTCCAGTGACTTGTCCAAGATGATCAGCTAATTAGTGACTGAGTTGGTATGTTGAGCTATCGGTGGGGTAGGGAGAGAGGGGGTATCAAAGATGACTAATATATTGACCTGCTGGATACCTGGGATTGTCTAAAGGAACAGAGATGTCAGGAGAGTGTTCACATTTTGAGACAAAGTTTGACCCTCGTTCAATTGTGTTTAAACCATCAGCTGTGGCAGAGACGCAGAAGGTAGTCAATGGGCAAGAGAGGTGTTCTGGAAAGGGAGACATCTCTGTCTGATGATTGTCCTGTTGAGAATAGAGATTTACTCTCGGTTATGATGATGTGAAAGAACAAACTCTCAGCATGTGTGAAAAGAGCCAAGTTTCTATTTGTCAAGGCTGCAGCATTCTAACAGCAGCATTGTTCCCTCTGATTAGTGAAAAATGCCTCTGGCTGACACTTTCACAAGATGAGAGCCTCTTACAGTCAGAAAAGTCACGCTCTGAAAGCCAAATTTTTTTTGAATTAAAAAAAAAGTCATGACCATACAGAGCTTTCAACTTTCAATTTGATTAAAAAAATTTTTTACGATAGAAGAAGAAACAATGTCAACCACATTAGAATAAGTTCTAACTGGCCTTTTTGAAAATGAGATGTGATGCCTCAGCTCTGCCTGGGTAGGAAACGTGTTGTGGAGAACGTGGCTAATAAGTTGCACAATTCAGTCTGAGAACGACTTTTCCTCTCAATTTTTTTTTCTGCCTTGTGTGTTGGATAACGAGAGTATTTTTTGTTTTTAATTTATTCAGCCTATAATTTTGATCTCCACTTCACATTGTCTAGAGAGATATGGTTACTGAGACAAGGGAAAACACAAATGTATGTGGTGATTCAATACACTCTAATGATCATCAACAAAGGAAATGTGCTAAGTTTTAGGGAAGATACAAAAATATAGATGTCACAGCCTCTCTGTCAGTTTAGCAGGTAGAAAGCTTTTAGTGCCGTAAGGGAAAAGTTGTTACAGGAATTTATTCATTCACTTACCAAATGTTTATTGATTGTATGTTATAGCCTAGAGGTTCCCAGATGACTAGGATCCAGTGTTCAATGTGTGTAAGCTGAGAAAGAAACGCAAAAAGCAGAAAAAAGGGCAAAGGTACTAAAATATAAAGCTTTTCCTTCCTTTGTGGTCTGTCTCTGGCCTTGTCTTGGTGTTGTTTATTTGCTAGTTGATGTTCTAAGAAAATAGAAACTAAAATAATACATGACTAGCATGAATTTTATTGTTCTCTATATGGCGCAATACCAATTCAAATACAAATATCACATTTCACTTTGGGGTGGAGTCACCGAAATTACACAATTTGTATTTTGTGGCTTGTCCTTCAAGGGTGCCTCTAGCTGGTCAGAGACAAACTCAAGACTGAATGAGGAAGGTTGGAAGGAAGAAGAGAAAATCCGGCAGCCTGGAGCTGGCTGAGGGAGCCCTCGGGGCATAGGGGCCAGTGCAAAACCCTCACAGATACCCAAGGGTCCCGTTCTGTGATTTGAGGTGTGTATGCATTTGCTGGGGCCTGATGGCTACTGGGTTCCTCCTCCCCTCAAACAAGGGACCCATGTGCAGTGTCCCGGTAGGGGACTTGGGCCAAGGGAGTCTAGCCAGGTGGCTCCCTGTTTCCACGGGCCCACTGCCCCAACCCACGGTAGATGGGAAACCCCTCAAGATCTTAAACCTCTGTGCCAGGATGTGCTCAGTACCTGGTTGAGGGGGTGAGAGGCTTGTCCTGTCCTGGCCCAGACAAGTCTCACCCGGAGTGGGACTGGCAGCAGCCATGTTTGGCCCAGAGATACCAGAGTGTGTGCCTGATCTCCACCCTACCAAAGCTCGTGGCCAGGCCCCTTCCCAGGTAAAGAGTGGCAGCAGTCACCTGCTGGGGGTGTCAGAGGAGACTGGCTGAGGTCTGGGACAGGGGAATGGGTGGCCAAGAACCCATCCCAGGGAGGCCCATCCCAGGGAGGTGGGATTGTGCAGGAGTTGGAGGTCTAAGCCCTTGGTGCAGGCTCCATTGTCCCACTGCACTTCACTTAAATACACCAGTTCAAAGATAAAATGATTAAGAAATTTCAAGGTGGCACTGGCTGCCTGCCCAAGAAGGCAGTCCTACTCTGGAGTTCGCTTGTGGCTATTGTTTCCACAGCTGAGATGGCTCCATCTTTCAAGAAAAGCAGTTTCCCTTTTGTGCTGAGCTGGAGGAGCAGTGAACCTATCACTATTTTCTTCTTCAAGCTCTCTTTACTTAAATTGCAGTTCAAGGGACTCATTTTTAGTGTTTTTTTAAGGGGAGGTTTTCTTGACTTTAGCAAGGATGGTCTCATCATCTTTCATGGTGGTTTCATATTTGTTCTGGATTTGGGTGCGGGTGTTTTGAAACTTCACTGAAGCAGCATTCACGTGAAAACCCTGGACAAACACTGAATGCAGATGAGGAATCAAGATGACCCCTGATAACTACTTAGCCACAAAAGGACATTCCGTGACAGCTGCCAATACTGGGAAAACCTTGCGTGTCCAACCACAGCGTGCGGGGGCGTTCTGACTGCTTATCATTTTCAGGGAGGCGGTTGGGGCAGGGGTTAGGGTCAAGGAGTTGAACAGACCTGGTACTGAGTTCCTCCTCTACCGTTAAGCAATTTAACCCCTTAATCTTTCTGTGCCTCAGTTGCCTCTGTGCAAAGCGAAGATTGTGATTTTGCCTTTTTTAATAGAGTTCTAGGGTAAGTTAATTGAATATATATGTAAAGTGTTTAGCATGGAGACACAGCCAATTCTCAACAGATGTAAATTCTGTATCTTTTCATATGCAAGCACGCAAAAAATAGTGAAGGAGACAAAGTTTCTTTGCATAATACTGTCTTCCTTTTTGGCCCCTGTGGGGTCCCCAGTGCCTTCAGGCATTTCTGTGATGCTGCATCTGGTCCATTCTCTCCCCTGATGCAAACTCTTGCTTGCCACTTTCACTTTTGTCAAACACTGTATGTCTGTGTCTCGCCTGCTCAGGGCCACTTAAAAATGATAGTTTACTGGGTAGATTAAATTTGCTTCTTAGTTGGATCCTAGCTATCTATATGAAATATTGAAGTCAAATAAATCAGGAAGAAAAGTATCAAAAGGGCAAATGGGAGCCGGGAAAAGGATGAAGGTGAAATGGAAAGAAAAGTAAAAAATCGGTCATTAACAAGAACTAGCGTACTAGTCTAGATTTTAAGTTTCTTGAAGGCAGAAGCTGGGGCTACATGATCCCTGCATCTGAAAAGTCCTTAGCATAACACCTTGCTCACTTTGAGTCTAAACTTGTCGAATAAATAGTGAATGGTGATAGGCATCCAGGGCTCCAGAGGGACTAGCCAGGGACAGGGTCCAGGCTGATGGGAAGGTGTGGGAATAGACAGGAGTTTTAAGAGGATCTGCATGGCCCCCTGTCCCTGAATGAAGCAGAAATTGCTGAGCACCTCATGGTTTGGGTTGCATCTCACTTTCATCATAGCTGTGTGATCTTGGACAAAGAATTTATGTTTTTTGGGCTTCGGCTTCTTCCTTTCTCCTCTGTGTAATGAGGATAAAATGACCATCTGATGGTGTTGATGTGTGCATTTAAAGAGCCTGTCACAGTGCTGGGCACAGGGCAGGAAGTCAATAAATATTATCTTGCTATTCTGCTTCCTTCCAACCTTTCCCTCTTTTCATCTCATAGGCTTTCCATTCTGCCTGTCTTGAAGAGTTAACAAAAACATCAGTGCTAAAAAAGTGGCATTGTGGGTCTTGGATCTTGTGAAAGGATGTAGATGGATTATTGAAAAACTTCTTGCACCAAAAGAAAAACAATACAGGCATTTGTCCTTCTTGTGGTAGGCTTAGCAGCAACAAACCCTGTGCATAAAGGACAGCACTTTATGTTTTATTAAACCCAGAGGCAATACGAAGAGTTGGTAAGAGTATGGGTTTTGTGGTCAGATAGACTTGGTTTTGTCACATGTACTTGCCACTCTAATCAGGGAAGTTACTTCTTTGTGCTTGGGTTTCCACTTCTGTAGTATGTCTACTTCATTCATTCACTCATTCACTCATTCATGAGCACTTCCACAGCATGTGCAAGGTGCTGGAAATACAATGGCAATGATAGACATGCAATTAGCATGATGTACAGAAACCACAATAACTTTTGAGCACTGAAGCCTGAATAGGGATCAGGCAATGCGTGAGAGGTTGGAGGAAGATTGCTAAAGATAGAGGTGGCAGAAGGCCAAGGGACAGGTTGTAGGAGTTGAGGATGTCAGTGTTGCTGAGGCAAAGAGTTCGAGCAGTGAGGAATGAGAGTTAAACCTCGGGGCAGAAGTAGGGGGATAGATTAGGAACAGCCTTGAAAACCACCCTTAAAGAATTCAGAGTTTATCCTAAGGATGACAATAGCACTTCCCAAATAGTACTTCCGAGGGGGACCAGAGTCCAGTGGGAACCACTGAGCATGGTAGGTCTGTCAATGAATAATAATTTCCCTATGCATATATGGAAACTCAGTCCGTGAGAGATATATGTTTCAGATTAGTGGGGAAGGGAGGATGTACAAATTTGATAGGGCTGCCATAACAAAGTACCACAAACTGGGTGACTTAAACAACTGAAATGTATTGTCTCACAGCTCTGGAGGCTAGAAGTCCAAAATCAAGGTGTTGGCAGCATTGGTTCGTTCTGAGGGTTATGAGGGCTATGATTCTCTTCCAGGCCTCTTTCCATGGCATGTAATTGGGTCATCTTCATGTTCACATGGTGTTCTTCTTGTGTGTCTGTCTCCAAATTTCCCCTTTTTATAAAGACACCAATCAGATTGAATTAGGGCCCACTCTGATGGCCTCATTTTTTTTTTTTTTTTTTTTTTTTTTTTTTTTTTTTGCGGTACGCGGGCCTCTCACTGCTGTGGTCCCTCCCGTTGCGGAGCACAGGCTCCGGACGCGCAGGCTCAGCGGCCACAGCTCACGGGCCCAGCTGCTCCGCGGCATGTGGGATCTTCCCGGACCGGGGCACGAACCCGTGTCCCCTGCATCAGCAGGCGGACTCTCAACCACTGCGCCACCAGGGAAGCCCTGATGGCCTCATTTTAACTTGATTACCTATGTAAAGATCTTATCTCCAAATAAGGTCACTTTCTGAGGTGCTGGGGGTTAGGACTTCAATATTTGCATTTTGGGGGACACAATTCAACCCATAATAGTGGGATCATTTAATAATGGCATCACAAATGTTGGTTATCCATATGGAGAAAAACCCTGGATTCCTACTTCACAAATACTCAAAAATAATTATCTGAAGGATTAAAGACCCAAATGTGGAAGGCAAAAATGTTAGAACATTTAGAAAACATATAGTAGAATATCTTTATAATCCAGGTCCTGGAAGGCGTTTTAAAATGTGACACAAAAAAATGTTAGAGTACAGCATAAAATGTGAGATTAAAAATATTTAAATTTGACACCATTAAATTAAGCACTGCTTGTAAAAAAAATGATAGCAAAGAAATGATAGTAAAGAAAATGAAAAGGCAAGCTGTGATTTGGAAAAAGATGTTTTCTCTACAACTGATAGAGGATTAGTATCTGGAACACATAAAGAATTAATAAGAAGATAAATAACCCAGTAAAAATCTGGACAAAAGAGACAAACAGATATTTCACAGAAGAAGAAACAGGAATGCAAAGAGACATATAATTTAGTTTCCCAATGTGATATCACCTTACAACCATCTGGTTGGTAATAATTAAAGAGATAGACAATTGCAAGTGTTATCACAAATGTAAAGGAAATCTCTTAGGCACAGCCTTATCTTGGCAAGTTAGACATTTTCATATGCTATGACCCAGTAATTTCACTCTAGGTATATATCCTAGAGAAACTCCTACACAAAGTGATAAATACAAGATTATTCATAGTAGATTATTTCCTAAGAACAAAAAACTGGAAATAACCCCGATGGTTATTAATAGGACGATATTCTAAAAATTTGGATATCCAAACATTGACTATAGAATTTTGTAAATGAGTAACTATTACTGTATACAATATGTGTGAATCTTATAAATCTTGCAGTAAAGAAACAAGTTACAGAAGGTTAAGTTACAAAACAAGGAAAATTAAATTACATATTGGTTCATCTGGTTATTTATGTGATAAAACAATAAAAGGCAAGGGAATGATGACAAACAGTTCCGGATAGGGGTTATCTCTGGGGGATGGATACAGAGGAATGAAATGGAGGCAGACATATGCAGATAGATGTAACGATATTAGTAATGTTCTAGTCTAGCCCTTGTTATGGATGGAATTACTCCCCGCCCTCCCCTCAAATATGTTGAAGTCCCAACCCCGGGTATCTCAGAGTGTGACTGTATTAGGAAATAGGGTTGTTGCAGATGAAATCAATTAAGATCAGGTCATACTGGAGTAGGGTGGATCCCGAATCCAATATGACTGGGCTCCTTACAAGAAGATGGCCATGTGAGGACAAAGAGAGAGAATGGCACGTGAAGATGAAGGGCAGAGATTGGAGTGAGGCATCTACAAGCCAAGCAACAATAAAGATTGCCAGAAATTCATCAGAAGCTAGGCCAGGGTTATGGAACAGATTCTCCCTCACAGCCCTCAGAAGGAACTAACCAACACCTTGATTTTGGACTCTAACCTCCAAACTATAAGACAATACATTTCTGTTGTTTAAGCCACTCAGTTTGTGGTACTTTGTAACAGCAGTCCTAGGAAATTAATGCCGTCCTTAAATTAGATAGTAGGTGCATGGGTGTTTATTTTATAATTCACAACTTACAAATGCATTATGTATGTTACTTTTCGTGTTTCAAAGAGTTACATAATAAAAATAAAAAGACAAAAGAAGTTGTTATTAGTTTCATTACTACCAAACTGGGCGTAGTTTCTAGTATTAATGTCAATGGCAAGTTCCAGAAAAGTTTTCCTAGACAGTTTTATTAAAACTATAAAAATAAACTCCCTTTGATTTTTATGGAGTTTTAATTTCAGCCTCAGTGTCACTGAGTCCCAGTGTCTCTGACTTTAATTATAATGTGCGCACTCTTCTGAGCAAAGTGATCTGCATCTAATCCTGAATGAAGATGATTGCCAGGTACACACCTGGCATGGTATGTTACCTCTTGGCAGACAGGCTGACATCAGCTTTGCCTCCATTAAAGGGAAGCCACCAAGTCACATCAGGGTTTTGGACACATGCTCCACAAAAGTAAGTACCCTCCCCGAGCCTAGAAGCCATACCAGAGCAGGGGCTCGGATTCTTTGTCCACACAGCTGTACCTCTGCCTCTTAGAAACAGTGCCTGACACAAAGTAGGTGCTCAAGAAATTTGTTGAATGAATGTATAAATTAAGAGTTTTATGTGCGTCCACTTAGCAGTAGCAATACCAACTACCACTTTTCAGAAGTTTATCAGCCATCCCCTCCCCCCACACACAATTTTTGATCTGTTTGTTTCTCTCATCTGCTGATTGGCCAGCTAGTCTTCCTTATATAAGCAGTCAGAGGCTGCCATTGGGAACTTGGAATAGGGGATCAGATTTGGGTGTGATAAGGCCAGACATATATTTTTTTCTTTTAAGAGTAGTTAGTTAGCTGTTTGATCTTCCATATAAATTAGTAACCTTCTCTACTGATACTAATATATTCTTTCTATCTTGAGAAGAGATGTAGATGCTTTAGAATCTTTTATTGAGACTCAGGTGAAATGTGTCGATTAAGGAATGGATTCTAAAAAAGGAACTCCAAGAATACATGTGAAGTGGATGCTTTTTTTTTGCGGGCCTCTCATTGTTGTGGCCTCTTCCGTTGCGGAGCACAGGCTCCGGACGCGCAGGCTCAGCGGCCATGGCTTACGGGCCCAGCCTCTCTGCGGCATGTGGGATCTTCTCGGACCGGGGCACGAACCCATGTCCCCTGCATCGCCAGGCGGACTCTCAACCACTGTGCCACCAGGGAAGCCCTGTTGGAAGATTTTTAATCACAGTCTCCACTTCAGTGCTTGTGATTGGTCTACTTACATTTTCTATTTCTATTTCTGTTTTCTATTTCTTCCTGTTTCTGTATTGGAAAGTTTTTTTTTAATAGGATTTATCTAGTACTTTGAAAACTAAATTAATAATGTTTTGAATATATTACATAATAAATATTATGACTTGAAATTGCATTAACAAGAATTTTCTCTTTTTTTACCCAGTAGATTGAGCAGCTGTTGTTAGTGAGATGTGCCAGTGAGAGATGGGGACTGTTCAAGATTTTGAAGTATGATACTGGAAATGTCGGTTATAACATTGATGAATTCAGACAGCGTTGGATAAGTGACCAGGCATAGTCCTGGGTGAGGATGGAGAGATGAATGAGACTTCTGCAGGAATTCAATTCAGTGGGAGAGACATAAGTAAATAGGTAATTGCATCTAATGTGATTAAGTGCTGTTAATCACTAAAGGAAAGAATAGTTCTCTGTGTCATGCACATTTTCCATGTGGTTTATTACATAGTTGTTTTTTGGACACTGGTCATCAGATGTAATATTTCTCTACTAACCAGAATATTTGGTTAACCAAATTTTTCAATTCCCTGACCATACCTGAGTAACAGTTTATTTTACAAGTTATGATCATATCATTAAAAAAACCCTCAATGTTTACCACAGGGGAAAGCTGTGCAATCATTCTTTTCTATAGTTAATGGCTAATTTATTTTATCTCACTGTAGCACTTTATGATCCTTTCCAATTTCCAGGAATTTAGAGGCCCTTTCTGATTTTAGAATGGAGAAAAGAGAGTTTATTTCCATGTGGCATTGGTTTTTCACAAAAGCCGTGGCAATATTTTACTGATAAAAGAGCAAAGGTCAGTAATAGATTTCCATAAGTGATTAGCTATAAAAATGAGATAGTTAATAGGTACAGATCAAAACAATATTAGCAAAAAGTGGTTACAGCATTAAAATGGCTCAAATTATAATTCCTAATGAAGTAGTGGATTTTTCTTTACTTGATCATAAAAATAATCTCCACAAAATTTAAGAGTCACATCTCTTTGGGTAAACATACCACTAGAAATTCTCTCACCATTGGGCTTTTTTGATCATTAAAATGTTACTAATGCTTTATCTGCATGTGTCCTGTGAGAATACTGCTTATCCCTTTCCCTTCTCACGTTCTTTAGAAAGCTAGGAACAGTCCAGTCCTCTAAGTGACAGTGAATCCTAAGGCAGTGACTTTCCATTGACAACACGTGGCCCGAATACCTGTTTTTAACTTCCTGGGGATGTCGGTCCCTAAGCCCAAATACACCATCTCTTTCCTTCTACCTGGTTTCTTTATCCTTTTTGAGCTGGATTTGGGATGAACTGTCTGCAATCTGCAATCTGACAGTTCAAGACGCTGTCACGACAGCTTTCTGCAGGCTTTCCTCAGCTCTCCTGGTTCCTATTTTACAGCCGTAGAGATGGCGCCTTTAGCTGGAGAATGAGTTTAAAACAAAACTTTTCCTTAAGTGGTCGGGCAGCTGAGGGGGCCGCTCTGATGCTGAGGAGGGGGACGTAGCATCCGAGCGCGGTTCTCAAGTCCCTCCGGGTCCGGCTCTGGACTCCAAGCAAAAGGGGCGGAGAGGAAGGGGCGGAGGTCAACCGCGCCCTCCACCCCGCCCAGGCGGTGAGCGCCGCTAGGTGCTAAAGGATCGGAGGAGCCCAGCGCACCCGGCAGGTTCCGCGCTGGGAGAGCGCGCAGAAGCACGCGCGGCGAGACAGAGTCGGAGCCCGGGCCGGAGCTGGAGCGAGAGCGCGGCGCAGAGCCCCAGGAACCGGCGGCAGCGACGGAGCGAAGCCGGGCGCGGGATGGCCCACGGACCCGCGCGCTCTTCTGCTCCACCTAGAGCCCTGCCCGCGGCCCGGGATGCCAAGGTAAACACCCCTTCAGCGGCTGGATTCCCACGCGTTGGCCACCCGACTGAGGTTTAGCCACCCCACCTCGGATGCCCGGCGGCAGCAGCAGCCGGCGGCACCGGAGGGCACCTTAGCCTGAGCTGGCCAACAAGTTTGGACCAGATGTCCCAAGCTGGGGAGACCCGCAGAGCAATGTCTGATCCGTCTGGAGCCTGAGGTGCGCGCCTGGGGACCGGGTAGAACGGATCTCAGAGGAGGGAAACGGGTAAAGGAAAAGATCCCCTTCCCTCTCCTTGCTTCCCCGCCCGCGACACTTCGACTCCGGCATCCTGGCCAGCGCAGGC
Organism: Neophocaena asiaeorientalis asiaeorientalis; assembly: GCF_003031525.2. Classification (NCBI taxonomy): domain Eukaryota; kingdom Metazoa; phylum Chordata; class Mammalia; order Artiodactyla; family Phocoenidae; genus Neophocaena; species Neophocaena asiaeorientalis. The sequence goes on from NW_020185328.1 coordinate 11,015,790, forward strand.
CTTTGGCGCCCCCCGGGGTGGGAGGGAAATCGGCCTCTGGCGTTTGAGCAATCGCAGAAAGTTTCAGGCAGTTAAGAGGTTTGGGAAGGATGTTGCAAGCAGAGGCCTGGGGGCGGTGGGGTAGTAGTGATCGAAAGTCGAGCTGTGAGTAAGACCGGAGGAGGCGGCCGCCCTCCGGGCAGTCCCGGGCGGCCCCACTTGGGCAGGTCCCAGGAGAGGCTGGCTCTGGAATTCCTAGCCTCCCAGAAAGCTGCTGGGGAAACGCCGGTGGAAATAGCTCGGGGAGGGGTGGCAGTGGTGGCGGTTATAGAGGGTCTGTGACTCAGGCCTCAACTCACTAGAGAAAGAGCGATAAATAAATAATTCGCCTGGGATGTAGCTACCCTGAAGCTATAACTTAGATCAATAGCATCTAGGCAGATGCGCCCACAGTGAGGGCGGCCCGCCTTCTATGCTCTCATCAGCCAACATTTCTGCACAGGTGGTAGCTGGACCAGAAAATCTTCCTAGACACTCAACACTGAGCCTTCCAGGGGTCACTGATGTGTGTGGTTTGCTGTTATTTGACCTAAATCAAATAGTTTTCGAACTTATTCAGAGAAGCCCCATGCAGCGTCAGTGAGCTTGTGGCTCCACTTTGCACGCTCCCAAAGTTTGGAGAAGATGATTTTGTCTGCCTGACAGTCATAGGTCTCAAAGAAATAATCTGCACTTTGCGGACAAAGCTCATCAGAGAAAAAAGCAGAAACTTTAGAAAGTCTCCTAGTTATTAAAATAGACTATTATACTTTAAAAACTCAACTGGGTTTAAATCTAGCCTTGTTAAGCGACTTCGTAAACCTTAGGAGTTTTAAGGTGTCAGTGAATTGTCAGGAGGCAGTTTAGGAGGTGCCCAGTGGCAGAGTAGCCATAGAGGTTAACCAAGGGGTCTCAATTCTGGTAGCTTCTTTACCTTGAAAATGAAATGTGGAACTCCAGGCAGATGTGTGCTGTTTTCAGTATGATGCAACCTTGCTCATGACAGACCAGATAAATCTCATTCCCACCACAGGGTGCTGGGGTGCTTTGGCCTTCAATGTCAGATGAACAGTTATCCAGGGCTCATAATTTCTCTGTCTTTATGCTACAGATCTCTGGACCGCAAGCCTGCACTGTTTTGAGAGGGAGATGACTTGAGTGGCCAGCTCTTATCTCCACAACAATGTCCACGAACAATTCTAAACAGCCAGTGTCCCCTGCAGCCGGGCTCCTTTCAAATACAACTTGCCAAATGGAAGAAGAGCTTTCAATATCTTTTTCGATAACCTTCATGACAGTGGGAATCTTATCAAACAGCCTTGCTATTGCTATTCTCATGAAGGCATACCAGAGATTTAGACAGAAGTACAAGTCATCGTTTTTGCTTTTAGCTAGTGCTCTGGTAATCACAGATTTCTTTGGGCACCTCATCAATGGAGCTATAGCAGTCTTTGTATATGCTTCTGATAAAGACTGGATCCATTTTGACAAATCAAACGTCCTTTGCAGTATTTTTGGTATCTGCATGGTATTCTCTGGTCTGTGCCCACTTTTTCTAGGCAGTGTGATGGCCATTGAGCGATGTATTGGAGTCACCCAACCAATATTTCACTCTACGAAAATTACATCCAAACATGTTAAAATGATGTTGAGTGGAGTGTGCTTTTTTGCTGTTTTCGTAGCTTTGCTGCCCATCCTTGGGCATCGTGACTATAAAATTCAAGCGTCGAAGACCTGGTGTTTCTACAAAACAGATCACATCAAAGACTGGGAAGATAGGTTTTATCTTTTACTTTTTTCATTTCTGGGGCTCCTAGCCCTTGGTATTTCATTTTTTTGCAATGCCATCACAGGAATTTCACTTTTAAGAGTTAAATTTAAAAGTCAGCAGCACAGACAAGGCAGGTCTCATCATTTTGAAATGGTCATCCAGCTCCTGGGTATAATGTGTGTCTCCTGCGTTTGCTGGAGTCCGTTTCTGGTAAGGACCTATGGTTTTGACAATTTTTGCTTTGTTCAGTTAATCGATATCCAATACAAGGTTTCTTGTCTTTTCAAAGTTGATAGTCTTGATGGGCAATGCTGTTTCATCTTTTAAATGCTGGAACTTACTTCTACTCAGAACTTCCTTTAGTTCTCAGCTCTGGCTTAGAATTAAGATATTTATGGCATAGATGGTTATTTCCCCACAAGCCCAGAATTAAAAGAAATATCTCCCTAAACCATTCTAACCATAGTGTTACCTGTTGCAGTGTGGTATAAAGTAATTTTCACAAAAGTAACATAGTTTTAATATACTGAATATGATTAGTTTCTAAAATGTGAAAAAAAAAGGCTATAAAACAATAGTAGAATGGACTCCAGTAAGTCTTGATAGAAAACCACATGGACTTGTAATTTATAGACTGGCTGCTTCTCAGCACACAATGACCAGGTCTCAGCTTGCAAAGGGAGGTGATGGGTTGAGATAGTTGGATAGTGTAGGTGAACTAGATGGGTAGATAAGGTAAAGAATCACTAGTTCACTAACGCAGGATGATAGTAATGCAGGGAGGGGTATGATTGGCAGGAGAGCCAGGGATTCTTCTCTTATCATTTCATTCCCTCCTCTTTTTCAATTTAGCCAGCAGCTATATTTAACATCTTGGTATTTTTATTTGGAAATGGCGGCTAAGTTTAAAGAATTAGCAACAAACATAAATCATTTATATGACTTTCTAGGTAGGAGACAAAATACTTATGATTGATAAGTATGACCATAACTGTCTCCAACAGTTTACTTTATGATGGAAAAAGCGATAACGTACAACGAAAGAGAAAACATCCTTCTGTATGTAGCTCCTGATGGCAGTAAAGATTATTTTGATCCCTTTTTTTGTACCAGTGGAGAAACAGATTGATATCCAAAGATAGTAATACAGGTGATACCCAGGTAGAGGTAAAGCAAAAGGGTGAGACAAAGGTAGACATAACACACAGGTCATGGTCATACCTTGCATCGTGTTATGCAGGTGCTTGTTAATAATGCAGTTCTTCTAGGCCCCCTTAGGTCCATTGTCCAAGAACTGTTGCCAGTAGGGTTTTAATAAACAATCCTGATGGTCCTGGTGAACAGAAAAGTCTTTGAGAGCTGTTGCTGCAGACAGATCCTATGGTAGTTGACTTTATTCTGCAAAAAGATTTCTACTTTTAAAATATTTCTTGGGCTTCCCTGGTGGTGCACTGGTTGAGAGTCCGCCTGCTGATGCAGGGGACGCGGGTTTGTGCCCCGATCCGGGAGGATCCCACATGCCGCGGGGCGGCTAGGCCCGTGAGCCATGGCCGCTGAGCCTGCGCATCCAGAGCCTGTGCTCCGCAACGGGAGAGGCCACAGCAGTGAGGGGCCTGCGTACCGCACAAAAAAAAAAAAAAAAAAAAAAAAAAATTCTTTGTTTCTATCTCTGTTATTTCCTCACAATTTGAATTTGGCTTCTGAAATTTTTGTATCATTTAAATATTTTTTTCGTGATATTCCAGAACTGTCCTAGGGGCCCAACCGAGGAGAGGATAGGCTACATCTGTCAATGGCAAGTCAACGTTTTGAGGCTGGCTTATTGTCAGTTTAGGAGGCCTTGGGTGACCCCAGTTAGGGGTCTCATCTGAGCTCATAGTTCAGTTGTTTGAATCTGAATAGCAGAGATGAGTTCTATCAACACATCGAGTCATTTCAGTGTTCATTCTTAGAGAGTTTAATTTATGCTACTTGACAAAGGAAATTCCCTTAGAGTAATGCTCCTCTTCTTCTTAAACTTTTAAATAGAGTAGCTTTTTAAAATAAACAGTGAGCCTGAGCAAAAACGAAATTAATTTGAGGGTTGGAAAGGGAATAATAAGAAAGGGAGAAAAGAGGTAGCTGAAAATATTTAAAGAAAATGTAAAAATGAAGGTCCTAGCTCTGGAGAAAACCTGAAAACCATGAAATAGTGAACTTAATGAGAGACAGATAATCTGGATAACTGGGCTAATCACTGGTGTTTTGGTTTTTGCTTGTTCTGAGTCACCTTTAAAATTCTACTTAGTTCTGGCTTTTGACTTTGAGAAATAGTAGTTATAGGTTAACTACTGTAAGGGAATGGAAAGTAACAAAATTTCATCCTCACCATGGATATTTTGAATTTATGTTTTTCTCTAATTTCTTTTCCTGAATTTTTGGTTTTCTTTACTTTTAAGATATTACAATTTAATTCATATTTTGAACATATTTCCTAGTGGAATATAATTTTATTTTTGTGAAACATCTTTTGAGGTCTGCGTTCTATTTAACTGTGAATTATTGCTACACATATGACACCAATGTATCAATACTTCTAAAATGCTTTTTAGTGTGGAAAATTATTTCTGCATTAGATGTGTAGTACGTCTACCACAGATACCCCTTGCTGGATTGATGTTTTAAGTTGTTTCAAGCATTATTTTCAGTTTTTCTTGTGGAGTCTTGGGTCTTCATGGCAAGTTCTGTCTGAAGGATTTATAACTTGTGGCCTGGACATAAGTGCCTTGCACATTACATTAAGACCACCAGACAGCTCTAAATGGAACCTGAGTGAAAAACCCAGGCTTGGGAATGCCAAAATAACACCTAACACTGATTCCTCTGTTGAACCATTTCTCCTTTACTACGTAAGTGCCCAGGTGGAACTGCATAGGTATTAATGACTGAGCCATTATTCTCCACCCTATGTTTTAAAAGCTTCTTAGTTTAAAAAATATCTCTGAAACCAAGCTTCTAAGTTCCCATAGATGCACTATAGTTGTGACATCTTCCATGTCAATGGCCTACTTTACACCATGTGCCTTCTCTCTATGATTGATGAGGATGAAATGTTGGATTTGTCATTTGAATGAACATCTGAAGACACTCTTTGACCTGTGTTCACTGTCATTTTCAAGCCTCAAACTGGAATGGGGTACAGGTGCATACACTAAAAGGAGGAAGTGAGTAATGCGGATGATGGTGTCTGGGTTTGGCAGGATTTACTGCATCAAAACATCAATAGTGGCATAATTTCTAAAACTTTTAAAATTTGTAGCTGATGAAAAGGGGGATACTTTATTAAGTTTGATGATTGACTTTAATACAAAGGTAAGATGATCATGATGTTTGTTAGAAATCTCTCTTTTAATAGACTTAATTTTTCTTGAGTAGTTTTAGGTTTACAGAAAAATGAGTGGAAAACACAGAGTTCACATATAGCTTCTCATGTCTCCACCCCTCCACCCCACAGTCATCCTTCTTATTAACATCTTGCACTGATGTAGTACATTCATTACAATCGATGAGCCAATACTTGTACATTATTATTGACTAAAGTCTGTAGTTTACATTAGGGTTCTCCTTATGTTGTACAGTGTGTGGGTTTTGACAAATGTATATTGACATGTGTCCACCACTGTAGTATCATATAGAATAGTTTCACCACCCTAAAAATCCCCTATGGCTTTTTTTTTTAATTTAATGTTTGTTCTTTTTTTCCCACAAAGGGGAAAATGTGTGTGTGTGTGTGTGTGTGTGTGTGTGTGTGTGTGTGTGTGTATTTTCAGGAACTGAAGTTTAGAAATGTAGTACAATCGTAATATTAGTTTAAAATATAACTTGTTAATGACTTAAAAAAATTTCAATATCTGAATTTTATAGTTTTAAACATGGTTAACTCATATAAATTCATTTAATTACAATCCCAACTGAAAAATCTAGGAAAATACAATAGATACTTATTAGCTTACATTTCCATTTAGCAACAAGTTAATACAAAAATCTTTGAGAGTCAAATGGCAATTACAAAATTGTCTTGCATGCATTCTAGGTAAATCACTTTTTCCAAATAAATCTTGAAGATTTTTTCTGATGTTTCTAGAGTGATGGGGAAAAAGAAGACATTTAACAACACTTCTAAGTAACATTTCCTTAATAGTCTTTGCTTCTGTCTTTCTACAGATACTGATTCTTTTTAATGTTCCATTTCTAGAATATGTAGTCCTAAAAGGAATTTATTATTATTGCTATGCTTATTTCACTAGTTTGGCAGAGCATTAAATACTTGTTGACTGCTTGACTGTAACTTAAGTAGTATGAATGTCAAGAGATTGGAAATGATTGACCAGAATGTGGATTCTGAGTTCTGTAGGTGAGCGTTAATTAAGCAAATATTGAAACCAAATGGTAATTTTTAATCTGTTCCTTAAGTCAGCAACTGTCGAGTTATGACACAATTAAACTTCAGGGATCTTTTCTGGAAGGCTGTTTAGTTTGTTTACCTTCTCTTCAAGGGTAGAGGTTCATTTTGAATTGGGAAAAGAAGTATAAAGTATATGAAGAGAAAATGATATCTTATGTAGGTGAGTTTACCCAAGAAATGTGTTTTCTTGTGTAGGTAGAGTTTGAATTTGATTTTTCTAAGGTTGTTACTCTTCTGCTAGTATTTCTAGTCATATAGTTAAACATTTGGTCACTAAGATGTTTGTCAGATATAAATCAAAAAATGAATGGTTAATTGAATTCTACTGAATTACTAAAGGTATTGGCATCATAATGACCAGGTCTTACAGGGCTAGTGGCAAATGATGGAACAACACAACAGAATAGGACACTTTGACTACTAGTGAAGATTGCTTTCTTTGAGAGGCTGGCTCTCATTATCGTGTGTCAGACCTGTGTAATGGAAATCTGTGTATGTTTCTTGTGCGCCTGCCTCTACACTGAAAGGATGGTGAACAGATGCATAGTTACATGCTGCAAGTGGAAAGAAAAATACGGAAAATGTATAAATATGTATATACATAATGTGCACATGTTTGAATTATTTCCCAACCTAAAAAAATAACTAATCCATCATTGGATCTAATTGTACCAAATAAAAAGGGCTTTGAATGGGTTTCATTCTAAAATTAAAAACAAAATGGGGGCTTCCCTGGTGGCGCAGTGGTTGAGAGTCCGCCTGCCGATGCAGGGGACATGGGTTCGTGCCCCGGTCCGGGAGGATCCCACATGCCGCGGAGCGGCTGGGCCCGTGAGCCATGGCCGCTGAGCCTGCGCGTCCGGAGCCTGTGCTCCGCAACGGGAGAGGCCACAACAGTGAGAGGCCCGTGCACAGCAGACTCTCACTCTCATATAGTTTTATGTCAGATCTTTTTGGTTATTCTTGCATTGCTGCTGATCTTAGAGGCTATTTGTCGGAAATAGTTTTAGCTGGTTTCCTTTGTGAAGTGGGAGTGCTCCCCGGTTTGGAATGTGGAAGCAGCAATCATGATGTCTGGAGAGAGGACTGGTAAGACTTAGGTTCTACTTTTAGGAAATTCGTAAACAACGCAGACTCATACAGCTTAAAATTCATATCCAGATGAAAAGGTATGTTTTAGAGATACATTAAATAGTTTCTATGATGGGAATTCAGGCTGCTCTTGTGTTTGGGTGGACGTGGAGTACGTGGTGTGAGGTCAGTGACAGGAGCTGGCAGAGGAGCAGTTCTGAGAGATTTGGGAACATATTCCTGTCCCTGAAGCCTTGGTGTTCTCTTGCCTGGAGTACTCTCCTCCTGACATCCATGTGGCTCTCCCCCGACTCCTCTCTTAAATATCATGTTGTCTAGGTAGTCTATCGTAAAAAGTACCCTTTCTCTTCTCTCCTCCATTGCTCTGCCTTATTTACTCTCATAGCACTTAGCAGCATCGGATAACATGGGGTACATTTCTCTGTTTATTTGGTTGTTTTTTGGCTTCTGCCTCTAGCATGTAAGCTCCTTGAAGGAAGGGACCTCGATTATTGCTGCGTCCTCAGTTCTGAGACCAGTGCCTGGCACAGAGTTGAGCTCAGTAAGTATTTGCTAAATGAATCTCACATAAAGGAGGGCTCAGTGGGTCATGGCTCTAATTTCCACTTTGGACCCAGTCTGCTGATGAGGTCAGTTCTTAATTGGTCGGCCTCGGGAATACTTCGAATTGGAATTGGATTGGAGAAGTCCAAGAGGGGAACGTGTGCTCAGAGGTTCCCCAGGAGTATTAGTTGGAAATGGTGTCCTGGAGGATCCTGAACATTCTACAAATTGCATCTGGTGCCAGAATTTAGGAATTTTGTCAGCATCATGGATAAACTAGGAATGATATTATTTTGTGATGATGTTTACATGCCCGTTTCCTCTGTTAGTCTCAATGGTCCTTGGTAGCTAGGAGCTATATTACTGGTTTGTGCTTTAGTTTCTACAAGTAGTAGGTCATAAACCAATGTTTATTGAATGAATGAACTAGGGAACCAAGTATTAAATACAAAGTATTGAAGGCAAAGGAAGCAATTAGGTGATATAACTTATTCATAGTTATTTTTGCACCATTATTATCTTTAGAACCACCTTTTTCTCTACATGCACACATTTTTTTCTCCCAAAATGTATGTATTTTTTATTGGTGTTTTATCTTTGAAGGGGTCACTTCAGGAGACAGAAGGAAAAACTTTCTTTGAGTAAAGACCTGCAGATACTGGTTGTACATTGTCATAAATAAAATCTCCAGAGTAATTGTTGAAATTTCTCTACAAAATGGGCTTGCTTACCTCAAGCCTTTGCCAGCTGATTGAGTGACTACATGGCTCAATTTGTATTGCTAAGCAGACTAAAAGATTGAGTAGGTCTTTTATTCATGGAGGATTAATTCTCAGAGAACTCCAACAGACCTGCTTAGTAGACATGGTGCCCCACCCAGATCCCCTTTGCGGTGAGTTTTGCCCCTGGAGAAAGTACCCTCAGCCAAGGGAGCTGCCTTGCCCGTGGTTGTGCCCCCCTCTCTTTGGTCATTCTGTGTACAGTGACAGGTGGGTGTGGGGATCCAAAGCACTTACCCCCTTGCCTCATTTGGGACATTTCTGAAGGGTCATATGTGCTTCAGAGCTTGTAGCTCCATTCCAGCTCTGCTTCTCCCTGTGCCAAGTCCTGCTTTCCTCATCACCTCACTGTGCTCAGAAAAATGCCTGCATGTAGATCTCTGTCTGCTTCCTGCAGAATCTGGTTTAGGACCATTTTCTAGAAGTCCATTTGTTCACACATTATCGAAATATAAAGTATATTACACATAGGTTTACAGTGTGATTTGGTAAATATATTGAGTTACGCATAGGCCTTTGGAATTGAACTCATTTGAGTATATGATCTCTCTTCATGGAAAAGTATGGTGCAAAATTGGACCAAAAGTCAATCAATTAAAAAAAGACACTGCTAGGTTGTGAATTTACACAAAAGTCTGTTGATTTAGTTGTGCATGGTTGTCTGGAATACTTAGGTATTTTAAGTTTATTTACTCTTGGCAAAATATGGCTTCCTGTTTTTAAGGAGAGAGACATAAAAACGCCCAAAGATGTCAGACATTGAGACGGCACTTACAAAACATTACTTGAATGATTCAAGTGTAAATGAATCAGAAACATGTGGATTAAGTTTATACCCTCATGGCTCTAAAACTCTTCTGGCTTAATGTGTTTTGGGGTTTTAAATTAAGCCCCCAAACATTTCAAGAACAATTCAAGATGTTGATTTGCCCCAAATCTCTCTGGGTTGTCAGTTTTAACTTTATTTGCTTAGTCTCATCCTTACAGGAGGTATATAAAATGCATTTGCATTTATGTTTGCTTCGGAAGTCACTTACAGCCACACCAGTTTTTAACTGTTATTTCAATGCCATTTATCTGTATTTAGAGAGGATTTCATTCAATAGGAGAATTTTGTCTTTTGATATTTGCAAATATTACCTTTCAAAGCTTGTGTAAATTTGTCATTCTGTCAGTCCTCCGTCCTGGGCGTCAGGATGGTAATGCCACAGAGGAGTGGGTACAGTTGTGGCTTTATACAGACAGGGAGATGGTTTTTCTCACTCCTTCTAAGCTACTGAATCCCCAAATTAAATTCAGATTGTGAAATGCCAAAACAGAGTATGGCTGCGGTGTGATGGCAAAGGAGACAGAGACAACTGGATTGTGTAAAAGATTCCCTTTAGCTTTTAGTGCACGGTCCCAAGTCAAGCATTTCTTTTAGAATGCTCTAGTTATTTAAGCACAGGCAGTGGTGGGGCGGGGGCAGGGTCCCAGCCCCACCATCTCTTAGCTGTGACCTGGAGTTACTCTAAGCCAATTTTGTACATCCGTGAACTGATTATAAAACTGGATCTTACTTAAAAGTACCACTGGAAAATATGATTTGTCCTCCTTACAATCTCATAACATAGTGATTGGCATACAGTAAACGCTCAACACAATCCCCAGATCCTCAAGCATCTATTGCTGTTATTGCCACCTGCCATCTCAATTAGAAATAGTCATCTGTGTTTAGTCCAGATGTTTTCCATTTCTCCTCTCTTGAGAAGGTTTGGTCACGCTGGGATCAGAAAACGTTCCTGAACAATGTCCCTCGAAGGTTCAGATTATTGTGCCTCATTTCACTGTCTCACCAGAAGTAAAGATGTTCCGTGCTAATCTTTCACATCTTATTTGAATTCAAATAATCTAATAATGTAGTATTATAATTATAATAATGTATTAGATATTAACTTATACATTATTGAACCAAGCTAAAATTAGCAAAAAACTATTGAGACTGTTATGTATAAAGTACTACTATTGGGGCTGTGCCCATTCCAGGAGTTAAAAGATAAAGCTTTTTCCTCGAAGAGCTGACAACTTAGTTGGAGTAAAAGATATACTCGAGGAGCTAAAATATTAGCTCAGTGTCATGTAGTAGTTAAGAGCCTGGGTTCACGTCCTGTTTCTTCTGGTTCCTGTGTGTCCCTAACCACTCTGTGCTTCAATTTCCTCACATGTAAAATAGGTAGAGTAATAGTATCGCTTCATTGGGTTGTTGTGAGGACTAAATAAATGAATAGACGTAAGTTAAAATAGTGCCTGACATAGTACCATATGCTTCAGTTATTATACTATTATCGTTATGTTGCTATTACTGGCAAATATTAATGCTGTCGACCAATAAAAGCCAACAAAAGATCATCTGTCAACAGGCTGATCAAAGGCACTCTTTAATTAGTTATTAAATGAATAAGGGTGCTACAGTAGGAAGCCGTTACTTCCAATTTGGTGGTCCACAAGGAATTATTTGTCTACTTATTTGACAAACGTTTATTGAGCACCTGCCAGGTGCCAGGCAGTGTTCTAATGCAGAATAACAATCTCTGTGATTTAATTGGTCACTATATCTATGGCCTTAGTTAACGGTATTTATAGAAAAGGAAAAAGGAAGACATATATAGAAAATTGAAATATGAAGATATTTGATTATAATTTATGTTAGAATAAAATAGCAGGTACATGTCAATCCCAAACTCCCCAACTATCCCTCTGCTATGTTTAAAATGGATAACCAAATAAATGCTTTTGCTTGCCAAAAATACAATAAAATAGCTATGTCAAAAAAAAAAAAAAAAAAAAACTTTTCCCCAAAAAAAAAAAAAAAAAAAAGCTATAAAAAAAAAAAAAAAAAAAAGAGTAGCAGGCATACTGTTATGAATGTAGTGGATGAGATTATTTTTGATAACTTATAAATATCTATAGCATATCATTTAGAATGAAATATTACTGGAAAAAATTGTGATCCAAAGTCAAGTAATGTAAATTGTAAGGTAAAACAAGGAGAAAAGCGATAATAATGTATATAATTTCTAGAGATATAAAAGTGTAAGAATAATAAACTCTTTAGTATTTGCGACAGGCTTGAACAAGATTAGAATACAGCAGGTTGTAATAAATTAATATTAAAAGCTAGATTTTTTAAGTAATGTAATATGAGTAGTAGAAAAATTAAATCAGATAATAAAAATTTCATAATTCAAAGTAGTATTTTATACTATCTTTTGACAAGTGAAGTGACTCAGGATATAGAAGAGAAATAAATGTTGGTGAAATGAAGCATCACAAAACCCAATAATTCCTTCCAAGAATTTAGGTTAAGAAAGTGTTAGCAAGGACTGAAGATAAAGAAAAACAAGTTGCTATGAACATTAATAATATAAATTAAGAAAATTAAAAAATCATTTATTCTTTATCTACTTGTTAATTTACTCACTGATATATTCTTTGGGCAGGTTTTTACTGAACAAAAGGCTGGGTGTCTCTCCAGGTGGAGAGTAAAGCATAGAAACAGAGACATGACCTGGGAAAATTTTCCTGAGCCAAATTCTAGGAATCATATTTTCTAGCTCCTTCAATTTACCCACAACCTTTGTGCTCACTCCTCCAATCTCTCTTATCTGCGTCCTCCTTTTCCTTTTCTTTCTTCTTTTAGTATGACATAAATAAAACTATTTGTATTTTTCTGACCTTGCCTGGGAGCAGGGTAGAGGGTTAATTGCTTTAGTAATAGTGGAGGAACCTCTGGACCCAAAGGTATATTAGTATTAAATAATAAATAATAACATTGCTGTAGCAGCAGCAGCAGCAGTCATTGTTGTTATTACTTTGATTACATCTTCCCCTATTTTGCTTCTTGCATTTTTGTTCACGGCAGAGGACCAGAAAACAAGGAAAATAAAAACCACACAACAGACAGAGAGACAGAATGCAGGATGGGGAGCGAAGCAGGGATGAAGCAGTGAAGGCAGCAGAGAGCTGGCATATATAGATGTGAGGGTGGAGAGGCGCTGTCATGTTATAGGAACTCCGTTGGAAAGGAAAGACCTCGCTTTATTTCCACGGGCATCTTATCCTTATTAAGGAATATTAAATTTCATGTGTTATATTCCCTCAAGCTACTTGCAATGTTTTCTTTAACTATAAAATTTTATTGTAAGAAAGTACAGCAAGCTACAAATTAAAATTTTAAAAAATCTTCCAAATCTGACTACCCAGAGATAAACACTATTAACATATTGGGTGCATCCTTTTACTCATCTGATACAGAATACATATTAGTTTAATTTCTTTGATTAACGGAGTGAAATTTTTTTCTTATATTATTGGGCATTATCTCCTTTCTTTTGTGAATGTGTGGGTATCTGTAAATGATTTTCAAGAACTTTTTGGATAACAAAGACCAGATACTGCTAATATATAAAAATAATTATAAAATCAATTGTTATAAAAGCAATTGTTTTTCCATATTCATTGTTCGCCTTTTAACTTAGTATTTTAATTATACAAGTAGTGAATGAATCAATAATTTCTTTTGTAGTTACTGCTTTCTGTTTCATGTTAAGAAATACTTTTTCAGGCTAAGATGACATTGGTATTCATTTCTTTTTTCTTCTAGCACTTTTGCTTTTTCATTTTTTTGTATTTATGTTTTTAATACATTCATAGTTTATGTTGGTTTAATTTGCAAGTTAATAACATGAATTTTCTTTTGAATGGTTAGCTAGTTATCCCAAATCTTTTATTAAATGGTCTTTCTGCAGCTGTTCTAAATTCCTACCTTTATTATATATGAAATTCTTAAATGTGTTTGGATCTCTCTACACTCTTTATTTCATCCTATTGATTTAAATTTAACTTTACGTACAACTACCATTTTCTTCACATTTTATTTAGACTTGTGTTCAGTTTATCAATTACAATATAGTGTCCCCTTTCATGATCATAAGCATATTTTGAATAATAATTTTGTAGTTTTGTCATAACACAAAATTTGAAATTTTTCTTTTAAAATTAGTCTTTCCAGAGGGCTGTTTAGTTTAACAGTTTAAAAGTGCCTTATATCCTTTGTCAGTTGCTTCACCACTGTAAAGCAATTATACTCCAATGAAGATGTTAAAAAAAAAAAAGCCTTACATCAAATTACAAATCTTACTGTTTACAAGTTAGTTAACTTCTTGGTTTTTTTTCTTTCTTTCTTTTTTTTAGTTAACTTCTTATTATCAGATTTTGTAAATATCCCATGGGCATTTGAAAAGAATTTACACTCTTTTTTAAGTTACAAAGTTCAATACATAGGTATTAAATCAAGATTATTGGTAATAGAATATTATTTTCTTATTATTCTTTCTAATTGTTCTGTCAAATAATGTGTATGAGGGCTTCCCTGGTGGCGCAGTGGTTGAGAGTCCGCCTGCCGATGCAGGGGACACGGGTTCATGCCCCGGTCCGGGAAGATCCCACATGCCACGCAGCGGCTAGGCCCGTGAGCCATGGCCGCTGAGCCTGCGCGTCCGGAACCTGTGCTCCGCAACGGGAGAGGCCACAGCAGTGAGAGGCCCGCGTACCGCCAAAAAAAAAAAAAAAAAAAAGTGTATGAGAACTTGGAATTTTATTATATTTGTGTTTTGTTAGTTTATATTTGTATTTCTAATGGTTTTCATTGGATTTCGATGATTTAGATTTCAACATAATGTCATTGGAGTTAATTCATGTCTGTTATATCTTTGTTGTAAATTATTCCTTTTATAAACATAAAGCAACCTTCCCTCTCACTTTTAAAATAGTTTGCTTTAAATTCTTCTTTATCTTATACTGAAGGTGAGCATTATTAGTGCAATGAAAGCAGTAGACTTTTCGGGTATTTTGCATTTTGTTTGTGCGTTTACTATTATTGGGATAGTCTAAGAATCTGTTTGTGCCATTCTTATTAATGGAATACAGCATCATCATAACATTCAAACAGAACAAGAAGAGCTTTTCTCTCCCTCTCTGTCATGCCCCCAATACCTCTTGGCTGAGCTCTAGAATTCTGACATTGAAGAAAATACAACATGGGGAGTAAATTTTCTGATATTCTGTAGTATGTACTCTGGTGGATGTTTTAGTTCTGCTAATTTGGGAAGCATGAAGTTGAATCAGAAAGGGGGTCAGTGAAGGGAAGAGCATGGCTAATTTCCAGTTTAGAAAGTAGGTCAGTTCTACCTGTTCCCACGAATTTGTTACAGACCACAGTGGACCTCAGCACCTGTAACTGGCCTGTCCCTGCTCCAGGTTGTAGTTTGGAATTGCCCAAGACCTATGCACTAGGAAGAAACTTCTGAGAATATTTCTCCAACCCAGCATATCCCGTGGATAGGCTTAAATTAGAAATGCAGTCTTTTTGGGGAAAAGCCAGATTAGAATTGCATATAGGAAGAAAAAACTGTGTGAATGCCTTCTTTCTCCTCATTTCCTAATATGGAAGCTTATTTCCAAATTGCAACACAGAAGTAACAACACATATCTCTATCATTATGCTTGTGTTCAGTGCAGTGAACAGAAAATTAGTTTCTGATACAGTTTAATATGTATATGCTACTATAATGACATTTTTGTGACTGACCATTTCAGTGTTTCTCTCATATACTATTTCTGAATCAAAAAACGACCTGACATACAAAAGAGCTAAAAAAGAAATTTCTTAGTCTTTATAATCTTTGCTAGCATGAGGTGGTTTTGAAGCTATTATAGGATGTGTGGTGATTGTTTTTTCCATTGAAAGTTCAAAGACAGCTAAGGCAGACTGTTTCTTATTTCAAGGGAATATAAAGGATTGCTGTTTTCAATCAAGAAAAAGAAAATACTAAGCAGTTCTAAATGCATGACATTTAGAGGACTTCTTTGCCTTTCTAGTTCATCTCTCTAAGCTTGTATCAGGCTCATCTGTGGATACAGATGCCAGGGCCAGCTTGCTAAAAGCATTCCTGGATGATGGAGAAGACAACAGTATGTCTCAGAGTAATTTCCATTGTGCGCTATTGACCTCCTGATTGCGCACTTTAGGTTTGTCTGTCTAAGATAAATGGTAGTAATACAAAAGCTAGCCTGCTTATTTCGAGGGTTTTAGATTGACGTGGATTTCACGGTTGATTTGGCAAGCCATTTTATATTTGGCTGTTACGATGAATGAATAACCAGCTTTACATATATCGGTGCCCTTGTCTCGAATACCTGCTTTGAGTATGAATTGACTTAATCTATAACCACAGCATTGGAGTCACCTTTCTCTTGGACTTCTTGGTTTGTTTTACGTGGTTGCTGAAAGCTCAAGTTCATGTCAATTCAACTCGCCCAGAGTTTATTTATTTGCTAAACAGGATAGTGAGACAAGTAAGCAGTCAGTTAAAAATCACACATCACAGTGATTTCTGAAGGATGCCCTGTATATTCAGGTACTGAGCAGAGTAACAAAGCCTCGTGAGTCCTGAGGAGTTTCTTTGTTACCTCCACCCCACTACCCACCCTTCTCCAACAGCCAAAACCAAAACATTTCAGCTTGAAGGATGAAGGTGTGTATTCTGGAATTAAGCTCATTTTTCCTGTCCACTGAATGCCATTGACATCTGTGGGAAACAGGAGCCTTCTTTGTGGTAGGTAGAGGGAGAAGTTTGGCCTCCCTATTCAGTGACAGATTACCAGCCAGCCTGAGGAGGGGATGGAGGAATTAATGTGCTAGCATAACTTTAAGTACAGGTGAATACAGTTCCTTAAATAATGCTTTTATAATTAAAATCAGAACACTCATATATGAATGTTGCTTAAGTAACTTAAGTATTTTTCCTTCCAAAATTTCTTGAAGAAAGTCTAACGTTTCATAAATGAAATGCCAAAATTGCATGGTTTAGCATGAAGTATAGTCAAATGTATATACGGCTGGTGGCTAAAGATCATCTCTCTAGGAGAATATGTCGCTATGGCATGTTACACTGATGCAAATCTGATTTTCTTTTTATTAGAGAAATTACAATTCTGGAAGTCTTGATTTGTTTTTATTTATAGTTAATGATTTTCTTCATGAAACCTGTTCTGATTATTCTAACCCACATTTATCTCTCTTTCTATGGATAAAGTATAGCATCAAATTCTATATAGTCATAAATTTGCACTACTTGTCTTGTGACTGTCTAATATCTCAAATGGACAGGGAGCCCCTAATGACAGAGTCAAGGCCATATGTTTCTACTCTATTTCTTGTGGTGCATGGTACACTACTTGGAGAGGTTCAAGGAAAATGCAGCTCATCCATTAGAATCCTTTCATTACAAAAGAAATTAGTGAATGAAGCAACATCCTTATAATGATGGTTATTAAATGCATATGATGTCACATAAGGATTTTATTTTTAAATGTTAGTTTTGGAAAAAAGCAGTAAAGTTTTTGAAATGTAACTAGAAACTATAACTGTGGTGATCATTTTAAGCGTAAAGTTTTTGCCTAGAAATTTCATTTTGTAGTGTGAGAATTAATTAAAACCCCTCATCTATATAGCTCCTGCCATATGCCAGACAATGCTCTCAGCACTTTACAGATGTTAACTCACTGAATCCCTATTACCTTTTCAATTGTATATTTCTTCAGACATGGAAACTATTTACGATTCTGTATGTTCAGAAGGTTTACCCAAAGAATACAATCGTATTCTTGGACATTATTTGCATTTAGCTGGACATTATTTGCATTTAGCATCCTAAGCAGTTGTAACATCACTGGCCATGTGTTACAATGCAAATTTTATGTAGTTAAAATTAAGATACCTTCAGATTTCAGTCAAGGTTCACAGAGAAGAGCTCTGACATGAAGATAGCTCAAAGACATTGAGATGGTTGTAATTTGTGAAGAAAGATGAACAGGATTAAAAGGAGGATTATTTTTGTACTATACTATTTTTCTGACATAGGCCTGACTGGGAGTAAGTCCTTGAACAAACTTGCTTAAAAAGTCTGCCTTCAATAAATTAAAAAAAAAATTTGCTTCTCTTCTTCCTATTGATAACATCCTTAGTCTCCTACCTTTTCCTGCTGTCCCCAAGCTAAATGGGTCCTAATTTATCTGGGTAAATTACAAAAATGATAATAGCAGCTCTGTTAGTTGCTATTGAATATCAAGAATAGCGTGCCATGAAGAGCCAGTTTCAGAATTTTGATTACAGCAAAACAAACTTTTATCCTGAAAATGTGTTTATCTCTCAGTGAACAGCCTCTTTGTTCCAAATGTCTTGCAGTCATAACCAGGCATGTTTGCAGCTGGAAGAAGCCATCGTCCTTGATTTTTAGAGAGAGCTGAAGATATGGCCTTAGTGAAAATTCACTCTAAAAAAAACCCTAAAATGCATCTATAAATATAATATGTTTAGAAATGTTCATTTATTCAATAAATATTTTTCTTAGAGCCTTTCATGTGTCAGAGACTGTTCTGTGTTCTAGGAGCATGGTGCTGGATAAGACAGGCAATATTCCCTCTTTTATGGAGGGTGGTGGTAGCCAGGGGCAGAGACTATTTGGTGGGAGAGAGAGAGAGAGAGAGAGAGAGAGAGAGAGAGAGAGAGAGAGAGAGAGAGAGGAAGAAAAA
>NW_020185328.1:11034128-11036375 GCF_003031525.2 Neophocaena asiaeorientalis asiaeorientalis
AGAGAGAGAGAGAGAGAGAGAGAGAGAGAGGAAGAAGAAGTAAACAAAGAAATTAACAGAATGACTTCGTATAGCTGTATGTGCTATGACAGAGGGTGGGCTGGGGCTCTTTTAGATTGGATGGTCAGGGAAGGCTTCATGATGAGGTTAGCCCTGGATGACAAAAAGGAGTCAGCCACAGGAAGATATATGGGCAGGGTGGTTGGGTAGAGGGAGCAACCAGCACAAAAAACTCAGTGGTGGGTATAAGCTTCTTGTAATGAGAAGCAAAACCATTTGTTTTGGTTTACCTAACCACAGGTAAGGGTGGTAGGATTTGAGGATGGAGAGGAAGGCAAGGGTCAGATTTTCGAGGACGTTTTAGGTCACTGTGAGTTTGGATTAAATTAGGTTGAAATGCTTTCTTAACAAGAGAAAGATATGATCTGACGTATGGCTTTAAAAGATCATTTTGGCTTCTACATAGAGAATGGATTACAGCAGAGCAGGAATATGGCAGAAAGTTGTTTGAAAAATTTCATTTGAAATATAAGTAATATACACATTGCTTTTCTAGAACTTATATTGGGAAGTAAGGCAAATAATAAATCACTGTTAAATAAAGATTAGCTTGTGAGTAACAAAGGAAACACTTTCAAAACAATTCTCCTTAAGGCTTAAAATACAATTATATTGTGTGGCAAAAGTTTTAAAGGAAACATTTAGTTTCATCTTATCTATTCTACTTGGTTTATAATCTCAGTACATCTTCTTTGCTGCCTTAGCAAAGGGCATTTTGATGAACATTCATTTGGTTGAAATATGCAATTATCCATCCTATTTTGCTTTTGAGATGAGGTTATTTGGCTCTCTTTTAATTCTCTCTTTTTTTTTTTTTTTTGCGGTACGCGGGCCTCTCACTGTTGTGGCCTCTCCCGTTGCAGAGCACAGGCTCCGGACGCGCAGGCACAGTGGCCGTGGCTCATGCGCCCAGCCGCTCCACGACATGTGGGATCTTCCCGGACCGGGGCACGAACCCGTGTCCCCTGCATAGGCAGGCGGACTCTCAACCACTGCGTCACCAGGGGAGCCCTAATTCTCTTCATTATTGTAATCCTTTTTGGTTTTGGTTTTGCACAGCCACACACACACACACTCACACTCACAAATTTGATAAGTCCATGCTTTAGTTACAAATGATTTTCTGTTTCTTGACCCTAGAACAGGGGTCCCCAACCCTTGGGCTGGGGACCGGTACCAGTCCGCGGCATTTTAGGAACTGGGCCACACACAGGAGTGAAGCTTCATCTGCCACTCCCCAGTGCTCCCCATTGCTTGTATTACTGCCTGAACCATCCCCCCTGGCATCTATGGAAAAATTGTCTTCCACGAAACCAGTCGCTGGTTCCAAAAAGGTTGGGAACCGCTGCTCTAGAGAAATCAGCTTTGAAATGCCCTAATAATTATTTTACAACAAAAGAAAAATGTTCAACCATTATTGTGTCTATGATAACAGTATGAAGGACACACATGTACATGCATTTCTAGGAGAGTGTGTTTTACACGTCAGATGGACCATGGGCCAGGAGTTTACATATCCCTTGTTTGGGGTTTTTGGGTTTTGACTCTGGAATTAAAAACATTTTTTTTTTTTTACTATTGATTTTAATACTATAGTTCCCATTGTTTAAACTGTATAAAGCAGGAATGGGGCATATCCTTTTATTTTACAGAGCTTTTCTACAGGGCCTTAAAGTATTTAAGGGCAGAGAAAGAGAGCAAGCCCCACCATAATAAACCTCAGCAAATTGACTTGAGAAGAGGCTGTGTTTTCTGAGTCAAGGTGCTTAACTATTCTCTAGCTTCTGTTGCTGGGAAGAAAGGATCAGTATTCATTCCCTGTTGAATGGCATAGTTAGGACCTCAGTACAATTCTTTGACTTGGAAAAATTGTTGTTTCCCACTTTAGTTCTGCATTCACTTACCAAATATTTAGCAGGCACCTACTATAGTCAAAGATGTCTTGATTTTTTATGTTGTCTACATCAATGAGCATCTTCATCAGCGTTGACTCCACAACGTAATGACTATACTGAGTCTCTGTAGCCTATTCTTGAATCTCTACTTCTAATTAGGTGAGTTCCCATAGCCTATTGTAGTGTGCAGAAATTTCTTTTTCAAAAATTTTTAAATTTTATTGAAGTATAGTTGATTTACAATGTTGTGTTAATTTCTGCTGTACAGCAAAATGATTCAGTTATATATATA
>NW_020185328.1:11036519-11115282 GCF_003031525.2 Neophocaena asiaeorientalis asiaeorientalis
TATATATATATATATATATATATATATATATATATATACGTTCTTTTGCAGAAATTTCTCACTACCTAAGTTTGGATATGCTAGCCACATCTCCTTTGACAAATTATTAAGGATTTTTGTAGGCTTAAATTTTAACTTCTGTAAAATATGGTTAACAGTACTGATTATATCTATATACTGATTTAATCAAGTAACCTGTGAATTTTCCCATGACATCTGGTAAGCACCCAGCGAAAGGTGCTGTGTGATTGTTTTGATTATTATTATGACCATTATTCCAAATGATACTCTAGTAAAACTCAGTGGTAATTTGAAAAACATTCACTAAGTGCCGTCCATGGGCATTTATTTGCACATGTGCTACATGGGTATATAAACATGAATAAAATGAGATCCTAACTTCAAAGGAATTTGTAGTTTATCTGGGGAGGCAGGAGCAGAACTGGCTCTATTACAAGAGAACCCTGTGAGCAAGTGCCCATGACCTTCCAAGGAGCAGCTTTGCTGGAAACTTCATCTATGTTTAGTCTACACCAAACAATGGAGTGTAGAGAGTTCTTGACCAAAGCCCCTTGACTTCAGGCTTATGTGGTCTCTGGTGGTCTTTGGGTTTAGTGAAATAGGTGCTTAACTACCAATCATGAGACAGAGTTCTCTTCTAGAATTGCAATTCTTGTCTTTTGATTCAATCATTGATTTATAAACTTTCTGTTTTCTTTTCTTCCTTGCATTAAATGGTCTCATCTTTTCCTTACACTGATTTCTTTTCCATAAACTTGTAGTAAGCACCATTTTCGGTTTGTACCGCCTCCTTTCTTTTCATGATGTGCTTCTTAATACGAATGTATTTAATAAAGTCAATTCTTCTCGAAGATGCCAACCTGACATCGTTTCACCTTTTGGGATTTTGGACCTTTGCAATTCAGGGTTTTGGATCTTGTATCTTTCACTGGTTAACCCAACCAGGGAAATCTGGAGGCTAGTTCAGCTCTTCTTTATCAAAACACTTACCTGAATGCAAAGCCTAACTTCTTGTTGATTACATATGTTTATCTCCTCTTGTTTACTTCTGGGAAAAATCATGTTCTTTTAAGCAAGGCCATTTTTGTGGTATTATTTGCAAAACCGCTTAGGAATCCAGTGTCTTCTATATTACCACAGAAGAAGGGCTTGGCTTTCTGGTATTGCAAATAATACCACAAAACTTGGTAGCTTGATGGAAAAAATAACAGAGAATTTATATACTGGAAAGAATGGAGTGGCATTGGAACCAGTTTGACAGTACTGCAAGGATGAAATTTCCTGAGCATTTTCTGAGAGTCTCCTAAGGGAAGAACAGTCTTGATACCTTTGATGGTCATTTTCAGACCTACTAGACCTTTCTTAGTGATATGAATGAATCATTAGTGCAATCTGGCAACAAACTGCCTTCAGTTTGGGATCAATCATGATTAATGTATACAGAGGGTGTCTCTATTGCCTTCCTTGAATGTGTTTATAAAGTGAAAACAACTTGACCTCTTTGGTTATCTGTTTTAAATATAGTAGTGTGTACATGTCAATCCCAAACTCCCAATCTATCAATCCCCCCACCCTGCCCCCCAAGTAAGCATAAGTCCATTCCCTATGTCTGTGAGTCTGTTTCTGTTTTGTAAAGTGGATCTTTCCATTTCCTCAGTTTTAAATATTTTATGGCTTTGTGCAATGCCAACTATTGTTAGTTAGGCACCATTGATGTTGTGATAGTGAACTAGCTGCACAAATAATATTTCAAAAATTATCCAAAGATGTAAAGGAATAAGTGCAAAATTCTGAGATAGTATTTTTTAGAAGTCATTTCTTGATATTTCTAAAACAATTCTATGTTAAGAGGAGAAACAAATTATCTGTTGGGAAGACCAGGATTGTGATTAAAAAAAAAAAACCCACCAATTTGACCTCTTAAGCTGCTTTTTATGTTAAATTTACTTACCAATCTGGTGGATTTTGTAAAAGTACTTATTTAGTATGTTGACATGCTTTAATTACTATTTTTGATTGCCCCTGGGGTCTGAAAATCAAGCTCCAAGGATTATTACCCTAGTCATTTCATAATTTGAAGGCAGGTAATGGCAAGGTCCCCAGCATTTGCATTCTCTGAAGACTGAGTTCATGTGGGGAGATGTAATTTGAGCTACACGTTTTTACTCTGTCCCCTCAGGCAGGATAGGATGGTCAGCCTGCTGGTCACGCGCAGGCCACATGGGTTGGTTTTGATTTCTTTTTTGTTTTTTGGCTGAGCTGTGCAGCTTGTGGGATCTTAGTTCCCCAACCAGTGATTGAACCTGGGCCACCGCAATGAAAGTGCTGAGTGCTAATCACTGGACCGCCAGGGAATTTCCTGGTTTTGTTTTCTTACTTTCCCATTCGCCATCCCTGTAGACATGTCTTTCTCCCTTCTATGCCAGTTCTGTTTTTTGCTTCATGCATTTTTTAAGTAAGCCAGCTTGCCTTGTTGATCTGATTGCATTCTCTTACCTTTCTTTGTAAGTACAGGAAAAAATAGTTAATTGACAGAAATTCTTCAAAGAAAGTGGAAGGCTGAAGTTTGTTCTTCCCAGCCAATTCAGGGAGAGAAATATAATGATTACTTAATTAATAATTATAAGTCGTGAAGCTCTTCTTCACCTGGCATATACCTGTATGGCTGAACTACTTCTTTATTGCCCGTGCCATTCTAATTGATTGGTAGCAATGTTCTAAACATTTTGAATACCATATTGATATGGTATATTTTTATTAACAAAGTAATATGTGTTCATTAATTATGGTTTGGAAAATACAGAAAAAGGAGAATTGAAAAATGTAAGCCCCTGGCTTCCCTGGTGGCGCAGTGGTTGAGAGTCCGCCTGCCGATGCAGAGGACACAGGTTCGTGCCCCGGTCCGGGAAGATCCCACATGCCGCGGAGCGGCTGGGCCCCGTGAGCCATGGCCGCTGAGGCTGCGCGTCCGAAGCCTGTGCTCTGCAACGGGAGAGGCCACAACAGTGAGAGGCCCACGCACCGCAAAAAAATAAATAAATAAGTAAAAGAAAAAGAAAAATGTAAGCCCCTTTAAAGGGCTTGTTTATTTCTTGATTAAGTAAATTCCTAGATAGTTTATAATTTCTATGCTATTTTGAATGTTTTTTTCGTTTTCTTATATTCTGTGGTTGCTAATGTTAGTGAGGAGAAGTGTTTTTAATTTTTCTGAGTTGGTCATGTATTCAGCAACTTGCTGAACTCTTTTATTGGTTTCAGTCATTTATTGATTCCAATCATTTCTAGACAACAAAGGTTGATCCCTTTTCTTCTAATTCTTATATACCTCATTTTTAAAATAGCATTGGCCAGGAATTATAATACTAAGTTAGGCAATGGTAGTAATAATAGATGTTCTTATTTTATTCCAGATCTTAAAATGCATCTATATTTTCTCCATCAAGTATAATGCTGTTGTAGGTTTTTTTGTTTTTTTTTTTTTTTTGCGGTATGCAGGCCTCTCACTGTTGTGGCCTCTCCCATTGCAGAGCACAGGCTCCGGACGCGCAGGCTCAGCGGCCATGGCTCACGGGCCCAGCTGCTCCGCAGCACGTGGGATCTTCCCGGACCGGGGCACGAACCCGTGTCCCCTGCATCGGCAGGCGGACTCTCAACCACTGCGCCACCAGGGAAGCCCTGTTGTAGGTTTTTAATACACAAATTTTAGTTTCCTAATTCTAAGTCCCTCATAAGTACTGTATTAGTTTTCTATTGCTAGATAACAAAGTCCTACAAACTTAACAGCGTGAAATTGCCCACTTTATTATCTCACAGTTCTGTAGGTCAGAAGTCTGGGTGGGTTCAACTGGGTTCTCTGCTCAGGGAATTGAAATCAAGGTAAGAGTGAGGCTGGGCTCCAACCTAGAGGCTTGGGGGAAGAATTCTCTGCAAAGCTGATTAGGTTGTTGTCAGAATCCAGTTCCTTGTAGCTATAGATCTGAGGTCCCCATTTCCTGGCTGGCTGTCAGCTGGGGGCTGCTCTCTGGTCCTAGAGGCAGCTGAACTCCCTTCTCATGTGGTCCACTCCATCAACAAAGCAGAAATGGTGTACTGAATCCTCCTTACACTTGGAATCTTCACTGGCTTCTCGCGCTACCTGCTGAAGAAAATTCTCGGCTTTTAGAGGAGCTCCTGTGGTTAGATTAGGTCCACCTGTGATAGTTGCACTGTGTTAAGGTCCACTGTGCCTTTTAATATAATCATGGGAGACATATCTCATTGTATTCAGGGATTGGGTTGGGACATCTTTAGGGAGTCATTCTATTGTAAAAATTTTGCTTACGACAGGTACATACCCAACCTCTCTTAAGTACTGTTGATATTCTTCCATGCTTTCCTCAAAGCATATACACAGGTATTAGAGAGGCTGTATTAAGGGTGTGATTTTGGGAGCCAGATTATCTTTACTAACCATTTGACCTTGGGCACGTTAATTAATTTTGTCTCTTTTTCCTTATAATTAAAATGGGAATATTAGTAGTACCTATATCAGAAGGTATGTAGTAATTATGCAATAAGTTTCAGCTATTATAATTATTATAGTAATCAAACTAAAATGCTACTATTTTGTAATCTTTATTTGCTTAACTACAATATAAATGTTTTATCTTATCTGTAAGCATTCTTAGGCAACATCATTTTAATGGCTACAAACTGTTCCATTGTGTAGTATCCTATAACCTATTTTACAAATCCCTGCTTATTGGAGGCTGCTTCTGCTTTTCTGTTTTATAAACAACATTGAGGTGTGCATCCTGTGGATTTTTGCACACTAATTCTATTTACTTCCTTAAAATAAATTCATAGACATGGAATTGATAGTTTCAAGGGGAAATATCTTATGAAGATGTATGGGGTATTTTGCCAAGTTGTCCTACAGAAAGATTGAACTAGTTTGTACACTTCCCTCTCCTTTCTCCCAGAAGTCTGACTTACTTTTTAAAAAACTTAAAATTATGGAATAATATCTTTAGGGAGTGAGCAGTGGTGGTCAGTACCTTGAAGCAGTGGAAGGAGGAGAATTAGTACAATTCAGAGCTCATGGGGAGGTGGTCAGGAATAGAAGTCTGTGTTGGAGAATAGCATCTGGGGAAAAGGAGAATGTGAAAGACAAGTGTAAGTACCTTTGGACTACCTAGGAAATTGGCAATCTAGGGGTCAGAACCCTACATAGCTTTCAGATATGACATAAAGTTCCATTTAGAAAATAACTCTTTTTGTGTGTGTGTGAGGATTACTAACATTGCAACAGAATTTTATTTTAGTTATTTTTTTGTGTGTCAATGGCACAATATTTTAAACAAGCTTATTTAGCAAGTAGATTCTACATTGTTATGTGAGCTGTATTCTGTGCTCTAAAAAGTAACTGATAAATGAATGCTATTTCAAAAGTTTGTAAATCAGGGACTGTCTATGGTTTGTTGTTTAAAGAAGTGATCCAGAGGGTTTTTAAAGTACTCAGGTCACTCATTAGTTCAAATGTTGTACTGATACACTGCTAACTCTTGGGAACTGTATTCCTAGCCTGTATAAAAGTGGCCTCCAATTCAGCAAAAATATCAATACCAGATTTCTGGAAACAAAATCTCAACAGCTCTTTGGAACACAAAGATCTGGTTGTAATTGATAGCATAAAACAGTGTATGGATTCCTTAATCTTGATGGTGCCTTTTAGGCAGCTGGTGTAGTAGCTTATTGAGTATAATCATCTATTCATTGAAAAAGAATGATATAACTTGATGAGGGCACTTGTTAGAGGCTGGTGAAACCTTCTCCATCTCTGTACTTGCCCTCTTCAACCTCCACACTCAGCACACTCAGCAACTGCACATACCCAGGCTTGATGAGTTAGTTTACTCCAGAAGGTATTAGAGCCAGTTTACTCCATCTGACTCCAACAGAATGAGGAAGAGAGTAAATCCATGCTATCTATAGTATTACTGCATTTTTATTAGTTCTTGAAGTGACTTCAGAACCAGAAAATCCTAATATCAACAATAATAATGACATCTTTAGTAATTATGCTAATGCTCATAAGCAAATACTAGATGTACCTTTTCAGGAATTTGTTATGTACCTGACGTAATACTAAGTGTTTAAATATTTTATTTAACCTTATTCACTTATAAACTTGTTTTTTTTTTTTTTTTTTTTTTTTTTGCGGTACACGGGCCTCTCACTGTTGTGGCCTCTCCCGTTGCGGAGCACAGGCTCTGGACGCGCAGGCTCAGCGGCCATGGCTCACGGGCCTAGCCGCTCCGCGACATGTGGGATCATTCCGGACCAGGGCACGAACCCGTGTCCCCTGCATCGGCAGATGGACTCTCAACCACTGCGCCACCAGGGAAGCCCTAAACTTGCTTTTATTATTCCCATTTTACTGATGAGGAAAGTAAAGCACAGAGAGATTAAGGAAGTTGCCCAAGGCTACATTGCTAGTAAGAAATAGAACTATGTTTTAAACCCAAGACTCTGACTCTAAAACCTATATTCCTTAAAACAACAACAACAACAACAAAAACAAACCAAAAAAAACTATACAAGCTTTTTTTTTTTAATTTAGATTTACTAAATAGTTGCAAAGATGTTAAGGAGAGTTTATATTTATCTATCTATCTATCCCCTTCACCCAGCTCCCCCTAATGTTAACATCTTGCTTTACCATAGAACAATTATCAAAACTAAGAAAATCATATTGGTACAAGATAATTAACTTAAATATAGACTCTATTTGGATCACTGGTTTTTCTATTATGCCCTTTTTCTGTTCCAGGGTCCAATCCAAGATCCAGCATTACATTGTTGTGACTCATTAGTCATGTCTCCTTAGTCTCTGTGACAATTTCTTAGTCTTTCCTTGTCTTTTTTGACCTTGACACTTTTGATGTATTCTTGTCTTTATTTTTAGGATGCCCCTCAATTTGGCTTTGCCTCTGGATAGTAAACTGATAGTCTTAATTGCTATTTCTCTTAACAAAGATTGAATTCATTTTTTTGTATAATTAATTTATACTTGTGTGTTTGCTTTGTTGGACTGTATCACTTTTCATCCCTGGAATCCTGAGAAGCTACCCAAGGATTACATAAGTGGCAACATGCCTCCCACTGTTTCTTATAGAACTGGAGAACTCCATGCTGGAAGGACTCCTGCAGCCAGAAATATTTTACTTGTTTTTCCCCCCAGACAGTGCTTCAGTGACTCAGTGGGCTGGAGGTCTGTGAGGGATCTCAGATGTGCTTACACGCTCAAGTGGGTGCCTGATTCCTTTACTATCTGCCTCAAATTTCTTCGTGGCCCTCACTTGAGCCAGGGATTACAGAACTGAGTTTTAACTGTTCATACAAGGAATTGGTTATACCTTCTTTATCGTAAGACTTCTATAATAGGGGCTGAACAATACTAAGTTAGAGTGTATCTGGCCATCTTCACAGTTTTGGCAAAACCATTGTGGTTGCTGAGGCATGTAGAAAGAAAAGATAAGGAAGCATTTCTATTGAGATCTTCAAGCAAGTTGGCAAGGTCATGTCCCATGTATGCCTTAGGGAAGGTTTTTTTTCTGTTTTGTTTTGCTTAAAACCCTTTAATGGCTTGTCATGCCTACAGAATAATGGCCAAATTCCTTAGTCAGCCAGAAAAGACCCACCCATGATATCCCCAGCTTTCTTTTCTGTGCTCTCTCCCTGAGGCCTTGATCACAGGACTTATACAGCTGTGTTTATTTTTTAATGAAGGATGAAGTTCTCACTAGAAAAGAGGGGCTTAATAATTAATCTTGATATCTCTAAGTACCTAGTACTGATTTATAATAGATGCTTTATAGATGCTTTATAAATGCTTATGAAATGAGTGAATATCTGCATTGGCTACCTCTTTTGTTAGGTAAGTCAGCAGAAATGTAAGGAAGACATGAAAAGGGCTACTTTAATGATCAATAGAAGAAAGGCAAAACATGTGATTGTATCCTGCATGCTATTTTTTGCTCTCTCTCCCACTGGCAAGACAACTAGACTAAAATACATCTGCCTCAGTAACTGAATATGTTTTGCCACAAGGAGCTTGGGAATCACAGTATGATTTGAGATGTTGCAGATCTAGTCCCAGCTCTGACACTAAATAGCTATTGGGCAAATCCCTTATCTCCTTGGCCTCAGTTATTTTCTTCCCTGTGAAATGAACAACTTAAGCTACATGATTTTTAAGGTTCTTTCCAATTCTAACCTTTTATACTTTTCTATAATAAAGTATTTGTCTTATGTCAATCAGAAGGGGATCATGATAACTTTATCTAAAACTCTATACTTTGAACAAATGCAAGAATTTTTTTTTGCTACTAGTTATGCCTAGGGTATCCACCATGGCTTAATTGAAAAGTTCATGTATATCCTCCGACTGCTTTTTAATGGTATGAAAATGGTATCCCAATCACCAGTTCCAACATGTAAGATCAATATCAGGGTGCCTAAAATGAAGCAGTCCATGGCTATTATAATATTTCCAGGCTTACTTTACCTTTATCACACTTACGTGCTTGAAGATGTAACAAGGGACCTGCAATGCAATTCTGATGCTGACTGGCCAGAGTTAGTTCAGATTTTACAGATTAAGGGCACAGTCCCCTGCAAGACTGCCTTTACTTCAGACACTAACTGAAAGCTTGGGGATTCTCAGGCCACCTACATTTTTGACCAACTGGAAATAAATTCAGGCATTCCTACTACCTCCTCAGGTTTGATAATTCTCTAGAATGACGCATAGAACTCAGGAAAGTGTTATGTTTAATGTTTTACTGTAGAGGATATAAATCAGGCTAGCCAAAGGAAGAGACCCATAGGGCAGGATCACGGAGGGTCCTAAACACCAAGTTTACATGTCTTCAGGGTGCTTCACCCTCCCAATACATCAAGGTGCAGCACCAACCAGGAAAGCTCACCCAAGCTTTCGATGTCCAGAGGTTTTATTGGATTTCATTACTTAGTAATAATTGATTGAATCATTGGCCCTGTCAGTCTCCAGGAGGTCAGGCTGATCTCATGTGGTTCAAAGCTCCAACCCACTAATTACATGAGTGGTCTTTCCAGCATGGCCTGACCCCATCCTGAAATTATTTATGGGTCCACCATGAGTCACTTCATTAGCATAACTCAGGCCTGATTCCAGGGGCCCATCATGAATAAAAAAGACAAATCTATCATTTGGGAAATTCTAAGGGCTTAGAGGCTCCTGCCTAGGAACCAGGGGACAATGGCCACCCAAATTCTTTTTTATATTACAGGACCAAAGGTGGTATTACAATATTTTGTTTGCTGTTTTGAAATCTTAGAAACTGTTTCAATTCGCTAGTTATAAATTGTAAGCAATCTTCTCAAATTAGTGATAGGCTTATGTAATAAATCTACATAATGATCATACCAAGGAGTACTATTGTTGATTTTGGTCTATTACTGAGACTTATTTATATTAGATTGGCAATATGCCTTTAAAAGCAAAAACATACAAACAAAAAATCCCAGGTCCTGCCCCATACTGCAAGAACTATACACAATTTAAATTATTCACTGGAACTAAAAGCTTATTGCTAGATCTTTATTTCAAAGTGGTGCCCTATTCGGTGATAAACAATTGAAGACAACCAATACATTTTTCCAAGAGGCCGCTTAAGTGTAGGGTTGACGTAGCATCAAGTTTAACACCACACTGAGAGTGGAGAAGGCAGGAACATTTCTGAACCTCCATTATAGGCATGATTCATTTCTACAGAGAGTCTTAAATGAGGTGACTGAATCCTGCTAGGCATGTCTTAGTGCTCTTGCCTTTTGCTTTGTTTGACGTCATTTGTCAGCAAAGAATGATAGAAATGTGTGGTGTGAGTGGACAGAGTAGAGGTAGCCTGGATAGCGCTAACATCCAGTTTGCCACAGACATCCAGGGTCCCAAACAGTTTCACCTATAGGTCCTCCTGAACACTGAGGGCAGTGACAAGAACACCAGTGATTTTATTGGGAATGAAGCCAGGTCACCAGCATTTTCGTATACTCGTTATGATGTAGATCCTCATTTGGGACAAATAGAAAGAATGCGGTCACCACCTATGTCATTCTTTGGCAAGCTACCAGTGAGGCAGTAAGCAATACCTCAGTCAGTAGCATGGCAAGGAAATGCTCATAACAAACACTGTGATTCGTGAGAGTAATGTGAGTGAAGTGTCTTTGGTGGAGCAAAAGTTTGGGGTCAGTAGTGAGTCAAGGAGATGTTTCATGGATGGGTTGCCGTCACCCATTAAAAGGGATAGAATGCACTTGTGCTCATTGTAGAGATAACCAGGACTTACCCATAAAATAGGTGGAGGACGCAATCTGCTTCATAAAAGGCAGATCCCACAAGGCCGTGTAGCTCTTGTTAAGGATTAATGATAGCATGGCTCATGTTTCTTTTCTAGTAGAACATTTTGGCAAATTCTCAAAGTCTTCTTCTTATACTTTACCAAAAGCCATACACTTCAGCCACAAAGGAAGCTGATATAATTCACATTATCAACTATGAATTTTAAGGTAAGATAAAATGCTTTATAAAACACAGAAATGTTGCAGACAGTGCTTTTTTTTTTTTTACATCTTATTGGAGTATAATTGCTTTACAATGGTATGTTAGTTTCTGCTTTATAACAAAATGAATCAGCTATACATATATCCTCATATCTCCTCCCTCTTGTGTCTCCCTCCCACCCTCCCTATCCCACCCCTGTAGGTGGTCACAAAGCAGCAAAAGGATCCCCCTGTGCTATGCAGCTGCTTCCCACTAGCTATCTATTCTATATTTGGTAGTGTATATATATCCATGTCACTCTCGCACTTCATACTAGCTTACCCTTCCCCCTCCCCATGTCCTCAGTCCATTCTCTACGTTTGCATCCTTATTCCTGTCCTGCCCATAGGATCTTAATAACCATTTTTTTCTTAGATTCCATGTATATGTGTTAGCATACGATATTTGTTTTTTGTCTTTCTGACTTACTTCACTGTGTATGACAGACTCTAGGTCCATCCACCTCACTACAAATAAGTCAATTTTGTTTCTTTTATGGCTGAGTACGATTCCATTGCGTATATGTGCCACATCTTCTTTATCCATTCATCTGTTGATGGACACTTAGGTTGCTTCCATGTCCTGGCTATTGTAAATAGAGCTGCAAAGAACATGGTGGTACATGACTCTTTTTGAATTATGGTTTTCTCAGGGTATATGCCCAGGAGTGGGATTCCTGGGTCGTATGGTAGTGTTATTTTTAGTTTTTTAGGGAACCTCCATACTGTTCTCCATAGTGGCTATATCAATTTACATTCACACCAACAGTACAAGAAGGTTCCCTTTTCTCCACACCTTTTCTAGCATTTATTGTTGGTAGATTTTTTGATGATGGCCATTCTGATTGGTGTGAGGTGATACCTCATTGTAGTTTTGATTTGCATTTCTCTAATGATTTGTGATGCTGAGCATTCTTTCACGTGTTTGTTGGCAATCTGTAAATCTCCTCTGGAGTAATGTCTATTTAGGTCTTCTGCCCATTTTTGGATTGGGTTGTTTGTTTTTTTCATTTTGAGCTTGATGACGTGCTTATAAATTTTGGAGATTAATTCTTTGTCAGTTGCTTCATTAGCAAATATTTTCTCCCATTCTGAGGGTTGTCTTATCATCTTATTTATAGTTTCCTTTGCTGTGCAAAAGCTTTGAAGTTTCATTAGGTCCCATTTGTTTATTTTTGTTTTTATTTCCATTACTCTAGGAGGTGGGTCAAAAAGGATATTGCTGTGGTTTATGTAAGAGAGTGTTCTGCCTATGTTTTCCTCTAAGAGTTTGATAGTGTCTGGCCTTATATTTAGGTCTTTAATATATTTTGAGTTTATTTTTGTGTATGGTTTTAGGGAGTGTTCTAATTTCATTCTTTTACATGTAGCTGTCCAGTTTTCCCAGCACAACTTATTGAAGAGGCTGTCTTTTCTCCACTGTATATTCTTGCCTCCTTCATCAAAGATAAGGTGACCATATGTGCATGGGTTTATCTCTGGGTTTTCTACCCAGTTCCATTGATCTATATTTCTGTTTATGTGCCAGTACCATACTGTCTTCATTACTGTAGCTTTGTAGTATAGTCTGAAGAACAGGAGCCTGATTCCTCCAGCTCCGCATTTCTTTCTCAAGATACCTTTGGCTATTCAGGGTCTTTTGTGTTTCCATAAATATTGTGAAATTTTTTGTTGTAGTCTGTGAAAAATGCCATTGGTAGTTTGATACAGATTGCATTGAATCTGTAGATTGCTTTGGGTAGTATAGTCATTTTCACAATGTTGATTCCTCCAATCCAAAAGCATGGTATATCTCTCCATCTGTTTGTGTCATCTTTAATTTCTTTCATCAGTGTCTTATAGCTTTCTGCATACAGGTCTTCTGTCTCCTTAGGTAGGTTTATTCCTAGGTATTTTATTCTTTTTGTTGAAATGGTAAATGGGAGTGTTTCCTTAATTTCTCTTTCAGATTTTTCATCATTAGTGTATAGGAATGCAAGAGATTTTAGCGCATTAATTTTGTACCTTGGTGGTTTACCAAATTCATTGATTAGCTCTAGTAGCTTTCTGGTGGCATCTTTAGGATTCTCTATGTATAGTATCATGTCATCTGCAAATAGTGACAGCTTTACTCCTTCTTTTCCGATTTGGATTCCTTTTATTTATTTTTCTCATCTGATTGCTGTGGCTAAAACTTCCAAAACATGTTGAAATATAGTGGTAAGAGTGGGCAACCTTGTCTTGTTCTTGATCTTAGTGGAAATGGTTTCAGTTTTTCACCATTGAGCATGATGCTGGCTGTGGGTTTGTCATTTATGGCCTTTATTATGTTGAGGTAAGTTCCCTCTATGCCTACTTTCTGGAAGATTTTTCTCATAAATGGGTGTTGAATTTTGTCAAAAGCTTTTTTTTGCATCTATTGAGATGATCATACGTTTTTTCTCCTACAATTAGTTAATATGGTTTATCTCATTGATTGATTTGTGTATATTGAAGAACCCTTGCATTCTTGGGAAAAACCCCACTTGATCATGGTGTATGATCCTTTTAATGTGCTGTTGGATTCTGTTTGCTAGCATTTTGTTGAGGATATTTGTATCTATGTTCATCAGTGATATTGGCCTGTAGTTTTCTTTCTTTGTGACATCTTTGTCTGGGTTTTGTATCAGGGTGGTGGTGGCCTCGTAGAATGAGTTTGGGAGTGTTCCTCCCTCTGCTATATTTTGGAAGATTTTCAGAAGGATATGTGTTAGCTCTTCTCTAAATATGTGACAGAATTCGTCTGTGAAGCCATCTGGTGCTAGGCTTGTGTTTGTTGGGAGATTTTTAATCATACTCTCAATTTCAGTGCTTGTGATTGGTCTGCTTATACTTTTTATTTCTTCCTGGTTCAGTCTTGGAAAGTCATGCATTTATAAGATTTGTCCATTTCTTCTGGGTTGTCCATTTTATTGGCATATTGTTGCTTGGAGTAACCTCTCATAATCCTTTGTATTTCTGCAGTTTCCGTTGTTACTTCTTTTGCATTTCTAATTCTGTTGATTTGAGTCTTCTCCCTATTTTTCTTGAAGAGTCTGGCAAATGGTTTATAAATTTTGTTTATCTTCTCAAAGAACCAGTTTTTAGTTTTATTTATCTTTGGTATCGTTTCCTTCAATTCTTTTTCATTTATTTCTGATCTGATCTTTATGATTTCTTCCCTTCTGCTAACTTTGGGGATTTTTTGTTCTTCTTTCTCCAATTGCTTTAGATGTAAGGTTAGGCTGTTTATTTGAGATGTTTCTTGTTTCTTGAGGTAGGAATGTTTTGCTATAAACTTCCCTCTTAGAACTGCTTTTGCTGCATCCCATAGGTTTTGGGTTGTAGTGTTTTCATTGTCATTTTTTTCTAGGTATTTCTTGAATTCCTCTTTGATATTTTCAGTGATCTCTTGGTTAGTAAGTAATGTATAGTTTAGCCTCCATTTGTTTGTATTTTTTTACAGTTTTTTTTCCTGTAATTGATATGTAGTCTCATAGCATTGTTGGAAAAGTTACTTGATACGATTTCAATTTTCTTAATTTTACCAGTGCTTGATTTGTGACCAAATATATTATCTCTCCTGGAGAATGTTCTACGAGCACTTGAGAAGAAAGTGTATTCTGTTGTTTGGGGATGGAATGTCCTATGAATATCAATTAAGTCCATCTTGTTTAATGTATCATTTAAAGCTTGTGTTTCCTTATTTATTTTCATTTTGGATGATTTGTTCATTGGTGAAAGTGGGGTGTTAAATTCCCCCACTATGATTGTGTTACTGTCGATTTCCCCTTTTATGGCTGTTAACATTTGCCTTATGTATTGAGGTGCTCCTATGTTGGGTGCATAAATATTTACAGTTGTTATATGTTCTTCTTGGATTGATCCCTTGATCATTATGTAGTGTCCTTCTTTGTCTCTTGTAATAGTCATTGTTTTAAAGTCTATTTTGTCTGATACGAGAATTTCTACTCCAGCATTCTTTTGATTTCCATTTGCATGTAATATCTTTTTCCATCCCCTCACTTTCAGTCTGTATGTTTCCCTAGGTCTGAAGTGGGTCTCTTGTAGACAGTATATATATATGGGTCTTGTTTTTGTATCCATTCAGCCAGTCTGTGTCTTTTGGTTGGAGCATTTAATCCATTTACATTTAAGGTAATTATCAATATGTATGTTCCTATTACCATTTTCTTAATTGTTTTGGGTTTGTTATTATAGGTCTTTTCCTTCTCTTATATTTCCTGCCTAGAGAAGTTCCTTTAGCATTTGTTGTAAAGCTGGTTTGGTGGTGCTGAATTCTCTTATCTTTTGCTTCTCTGTAAAGGTTTTAATTTCTCCATCGAATCTGAATGACATCCTGGGTAGAGTAATCTTGGTTGTAGGTATTTCCCTTTCATCACTTTAAATATGTCCTGCCACTCCCTTCCGGCTTGCAGAGTTTCTGATGAAAGGTCAGCTGTTAACCTTATGGGGATTCCCTTGTATGTTATTTGTTGTTTTTCCCTTACTGCTTTTAATACTTTTTCTTTGTATTGAATTTTTGGTAATTTAATTATTATGTGTCTTGGCATGTTTCTTCTTGGATTTATCCTGAATGAGGCTCTCTGCACTTCCTGGACTTGATTAACTATTTCCTTTCCCATATTAGGGGAGTTTTCCACTATAATCTCTTCAAATATTTTCTCAGTCCCTTTCTTTTTCTCTTCTTCTTCTGGGACCCCTATAATTCGAATGTTGGTGTGTTTATTGTTGTCCTAGAGGTCTCTGAGACTGTCCTCAATTCTTTTCATTCTTTTTTCTTTAGTCTGCTCTGCAGTAATTATTTCCACTATTTTATCTTCCAGGTCTCTTATCCATTCTTCTGCCTCAGTTATTCTGCTATTGATTCCTTCCACAGAATTTTAAATTTCATTTATTGTGTTGTTCATCATTGTTTGTTTGCTGTTTAGTTCTTCTATGTCCTTATTAAACATTTCTCATGTTTTCTCCATTCTATTTCCATGATTTTGGATCATCTTTCCTCTCATTACTCTGAATTCTTTTACAGGTAGACTGCTTATTTCCTCTTCATCTGTTTGGTCTGGTGGGTTTTTACTTTGCTCCTTCACCTGCTGCATATCTCTCTGTCTTTTCGTTTTGTTTAACTTACTGTGTTTGTGGTCTCCATTTTGCAGGCTGCAGGTTCATAGTTCCTGTTGTTTTTGGTGTCTGCCCCTAGTGGCTAAGGTTGGTTCAGTGGGTTGTGTAGGCTTCCTGGTGGAAGGGACTGGTGCCTGTGTTCTGGTGGATGAGGCTGGATCTTGTCTTTCTGGTTGGCAGGATCATGTCTGGTGGTGAGTTTTGGGGTGTCTGTGATCTTATTATGATTTTAGGCAGCCTCTCTGCTGATGGGTGGGGTTGTGTTCCTCTCTTGCTAGTTGTTCAGCATAGGGTGCCCAACACTGTAGCTTGCTGGTCATTGAGTGGAGCTGGGTCTTAGTGTTGAGATGGAGATCTCTAGAAGAGCTTTTCCCATTTGATATTATGTGGAGCTGGGAGGTCTCTGGTGGACCAATGTCCTGAACTCGGCTCTCCCACCTCAGAGGCTTAGGCCTGACACTGGTCGGAGCACCAAGACACTGTCAGCCACATGTCTCAGAAAAAAAAGGGAGAAAGAAAGAAAGAAAGGAAGAAAGGTAGGAAGGAAGGAAGGAAGGAAGGGAGGAAGAGAGGAAGGAAGGAAGGAAAAAATAATTAAAATAAAAAATAATTATTAAAAATTAAAAATAATAAAAATTAATTAAAGAAAAGAAAGAACAAACAAACCAGAAAACAAATCCAGCAATGATAACAACCGCTAAAAACTATACTTAAAAATAAAAATAAAAAGGGACAGACACAACCCTAGGACAAATGTTAAAAGTGAAGCTATACAGACAAAATCACACAAAGAAGCATACACATACACACAAAAAGAGAAAAAGGAAAAATATATATCGTTGCTCCCAAAGTCCACTGTCTCACTTTTGGGATGTTTTGTTGTCTATTCAGGTATTCCAGAGATGCAGTGTACATCAAGTTGATTGTGGAGATTTAATCCGCTGCTCCTGAGGCTGCTGGGAGAAATTTCCCTTTCTCTTCTTTGCTCGCACGGCTCCTCAGCTTCAGCTTTGGATTAGCCCCATCCTCTGCATGTAGGTTGCCCGAGGGCGTCTATTCCTTGCTCAGACAGGACGGGGTTAAAGTAGTTGATTCAGGGGCTCTGGCTCACTCAGGTCGGGGGGAGGGAGGGTACGGATGCTGGGCGAGCCTGTGGCGGCAGAGGCCAGCGTGACGTTGCACCAGCCTGAGGCGCGCCATGTGTTCTCTGGCGGAAGTTGTCCCTGGATTGCGGGACCCTGGCAGCGGCGGGCTGCACAGGCTCCTGGGGGTGGGAGGTTTGGAGAGTGACCTGTGCTTGCACACAGGCTTCTTGGTAGCTGCAGTAGCAGTCTTAGTGTCTCATGCCCGTCTCTGGGGTCCGCACTGATAGCCGCGGCTCGCACCCATCTCTGGAGCTCATTTAGGCGGTGCACTGAATCCCCTCTCCTCGCGCACCAGGAAACAAAGAGACAAGAAAAAGTCGTCTCTTGTCTCTTCGGCAGCTCCAGACTTTTTCCCGGACACACTCCCGGCTAGCTGTGACGCACTAGTGCCCTTCAGGCTGTGTTCACCCAGCCAGCCACAGTCCTCTCCCTGGGATCCAACCGAAAACCGAGCCTCAGCTCCCAGCCCCGCCCGTCCCGGCGAGTGAGCAGACAAGCCTTTTGGGCTGGTGAGTGCTGGTCGGCACCGATCCTCTGTGTGGGAATCTCTCCGCTTTGCCCTCCGCACCCCAATTGCTGTGCTCTCCTCCGCAGCTCCAAAGCCTCCCCGCTCCGCCACCCGTAGTCTCTGCCCGCGTTGGGGCTTCCTAGTGTGTGGAAACCTTTCCTCCTTCACAGCTCCCTCCCACTGGTGCAGGTCCCGTCCCCATTCTTTTGTCTCTGTTTATTCTTTTGCCCTACCCAGGTACGTGGGGAGCTTCTTGCCTTTGGGGAGGTCTGAGGTCTTCTGCCAGCGTTCAGTAGGTGTTCTGTAGAAGCTGTTCCACTTGTAGATGTATTTCTGGTGTATTTGTGGGGACGAAGGTGATCCCCGCGTCTTACTCCTCTGCCGTCTTGAAGGTCCCCCAGTCAGTACTTTATTTCAGAAAGAACATCAACTCAACCTAATAACTGTATATACTGCACTGAAGAGTTTTGGTTTTATTTAAAAGTTGAATTCTTATGACTTTTTAAAAAGCTATGGGATTAAATGTTTCAATGGTATAAATGCAGTAATTTTTCATATTGTCGTAAAATGGTTTAGTTTTTAGACAATGATTGCTGGCCTCTGAGTCTTAACTGTATCTTAAACTAACAAAAGAATTTATTGTAATTTTTGATGATGATGATGCTAATACACCAGTAAATGACAGCCTTTCTGAGGTCTTAAGTGATGATTAATGGAATGCAGAAATGTCATTTTAATTGCATTCCCAAAATCATGTCAAAGAGACACATCAATGCCATGCTTATGCCAAACTTTTAAGGTCTAAATTTACCACTTCAAATAACTGAGTCTCTTACCTAAAATAAAATAAAATAAAATAATAAATTTAAAAAGATCCCCTTTCCCCAAACCCTACAACCCATTAATTCTGCTTCTGTTGGATGTTGAACATAAAAGTATCATGAACTTGATGAGTGTTGGCTATTCATTTATTTACGATATGATGTGGCCATTGCAGCAAATTGGGATGTTTTTCTGCATTACTGAGAAGACTGTATACCAATTCACAGTTAGGCACTCACTATGTGCCCAGTGCAGTGTAAAATAAGAGTCATGGTTTGTGACCTCCATGGACCATAAGGTTTCTTCTCATTCATTCTTTCATTTGGTATTTATTGAGCACCTGTTATATACCGCACATTGAACAAGGCACTTGGGATAAAGGAGTCCACAAGACAAAGTCTTTCTCTTGATAGAATTTACTGTTTAGTGGAATGGTATGTGCTTCTGAAACAGTTGAAAATTGGGTAATACATAACAAAGTGTGACAAGAAAGAACCATGTGGAGTATAATGATTGCACTAGATTGTTTCATAGAGGAAACAGATTTGGAACAGAGCTTTATGGCTAAGTGTTGAAAATCACATGGGAGTGAATTTGTTTGGATTTAGGCCAGTAGACTGTTGTCTAGAGAATGCTAATGTATACACTGATTTACAACTAAGGAAGACGAATTTCAGTTTGCTGCTTAGATACCCCAAAGAAAAATTAAAAGTGTAACTACATCTCTCCAGAGAATTAAGTTCAGAACGTAAAAAAAGAAATCTCAATGATTAACAAGTTGTCTTATCCTGGTGGCCAAACAACCAGACTGACTCAAGTGCTGCCAGGAAATGGAATTATTAATTAAATTGACTGGATAATCTGCGAGGCCTGATTTTTTTCCTGACCAGAAGTATATGTTGATTTCATTTTGAACTATACTCATATTATGCTTTAGATTTAAATAGACATTGGTTATAATCCTGACCCAGACTCTACCTAGTTATGTGTTCTGTGTCTCAATTTGTTCATTTGTAAAGAGTTTGTAACAAACTTACCCATAAGGTTACTGAGAGCCTTTGCATTTGGTCTGTGGGCTTAGGTTGCCTTTTTCAATGACTGATTTTCTCTTAAAAATGGTGGATTTTTTTTCTCTTTAAAGGGACACTCATTTCATTAAAAATTCCCATTACATAATAAATTATTGTGCTAGAGTCTAGAGAAGGCTTTAGAAAATCCTTCCGAACTTCTGTAGTAATAAACCGACTTTGCCTGTAGGAAATTTCTCTTTGGAAAAACATAATGTGTTTCAGGGCAGATGTTTTACTGAAACACCTTAACATCTGTCCTGAAACACCTTACTGCTACAGTCTGCTTTCGCTATTAAAACAGTGTTGCCACTAAGTGTCCATTGACAGATGAATGGATAAAGAAGATGTGGCACATATACACAATGGAATATTACTCAGCCATAAAAAGGAACGAAATTGAGTTATTTGTAGTGAAGTGGATGGACCTAGAGTCTGTCAAACAGAGCAAGTAAGTCAGAAAGAGAAAAACAAATACCGTATGCTAATATATTCCATATATATGAAATCTAAAAAAAACAAATACCATATGCTAATATATTCCATATATATATATTCCATATATATGGAATCTAAAAAAAAATGTTATGAAGAACCTAGGTGCAGGACAGGAATAAAGACACAGATGTACAGAATGGATTTGAGGACAAGGGGAGTGGGAATCTGGGATGAAGTGAGAGAGTGGCATGGACATATATACACTACCAAATGTAAAATAGACAGCTAGTGGGAAGCAGCCACATAGCACAGGGAGATTGGTGCTTTGTGACCACCTAGAAGGGTGGGATAGAGAGGGTGGGAGGGAGACGCAAGAGGGAGGACATATGGGGATATATGTATATGTATAGCTGATTCACTTTGTTATAAAGCAGAAACTAACACACCATTGTGAAGCAATTATACCCCAATAAAGATGTTAAAAAACAACAACAAGAGTGTTACCAGCAGTCAAACAAAATAGTTTTTTATTCCCAAAACAGTGCACCTCCAATACTACAACTGATTTCCAACCAGTTGTTGTCTCTTTAAATCATAGGTGAGTTGTTAATAATTATCTTAGTCATGACATTTTAGATAAACATTTTTTGATTAGGGTGAAAATATCTTATGCATCTCTTGTTGCTAATGTTTAGAGCATAACCAATATTTCTTTAGCCTAACTATGGGTTTAAGGTAGATAATCATAGCTAGAAAAAACCAGAGTTTACAATACTGCTAAAAGCATAATTCAAAGTAAAATGCCTCAAATCATTTTTATAACAAGGTAGGACATATAAAGAAACATACATATTTTCATACACATTTTCTTTTTCTAAGACCTAAAATTTTTTCCTACCCATTTTTTATTTTCAATGTTGCCTAAGAACAGAAATGATCGACTAAGGATAACAATTAGAAGTGTGGATTAAAAAGTAATTTTAAAAAAAGATTCAAAAGGGTATTTGAAGACCAGTCAAAAGGATGAGAGGAAAGAGACTAATAAAATGATAATCATGCCATTTATCATGGGGTAGATAAGAAGAAGAAGAAAAAAAAATGATGCTGAGCTTTGTCTATTCTATCACTTTACATCTATTAGTTAATATTAAAAAAAATACCTTTCCCTTCTGGATAAGTAGCTCTCCTCTTTTTGACAACCGTCCTTCTGAGCCTAAGTTGGTACCCAACTCATATGACTTACCTGTCAGTTGCATCTGTTGTTATGGCACAAGAGATTTGGAGCAATATATTTATAAGCATATGTTCCCGATTTAAATAAAAGTTACTAGTGAAAGTATATTAATAGAAATACCGGGTGAGAGAGTGCTAGAATCAGATAGAAAGACAATTAGACATAGGAAGACAGAAATAGAAACCTAGAGATTTAAAAATGAGACCTACCAATGCCAGGGAGACCAGTACATGAATCTTTATTCACCATCTCCCACTCCTCAAATCCTGACTCCATCACATTTTAGTTGGGTGACCTGGGGCAAACCGCCTAACTTCTCAGTGCTTCAGTTCCTTCATCTTAATATAGGGATAATACTGCTTTCCTCAAAGAGTTAACAGGTTTAAAAATGATATTAGGTATAAAGTGTTAAAACAGTGCTTGGAACATAGTGACTACTCACTAAATGTTAATTGTTATTTTCTTTTTATCTTCTTGTTCATGAATGTGACATAGCACTACTGGTCTCATTACTGGGAATGGTAAAGATCAGAGGCTTTGAAGCCAGATAGACTTGGATTTAAATCCTGCCTCTGCCATTTACCAGCAGTGCAAACTTGGGCAAGTTAATGTCTTTGTGATTTAGTTTTCTTATCTGCAGTATCAGAAAAATAGTGACTACCGTTGGAAGTTTTGTTAATATATATCTAGTGCCAATATGACTTTTCCTTTCCCTTTCCCTTTCTACCCTCCATTGAAGACAGATTGGGATTCCATTATTCCTACTATGCCCAAGCCACCTTAGGCGGGCCTAGTCTTCCTGTACCACTCTTGTGAC
This sequence comes from Neophocaena asiaeorientalis asiaeorientalis, assembly GCF_003031525.2. Classification (NCBI taxonomy): domain Eukaryota; kingdom Metazoa; phylum Chordata; class Mammalia; order Artiodactyla; family Phocoenidae; genus Neophocaena; species Neophocaena asiaeorientalis. The sequence goes on from NW_020185328.1 coordinate 11,058,331, forward strand.
TGGAGGTGTCAGACACTGAAAGGAATATCCAATGGCTAGCAGTAGGTGGCTTCTCTAAAATTAAATCAAACTGATTACCAGTGAGTTTGATTTAACAGTGGTTGAATCTAGCAACTTATGTAGAAAGTGCGAGAATGGCACAAGCTCGCTTTTTTTTTTTAAATGGTAGTAAACATTACATTCTTGTTCAAAGAATGAGATAAATTTTTAGACAATTTTTGAAATCTTTTCTTTGAGTTATACTTGATGTACAATATTATGTAAGTTACAGGTGTACAATACAGATTTTTAAAGATTAGACAATTTATCTGAATGAAGGTAAAAATTATTTTATCAGTGTTCCAAAAGAGTTTTTCATTTTGACTTTTTCAGTTTTGTTTTGTCTCCTTTGGAATTACTGTTTGCATTATGTTTTGATTTGGTTCAAATTCAAAAACTTTAAAAAGGTAAGTCTCTCTCACTCTTGTCCCATCCCTGACAGGCAACCACTGATATTAGTTTCTTATTTATTCTTCCAAAGACATTTTATGAATAGGCAGGTAAACATAAATATATGTATAAATTATTTTCCCCTTCATACAAAATGTAATATGTGCTTTCCTGCACCTTGCTTTTTCACCCTTAACAATGTGTCATAGAGACAGCCCTATTAGAATATATCAAGAGTGTCTCACATCTTTTTTTTTTTTTCTTACAGTACTTTCTTGTATAGATATACAACATTTCTTTTTTGTTTGCATTTTTGGCATTTATTTATTGATTTAAATTGAAGTATAGTCGATTTACAATATTTCAGGTGTACAGCAAAGTGATTCAGTTATATACTCTTACACATATTCTTTTTTCAGATTCTTCTCTATTATAGGTTATTACGAGATATTGAATATAGTTCCCTGTGCTATACAGTAGGTCCTTGTTGTTTATCTATTTTATGTATAGTAGTGTGTATCTGTTAATCCTAAATTCCCTATTGATCCCTCTCCCCCTTTCCCCTTTAATAACTGTAAGTTTGTTTTCTATGTCTGTGATTCTATTTCTCTTTTGTAAATAAGTTATTTTGTATCATCTTTTTACATACATATAAGTGCTATCATATGATATTTGTCTTTCTCTGTCTGACTTACTTCACTTAGTATGATAATCGGCACAAGCTTTTTAACCTCTAAGACAGAGAAGTCTCTGTTGTATCACCTTGAATGCACCCATTCCCCCTGCCTCCCATTTCCAAGCTCCCAAGTCCTTCTGGGATCTGGCCAGTGGAAATCTCTGTATCTGCATCTGTCCTCTTCACTCTCCCATATCAGTCTCAGTTTTGACCAGAGACTATGACCCTTCCCTAAGGACAGGAAAGATTTCTGGGGAAATGTTTGATTTCTAACCTTAAAAAAGTTAAATATTTAAAACTCAGTGTAATTAACCAGGTCTCTTTAAGTAAATAAGCACTTTTGGGCAGACTAAAACTTAATGGTCTGAAATATCTGAGGCATTCGTTGAAACACATGTCCACATAAGCTTTCTTTTATGTCTGTTGTTTTTCACTTTGAATCCTTGACTTGGATCTGGGGTTGTCAGGCCTGCTTTCTGCTTAAATCTCTGAACTTCTGTTCTTGAAATTGCCTATTTCTTCTTGTCTTTCTCACCTAAGCTGTGGGAGTCTTTTCCCTATTGTCCTGTGTAAGGTGGAGGAGAAGGATTTGAGAAAGTGAAAGACATAATTCCTATCCTCAAGACACTTACAATATAACTGAAGGACTACTATACATATACTGACATTATCTCATTATATTTTTCGTCTTACACTGATACTTTGTCTATCAATGCTCATGAAGTGGTGCCAAACATGATGGGAATGTATTTAGAATGAGAGATTACCAAGCTATAGAGAGCTTAGGGAAGGCTTCCTGGAGAAGATGGGGTAGGAAGGATAGAAGGATAGGTCATTCCCAGTGAGGGAAGGACAGGAAAATGACATGTTTTGGGCATTTATGAAATATTTGATAAAAGAATAAAGAAGTTGAAATAAGGTAAATGAATAAGTAAAAAAGTTGAGTCTGGAAGACCAGTTAGGAGCCTGTAATATAATGTTCTGGTTTTTAAATGAGAAGACACTGAAGAGGGAACAGGATGTGGGTTTGACGGACATCATCAAAGTGGATCAAAGAGCATATGCATTGGTGCTGCCTCAGGTTTGACATATGAGGCTCTGGAACTGGATGTTTATACCATGAAGTAAATCCACTGACAGTCATAAATCTGTGACTCTAACTCTGCATATATTTAGATGTATGAATATATTGATGTATATTTATACATTCATACATCTAAGTGTGAATAATTTGGAAACAAGCAGGGAAAAGTGAAGGTTATCTTACTCTACATATTCACTAAGAGTACAATTAATAAGAAGCTTATTTCCTATAATGTGCTAGGAGTTAGGATCCATTCATAGGCTGCATGCCAAGGAGAAACTAGCTGACATACTCCTGGAAGCACAGCTAGATAGTTTATCCAGATCACAGGAAATGATTGTTCCGTTGAGCTTTGTACTTACTGGACCATTTGTAGAATGTTAATTTTATTTCTGACCAGTGCAATTTTTAAAAGGAAGAATGAAACTAGGGTATAAGAGGTAGATAGCCAGGGGTTTGCAAACTGTGTTGTATGGGAAGCAGTTGAAGAAATGAAGAAAATATAAGACCAGCGTTATCTTTAAAGTATGTGAAAGGCTGACATTAAACAAGTGCACTTATTCCATGATGCTCCGGAAAGGAAAAATTAAGATACATAGAATAAATTTTAGCTTGTGATAATAGAGAATGTTCAACAACTCACACAGTTAAAATGGCAGAGATTCTTTCATGAGTAGTGCTGAGTCTTTCCCATTAGTTACTTAAGGACACCTGCAAGGGATTTGTGCTTTGTGGAGAAGACTGGACTAGATAAAGGAAACTTTCCTGTGTTCACTAAGATTTTGTGATTCTGTCTTCTCAGGTGAAGTGATGTAGACAGGTACATGTGTACATAATAAATGAAGCACATTTTGTTTTCCCTTCTCTCAGGATTAAATTATATTTTTGCTTTCTTTGAAACATGAACGTAGGTCTTAGTGGTAGCGATCACAAAATCACATAATCATTTACTGTAGCTCATGACTAGATTTGGGCAGAGAAACTTTAGCATAGTTCCTCAGACCCCTCTGACTCAGAGACATCAATCCTAAACCTTGTTTTATGGCCTCTGCCTTATTCTTGGCCTCTCATAGGGGCAAGTTGGATATATCTGTGTTAATCTGAAGGGAAAAAGAGAAGTACTTCTTCAGGCATTTTTACAACTGGAGCAGGGCTTCAATCCTGTCCCGCTTTCTTATTCCATCCCCACCACTGCCTCAGGGTGGACGGAGAGGTCGGCTGGAGCAGAAGATTCCTTGGCTGCCTTCTCTAGGCCTGGTTGTGGTGAGAGCTCTGTTCCCTCAGGCAAGTGTCTCTCTCAGTGTCTCCCACTCCCTAGGAAGCTTTGTTTACTCTCCTGAGTGAAGTTTGGTAAGAATATTGAACAAGTAAATTGCAGGGCCCTTAGGCAGTCTGGTGTAGTAATTAGAAGGACAAGCCCTGGACATGCTTTCATTCAGGCCCTGCCATTAACATGGACTGGTCCTTTATCTTATAGAACCATAGTTTCCTTATCTGTAAAGTGTAGATAACAATAGTACATATGTCATAAGGTCATTGTGAGGTTTATTTGACCTAATACATAAAAAGAGCTTTCCTAGCACAGGGCAGTACTCAGTTCTAATTTTAGTTATTATTTGTGGCTGTATCTCTTACTCATAGGTGGCATAGCATGTTGCTCTGGTTTACAGGAGACTTTCTGCCTTTCCCATGATTTAGAATCCCATAACAGCCAGCATGACCAGTTCTTATGGTCTGATGCTGGCCTGTGTTTTGTGTTTTGTTTTTTTTTTTTTTTGCGGTACGTGGGCCTCTCACTGCTGTGGCCTCTCCTGTTGCGGAGCACAGGCTCCGGACACGCAGGCTCAGTGGCCATGGCTCATGGGCCCAGCTGCTCCACGGCATGTGGAATCTTCCCGGACCGGGCCATGAACCCGCGTCCGCTGCATCGGCAGGCGGACTCTCAACCACTGTGCCACCAGGGAAGCCCTGGCCTGTGTTTTGATGGTGGTCCAGTTCTATGATAGAGTCTGCAGTTGTAGTAAAGATGTTCTCTTAACTGTATAGTTTGTTCTCATTCATTTATGAGTAAGTTTCTCTCATTGTAGCTCAATGCAATCTCTATTTGGATTGTAGAACATATCTTTTGATTGTATTCATTTCACATTTCCTATATTTTTTTCCTTAAAGAAATCACATGTGATATATATGTATGTGTGTGTGTGTGTGTGTGTGTGTGTGTGTATATATCTATATAAACATTTTATTTATTTAAAATTTTTGTTATATTTTGTATTCTGGGATAAATGTATTTTATTCCTTTGAAAAGTGTCAGAAAAAAAATATACAACTTGTTTTTTTTTTGTAAGGCCTAGCAGCAGGGGACTATGTGGACGTTTATTCCTAAGAGTTCTGGCATAAATTTTCCCTCTAAACAGACTCAAAAAAAGTGCAGGCCTGGGAGAAGATACTGGAATAGAAAATGAAAATACACGGATTCTACAAATGAACCTTCTCTAGAAAGATTAATATTTTGTTCTTTCAAGTATTATACTTTTTTTCTTCTCTATGCACTGTTTAGTTGAAAATTTTTCCCGCTCTTCATTTTGCACCTGATTTCCTCAGCCGGCATGAAGCAGCAAAGATGCATACAAAATATTATGGTTTAGGACAGTCCCATTCTAGGGGGAGCTATCTTGATATAGCATGCCCTGTTCTCTCACTTCTTTGTAACTGTCAATGTCTTTAGGCAGAGACAAAAATGTGCTGTCAATCGGACCATTGGTTAATCCTCTATCAACAAATCAAACAGAAAAAAAAATTTATTGTACAAGTGTTTGTATTTTGCAGCACTGATGTATACTTTAGGGGTAGACAACATTTCACAGCTGTTCTAGAGTTGTGGTATAAGAAATACCACGTGTTTTTGTCCGTTTCTCCCCGCGCTATAATATTTCTGTCTTACTTATCTCTGAATCATTCACCATGTGCAAATACTGTCTTAATTTTAATGAGTATTCAACAAATAGGAAATGAGTGAAATATTACCTTCTATATTCAACAATGTAGAAATTTATAAAATTCATGTATGGGAAAAGTTCATAGTTGAAAGATATATCCTGTTAGAGCCTCTACATTTCAATTTGTTACTTAAAAAAAAAAAATCTATTATTTGGGAGTTACACTAGAATAAGTTTTTTTCTCAAGGTTCTTGTAGTCACTGATGCAGAGATAAAATATTCTATTTTAAGAATAAATGCTAGAGTTAAATCACCACAAATATATTCAACTCTAAAAGTTACCTGTTGTATTGAGATGGATTCAGTGATTTATATAATGTATCTTTTCCAAAATTGCCATTAAGGCAATTTAAGTGAAAATGAAATGAAATGAAATGAAATTTCTAATTTGCAATACTCATAGGTGCTGTGACATTTAAAAATCATTCATCTATATCTGGTTCTTTACTCACTAGTTATCCAAATTAACACATAGATTGAACTTCTCAAACTTGGAGGTGTAATGAAATGGTTCCTTGGTAAAGCTTCCAGATGGACCATTGTCATCATCTGGTAAGACTGGATTGTAATTGCATAATCACAGTTAGCCCCCATCTCTGTGGTTATTCAAGTGCCAACCCTAAAGATCAGTCTCTGGATGACCATGCTATAAGGGACAATAATTTGCAAATCAGTGAACTGTACTTCTGTGTATGCTTTCAGTCCCCAAAGAAAGTGTCCCTGAACTAAGTCTTTTATGATGACAGAAAGGAGGAAAGGAATGGTCTGCTTCTTGGAATAAGAAAGCTATGTGTGAGGGGCTTCCCTGGTGGCGCAGTGGTTGAGAGTCCACCTGCCGATGCAGGGGACACGGGTTCGTGCCCCGGTCTGGGAAGATCCCACATGCCACGGAGCGGCTGGGCCCATGAGCCATGGCCGCTGAGCCTGCGCGTCCGGAGCCTGTGCTCCGCAACAGGAGAGGCCACAACAGTGAGAGGCCTGCGTACAGGAAAAAAAAAAAAAAAAAAGAAAGCTATGTGTGAAAATACCTGCTTTAGTGACTAGATGAGAACCATGTATAGTTGTCATAGACATTGTTCATGTGAAAATAGATGTTAATAAAATGCTAGAAAATGGCTTGGTATCTAAAGAAGTTGGATATTCTATCAGAAATGGTTTTTTGATTATGTATTCATTTACATTTCCTTAAAAAATGGTGCCAAGGAGAAATACAAACTCTAGCAGAAACAAAATTCAAAATTAGTGAAGTCTGAGTAAATGAAGTTTTGATGTACTAGAAAAATTGCAAAAACTCATTAATTACTGCATCTGTGATCATGTACCAGCAAATAGCTCTGCCTATGGTACCTTTTCTATGTCTTTATTATATTACTTACAAATTATAACTGTTTGCTTTCTTGTCAGTCTCTCATCATAGGGACTTCATTCATCTAATTCATTCAACAAATGTTGACCTGCCCTACTCTATGCCAGGTGCTGGGGATACAGCAGAGAGCCAGATAAAAATACATGCCTAAAAGATGATATTTTAGTGGCAGAGACAGAAGTAAAAACTAGATAAAGAAGCAAAACATATCATATGTTGGGATTTCTCTAAATATTGTTCTTTGCATCACTAGCATCTACCACAAGGCCTGGACATAGTAGACACTCAAACTACTCACTGCTGGCTTGATTTACTTTCGTGATTACTCAAAGGAACAGAATTATAATTCTTGAATTTACCATTGCTTTTAATTGTGAGCAGCCACTGGAGTGCTGATACCAGTCAACAAATATACAGACTTAGGGTAGGGGATGATGGAGTAACTTCCAGAATAAAACTTTAGTGACCATGGGCTCTATTATCTGTGATTAAAGTAGCCTGGTAGATTCATTCATTTGGTGACCTTAACAGTTCATATAATTGTACTATGGGGCCCAAATAAATGGAGATTTTATTTTAACACCTGTTTTGCTCTTTGCAGCTAGCAATGAACATAAACACTCTGGCCCATACACGTCTTTGATTTCATTATTTCTCTATTGTATTAATGTTGAGTGTCTTGAGAAGTATCAGGTTCATTCATTTATTTTTTCATAGAGTATCCAAACGTTTGGCCTTTCCACTTCTCAGTTAGAATTCTAATCATAAACAAAGATGACCAACTGTAACCTGCCAAGGTCCAATGGAAGATATTTTAGAAAATAACACATAATAGTTACGTGCCAGGTAGCTCTTGGAAACTAGATGAAAGGCTGCGTGTGTGATGAGAATCTGCGCACAGCTCTCTGGAATCCAAGTTCCGGTGGGCTGGCTGGAGAAGAATGCTTTCAGGGCTTGTGAGGTGACTGTTGATGGAGCCTAGGGAAAATGGTAGACATTCCTGTTCCTACCCCAACTCCCAACCCTCTACCAGGCTTATCAGGGCTGAAATTCCCCAGCAATTCTGCAGCACCTCTCTCACATACACATAGACATTCATAAATGATTAACAATAGCTCTGATTCTTTAGTACCATAGTACAGGCTTACCTTGGAGATTTTGTGAGTTCGGTCCCAGACCACTGCAATAAGCTGAATATCGCAATAAAACGAGTCATGAAATTATGGTTTCCCAAGGTATACAAAATTATATTTACACTATACGGTAGGCTATTAACTGTTCAATAGCATTATGTCTAAAAAAACAATGTACATACCTTAATTAAAAATACTTTATTGCGAAAAAAAATACTGACCATCATCTGACAACACAAGGTTACCACAAACCTTTAATTTGTAAGAAAAAAATGCAGTATCTGTAAAGCGCAATAAAGCAAAGAGCAATAATACAAGGTTTGCCCGTATATTTCAACAAATTACATGGGAAAAAAAGATACAGATTACAAAAGCAATGCACAATCTATCCAACAAATTAGTAAATTAGAGACAAACCAAAGGAGAAAATCAAAATCCTCTGTAGTTCTACTATCTGGAGTTAACAAAGGAAAATATTGAAATACACCCCAGGTTTTTTTTTCTATGCGTGCACAAAATTATGTATTTTTTTTTTCAAAATTGGGATCATACAGTGAATACAGTTTGGTAACTTGCGGGACTTCCCTGGCAGTCCAGTGGTTAAGACTCTGCTTCCACTGCAGGGGGCATGTGTTCGATCTCTGGTTGGGGAACTAAGATGCCGCACATGCCATAGGGCGAAGTTTGGTAACTTGCTTTAAAAAAAATTAAGACTGAAACACAAACATCAATGCTTTCATTTTTTCCCATTACATGAAATTACCATAATTTATCCTTTGTTGCATACTTGGTTGTCCTGAATTTTCAATAATATACTATTGTCAACAATATACTATGATCTTTCTTTTACATGAATACTCCACCCACATCTTTACTGGTGGGTAAGTGGTTGGTGCTTCTCCCAAGCTAGGCCCTAAAGCAACCTCTCTTCCAGGTTGGGGCTGGGGGTCAAGGGAGGGAGAGAGAGGGAGTGCCTGGCCACTGCCCTGGTGTTCTAGAGAGAAGCCTGGGTACTGGCTGCCCTCAGCAGAGGACTCAATGGCTTTTCACGGCTGGTGACCACAATGCTGCTTGCAGGAAGGGAGGAGAGTCAAGTCAGAGTAGTGTGTGTCATGTAATTCAGGCGTTTTTTTTTTTTTTTAATTTTTATTTTATATTGGAGTATAGTTGATTAACAATGTTGTGTTAGTTTCAGGTTGTTTCTAAACTAGGCCCAGCTGTTCCATGCAATTGCACCAAGCATCTTTGTTCCTGACTACACAGAGCCATGTCTTGGCTGGGCTCTGAGATCTCCAGGAACACACCTAGTCATAAATAGGAAATGCATTCACTTAATATTCATGAGGCAAGAGGAAGATTGATTCCTTCATTCTTGAACCAAAAAAACCCTCCCAAAACTCAGCAAATAGACTTTAAGTTCTATAAGGGCAGGAAATGTCTGCTTTGTTTGCCACTGTGTCCTCAGTGCCTAGCACATTTCCTGGCACATAGCAGATAATCAACACATATTTGATGGGTAAAGAAAAAATAAGAAGTGAAAATATTGGGTTGGCCAAAAAGTTTGTTCAGGTTTTCTTGTAAGATGTTATGGAGAACCTGAACGAACATTTGGCCAACCCAATATCTCAATCCGATAGCCAATTGGGGCTTGGCTCTGCTTTCTTCTGAGAGAAACAGGGCTCATATAGGCTTACTTCTTCAATCCTGCTGGCTAACTTGGGGAGTAGGGATATAGGGACTAATTTTCTCTGTGTTTGATACATTTTTGATACTTTGATACATTTTTCCCCTACAAAAGGACCCATAAAGGAAAGAACCATTTCCCAAAGGATCTGTGTGGACTGCAAGATCTTGTTCCTTTTAGTGGCAACAAACCACCTTGGAATCCTTTACTAGTGGATGGTGTTGTGTTAAAACTTTTAGAAGCATTCTAAGCCTCAAAATATTAGACCTCTGTGATGGATGAGCAGATGTTTCTCTGATGACTAGTTGCTGTGCTTCTAGAAATAGCCTCAATGAATAAAAAATAATACAATTTTATTCATTTCAGCACTTACTAAGGACATCTTAGGTCTCAGCTTTGTACCAGATATTAGAAATAAAAATAAAAAGAAGAGATGATCATAGATATACAGGATAATACAGGCAGTGTGGCAAGTGATACAACTGGGTATAGACAGGGTGCTGGGGCAGCACAACTTGCTAATTCATCTCAGTGAAGTCGGGGAAAGTTTCATGGAGGTGAGCCCATTTTGACATGGGGTTTGAAGGATGGGTAGGAGTTTGTCAGGCAGAGAAAGGGGGAGTAGAAGTTCAAACTGAAGAGACTTACACAAGCCAAAGTTCAGAAGGGAATGGTGCATTTGGGACAGATGAGGCCTTTACAGCAGTTGGAGCAGAGGGTGTTGGCAGAAGAGATGAGGTTTAGAGGAGGATTTCAGATGCATCATCAAGAAGGCAGTTAAGGAGTTTCTACTTTGTTGTGTAGATAATGAAGGTTTTGGTAAGGGACATTTTTCCTTCAACCATTAGTATCACCAGGCCAAAATAAGATATTTCTTCTTGATAATGATCCATCAAGAAGACCAAGAAGACTTGATTTTCCTTTCATTTGGGTTTTAGGCTTTTACATCTTCTCTTAATCCTGGTGGCATAATAATCTAAGTCTCCCTTAAGTTTTCAGTTTTACCTTTTGTTCATTTATTTGTTATTTGTTTTTATATCCTAGGTGTTTTCAAAGATATCTTGTTTGCTCTGCAGTTGTTCATTTAGAAGTTAAAGCTGGGCTTAGTGATTAGACCAGTTCTAACCTATAGCTGGGATCATTTATGGAACTTATTCTACAAAATGATCTCTTTAACATCACGAGTGGTCAGGAAATGGACACATGAGACCAAAATCTACATTGTTATTGTTAAGTCTCAATGGTAATGAAGAGGGGAACCCACTTCCTCAAAGCCCTTAGGAAATCTCATTGCATTTTGGAATATTTTAGCCAAGTTAAGGCTAGGGTAAGAGATGAAGGAAAGGGAATATGAAAGAGAAGACATTAGTATCATTGTAGTTACCAAGCAGAAAATTTTAAAAGTAACATTCCAGAACAATATAACATACCATGTGCAAATTAGTATCAGATGCTCTAAATAATTTTTTTTAAACTCTATAGTTTATCCAAACTTTAGCTTATCTATACTTAATTTGCATAAGTAAATTTTAGTTTTTTCATTGAAATTTACAAATGTGTGTTGGCTTTGAATTTTCTCTTCCCAGAAGTAAGAAAAGGTCTGTTGCTAGGATCAGTGTTTGTCCTCTCTTGGGTCATTCTATTTGTGCACATTTGACTTGCCAGATAAGTTATTATTTTTGTAGTTCTGATGTCAGTTTGAATTCAAAGGATTCAGATGTCCACATCAATGTTTCTGTGACTGTTCATTTCTTTTTCTCAGTATTTTGCAAAATAACATCACTTTGTGGAAAGTGAAATGAATAGCATAAAGCAGTTTGTTCAGTTAAAAAACTATAAGACTGGGCTTCCCTGGTGGCGCAGTGGTTGAGAGTCTGCCTGCCGATGCGGGAGACACGGGTTCGTGCCCCGGTCCGGGAGGATCCCGCATGAACGTATAGCTGATTCACTGTTATACAGCAGCAACTAAAACAACAATGTAAAGCAATTATACTCCAATAAAGATGTTAAAAAACAAAACAAAACTATAGGACTGAGAAAATGTCTCTCAGCTGATTTCCATATTTTGTTTTGCAGGTGACAATGGCCAGCATTGGAATGAATAGGCAAGATTTTATGGGTGCCTGTGAAAGAACCCTTTTTACTCTTCGAATGGCAACCTGGAATCAAATCTTAGATCCCTGGGTGTATATTCTTCTACGGAAGGCTGTCCTTAAGAGTCTCTACACATTTACCAGACGCTGTTGTGGAGTACATATCATCAGCTTACATGTTTGGGAGCTTAGCTCCATTAAAAATTCCTTAAAGGTTGCTGCTATTTCTGAGTCACCAGTTACAGAGAAAGTGACTCAGCAAACAAGCACCTAATTCAGTAGGATGGTAAATCAGTGTAGGTCTAGGACCAAATTAAGGAAAGTTTTGGCAATATTTCAGTTAATGTATGAATATAGAAAGCCTAACTGGAAAAATCAACCCTCAGCCAGATAGTTTGGGGGGCACTTTTGTCAGATTTGGCTTTTGAAATTTGTTAAATTAACTGTATAGTTGTGCATTTTCACATGTTTTTGTCAACTGGAGGTAAACATGATGAACTAATGCCACAGGAGTCAAATTGAAAACAATTTTGGGCTTATCTGTGTTATTGATGCTTTTGGAACAAGTAACTCTCTTGAAGGCTGTAGCATTTACTTGGCCTACTACCTGTGCAGTGAAATGGCGATTTGGGGGTGTCACTGCTCTATAACAGTTCCTTATAGACTAGGCACAGTGAAGCGGAGCGCCCTCTTTTGATCTGGTCTGTTTTACCCCAGATTATGTAGCCTCAATTAGTGTGTTGTCATGTCACAGTGGATTCGTTGTGGCTTTTTATAATGACTTCCACGTACGTGACGTGTGGCTGTCAGTTTGCCTGATCTTGGGAGCCTGTTTAGAATGAGCCTATCCTTGTTATATTTGACAGATATGACTGCTTGCATTTATTATTATGGAGGTCAAGTGTTGTTTGAAGATATTCTTGTTAAGTCATAGTTTTCAAGTAATCACCATTTCCTCTGAAAATTCTAGTGTATAGTCAATACTTTTTAGAGAAACAAAGGCTCTGTGAGCACGTATATAGGTGACATGCATTATAGCAGTTCCTAAGAAGCTCTGCCATGGATAATGCAAACCAGTAGAACTTAAACCCCAAGTGATGGGTGCAAAGAACATTGGCAAATGCTCTTTACCTTTAGAGTCATTGACACAGTGTCATTTCTATGTCAGGGAACAAAAGAAACACAACCTCTAGAGAATAATATTCAAAGACCATCTGCAGCTAGTGTGGTTCTTTCCACTTACACACACACACAATACACACACACACACACACTCTCACAAACACACAAAGAACATCAGAAATTTCAGTTGAAGAGGGCTCCTTAAATCTGTAATGTGGCATCTTCTAAAGCCTGTGCTACCAGTGCCAAGGAGAGGGTTGGCAATTAACAGGCATTTTGAGACCCTTATAATGGCTAACCAAGAGATCAAGGGTTGAAATCTTTCCCCAAATTTCTCAGTGATATTTAAACTTTATTTTTGCTTGTTTGTATAACTTAACCCAAAGAATTTTAGTAATCATTCAAAATGTCGTGGGTCTATCACAGCATAGGGTAGCTAGTTCTGCTTTATAATAGGGAAATGCATTTCTGTAGAAAGAGTCCCTTCATTAACTGGGGTCTGTTTTAAAATTAATCTTCCCCATGAGACTGATTTTAGACTCTCTAGGAAATCTGTGCAGTTCAATTAGACTTAAATTATTCTTTTCACAAATTTTTGCTTTTGAATGGTAATTTACATTGGAAGTTATTGTTAACTTTGGTCAAGGTTGGTAAATTCTAATTAATACATTAAAAGAAACTGGGGCTTCCCTGGTGGTGCAGTAGTTAAGAATCCTCCTGCCAATGCAGGGGACATGGGTTCAAGCCCTGGTCCGGGAAGATCCCACATGCTGCGGAGCAACTAAGCCCGTGCGCCACAACTACTGAGCCCGCGTGCCACAGCTGCTGAGGCCCGCACGCTTAGAGCCCGTGCTCCACAACAACAGAAGCCACCGCAATCAGAAGCCCGTGCACCGCAATGAAGAGTAGCCCCCGCTCGCCACAACTAAAGAAGGCCCGTGCACAGCAACGAAGATCCAACGCAGCCAAAAATAAATATTTTTTAAAAAGAAAAAAATTAAGCAAATAGCCTCAGTGAAGATTTAAAGACAGCTATCTTTTTTTCCAATGAATTTAAAGTAGGGCAACATACATATACACACTGGCATATGATATTCTTAGTTTATGACCAGTAAATGATGAATCATACAAATGCAGGTCATTCTCATATATAGAGTACTGAGTAGGTGCTTGATACTTGCCAAAACTGGAAAGAATTTCTTGGTGCAAATGAGCATGGATGTGCAAAGTTTTTGTGCATTTTTAAACTGGCAATTACATACTGGTTATTTTAAGATATATATATATATATCTTCAGTGTATATACTTAAAAAAAAGCCATTGCAGTTTGTTATCGTTGTTGTATTACATAAATGTTCTCATGTGTTTTAGGAGCACTTAAAGACTAAAAGAATTTGTAGATGGTTTAGAGGAGATATGTATTTCCTACAGTTGCTTGAGAGAGCGTTGGCGTTTTGTGAGATGAGGCACAAGGAACCAAAGCTCCATCCTTTCTCCTCAGGCTGGGTAGCATGCTGCAGTGAACACTCCCATAGAGCCTGATCTGGGAGAGATGTGGAGGAGAAACCCTCATTCAGAGTTTTAGGCCTCTTCTCCTTGTGGCTTCTATTCAAATGACAGAATTGTTTATCTATATCATGACCCTTGGCCATTATGTCATTCTGGCCATGTGTGTCTGCATTGAGGAGATATTGTGACATGCCCATGTGTGGGAGAGTATGAGCTTAGCATGCAAGATTTTGGGGAGTGACAGGGTGGTCATTCTCTGCATAACCTGGAAGGGTTATCTCTATTATCTGAGCATAGGTTTAGGGTAACTAAATTGGTTTTATGATGCTGTTAAACTCAAAAAATAAACACCAAAAATTGAAAAAAATATTAGTCAAAAAATATGTGTGTTTACATTGTGTTAGGCTTTGTTTGTCCACAGAAAATGAAATAAAGTGAACACAACAATATGCATATCTGACTTCAGAATTTTATTTCTGTTATTATATGTACTTCAGTGTAGTTTGTCAATTTATTGTATAAGGAATAATAAATGGAGCATCTACCAATAACTTTCATATATTTGTTCAAAGTACTAGAAGTAAATAGAGTTCAGCACATTTACCAGTTTTGAAGTTTTACACTCTATTTTAAAATTTATCATTAGACCATCAGAGTAACTGAATTTCCCTTCTCATTGGATAAAGTAGTAGCTAGGCAAGTTCACATGCAATTTGATCAAATTATTTCTGGGGAATTACATTACTCTAGGCAAATTACTTGAAAATACCAGACTTTTTTCTGATGTTAGTGAACTTTAAAAAAAATGAGACCAAAAAACCCCCAACAGCACATGGGTTTTTATGCTTGTGAATGCAGAGACAGATAACGCTGATTCATAATTAGCTGTAAGTATATCCCCAAAACATCAGATTTTTTGCTGATGGATTTTAACTAGGTGATAGAAATATGTTCTTTAAACATTTTTTCTAAAGGCAGAAAGTTGCTTCTAACTATCTGTATTGCTGAAGTGGAAAATATTTAAAAGTTACACACACACACACACACACACACACACACATATACACAGATATATCTGTCTTGTAAAACAGATGGTCTTCTTTGATCATTGTCAGTCTTAAAATGAAAAACTTACTTTAGTTTTGTGCTAATCTGAGTTTAGAATCCAAATAAGATTATTTGTTAAATAAAGTGTGAACTTTTTGTGAAACGTATTGCTAGCATCACCTATATCACCATTATTGCTCTAAATTCATTGTCTAAGGTGAGAATATAAAGGATGGGAGTGTACATTTTCCTGCTTCTTCATCTGGAGGTCAGAATATTTTACCACCTGGTAAAGAATAGTGTTGGACTTCAACTTGCTATTGACATATTTTAACAGTAGATGAAATGTGTTACGTGAATAAATGTATTTTGTTCTCTTCATACTTGTTGGATCGTATAAGAGAGTAAAGAGTGATATGTGTATTTTGTGGCTTCCATCAGTATGCAACTCATGTAATTTTAGTGCTTTGACTACTTTAAAACTTTAAACAAATGATTTTTAAAAAATAAACTTGGACTGGTGTTTATCAAGAGTGGTTATTTTTAGGAAGATCATATAAAACTTGGAACTCTTGAACCTACCTAAACTTCCATTTTCACCTGCTATTAGATGGGAAGAATTTCAGCTTGTTTTCCATTATTACCTTTTGCTATCCCTTTCCTGTCCACTCTTCTGTGACATCTGCTTTCTTTCTTTTACCTGTGCCTCATTTTATGTAGGTAGGTCATAATTCTGATGGGAATCTGATCATTTCCAAAACAGAGTGGCCCAAGTATACCTGTGATAACAAACAACCCACAAATCTCAGTGCCATAAACCCAGAAAAGTTTGTATCTCACCTGTGGATGCTGTCCACTCAGAAGGGGAGCTCTGCTTACTGTAACCACTCAGAGACCTCAGGGGACAAAGCAGCCATCATCTTATATGTTGCTGTCTGCAGTGCTAAAGGGAACAACAGCCTGGTGAATCATGCACTGGTTCTTAGAGCTTACACCTGGAGGTGATACATATTACTTTTGCTCACACATTTCTGGCCAAAGCAAGTAATATGGCCCCACTAACTTCAAGCAGGGCAGGTAAATGCAATACTGTAAAATGTCCAGGAGGAGAACTGAAAATAATTGGTAGATAGCACTAGTGATTTCCACATTAGGTAATTTTTTTTCATTATTGCCTTTCTAACGGCATTCAAACTGGAACCAGGTTTAAAAAAAATTTTTTTTTAATTTAGAAACGTCGTGGGATTAAAAACATTTAGGTCTCATTCACCTAAGAATCTTGTAATCTATAAAGATAAGACAGAATAAAAAGTGAAAAACTTGGTTCTTAAAAATGCAGGGAGTGGGACCTTTCTGTACAATGCCTAAGAATAGCTTAGTTGCAACACTGTCTGAAATAGTTGCTTTTTTAATAAATGAGGATATTTGAAATTTATTTTTGCCTTTGCATTTTCAGTCTCCTTATAATTGAATATCTTGATACCTTGATATACTCTTTGCCATTGAATTTTATTGAACTGTCAGAAAACCCAAAGTAGTATAATAGCACTAGAACAAGATTAAACTACATTTCTTTTCTTTTTCTCCAAGTCTCTTCATTTTGAACCCAAACATGACAGTATATGAAATGAATCAGAAACTTGGCTAAATTTAAACCTTAGGAATCTTGAGATGTAAGTTCATATACACCAAGTGTCCTGTTCAAAGATTCTGTAGGAAGTTATTGCAAAGAATTTCCAGCAGAGCTGTCTTTCTGCCCTGCAAAAATATCAACTGAAAGTAATATGATAAGGATATGATACGCAATTATGAAAAAGTAGTTGGAAGGCTTTTACATTATCAAAAATCTCATATTTGTTAAAGTATACTTTTTAGTTAATAATCTAGTTTGTGAAAGAATAATGAAAATACTGTTTTATATACATCTTATTCATAAAAAGGAAAGGTAGAATTATTGAAATCTAAAGGAACTATATTTTGGATTTGAAGTGCCCTTTACAATTTTACTTAGGATGTAAACTCAGTCTTAGAGTTTTGTATTTAATTTCATTTGAATTATTTTTAGTGTGTGATTGGTAAACTCCAGGTTAACAAAGTGCATCCTGCCGTTACGGTGCTACCTTTCCCACGTTAAAGGAGGCAATTCAACACTAGTATACACCAACATCATCTTAGCTTTAAAAAATGAGATCATGTGAGACATCTATTGTGTTCTGCACTTCTTACTTTCAATTGTCCATGTCAATATATTCAGAATACTCTTCTTTAAAAACTAAATAGTATTATATAATATAAATGTGCCATAACTTAAAGAAACAATTTTCCTATTGAAGGAGAGTTGTTTTTGTTTCCAGTTATTTCCCTTTTTTAAATAATGCTATTTTGATATGCATACCTTTATACTTTGTGTGTATGTTGTGGAATTGCTGGCTTAAGACATGCTCATTTTCAATGTTCATATGCATTGCTAAATTGTGCAGTGTGTACAGCCATTCTCTTCTAAGAGAAGATGCCCTATTCCTGACATCACCACATCACCTACCATGTATTCCAGCAATCTTTTTTTTTTTTTTTTTTTTTTTTTTTTGATCTTTTCATGACAATAAAGTCACCAATCTTATTGGTAAAAAGAAAGCATATTTAAGTCATCCTTTAGGTTACTTGCATTTCACTTTGCTAATGAAGATGAGCATGTTTTCATACATTTATTAGTCATTTGTGCTTCCTCTATAAATTTCCTGTTCCTGACCTTTATCTATTTTTAATACACTCATTGTTTCCTCTTGACTTGCAGGAAGACTGTGTATATTAAGGATATTATCTTTGTCAGCTTGTGCTGCTCTAATGAAGTACCATGGACTGGATGACTTAAACAACAGAAATTTATTTCTCACAGTTCTGGAGGCTGAGAAGCCCAAGATTAAGGTGTCAGTCAGTTAGATAACTGGTGAGGGCTCTCTTCCTAGCCATCTTCTTTCTGTATCCTCACATGGCAGAGAGAGAGAGAGAGAGAGAGAGAGAGAAAACAAACTGTCTGGTCTCTTCTTATAAGGGTACTAATCCCATTATGAAGACCTTGCCTTCGTGACCTCATCAAAACCTAATTACCTCCCAAAGGCCCCATCTCCAAATACCATTACATTGGGGGTTAGGGCTTAAACATAGGAATTTTGTGGGGTGGGCAGACACAATTCTGTCCATAGCAGGTATTAATACTTTTTGATATATGTTACAAATACTTTTGTACCAGGCTGCCATTTTCTTCTGCACTGAAGGTGTCTTTCACTATGTAAGAATTTTACATTTTTACTTAGGTAGAACTAACCTTTTATGGATTCCTTCTTTTGTTTCTTGTTTAGAAAGTCTTTCTGTCCTCAAAGGTTATAAATATATCCCCCTATGTCATTTTCTACAATTCAAGTTTTGTTTTTTATCTTTAAATTGTGTAGTTTTCATGGAATTTATATTTTTATGTCATGTGAGATGGGTATCTAAATTTCCTTTTTAAATCCCAGATGTATAACCAATAGATCCAACATCATGCTAGCAATTTCAGATTTTTTTTTTTTAAGTTATATTCTTGAAGACTTATCTTGGGTAGATTTCTATTAGGCTTTTTGAAATACTGCACTCAGCCCACCTGGCCTCTATTATTAACTCAGGATGGAAAACAGTTGTCTAAACCACACAAAAGTAATACTACCTTTAGTATTCAACAATACCACTAAGACCTATCACTACTAGGACTCAGCCTTTCAATTGTTTTTCCAGAAAAGAATACAATTTTATGTACTGCCATTTTTCCTGTTTGCCATATGTTTTCTGTGACCATCAACAGTTTCCAGCTTAAGGTTAAGCGGGTTAATGAGGAGGTGTATTATTTTGCTGGGGCTGTTATAACAAAGGACCACAGACTGGGTGGCTTAAACAACAGAAATTTATTTCTTCACATTTCTGGAAGGTAGAAGTCTGAGCTCAAGGTGTCAGTTGGGTTGGTTTCTACTAAGGCCTGTCTCCCTGCCTTGTAGCTGGCTTTCTTTTCCCTTTAGCTTCACATGGTCTTTTGCCTGTGTCTAATATCCTCTTCTGATGAGGACACCTGTAATATTGGATTAGGACCCACCTTAGAGTTCTCATTTAACCTTAATGACCTTCTTTAACCACCCTGTCTCTAAATTCAGCCACATTCTGAGGGACTGGGGAACTAGGACTTCAACATATGCATTTTGGAGGGACACAATTCAGCTCATAAAAAGAGTATAATCTGAGACATTAAGATAAAGTTATGGTAGATGGACCATACAAGAGTTGAGTCTGTTACCTCAGGTTTATTATCCAGCGGTTCTCAAATGTTCGTATCCATCTCTTTTACATGGAGGTCTTGCTAAATCAGATTGCCAGGTCCCATCCCAGTGACTGATTCAGTAGGTCTTGGGAGGAACCACTGAATTTACATTTTTAACAAGATCCCAGGGGAGGGTCCCTAGGCAACGCTGGTCTGAGGAACACACTTTGAGAACCACTGGCCTAATCAACTAGGCTAACCAGCCACAGATGGCATGATATGAAACATACAAAGAACCATGAAGCTTTTTGACAGTGCAAAACTGTACCACTGTTTTAGTACTGGCATTTTAATTCTTTTCCTAAACACATTTTTTGCTCCAAGCCCAAACAAATTTGACCTGAAAAATGTAAGAACTATCCAGAAAGTGGCTAGAAGAACATGGGCTAATACAGATTGACAGTAAAAATTGTATACAAAAAGACAAAGCAGACCTAAGTGAGGCCACGGTTTAGATGGCTACAAATTTCTTACTGGTGTCAAAGGAATTTTTGTGTTATGTTGTAGACTGGCAAAATTCCCATAGTCTAAAAATATTGCTTACCTTTTAATTCTAACCAAAAGCTTTTAACAAGGTTGTTTGGATAAATTTTATATTTTCCTCCCCACACTTTCAGTGTTTATAATCTTTTTTGATCCTTGTGTTTTCCACTCTTGCTTGAGTCCAGATGATCTTAAAATAATTCCCTGCTCTGGTAAAATAAATCTTCAGTCAGTTTTTGGCTTCCCAGCGGGGTACTGAGACTTTTCAGTTTCCAAATAAAATATAACACTAATACTTTTGGGTCAAGTAAATTATTAGAGTGGTTTTTATTAAAAAACAAACAGAATAACAGTAGACAATAAATGGACCAAAACTAAATACTTGAATACAAAATCTTGAATACAAAATCTCATGCTAAAGGCATTAAAATACAAGGTCTTTTATACAACTCCAAATAAATGGTATTTCTAAGGTAAAGGGGAAAAAAGCTACAGAAGCAAAAGCCCAGGCTGTGCTTTTTCAAAACACAGTTCTACCTAGGAAAGTTCCTCTCCCTCTTAAGAATAATATATCATTGGTTACTGGGAGACTTACAAAGAATATCAAACATAAACACAGATAAAAATGTTTTAAGTAGCTACTTCTTTAAATAAATATATCATTCTGAAATCTCAGTGCCAAATGTACTAATTTATAAAACTTGGACTATTAAAAGAGTGGAAAACAGCAATTGGATATAGTTTTCTGAAGACTGTGACATTTGTCATCACTTTATGATTTTGGTTTTATAAGATTAGTGATTTCCTCACAGCAATGCTCAAGCAAGACAGAGAGCTTAAAAATGTCCTAAAAAAGTTAGAAGCACTACATAGCTATTTGCTTTCCAAATTGTGGTTGGGCAGATGTTAAAATTGTAATTTAGTGATGCTTTCAGTAATGCCTTAAGAAACAATGGCATTTCCCATGAGGTAGCATTTGCCAGATGATCTAGCTGAGGCCCTTGTGGATCCTACCCTCTTTCTGGTTTGTGGTACATACCTCCCAGCCCTTATTAATTGTACTAATCAGAAACTTGTTGTGTTTGGGAAGAGTGTTCCAAGAAGAACTCCATGTGCCAGGGCCTTGAGGTGAAAAGCAGCTTGGATCTGTGTGGTGGTTGTAGTTTCGTGCTATAATAAGGAGATATCAACTGGCTTTGAGGGCAAGTTGTTGGCCCTCTACTGATTTAAGCCCAATATAGCTTATGTCTAACTAAAATAGAAATACATTTTGGACCAGCTTGCCTTTACCTGTCAAGAGAACCTATCGTCGGTTGTGATTCAGTTCAGAACTGATTCAGCAATTCAATCTGACCTAATGAAGCAGCATCAACCACTTAGCTTACGGGCTGGCATTGCAGTCATTCACCTGTACATGTTTAGAAACTTACCATAATTTTGATTTGTGGGGAGTAAGCATGAGGGGAAAAGAATGATTTTAATGTCTCTAACTTCAGAAGAAAAACATCTGCAAGAATGGAAGATGATCTACCATCACATTACAACACTGCTCTTGGAAATAATTCAACTCTCATAAGCATTGCCAGTAATTCTTTATAAAATTATGACCACCCCCCTGAAATTCAGCATTTCACTTGTAATGCTGAGTAAATTTTGCGAGTAGGTAAGAGTGTCATTATTAAATTTATAACTATTAATATCATCTGAGTCTGTGTGGTTCGAACTTCACTTGCCCAATGACACATTTCTTTATGGATATAAATCATTTTTTCTCTGATGATTAAGAGAGGGTAGATGGCTGCTGAGTCCCAACATGTAAGCTTTTATATTTTGCTCTTCATTACAATTACTACTGCAAGTCAAGTATCACATTTTACCTGATCTATAGCTGCCTAGCTGTTGTTTTTTTAAACCACTTTGTTTCCCAAAGAGTCACCACTTTGACCATTTACACTGAGTGTGGAATTTTCTTCCTAAAAATAACTATGACTATTTTACCTACCTGCTTTTGAATTATTTCCATTCTTCTTTGCCTTCAAATTTGGTCCAAATTACTTAGCATGACAAACAAAGCTCTTCACTATCTTGTCTATAGTGGATCTTTTCTGGAGAGTCTGAGCAATCCTATAAACCATCCTGCCTTCGCTGAGATTTCTGAGTCTCCTTTTATCATTTTCAGAGGTTTTTACCAATAACTATTCTTGTACTCTGAGACTAATTGAATCCGACCACAAGTACACCTCTTTATCAAGTTCTGAAAATCGGATTATCTTGCCTGAAATTTTATTCATAAGCTTATCAGTGATCTAATTTGATCTTTACTTGGTATTATTATTCCATTATATTATTATGTCATTTTAAATAGACAAAATCTATAGGTTGGTAAAACCATTTGCTTAAGAGCACAGAGAGAGAATTAAAACACCAGTCTTAAAATTGAGGCTACATTGCTGCTGTGAAAAATAATTTTTAATGTGGTGGTATAATTAAAGAGCCACAAGAATTACCTAATTTATAGGACTGGACATTGAAACCATTATTAAGAATTCTATTAGTCTGATGTTATTTAAAAGTTATCAAAGGATTCTGCATAAAGAAGATGTGGCACATATATACAATGGAATATTACTCAGCCATAAAAAGAAACAAAATTGAGTTATTTGTAGTGAGGTGGATGGACCTAGAGTCTGTCATACAGAGATTATCTGCGGCATGGCAGAACAACGGCTTCCCACACCTAGGGGCAGGATAGGAATAAAGATGCAGATGTAGAGAATCGACTTGAGGACATGGGGAGGGGGAAAGGTAAGCTGGGATGAAGTGAGGGAGTGGCATGGACATACATAAACTACCAAATGTAAGATAGATAGCTAGTGGGAAGCAGCCACAAAGCACAGGGAGATTAGCTCGGTGCTTTGTGACCACCTAGAGGGGTGGGATAGGGAGGATGGGAGGGAGACGCAAGAGGGAGGAGATATGAGGATATATGTATATGTATAGCTGATTCACTTTGTTATAAAGCAGAAGCTAACACACCATTGTAAAGCAATTATACTCCAATAAAGATGTTTTTTAAAAAAAGACTCCTTTGTGAAATAAACCATAGTGCCAACTACAACTGTGGTACAAAAATATGCATGTTACAAAATTAATGTACCAGAAAAAACCCTGAAATTTCTACTGAGCTTTTTTTTCTAAATGCACATAAAATATGTGATATTGCTCTAAAAAAGAATGATGAATTAAGTGAAAAGTTCCCCAGTCATCAGAATCTTTTTACAGACAGTAATTTTATAAGAGTAGCCATGAAGTACAGATCTATAATTACTTTGTTTTCTCTCGTGTTTCTGCTGTTGAAGCTCAGTGTTCAGTGGGATTTAAAACATGTTATTAGCTGTATTCTAAAGGGTCTAAGTAAAATAGAATAATATGCTATCAGAGTCATTAAGGGAATGAATTGGCTTCTTAGCCAATCACTTCAAAATTGATACGCAGTACTTACTAAAAGAGTATGCTGCCCCAAATTCCTTTCAACTAGTGGGAGCCCTATAACTAAATTCTTGTCCATGGATATCAGGAGAAGTGTTTTGTAGAACTTGTTTTGTAGGAGAAAAATTGACTGAAAGGAGTTACTACAGTTAGTTGGAGTCCATTATTTCCCGTTATACCTTTCCTCCTTCTGCAACTCAGACACGATGACTGAAGCTCTTCCTACCATTTTGGATTGTGTGGTTACCTGCCTATGTTTTCCTCTAAGAGTTTTATAGCATCTGGCCTTACACTTAGGTCTTTAATCCATTTTGAGTTTATTTTTGTGTATGGCGTTAGGAAGTGTTCTAATTTCATTCTTTTACATGTAGCTGTCCAGTTTTCCCAGTACCACTTGTGGAAAAGGCTGTCTTTTCTCCATTGTATATTCTTGCCTCCTTTATAAAAAATAAGGTGGCCATATGTGCGTGGGTTTATCGCTGGGCTTTCTATACTGTTCCATTGATCTATATTTCTGTTTTTATGCCAGTACCATGCTGTCTTGATTACTGTAGCTTTGTAGTATAGTCTGAAGTCTGGGAGCCTTATTCCTCTGGCTCCGTTTTTCTTTCTCAAGATTGCTTTGACTATTCGGGGTCTTTTGTGTTTCCATGCAAATTGTGTAATTTTTTGTTTTAGTCTGTGAAAAATGCCATTGGTAGTTTGATAGGGATTGCATTGAATCTGTAGGTTGCTTTGGGTAGTATAGCCATTTTCACAATATTGATTCTTCCGATCCAAGAACATGATATATCTCTCCATGTGTTTGTATCATCTTTAATTTCTTTCATCAGTGTCTTACAGTTTTCTACATACAGGTCTTTGGCCTCCTTAGGTAAGTTTATTCCTAGGTATTTTAGTCATTATTATGTTGAGGTAAGTTCCCTCTATGCCTACGTTCTGGAGGTTTTTTTTTTTTTAATCATAAATGGGTGTTGAATTTTCTTGAAAGCTTTTTCTGCACCTATTGAGATGATCATATGGTTTTTATACTTCAGTTTGTTAATATGGTGTATCACATTGATTGATATGGGTATACTGAAGAATCCTTGCATTCCCGGGATAAACCCCACTTGATCATGGTGTATGATCCTTTTAATGTGCTCTTGGGTTCTGTTTGCTAGTATTTGGTTGAGGATTTTTGCATCTATGTTCATCATTGATATTGGCCTGTAGTTTTCTTTCTTTGTGACATCTTTGTCTGGGTTTGGTATGAGGGTGATGGTGGTCTTTCTTTGTGACATCTTTGTCTGGGTTTGGTATGAGGGTGATGGTGGCCTCGTAGAATGAGTTTGGGAGTGTTCCTCCTTCTGATATATTTTGGAAGAGTTTGAGAAGGATAGGTGTTAACTTTTCTCTAAATGTTTGACAGAATTCGCCTGTGAAGCTATCTCATCTTGGGCTTTTGTCAGAAGATTTTTAATCACAGTCTCAATTTCAGTGCTTGTGATTGGTCTATTTATATTTTCTATTTCCTCCTGGTTCAGTATTGGAAGTTTGTCTTTTTAAGAATTTGTTCATTTATTCCCAGTTGTCCATTTTAATGGTATATAGTTGCTTGTAGTAATTTCTCATGATCCTTTGTATTTCTGCAGTGTCAGTTGTTACTTCTCCTTTTGCATTTCTATTTCTAATTCTGTTGATTTGAGTTCTCCCTTTTTTTCTTGAAGAGTCTGGCTAATGGTTTATCAATTTTGTTTATCTTCTCAAAGAACCAGCTTTCAGTTTTATTGATCTTTGCTATTGTTTCTTTTATTTCTTTTTCATTTATTTCTGATCTGATTTTTATGATTTCTTTCCTTCTGCTAACTTTGTTTTTTTTTTTTTTTGTTCTTCTTTCTCTAATTGCTTTAGCTATAAGGTTATGTTGTTTATTTGGGATGTGTCTTGTTTCTTGAGGTGGGATTGTATTGCTGTAAGCTTCCATTTTAGAATTGCTTTTGCTGCACCCCATAGGTTTTGGGTCATTGTGTTTTCATTGTCATTTGTTTCTAGGTATTTTTTGATTTCCTCTTTGATTTCTTCAGTGATCTCTTGGTTATTAAGTAGTGTATTATTTAGCCTGCATGTGTTTGTATTTTTTACAGATATTTTCCTGTAATTGATATCTAGTCTCATAGTGTTGTGGTCAGAAAAGTTACTTGGTACGATTTCTATTTTCGTAAATTTACCAAGGCTTGATTTGTGACCCAAGATATGATCTAGCCTGGGGAATGTTCCATGAACACTTGAGAAGAATGTGTACTCTGTTGTTTTGGATGGAATGTCCAATAAGTATCAATTAAGTCAACGTTGTTTAATGTGTCATTTAAAGCTTGTGTTTCCTTATTTATTTTCATTTTGGATGATCTGTTCATGGGTGAAAGTGGGGTGTTAAAGTCCCCTACTTTGTGTTACTGTTGATTTCTCCTTTTATGGCTGTTAGCATTTGCCTTATGTGCTGAGGTGCACCTATGTTTGGGTGCATAAATATTTACAATTATTATATCTTCTTCTTGGATTGATCCCTTGATCATTATTTGGTGTCCTTCTTGATCTCTTGTAACAGTCTTTGTTTTAAAGTCTATTTTGTCTGATGTGAGAATTGCTACTCTAGCTTTCTTTTGATTTCCATTTGCATGGAATCTCTTTTCCTATCCCCTCACTTTCAGTCTGTATGTGTCCCTAGGTATGAAGTGGGTCTCTTGTAGACAGCATATATACGGGTCTTGTTTTTGTATCCATTCAGCCAGTCTATGTCTTTTGACTGGAGTATTTAATTCGTTTACATTTAAGGTAATTATCGATATGTATGTTCCTATTACCATTTTCTTAACTGTTTTGGGTATATTATTGTAAGTCTTTTCCTTGTCTTGTGTTTCCTGTCTAGAGAAGTTCCTTTAGCATTTGTTGTAGAGCTGGTTTGGTGGTGCTGAATTCCCTTAGCTTTTGTTTGTCTGTAAAGGTTTTAATTTCTCCATCAAATCTGAATGAGATCCTTGCTGTGTAGAGTAATCTTGGTTGTACGTTTTTCCCTTTCATCACTTTAAATATGTCATGTTTGGGGTCTCCTTTTGGCAGGCTTCAGGTTCGTAGTTCCCATCGTTTTTGGTGTCTGTCCCCAGTGACTAAGATTGGTTCAGAGGGTTGTGTAGGCTTCCTGGTGGAGGGGATTGGTGCCTGTGTTCTGGTGGCTGAGGCTGGATCTTGTCTTTCTGGTGGGCAGGACCACGTTCGGTGGTGTGTTTTGGGGTGCCTGTGACCTTATTATGATTTTAGGCGGCCTCTCTGCTAATGCATGGGGTTGTGTTCCTGTCTTGCTAGTTGTTTGGCATAGGGTGTCCAGCACTCTAGCTTGCTGGTTGGTGAGTGGTGCTGGGTCTTAACATTGAGATGGAGATCTCTGGGAGCACTTCCACTGTTTGATATTATGTGGAGCTGGGAGGTCTCTGGTGGACCAATGTCCTGAACTCAGCTCTCCCACTTCAGAGACACAGGCCTGACACCCAGCCAGAGCACCAAAACCCTGTCAACTACATGCCAGGTATGTGGGGAGTTTCTTGCCTTTTGGGAAGTCTGAGGTCTTCTGCCAGCATTCAGTCAGTGTTCTGTAGGAGTTGTTCCACATGTAGATGTATTTTTGATATATTTGTCCGTAGGAAGGTGATCTCCACGTCTTACTCTTCCGCCATCTTGAAGGTCTCTTCACAATGGAGTCTTAAGTTGTGTCTTTTCTGACACAGAGATACTTTATTCAAACATACATTCATTTGATTTTTATCTTGATTTTCCTACTTTTGACAGGAAAATGGCTTTGTAGATGCTGCTGGGTTTCCCCAGCCATATTCTCTTCACCCTTTGATTTTGGAAGTGACTGTGGTGGATACTTCCCTGATTCCTACTTCAAGTCCCAGCAGTATCGCTCAGTTTTTTCTGCCTCAGAGCTTTCCCCAAAGTTTAGGGAGATAATTCTGCCCAGATTTGGTTGGGGCAGGTGGTGGGGTGGTGGAATGAAGCGTCCCTAGTTGCAGCCCTCAACTAATGCAGAGAGGGGGAAGCAGTGGATGAATACACCAGCTCCCATTATTTGAAGGAAAAATTCTGAGGTGGCATCTTCACAGTTCTCAGAGGTCCTTGGGGAAGACTGTGCCTCCATTGTTTACTGCAGCGCCAGTTCAGTAAAGGATATTCCCTTGTTTTTCTCTCCTTCACTTTCTCAGTCTTCCTAACTCCCTCATTCTGGCTTCCTTCATTCCTTCCCAAATAAACTCTGTGCATTCAAATCCCTGTCCCAGGCTGTGCTCTCTGAGAAACCCAACCAAGACTCACATTTACAAGAAATGTTCAACTTTTCTAACTCTGTTATTAGAAAAACTATATCAACAACAGCATAAGAACACTGATGTTTATCCCTTCCTACTCAGCCCTAGTTTTTGAATAAAACAAGGAATAGTGCAGATGAAAGTAAACTGGAAAAAGTATTTCCTACGCAAAGGGAACAGTGCAACTTAGTTCCAGTCTATTTGTAATTTCTGGGAATGGGTTAGATCTCTTAATTTTTCAAAAGGACATGGAATATTGCTAATTGAAGTTTTCAAAATAAAGTATTCAAAATAATTGTATTTAGTATGGATTGCTTTTAGTCTGGATTAAGTCTTTGGATTAGCAGTTAATAAAATAAAATTACAATGTCAGTAAATGGCTTTCCTGCAAGATAGCCAGACCAGTTGGTGTCAAGTAAGTAGGAATAAACATAATAAAAATGTTCAGAATCTAAATGAAAAATACAAAGTCTTATTAAGAGACACCAAAGAACATTTGAAAATTGTTAAGATGTAAATCTTCCCTAAATTAACCATTAAAACTAGTGCAATACTAATGAAAATTACATCAATTTTTTTCAATCTGAAAAAATTAATATAAAGGTCATTTAAAAATAAACAAAATTAACCTGATTGTTTCAAAAAAATAGGAAAGATACTTGCTAAAGTAGAGAGTATTAAATTTATTATAAGTTAGAGTAATTAAAACCTTGTGGAACCACAATAAGATATCATTTCACACCCACTAAGATGGCTATAAAAATAATAAACCAGGATTAATAAGTGTTGGTGGGGATGTAGAGAAGTTTGTGGTGGGAATGTAAAATGGGGAAACTGCTATGGAAAACAGTTTGGAGTTTTCTCAAAAAGTTAAACATAGAATTAGCATATGACCCAGCAGCTCCACTTCTAAGAATATACCCAGAAGAATTGAAATAGGTATTCAAACAAAAACTTGTACACAAATGTATCATCAAAAAGTGGAAACAACATCAGACATCAGTTGGGGCCAATATTTACAGAATTTTGAAGAGAAAAGTTTTGATCAAAGAAAATTATATCCAGTCAAGCTGTTGGTCACATGAGTTGCTAATGAAAAAATAAACTCAGATACACAATAGTAAAGAGAATTTACCCTAAAAGGATACTTTTTGAGAAATACTTCAAGTCATGTATATGTCAACAGAAAAATAAATAAAGGTCTATAACCCCAAAATGAGTAATTTGTGGTGTTAGAGGAATGGGGTGAGTGTGAAAAACATTTCAATATAAAATAAATTGTAAGCAATTATTTTAAAATATTGCTTTAAAATACTGTAAATATCAAAAGTAATTCTTAAATGAAAACACATGTAATATTAAAAATGATAATTTGATATGACTAATATATATTGAACTCCTAGATTATATTTACAAATATAGATTGGGGAGAAAAAAATAAGTAAATTCCCATTTTACTTGGAGTGGGGTTAAGGCAAATTCATTATTGATTTTGGTAATCAGAAAATTATAGTATTTTCATTTTTTTATCTTAATGTGATTAGCAGCATATTTTAAAGCAGTATATATCATTATTAAATCACTGGAGTAGATAAAAGCTAAGAATGTTTAGCCTATGCAATAAAATGCAAAAGAAATGAGTATTTTTTTAGAGAGGAAGTATGAAATAAGAGAACTGTTATATCAGTTATGAAAATGGATACAAATAGCTTAATTTCCCCTATTACATAGCAACATTTCATATTGATATAAAATGGATATTTCAACAACAGGCTGCTTGTAAAAGCATATCTAAAGTAGTGACACAGGTGATTAAAAAACAAAGGATGATAAAAGTAATAAGGCAAGTAGAAACAAAAAGCAAAAGAAGAAATATTAAATTTCAAAGAAAAGACAATTCAAGACAAATCATTAAGCAAGATAATTTTATATCAATAAGCATGGTTCACAATGACCATATAATAGTCATGAACCATTTTAGCAGAATACATAACCTTGCAATATTTCATGTAAGAAGGTGTTAGAAATATACAGATAACTTGATAGAAGCAATAATTTTAGAATACTATAAAGCGCTCAACTAGCTAAAGAAATTATACCCAAAGACCAGATATTTCAATAAAAAAGTGAATCATTTTAAAATTTGTATACATTTAAAAATTAATTACGCACAATCACCTAAATTACTATTGGATATAAAATACAATTCAGACTCAACTTCATACTATTTAGAGAAAGTAAAAATGAAGTTTTCATATTAAAACATGAAATACATCATCTAAAGATCTCAAGAGCAAATTCAAAACTTTAAATATTTTGAAATTTAAAAATAATGAATTAAACATTTATCAAATACATTTGAAAATGAACAACAAAAATATATTGAAGGCACTATGAACTAAAGGGAAATGTGTAGGAAAGGTAAAACTAATCTCATTCCTAAAACTCAGATGATGAGCACAACACCAAAAATGATAGAGAGTACAGAGCAAATAAGAAATTAATAACTCAGAAAGTAAACAGAACAAGGAAACTGATAAAAATCTAAAAATTGGTTGCTTGTCTGATGGGAGGAAACCCAACAATCTAATATTCTTGAAAAGCCTAGCAAACAAAATTGAAATAAAGAGGGAACTACTAAAATCAATAGTGAGAAACTAGATATAGGGACACATATCTAAATTATTTTTAAAAATTAAGAAATGCTGCACACAATTCCATGCTTACCATATTAAAAACCTGGATAAAGTTGATTATTTCTATTCATCCCAATTTCTCCTGCCTCAACATACACTGTAAAAAATGAATAGTATTTTACAGTGTACAATACTGGTTTGTTACCTATAGGTATTATGTTGTACAGCAGATCTCTACAACTTATTCATCCTGGACAACAGTAACTTTGCATATGTCCAAACTCATGAAGGGTCTGCATGAGTTTACATGAAATGTATACAGTATTTTTGTGTATAAATTATACCTCAATAAAGCTAAAAATAAAAAGAACAGTATTCAACTAATTTCTTATAATGGCACAGGCTGAATTAATTTCAGAATATAGACTTTATTACTGTTTTACTTTTGTCAAAACATTGTTTAATTGTTTTGTCTCCAGTCCCTTTCTCTAATAATAATTTTATATACTACATCTCTTCTTATCTACTTATTAGATAGTTTATCTATCTTTAATCTCTTCTTTCATAGAACGTTATACATATAAGCCCTCCAATATTTGCAAAACTCTTTTAAGCTTCCTGGAAGCAGTTTGCTAGCTCCTAAGGTGAAGATAAATTGGAGTCTTATTGCAAACACCAAAATATACACTTATCCGGTAGGTATAAGTGTAAATTTGTGTGGTCTTACATCTTCCCCCAAATGCATTATGCTTCAGTGGTCTCAGCTGGATATCTGGGTTAAAATAAAGAATGAGAAGCCCATGCTTCATTTGATCTCAGCTTTCCTAAGGTCATAAATAATGAAAGACAAATTGTGCCTTCCTAGTATTTCCAAAGAGTCATCAGGCATAAAGGCATGGCAGTGGAACAGAGCATTAGAATACAATCAGGCTATTTGTATATTAACAGAAGCAACACCTATTGATCCTGATCTCTGAACTTTGTATTCTTCAAAACAGGTGCTTAATTTTCCTGTGCTAATAACTCTGTAAATTGTAACATTATATTATCTTCATTGGAAATACTGATCTTTCTTTCACTCTTAACAAATATTTGTTAAACACCTTTCAATATGTCCTAATTTTAAAAGCCATATATTAAAACTATGTAATAATCATTAAGTTCGTGACAACTGAGTGGTCAATGTTCCTTTCATAAGAATAGAAAACATAATGGGAATTTGTAGTCTATATTGGCTATTATTAATTTAATAACACCTGGTAGTTTTAAGCATAAAAGAATTTGTCCTTGGTTTCTTTTAAAAAAATAATTTATTATAGTTGATTTACAATGTTATGTTAGTTTCTGGTGTACAGCAAAGTGATTCAGTTATACATATATATGATAGTTTGCATATGCTAAGCCCAAACTCCCAATCCATCTCTCCCCCACCTCTCCTCCCCCTTGGTAACCATAAGTCTGTTCTCTATGTGAATCTGTTTCTGTTTCATAGGTAAGTTCATTTGTGTCGTAATTTAGATTCCACATATAAGTGATATCATATGGTATTTTTCTTTGACTTGCTTCACTTAGTATGATAATCTCTAGGTACATCCATGTTGCTGCAAATGCATTATTCCACTCTTTCTTACAGCTGAGTAGTATTCATACATATATATATTCATGTATATATATACCCCACATCTTCTTTATCCATTCATCTATTGATGGACGTTTAGGCTGGTTCCCTGTCTTGGCTATTGTAAATAGTGCTACCATGTATAAGGATGCATGTATCAATATCTTTTTGAATTATAGTTTTGTCCAGATATATGCCCAGGAGTGGTTTCTTATAAAACATGAAGCTCATTGATTAACATAATATGAATACATCTTTCTTTGATTTCTTGGCTCAGACACATCAGTTAACTCTTTTGAACCAATTTTTCTCATATGTAAAGTGGAAATATCATTTATATCCTGGGATTGTTTAATGTTTTAATAGATAATAATGATATGTAATATATGAACATCATTAACATGTCCATCATTTCTGTTGGTGATATCAGAACAGATTTTTGCAGTTGTCTGGCAGTTAGTCTAGGAGAGGATCAGAATGAACAAAAATGAAAGCTTAGTCCAGGCCTAGGGAACAGTATATTCAAAGATATAACCATGTGTAAAATCATGGTGTGTTAGAAATACTGTGTCCCTGGTACTTACAATGAGGTGAGATAGTCAAAGATGAGTCTGGAGAGTATGGTAGAGCCTGGGCCTTACTGAATTTTATGTCATCCTAAAAGCCATGAAGAGTCACCCAACTGTTTTACATGGCAAATCACATAAGATTTGCATTTTAGAAAGAGTCCTCTTACAGTAGTGCGCAGAATGTGTCGGAGGGACTGTTGCCTTTGTCTAGTCGAGGGCAGTGTTATGAGCCCTTGATGAGCCCATTGACGATTCTAAGAGGGACAGTGACAGTGAAGAAAGAGAGAGAAGGACAGAACAGAGGGCTAGTACATACGAGGTAGATTACCAGGATTCAGTGACAATGGTATTTAGAGGGCAAAGGGAAGAATAAAGTTTAATTTCAATGACACCGATTTAGATAAACTAGGAGGAGGCTCATGTTATTCTCCAAATTAGAGAACAGAGAAAGATCAGGTTTAAGAAGGAAATGGTGAGTTTAAAGTGCCTTATCTTCACCACAGATAAAGTTCATATTTCCAGTTGCCAGCTACATACAAGAGTCTTGGGTTTAGTTGGGTGTATGACAGCCTTCAACATGTATGTCATAATTGAAGCCATGGGAATGGATGAGATTTCTTAAAGTGAGATGCCAAAGGCTGTGTTCTGAGGGTCATTGTTATTAATAGTTAGGCAGAAGATAAAATAGAAACCAGAGTGATTCATTTAAATGAAATAATGGAGGAAAATAATTTATTAGACGTGGTACACTGACATTACGGATCAGATGAAATGTTGGATCTTATTCCTTCATGAGAATGTTTCATTTCAGCAGTGCCAGAAATTATATTCTGCCTCAGAGAGAAAACCTAATTAACAGTGGTTAACTAAAAACAGCGAGATTTTTTTCCCCCTTTAGGTAATGAGAAGGTAGGAAGAAGGTATTCTAGCTGGTATAGCCGCTCCAACATGTTGTTAAGATTCTAGCTTTCTGCCCTGCCACTGTTAGATGTGAGTTTTCTTCTTGTTTCTGCTACATAAGTGCAAGATGGTTCTTCTGCTTCTGGCCATTTACTTGCTTCCTAAGGGAAACTGCTCTCCCCAAGGTGTGGCTGAGGAAAGCAAGGGTGTCCATGTTCCATGCCTTGTAAACTTATCGGCCATGTATGATTGTACCAAGATGAACACTTTTAAGATGGCCTGGAAAGTGTTGATGGTAGTTAGCAGTTCCCACTAGATTCACTCATTATCAGGAATTTGAATAGGGAAATTTAGAGAAAATTACTTAATTGGTAGCTCGAGAGGAAATGGACATAGTAACTGAGCCATGTTGGTAGCAGAAAAACTAGAGTGATGCAGGGACTCTCATAGTGGGAAGGGTTAAAAGTTGACCAGATTTTTACAGCTGCCCTGTTGCCTGAAAGACGTTTTGGTGCCATGAGGGCCAAGAGCACTGTGGTGTCTCTTCTTCCTATTCGGGCTGGGTGCTTGGCTTTTCTTGAATTTCCTTGACAACTGCTCATGTGCCTAGGATTCTTACTTTCTTTATTTTCCTATGCATCCTACCAGTTAGATCCTCATTAATTAAAATAACTTGACTCTGTATTTTGCAAAGAGAATCACAAACAAACATACGTACACATATTTTATTCACTATTCTTTGAACATTCTTGCTAGATTCTAACCAATGATTTTAAGGAAATAGCCAATAAAGTGAAATCAAACACTCATGAAATCATGACAGCAATATCTCTAAATTTAAGACAAGTAATGAAGTGGAAACTATTCTGAAAGTTAGTGAATTCTTGCCAAGGTTAATTACTTTATATAGAATGGGAAAAATATAATACTTATATTTTGTAATAGTAAGAACTATGGAGTATACAAAAGTTGATTTCTGGATACTTTGAAATTTTATCTGAAGCCATGTCAAATCAAATCAAATACATTTAATATTATCTTAGCAAAGATATTAAGAAGCTGGAGAGTATACCTGCCTATAAAATGAAATTATAAAGATCTTGAGCTTTCATAAATTATCTATTGTGTGGGAAAAAGAATAAACACAATATTTACTCAGTACTGAATATATGGCCTATACACAAAACTGAATTTTCCAGAATAAATTATTTCAGACTATGCTTCATCAATCATAGATATAGGATTGTAAGGTGAGTCAGAAATAATCTCAGTGACTAGGATTTGAGAAACTTAAAGAGATTGAAAGCAAAAGATTCTCAGATTCAATGTTATCACTGCACATGTCTTTCAAGTGCCAAAGATTTGAGAGGACACTAGGAAACAGATTTATGAGTTATAGCTCAGAACCACTGGCTAGTATGTGGTCTGAAGTCACCGCAATCCAAAGATTCTGACAATGTTGCTCCTCTTCTCTTTCTGTCCATCAGTATGTGTGAGTTAATCCCACCGTATCCCAGCTTGCAAATTTTCCATCTAACTGGATTCAACCCTACTCTTCTGGGGCTATCTTGATGCATTTAAAAAATAATTTTGTTGAGTGAGGGAAAGATTGGTGATTTAAATAGTCATAATTATTATCTGTAATTTATATATTTTTGTGCAAATGTATTTTCAAGATCTGTGTCCTGCACTGCGTGGAAAGCTCTGTGAGAGCAGGGACCATATTTATTCTGTACACTTCTCTCTCTTCAGTGCTTAGCTTAGTAATCAGGCACATAAGAGATGGTCCATAAAGATTTGGTACATTAATAATAACGGAAAATAGTTTTAAAACTTATCTGCCCAATTCTCCAACCCTGCCATTTTTATCAGCTGTTTATTCTTTATTTCTTGACCCTTAATGGCATGGTTTAGATTTATTGGAATCTGATGCAAGATAGTAGGGATAACATGAATAATACAAATGAAGAGGTACTTTAAAATTTGCTTTCTAGAACATTGAAAATTTAAGCTTAATCAGTATAATTCTCACAACATTCAAGTTTTTTGGAAGTTTTTCAAGAGATTTAGTAAGTAGAATTTTTATTATTTGCTGCAGTAGAAATATGAGATAGGATTATTATCTGAAAAAAAATATTGTTGACTGGAACCAAATGGAACTAAAGATTCCAATGCAAGTCCTATTAGTTGCAAAGAATAATTTTCAGTACACCATGGTGTTTTCTACAATATACCATTTACCACTGAATTGAAAATCAGACTTCAAATAATAAGAAAAACGTTTATTTATATACATATATTTTCTATTATCATTCTTTTTAAATTTTTGAATAGTTGTAGGGAGCTATGTTTGCTGATCTGGTAGAATCTGAAATGCTTTTATTTAATTTCAAAAAATAAATGATTTCACAACTATTTTATAGAAAGAAAAGAGAAATTTACTTATAATTCTTTTAACATCTGTTATTTTGTAGATGGTTTCCAAGATAAGAAAGTATACTTATTGCTTGTGGTAATGTCATTATTAATATACTTTTATTATTTTGACTGAATAGTGTTTTTATATTTCACTGAACAAACTGTAAAGCTGAAGATTTTATTCACAACACATTTGAGATCTAAAAACTAGTTCCCAGCAGTCCTAAATGCTTGTAAACAAATTAATATATTTGTCTGTAATCTGTTTCTTCCTCTTCTCTCTCTGCCTCTCTGTCTGCTTCTCTCTTCCTTCCTCCCTCTCCCTCCTAGCCTTCTCATTATGCTACATTCTGACTAAAATTAAAACGTGGATTTTTAGAAGCAGTTTTCTTTACAGCAGAAGTGAAGTCATTTGGTGAGAATGATATTTAAGTAGTGTCCAGTTCCACTTTAAGTAAATCATCTATGTTGCCAAACTGGTTTGGCTGTTGGGATTTGAGTTGACCTATCAGGTTAGTGGAGAAAACAAACTTTTAAGTCAGGCAAATGTTGGCTATCTGCCTTATTAAAAAATTGTCAAAGTTTTGATCTTTGAGCTTGCTTAGGAAGTGTTTTTAAAGTTATAACATTTGGTTAAATAATAATATAACTTTTGTTTAAATAACCTTTTTTATATAAATACTAGCACTGGTTCAGGTAATACAAAAATGGACAAAAACCAGTTCCTGATTCCTGACAACAAGAAACGTTTCCTGGTCCCCAACAGTGTTCTCCAATATGTAAGGCAGAAGTTAAACTACTCTCTGTCTTCAGTAATGGCTGTTTGGGGGCATGTTAGGCTGTGGGGCAGAGGAATGAATCACTGAACATTATCTAAATACAAACTGGGATACGCATTCTACTGGAGTTTCCAAAAATCAGCTCACAGAGAGAAGAGAGGGGAAGATAAAGGGATGAACAAATGGTGAAATGACAGGAACACCTAATGAGTTCCTCAACACTCGTATGTCTAACAGGCAACTGAAAAATGCTGCATAATTGTTTAGCATCTAACTTTGTATACTCAAAGTGGAACTTTTGGATCCATGTGCCAAATCTGATCTTTCCTCAGTTTCCAGTTTCCCTTTGGCTCAGAAAATGACACCTTCGTATAGTCAATTGCTTAAGCCAAAAATTTAGAAACTGTTCTTTGTTTCTCTCTTTCTGCCAGTCCCATATACAGTCCATTAGCAAGGTCTTCTGGCTTTACCTCCAAAATATTCTTCCTACCTCTTAATTTATTTTTATCCTGATCACCACCATCCTAGGCCAGTCCATCATAACTCATTTAGATAGTCACCCACTTTTGCCACCTTCCCCTGCCATCCCTCTTCTTTTCAGCATACATAGTGATGCTTTCAATCTATCAACTAGATCATATCTTTCTTCCACTGGAAACTTTCAATGGCTCCCTATTACACTTGGGATGAAACACAAACTCCCTGACATGGCCGATCAGTCCACACTTGCTCTGGTCCTTGCCAATCTTACCCGCCTCATCTCACACTTCTTCTGCTGTTGCTCCCTATACATTACTTTGACCTTCTTTCTTTTCCTCATCATGCTTGTTACTGCCTCAGGTCTTTCTTTGGTTGCTATTTTCTGTTCTTGAAACTTTTTTTTTTGGTCATTCTTGTGGCTGGTTCCTCACAATTCAGGTCTTAACTCAAATGGTACTTCTTCAAAGAGGTCTTCCCTGACCATCCTATCTAAAGTATCTCCCTGTAACTCTCTACTACATAAGTTTGCTTTTATTAGCTTATCAAAACTTTTGCTATGTGACACTAACTTGCTAATTTATTTGTTCAATTATTTATTTTCCATTTTTCTCCCACTGAACATAAAGCTCCTTGAAGGTAGGAACTTGTCACATTCAAGGTCCCCATCCCAGCTCCTAGAAAGTGCAGAGCACCTTGCAGGCACTCCATATATACTCGACAAATGAATGACTGAATGCATGAGCAGACAAAATTATAGAGGGAAGTAATGATCACTAGGTACCATCATAACTTAGTCAAAACCAGGTCTTGGCAGAATAATCTAATTCTCTTTGTGAAGTAGGTTTGCTCGACCTAAAGACTTGGGTAATGCTGTAGACATCAAATATATGTAGACAAGATAGAGAAATGTAAATATATGTAGACAAGATAGAGAAATGTAAATTAAGTTTATAATTATTTGGGTTCAAATTGCTCTCTTCTTGAATACGTTATTTCACCGAATTGACTTAAATGAATATTACTGAGTTATTACCATATGCTAGGCACCTTATGAGGTAGGAGACATTCATTTACATTTGTGTGTAACACAAGACTTGTGGAATCTAATTTGAAAACCAAATTAGATTAAAAATAGCACGATAGGTTGACATAATAGTCTAAATTTAACAGAAAATTAATAAGGATTAACATAAGGATTAACAGAGTCCTGAAACATGTTTGTACAAAAGATTTAAACATGACAACACCCAGAAGAAAAAATCTGTGGGTGCTACCCAACTGTCAGTTTAAAAAGTTAGAGATAGGATGTAGCTGATAAACATACCTCAGTTGCCTTAATAGAAAGCTTACACTCTGCCCAAAACAGAGAAATTCAGTCCTGAGAGGCAGAGCAAGAACAAAGGTTAGAAATGACAAGGGGATAGATTTAAATATTAGATTAGGATACACTTTCTAGTAATCAGATTAAGAGTTTGAAGAAACATCTTCCACTACTTGTTGGATGACCATTTTTGGAGTAATTGTGGAGAGGCTTCATGCTCTATTCTATTCTGTAGATTTACAGATTTTCAGTAAAGAGTGTGCCTTGTTGAACCCTTCAAAGATAAATAGGTAAAATGCATCAGAACACCAAAATAATCTAGAAAATACGTAGTGTCATAAGTAAAGGAGTGTAGCAAGGGAGCCCCCTTGTGGCAGGATAATATTATTCCAAACGAAGACTGTAACTAGAATTCGTTAGATTTTTCTTATCTTATACCCAATGTTTGAAGTATGAGTTAATTGTACCATATTCATTAATTTGATGTCATTGTTTGTTTTTGTTTCCTTTTCTCTCTTTTAAAAGCAACTTATAGAAGTATAACACATACAGAAAAGTATACAAATCACAAGTGTATAGCTCAATAAATTATCATAAATTGAACATACCTATGTAACCAGCACCCAGATCAAGAATAAGAATATTACTAACACCAAGAACACTCCCATTGTTCCTGCTTCTAGTCACTGCTCCTGCAAGGGCAGCCACAATTCTGATTTTTAACACCATAGGTAGGTTTTGACTATACTTGAACATTGATAAATCATACATTATGTATTCTTTTCCCATCCATTTCCCATTTTTCACTTAACATTGTTTGTGGGGTTCATGATATGAAGATATCATTCTTTTGCTCTCATTGCTGTACAGTATTTCATTTTGTGAATATACCATATTTATTTGTTCTATTGCTAATGGGCATTTGAGGAGTTTTCAGCCTGGGACTATTACAAACAGTGCTGCTATGAACATTCTTGTGCGTGTTCTGTGATGAATATGGATAGGAGAATGCATAGGTGGTAGAATTGCTGAGTCATAAGGTACCCTTATACTCAGCTTTCATTGATATTGCCCACTAGTTTTTTTTTGTTTGTTTGTTTGTTTTTTGCAGTACGCGGGCCTCTCACTGCTGTGGCCTCTCCCGTTGCAGAGCACAGGCTCTGGATGTGCAGGCTCAGCGGCCATGGTTCACGGGCCTAGCCGCTCCGCGGCATGTGGGATCTTCCCGGACCGGGGCACGAACCCGCGTTCCCTGCATCGGCAGGCGGACTCTCAACCACTGCGCCAACAGGGAAGCCCTGCCCACTAGTTTTTAAAATGGTTTTACCAGTTTATACTTCCACAACCAGAATTGCCATTGTGCCACATTCTAGCCAACACTTGGTTGATCTTTATCATTTTGGTCAGTCTGATAGGTGAATAGTGATATCTCATTGTGGTTTTAATTTTTACTTTCTTGATGATTGATGAAGTTGAATACTTTGCCTATGTCTATTCACCATTTATGAAGCACTCATTTTTCTATGGGTTTGTCTCTCCTGATTTGTACCTGTTCTTGAAATATTCTGGATATGAATTCTCTGTTGCATATACGAATTGGAAATCTCCTCTCCAAATTTGTGAGATGTATTTTCATTCCTAGTGGTGCGTCTTTTGATAAGAAATCCTTAATTTTAATATTTTTTGCTTTATCAGATTTTACAGTTACTGCTTTTTGCACCCTATTTAAGAATGCTTTGCCTACTCCAAAGTCTGGAAATGTTCCATATAGTTTTCTTCTAAAAATGTGATTGTTTTACCTTTTACATTCAGATTTGTAATCCATTTAGAATTAATTTTTGAGTAGGGTCAAAATTAATTTTTTTCTGTTTGGTCTTCTAATTGACTCAGAACCATTTATTGAATGAACTATCCTTTCTTCACTGTACTGCAGTGTGTGTTTATCATTAATCAGGCGACTGTGTATGTGTGAGTCTGTCTCTATAGACTCTACTCTGTTCAACTGGTCAGTTTCTCTATCTTTCATCAATCACACACTATCTTAATGATGGTTTTATAATAGTTTTATAATAGTGAGTCCTCCAGTTTGGGTGGTGTTCTTCTTCTGTTCCAGTTATCAATTTATTGCCTCCTGGCTCCAAATTCACTCTTTATTGCCCAGTCTCTGATGAAAATTGTCCTTTTAAATGTTTTCCCTTTGTCAGTTGGTATGAAGTCGAGCATTGTTAGTAGAGGGCACTGGAGGGACATTGCAAGAGAAGGGTTTTGCTTCCCGGTTCTGCAAATGCTGAAGCATGCATG
The DNA here is from genome assembly GCF_003031525.2 of Neophocaena asiaeorientalis asiaeorientalis. Lineage (NCBI taxonomy): Eukaryota > Metazoa > Chordata > Mammalia > Artiodactyla > Phocoenidae > Neophocaena > Neophocaena asiaeorientalis. The sequence continues at coordinate 11,099,152 of NW_020185328.1, forward strand.
GCTTCTCCAGGGTCCAGCTCCTGCAGCACGCACAGCTGGCTATTCCAGTACCAGGCTCCTGCAGTGCATGGCAGCCAGAAGCACCCAGCAGCCTGCGGCGTTCCCCAATACCCCATCTCGGGTAGTTTTGTAGCAGCATGACTCCAGTGAGACAACGCTGTCTGAGCAACTTTCCCCAGCACCCCAGAGAGTGAATTTCCAGCAATCTCCACCAATGCACGCAACAGCCATTTCTTTGCCATTTAGAAAGCCACTGCCATACTTAAGATCTGGGGTTCTTTGCCCTACTGGGACTTCTGGCTGTGTGTTCTAACTCGTCCTAAGGGTATGACTGTTCCTTATATCTACTATTTATGAAGTTTTTAGTTCTAGACAATCTCTCATTGTTACAACCCTCTGTTACTATAAATAGTTCTTTGTATTAAACTTTCCCAGATTAAATTACAGTGTGGTTTCTTTCTCCTGATTTTATCCAGGTTGACATAATAGCTTTAAAATAAAGTCTTCCACTCTGAACATGGTACGTTTTTCCATTTAGTTAGTTCTATTCTTGTACAACATTTGATAGATTTATTACTTTTTTTAACATGCATTGATGTTATTGTAAATGGTATCTTTTATATTTAGTATTAATTTTGTTATTGTTATATAGGAATCTAACTGATTTTTCACAATTTGCCTTTTATTCACTGAACTTGCTAAATTCACATATTATTGCTAACAGTGTGCCTGCACAGTCTTCTGTATTTTTCCACATACACATTTAACACTTATGCAAATCACTGAATTTACTTTTTCCTTCTAATTCTTATGCCTTTTATTTCTGTATCTTGACTTATTGCATGTTTACATTTAACACCTTCAATATGAGGTTAAATAGAACTGCTAATAGCAGATACTCTTTCTTTTGGAAAAAAAATTCAGTATTACACCATTAAGGGTGATGCATGCTGTAGTTATTTATCATTAGATACTCTATTAGATTTGGAAGGTTCCTTCTATTCCTATTTTGTTAAGGATTTTATTATTATTTTAAAATCATGAGTGGGTGTCAAATTTTATTAAGTATTTTCTCTTTGTGTAGATCTTATATTGTTTCAAAACTTTTTGTTTATTAATACGTCAAATTAGTTGCTTTTCTAATGTAAAAACACTCTGCATTACTGCAATGAACCGAAGTCGTTGGGATGTACTATCTTTTTTATTCACTGATAGATTCAATTTCCTAAATACTGTTTAAGATTTTTGTATATATGTTGATAGTGGTTTATAGTTTTCCTTTCTTGTCTTATAATGTCCCTGTCAAGTTTTGTACATAGGTTACTCTGATCTCAAGTTTTGTATCTACGTTAACTGATCTCAAGATTTGGGAAGTGTTCGTGAAAGTTTTGTATAATGTTTGTATTATTCATTCTTCTTATATTTAAAAGATTTCACTAACAGAACTACCTGGGTTTGGGGTTTTCTTTGTGAGATTTTTCTTTTAATTTTTATTTTGCAGTAGTTTAGACTTACAGAAAAGTTGCAGACATAGTACAGAGAGTTCCTATAGAGTTCCTACATACTCTCAACTCAGTTTCCCTTAATATTAACATTTCCCATAATCCAATTATCAAAACTAGGAAATTAACATTGGTATTATACTATTAACTAAATTACAGACATCATTCAAATTTTGTCAGTTTTTCCACTAATGCCTTTGTCCCAGGATCCATCTAAGATCACACATTGTATTTTGTTGTCTTCTTAGTCTCCTTCAGTCTGTGACAGTTCTTAATTCTTTCCTTGTCTTTTATGACCTTGACATTTTTGAAGATTTCAGTTCAGCTTTTGTTTGTAAAATGGCCTTCAATACGACTTTGTCTGATATTTTCTTATGAGTAGATGAAAGTTATGCATTTTACCAAGAATACCATAAAAGTTATATGTTCTTCTCAGTGCATGATAACTAGGAGTACATAATAGCAATATATTTATCCTGTTAATGTTAACCTCAATTACCTAGTTAAGGTGGTGTCTGCAGAATTTGTCTATTTAAGTTACTATTTTTTCCTTCAAAATTAATAAATATCTTGGGGGAAATACTTTGAGACTCTGTAAATGTCCTATTTCTCCTCAAACTTACAACTCATTAATTTTAGCATACATTGATGCATCTTATGGAATTTACCTAATATTGATTTTCTATTTCCCTCATTTTTCCTACACTTATTAATTGGAATTCAGAGTTGTACTTTGTCATTCATTTATTTACATATTAAATTATTTATATCAGGATGAGTTCATGGCTATTTATTTTATTCTATGTGTTATAAGCTAATATGATTATTATTTATTTTGCTTCTCAAATTATTTCCCCTTCAGTCATCCTGTGTCTTTTTGACATTTTTTTGGAGCACCGTCTCATGTTCTGGCACCGCAAGATAGTCAGTTCTTAGTTGACGGATCTAGGAATATATGTTGCATACTAATCCACACATACACATACATCTATATTTCTGTATCTATCTATCTGTATGTGTGCTTACACCAATTCCTGCAATTCTAATACAGCACTACAGGATTCCTGCTAGCCTTCTTCCTTTTCTTATTTGTAATTTCTTTGGCAAAAAGAAGCATAGTTATTATTATTTACAATATATTTAATTTTCCTTCAATTCTAGTTGGAACAAACATTAATTTATTTCAAAACTGCTAACCCAAACCCCTTTAGAAAAAGACAACCCCTTTTGTCTTTAGCATTAGAGTATTTAGTCAAAGTACTGTTTTTCTCAGTTACCTAGGTTAGTTCTTTTCTTCTCCCTCCCTCTCCTTCAATGTGGTTCCATCATTTCTGGGCACATGGTTAAGTTAGGTTCCTTTGCTACAGTTCATCTTGTATTTTGGGTTCCTCCCACATCTTGATTGATTTAAATTGTTTATTTTTTTGTTTTGGTATGTGAAACATTACTATAGTTCTACGAGTAAGAGGCAAACCAAAGGACATACTTAGAGAAGTGACGTTCCTTCCTCATACCTACTACTCCTTTTTCAGTCCCCCTTTTACTCTACACCTTCCCCACCCCATTAGTAATCAATCTCTTTAGTTTCTGGTTTAGCATTCCTGTACAGTCATCCCTTGGTATCCTTGGGAGGATTGGTTTCTGGACCCCCAGTAGATACCCAAATCCACAGATGCTCATGTCCTATATATAAAGTAGAGTAGTATTTGTATATAGCCTATGCACATTCTCTGGAATACTTTAAATCATATCTAGATTACTTATAATAACTAATACAATATAAATGCTATGTAATTGGTAGTAAATACTATGTAAACACTATGTTGCTGGTGTGTGGCAAGTTCAAGTTTTGTTTTTTGGAACTTTCTGGAATTTTTTTCTGCATATTTTCAATCTATATTTGGTTGAATCTGTGGATGTGGAACCCATGAATATGGAAGGCTGACTGTATTTCTTTTGCACAAATGAGTGGATACATGTATATTTTCTTAAATTCTTTCTTACATGAAAGGTAGATGACTATAGATACTCTTATTTGCACTTACTTTTTTCACTTAATAGTAAATTCTGGAAATTACTTCATATCAGTTCATAGAGATTTGTTTATACAGCATAATTCTCCATTGTGTATTGTACCATTTCTTCACCTGATCTATATATAAGCATTTATGTTGTTTCTAACATTTTGCAATTACAAAGAATGCTGTAATGAATAACCCTGTGTATATGTATTTTTGCATTGTTGGAAGCATATCTTCATGGTAGATTCCTAGAGGTGGGATTGTTGGCCGAAAGGTAAGGACATATGTACTTTTCTTACCTATTGTTCAATTCCCCTCCTGAAAGGCTGTACCAGCTTGCATTCCCACCAGTAATATATGAGTGCTTGTTTCCCTCTAGTTTCACCAACAGAATGTGCCATAATTTAAATTTAAAAAATTTAAATACAAGTGAGAAACAGTATAGCAGTGCTTTCTACATTTTCATTTCTCTAATTATGAGTGTTTTTGAACATCTTTTCATGTGTTTGATGGATATTTTTATAACTTTTTGTCTGTTCATGATTCTTTGTGGAAAGATTTTAATTAAAAGATTTAATTTCTTTATTAGAGAGTGGAAATTTTAAATTTTCTATTTTTTCTTCTATCAGTTTTAAGTTGGGTTTTTCTAGAAAAATTTCCATTTTATATATATTGTCAAATATGTTGACGTAAGCTGCTAATAATATCTTTATTATATTTTTAATGTCTTTAGGATTAGGTAAGTAGTGATAGTGATACCTACTCTTTCATATCTAATGTTGATCATTTGTGTTCTCTACCTCTCATTCTCTCTCTCTCTCATTCTCTTGATCTATCTTGCTAGGAGTTTATCAGTTTTGTCTTTGCAAAGAATCAACTTATGGCTCATTATACTGTGAGAAAGCCAAGCAACCATGTCAGAGAAAATCAAGACTTCTAGCCAACAGCCCCAGGAAAGCTACTAACCAGAAGCCAGAAACAACTTCCAACTTCCAGCCTTGGGAGTGAGGTCATTTTCGACTTCTGGCTGTTCTACACCCCAGCCAAAATCAAGTGAAGCAGAAGCACTTAATGGTGAATGCATAGAATCCTGATAAATAATTGTCATTGTTTTAACTCAGTAAACGTTAGAGGTGCTTTGTTATGCAACAACAGGTAACTGAAACACCAAAACAGAGCTTGTATCACTATCTAAGTTAAATAAGATAATAGTCTACACTAGGGATATTAGAGAGAAAAATATTTTGTAGTGACAGCTTTGCTCATAATTTGGATATAGAGTGAAAAAAAAAAAAGAGAAATTAAGAAGAGTTCCTAGGCTTTGTCTGAATAAAGCTAGATGGGTATTGGTATCCTTAACTAAAACAGGAACTACTAGGGGAGAAGTGAGGTCATGTTTGAAGGCAGGTTTTGTTGTAGGCCTGTAAAAACTTAAATGCCTTTTAGACATCCAGTAGAGATATCAAGTGGTCAGCCTGATGTTCTGGGAAGAGGTCAGGACTGAAGACATGCATTTAAGAGTCCTTGGCCTCAACATAGGTGGTATTTAAAGTAAGGGACTGTTTGTTTTTTTGGTATTGAGTTGTATGTGCTGTTTGTATATTTTGGAATTTAAGCCCTTGTCATTTGCTCATTTGTGAATATTTTCTCCCAGTCTGTAGGTTGTCTTTTCAACTTGTTCATGGTTTTCTTTGCTGTGCAAAAACTTATAAGTTTGATTAGGTTCTATTTGTTTATTTTTGCTTTTATTTCTTTTGCCTTGGGAGACTGACCTAAGAAAACATTGTTATGATTTATGTCAGAGAATGTTTTGCCTATGTTCTCTTCTAGGAATTTTATGATGTCATGTCTTATATTTAAGTCTTTAAGCCATTTTGAGTTTATTTTTGTGTATGGTGTGAGGGAGTGTTCTAACTTCATTGATTTACATGTGGCTGTCCAGCTTTACCAACACCACTTGCTGAAGAGACTGTCTTTTGACTATTATATATTCTTGCCTCCTTTGTTTAAGATTCATTGACTGTAGGTGTGTGGGTTTATTTCTGGGCTCTCTATTCTGTTCCATTAATCCATATGTCTGTTTTTTGTGCCAATACCATGCTGTTAGTGGCCATGGATCACGGGCCCAGCTGCTCCGCGGAATGTGGGATCTTTCCGGACCAGGGCACGAACCCGTGTCCCCTGCATCGGCAGGTGGACTCTCAACCACTGTGCCACCAGGGAAGCCCTACCATGCTGTTTTGATTACTGTAGCTTTGTAGTATTGTCTGAAATCTGAGAGGGTTATACCTCTAGCTTTGTTGTTTTGGCAATTCTGGGTTTTTTATGGCTCCATATGAATTTTTTGATTATTTGTTCTAGTTCTATAAAAAATGTCATGAGTAAATTGATAAGGATTGAATTAAAGCTATAGATTGCTTTGGGTAGTATGTCCATTTTAACAATATTAATTCTTTCAGTCCAAGAACATGGGTATCCTTCCATTTCTCTGAATCACCTTCAGTTTCCTTTACCAATGTTTTATAGTTTGCAGCATATAAGTCATTCACCTTTTTGGTCAGATTTATTCCTAAGTATTTTATTTTTTTTTTTTGATGCAATTTTAAAAGGGATTTAAAAAAACTTTCTCTGTCTGATATTGCATTGTTAGTGTAAAGAACTGCAACAGATTTCTGTATGTTAATCTTGTATCCTGCTACCTTGCCGAACTTGTTTATCAGTTCTAATAGTTTTTGTGTGGAGTCTTAAGGGTTCATCAAATCAAAAAATAGGCAGAAGACCTAAATAGACATTTCTCCAAAGAAGACATAGAGATCTCCAAGAGGCACATGCAAAGATGCTTAACATTGATAATTATTAGAGAAATACAAATTAAAACTACAATGAGGTATCACTTCACACTGGTCAGAATGGCCATCATCAAAAAGTCTACAAATAATGAATGCTGGAGAGGGTGTGGAGAAAAGGGAAACCTCCTACACTGTTGGTGGGAATGTAAATTGGCGCAAACACTAAGGAAAACAGTGTGGAGATTCCTTAAAAAACTAAAAATAGAGTTACCACATGGTCCAGCAATCCCATTTCTGGGCTTATATCTGGAAAAGAGGAACACTCTAATTTGAAAAGATACATGTGCCCCAATGTTCATAGCAGCACTATTTACAATAGCCAAGACATGGAAGCAACCTAAGTGTCCATAGACAGAGGAATGGCTAATGAAGAGGTGATATATATATACACAAACAATGGGATATTATTCTGCCTTAAAAAAGAATGAAATAATGCTTTTTGCAGCAACATGGATGGACCTAGAGATTATCATACTAAGTGAAGTACGTCAGGTAGAGAAAGACAAATATCATATCACTTATTTGTGGAATCTAAAAAAAATGATACAAATTAGCTTATTTACAAAACAGAAACAGACTCACAGACATAGAAAACAATCTTATGGTTACCAAAGGGGAAAGGGGACAGGGGAGGGATAAATTAGAAGTTTGGGATTAACAGATACACAGTACTATATATTAAATAGATAAATAATAAGGACTGACTGTATAGCACAGGGAACTATATTCAATATATTGTAATAATCTTTAATGGAAAAAAATCTGAAAAAGAATATATTGTATATATATATATATATATCTCACTGAATCACTTTGCTGTGCACTTGAAACTGACACATTGTAAATTAACTGTATTTCGATAAAAACACTAATTGTACCATATACAAAAAAAAAAAAAAGAAAAGAAAAATAGAGTATGGGACCAAATCAAATCATCCAGGATGTGAGAGTGTTAACAGAGAAGTAAATGCAGGTTTGTTAGGGTTCTATTGTCATAAGCAACAATAGTCAATGCTCATTGACTTAAAGAACGGGAATGTGTTACATGGATATCAACAGGGAAACTGGAAGTAGTCTTATCCAGGAGTCAAGGGAGAAGGGGCCCAGTCAAGCTCCTGTCACTGGGATAGTTTGCTTAGGACACATGCCCTAACTGCTTCAGGACATGTACTGTCCTGCTGCTGGATTCAATGTCCTTGGTCCAATTCTGAAAGTGGAGAGTTCCCCAAATGCCAGAGCATAAATTCCCAACACTCTGGGAGAGGGATTCAGAAATGAATAAATTGATTAAAAGAAAACGATGATTTAACATACTTGAGTTGGAAGAGTGAAATTTGTATCTTTTAAATATATTTCTATTTTATGCTCATGATTACTGTGAAAATTTTATTATGCAACATTCTTTTTCATTTAATAATAAAAATGTTAAATGTAGTAAAATTGGTAAATTTGACATTTTTCATACCACAGTTTATTGTAGCCCCAAATGTGAAATTACATAAGCATTGTAGGCTGTTCTTCCTGAGCGTAAGTCTGAGTATCATGTTAAAATCAGTTCACTGTTCATCTACAATGCAGAATAATAAGAAATCAATAAATGAATAGTTGTATGTTTAATCATAAGGAAAGGAAATTATTTAATCATAGGAAAATATTTATTTTCATTATTTTTATTTTCTCAAAGAGACATTTTTCTTTAAATATGCTCTACTTTCTCTTTAGAAAATGGGTCACAATGGTCATGACCAGGCTCTTCTTTAACCTTGGGGGTTTCTAAATTGTCATTCATCTGTTTAATTTAATTCATTCTTCAAATGTATATTAAGCAGCTGAGGAATAACAAGCAGAAGTGGAGACTAACCACAGAGGAGAAGAAAGAAAGCCAAGGAAGGAAAAATGCTAAGGAGGAAGAAAATAGAAAAGGAAGGCATTATGGGATGAGGAAGCAAAATAAGTAGAAAGAAAACAAAATGTTCAAAGCAAGACAGTACTGGGAAGCTAGAGACTCTGAGTCTGTATCTGGAAGAGGCTGCAGAACAACAGGAAGCACGAAGAAGGAGAAGGAAGGCAGGGCCATACCTTTCTGTCCCCCGGGTGAGGCAGCCGTGGCTCTCTGGTCTTCCTAACTACACACAGTGTGGGGGATGCTCACTGCTTTTGGAGGTGGCCCCCCTATTCAGCTACAGGAATAACTCAAGTGACAAAACACTTTGGCCATTGCAGTCTTTAAGGCCTGAGTCTAGGATTTAGAGTCTTACTCTAGGCAGACCTGGGAATCTTTTTTTTTTCCTGTTTGACTAAAAATTTTTTTAAATTGAAGTATAATTGGCTTATAATGTTATGATAGTTTCAGGTATACAACACAGGAATAAGAAGAGTAAATGGGCGGCAATATGGATGGACCTAGAGAATAATATACTTAATGAAGTAAGTCAGACAGAGAAAGACAAATATTACATGATATCACTTATATGTGGAATATAAAAAATAAAACTATATGCAAAACTGAAAAAGACTCACAGACATAGAAAATAAACTTGGGGTTACCAAAGGGGAGAGGGAAGAGAGGGTGGCCAAAGTAGGGTTATGGGAATAGCAGATACAAACTACAATACATAAAATAGATACACAAGAAGGATTTACTGTATAGCTCAGGGAATCATACCCCTTATCTTATAATAATCTATAATGGACCATAATCTGCAAAAATACTGAATCACTATGCTGTATACCTGAAACTAACATAGTACTGTAAATCAGTTATACTTCAAAAAAAAAGGACTGATAGATGAATGGATGAATGATTGAATAAATAAATAAATGCAAAAGACTAAAAAGTGGTCTCTTTGATCTCAGTCTTGCCCTTTGTGATAGTCAGAAATCTATGATGGCCCCCACATGACCTACACCCTTGTGTAACTCTCTACCCTTGAGTGCGAGAGAGGTCTGAAAATGATGGGATACCACTTCCATGATTAATTTATTGGCTTTAAAAGAGAGATTATCTTCAGTGGGTGGGCTTGATGCAATCAGGTAAACCCTTAAAAGAAAGGGGCTCCCTCTGAAGGCGATTTGACACGAGGGAGATTCTGCTGCTGGCCTTGGAGGATTCTGTTGCCACCATGTCTTGTAAGCCTCAGATGAGTGAGACCATTGGCAAGGCACTGGGAGCATCCTCTTGGAGCTGAGAGTGGCCTCAGGCTGGCAGTGAGTAAAGAACAGGGGACCTCAGTCTTACACTTTCTCGGAACTGAATTCTGCCGTAACCGGAAAGAGCTTTCCCAGAGAAAGATGAGACCACTCCTGGCCAACACCTTGAGTGAGAGACCCTGAGGAGAGAATCCAGTTGAGCCATGCTGGTCTCCTGATCCATGGAAAAACTGCCATAATAAATGTGAGTTGTTTCAAAGCCTCTAGGTTTATGGTATTTGTTACAAAGCAAGAAACAACAAATACACTTTTCTTTCTAAGACATTCAATTTTGACCATGCCACCCCCTGCTTTTAGAGTGTGAAGGTTGTCTTCCTGATAAAAATTCAATTTAAATAAGACTTTCTCCCCCCCCCCAGGTGTGTATATATTTTTTTAATTTTGTACAGTTTATTTTTTTTTTAAACATCTTTATTGGAGTATAATTGCTTTACAATGGTTTGTTAGTCTCTGCTGTATAACAAAGTGAATCAGCTATACATATATATATATCCCTGTATCTCCTCCCTCCTGCGTCTCCCTCCCACCCTCCCTATCCCACCCCTCTAGGTGGACACAAGACACTGAGCTGATCTCCCTGTGCTATGTGGCTGCTTCCCATTAGCTATCTATTTTACATTTGGTAGTGTATATAACTACATGCCGCTCTCTCACTTCGTCGCAGCTTACCCTGCCCCCTCCCCGTGTCCTCAACTCCATTCTCTATGTCTGCGTCTTTTAAAACCCTGATCACCTCCCTAGCCTCATTGCCTGCCAATCTGATGTTGTCACTCCATTCCAGTCAGACTAAAATAATTGGAGGTCTCATAACACTGTGCTCTCTCTTGCTTCACTTCTTCCTTGTAATTCATGTCTCAGTCTAAACTTTGATCTTTTAGCAAGCTTTTTCCTAGTGCACTAAGACTGGGTGAGGCCACCATCATCCTGGTCCCCAGACAATCTCGTTCTTACTCCACTTGTAGCCCTCGGCACACTAACATAACTGTCTGTATACCTGACTGTCTCCTGGAGTACACAGCATGGTCCCTGAGGGCAGTGGTTTTATCTTACTCAGCATTTTCCTTCCCAGGATCTAAGTCTGTATTGAATGAATGAATGTATAAACAGGAAAAGAGGCTGCACTCTGCCTTACCATATGCATTCAGGAAAAGCCAAATCATAAACTGTTTGTTCCGGTGCAGACAGTCTGCGTTTTGAATACCAGATGGCTGCACCACTCTATCAGCTCCATTACTTTGGGCAAAGTCTCTTAATGTCCTTAAGTTTTATTTTCATACTCTGAGAAATAGGGATGCTAATAGTGTTTACTGTATGAGATTGTTTTGAGCAGAAACTAGGACAATGCAGGTAGGTGCACTGTGCCAAATACATAGTTATATGCACAAGAAATTATTAACTATTAGTTTTATCGCAATTTTTTATTAATAATTGCCATTTCATGCATGCCTAGATGTGGGCTGCAGAGGGGACCAAAGATCTTTTTCTTGTGCTCAACAGGAATCTTTTTTATTTTTTTCTTGTTTTCTGTCTCTTTTTTACTAGAGAAAAAGAAACTTAACAGCAGGTGGCTTGCTGTCTCCTGATTGTTTGCTGCTGTGTTTCACTTTCCTTTCTTAAGAACAGGAAACCACTGATCTCAGCAGAAGCTTCAGTGTCCCAACTGTGGCTGTTCCATAAATCAGAGAGCAGTTTAAGCCTCGTCCAACTCTGAAAAACCAGTAAGTGACTTGCTGTCATCCAATGTTTCCTAGCTGTGTGCGAAGAAAGTTGCCCGTTTTTCTTTCTTTGAAAAAAGTTTCAGAGTGAAATCACTGCTAATGATCATGCTTTTCTCTTTCACTGGTTTTGTTTTTTAATTAATATTTCAAAAACAGGGAACTATAGAGAATAAATGAACTCTACTGTAATCTTATACAGTTCTATCTGATTTTTCGAATGATTTGCTTTATTTAATTAGAATGGTTTTTTTTTTTTTTCCTTGAAAACCAAACCATTCTAATTACAGATCAAAGCATTACAGATCCTGTTGAAATTATCTAAGAGTCTCTCCTACGTTCTCTTCCCTTCTCTTCCTTCCCAGAGGGAAACACTACCCAGACTTTGGTATAAATTATTGTCATACTTGTTTTTATGCTTTTACTGTATATATGTATGTAACTAAAATGATCTCTAGTATTGCATTTTGTATTAACAGTTTATTTATGGTATCATACTAAGAGTCTCATTCTCAACTTGCTTTTTTCCAATTAGTTCTTTGAGCTTTATCCACGTTGATTCAAATAGGTCTAGTTCAGTCACTTCAATGCCCTTTAGTATTTCCTTGTATGAATATGCCAAAATTTGTACATCCAATCTTCTAACAACACCATAAACGATGCTGCTATGCATATACTTACTTTCCAAAATGTTGCATGCCCATCAGGACAATGTAAGTATTCTTGAATTTCTATGTCCTGGTCAACTGTTAGTATCACTGGACTTTTGTTTAATGTGAAATGATATCTCATTATTGTTTAATTTACAGTTCCTTGTCACTAGAACTATTGAACATTTTTTCATATGTTTATAGCCCATTTGAGTTACTTCATCTGTGAATTTCCTGTTCACATACTTTGACTACTTTTCTATTAGGTCGTTTGTGGTTTTCTTATTGTTTATACGTTGGATAATATTTGTAGGATAAATGTGTTTTAAAGTTGCATTTGTTGTATCTTTTATTGTAAGAAAAATTTAAGTTTTAATGTAGTCAAATTTATCTTTCTTTCCTTTATAGTTTGTACTTTTAGTATCTTATTTTAGAAATCCTTCCCAATAGAGAGGTCATAATGATATTCTCCAGCATTTCCTTCTAAAACTTGGCACATTTAGTGCCTCATACCAACTGGAATTTACTTTTAAAGATGTTATGAGATTATGAGGATGATATGATTTAATTAATTTTTTTTCCCTATAGAGCTATTACTTGGTCTCCAAGCTGAGTAATCAGTTGTGTCAACTTTGTATTTGGTCAAGTCCTTCTCGATTTCACTTTCTGCTTTACCTCATGTTTATTTCTCTGGATTTGCACCCCACAATAAAGCCTCTGCATGTAAACTTGGCCTTAAGCTTTGTTTTCCAGGGGACCCTGGCTATGAAAGTTGGTCAGTCTTAGGGCTCTTGACTATCTTAGTGCCACTCTCACATTCTCCTAATTATCATAATTTTATATAAGTCTTAACTTGTTTTTCTTCAAAACTCTCCTGGCTCTTCTTTGCTCCTTGAAATATAATGTGAACTTTCAGATCACCTTCTTACATTCAATGGAAAGAATGTTCTTGGGCTTCTGATTGAGCATGCACTGAATTGAAAGATAAATTTTGGAAGAATTGATATTATTTTTAAGAAGGCTTTTCTCATCCAAGAAAGTTGGGTAGGGTTTTTTTTTTTTTTTTTTTTCTGCAGTATGCGGGTCTCTCACCGCCGCGGCCCCTGCTGCCGCGGAGCACAGGCTCCGGACGCGCAGGCCCAGTGGCCATGGCCCACGGGCCCAGCCGCTCCGCAGCATGTGGGATCCTCCTGGACCGGGGCACGAACCCGCATCCACTGCATCGGTAGGCGGACTCCCAACCACTGCGCCACCAGGGAAGCCCGGGTAGAGGCTTTTTATTTGGGTCATTTTTCATGTCCTTTATAACATTCTTCATATAATTATCTCTTCAGAAGTTGCTTGCATCATTTAAAAAATTTACTCCTAGGAACATTATTTTATTTGCTGCTTTTGCGAATGAGGTTTAAAAAAAAAATCTGCTTCACTTCTTTTTTCTTTAGGTTTGCTAATATTTTGCTGAGGATTTTTGCATCAGTATTTAGGAGTGAGACTAGCTTGCAATTTTCCTTGCCAATAATGCCATTGTAATGTGTTGGTCTCTAAATTATTCTCTTGAAGTGTTTGTTTAAGATTGTAAAGTTGATCCCTCAAAGTTTGGTTTAGCTATTGGACTCATTTATCCTTGAGTTTTATTTTTGGGAAGTCTTTAATGATGAATTCTGTTTTTTTAAAATGGCTATGAGATTATTCATTTTTATCTATTTTCATATCAGTTTGGTAAGTTTTGTTTTTCTCAGAATTGGCCCATTTCAAATTTGCCTATTTTCAAATTTATTTTTAAAAATTTGTTCAGCTTAAACAATATTTTTATTGTTTGTAGCATATGTACTGATGTTCTTGTCTATGTTCTTGACCTTGGTACATTGTCACCCCACCACCTTTTTTTCTTTATCAGTATCAGCAATGTTTTACACATCTTATTATTCTTTTTAAAAACTAACTTTGGTTCTGTTGATCTTCTCTTTGTATACTTATTTTTGCTTTATTAATTTTTGCTTTTACTTTTATTATTTAATTTCTTCTTTTTTCTTTGTGTTTAATTGGCTTTTTATCTTGACGTTGTGAAGTTGAAGTTTATATAATTCATTTTCAGCCTTTCTTCTTTTCTAATACATGTATTTAATTATATACATTTTTTACAGTACATTTTAGCTTCATTTCACAAGTTTCGACAATAATATTTTATTATCATTTATTCAATTTTCCAGATCTCATTAAGTTTTCTTATTTGATCCAGGGATTTCTTAGTAGTAGATTTCTTTATTGTCTAATGTATTAGGGGATCTATTTTTTTTTTTTTCCTGATTTCTAGCCTATATTCTTATTCAAAATTATAGTGCTTTGAAATGTTTTGAGACTTGCTTTTCGAGTTTTGTGGGACTATTTTTTTTTTTTTTAGATGTTGGGGGTAGGAGTTTATTAATTAATTAATTTATTTTTGCTGTGTTGGGTCTTCGTTTCTGTGCGAGGGTTTCTCTAGCTGTGGCAAGCGGGGGCTACTCTTCATCGTGGTGCGCGGGCCTCTCACTATCGCGGCCTCTCTTATTGCAGAGCATAGGCTCCAGACGCGCAGGCTCAGTAGTTGTGGCTCACGGGCCCAGTTGCTCCGCGGCATGTGGGATATTCCCAGACCAGGGCTCAAACCCGTGTCCCCTGCATTGGCAGGCGGATTCTCAACCACTGCACCATCAGGGAAGCCTGAGTTTTGTGGGACTATTTTAATATATGTTCTATTCCTTCCTTCTCTCATTCTTAGACTCTAGTTGCACAGATGTTAGCTAATTTTACTGTACCTCTAGTCTCTTTTGTCCTGTGCTTTTCTTTCTCTTCTTTTTGTCTCATTGTTTCAGTTTGATATAGTTTCTTCCAACTAATTATTCCTTTTAAGTGTGTTTATTAACCTTTAGTTAAATGTATCTTCCAATTTTAAAATTTCAGATATATTTTTTTAAGTCCAGAATTTCCTTAAAATTTCTTTTTTCCATTTTACTGTCAACCATTCAATCTTATCTTTAACTTATTTGAACACACCAAGCTTAGTTACTTAAAAATTGCTGTAGGTAATTCCGTTATCAGTATGGATTTGTTTCTATTTTCTTTTCTGTTTTTTCTCTTGGTTTTCTATCATGTTGTTTTGTCTGCTCCCCTGTGTTTATGATGAATATGAGACATTGAATATCAAGAAAATGTAGAGGTAATTTAAAGTTAAGAAAATGTTCTCTTCATCCAAAGTTTATTTTGCATCTGTCCTGTAGCTAGAGACACTGGCAATCCTCATTTGTCTTAATCTGATTATAGACTGAGAAGACTAGAGATGAAATTAAGTCTATCTCCCAGTCCACTGGTGCTTCTTCTCTGTAGCTCTTCATAATTGTCACGCATGGCCTCGGGGAGGGTTGTGAAGGCACCCTCTTTTTTGTGCTGTATTACCCTAGCTCTACGAATCTAGCAAAAGCTTTGCTGAACTTCTTAGCGCCTTCTAAAGTTGACAGATGCATCAAATGCCAAGCTTACTTCTCTGTCTTCACTTCTTTTCCAAATCTTAGCTAATAACATAATTCTTCACTGCTTTTTTTTTCTCTCCAATACTTTCAAATATATCTGTTTTACAGTTTATCCTGTGTTTCTAATTTTTCTCATTGAAAGAATTGGCCTGATGGCTAATGGTTTATTTTGCCACTTAGGTAAAATAGACCATTTTAATCCTATTCAATTAAATAGGATTTAATCCTCTCATGTTTCAATTTCTTTCTTTGTACACTGTTTTCTGAATTAATTTCTCATTTATATCTTCAAATTCATGGGTTGGCAAACTATGGCCTATATGCCAGCCATCTATTTTTGTAGAAAAACTTCTACTGGAACAATGTCATGTGCATTTGTTTAAATATTGTTTGTGGCTGCTTTTGCCTTACATTGGCAAAATTGAGTCATTGTGGTAGAGACCTTATGACCCACTTAGCCTAAACTTTTTACTATCTGTTATTAAGAAAAAGTGTGCTGATCCCTGTTCTAATTCATGAATTTTTCTCTATTTTTTTAATCCAGTTTATTTTTTCTACTGACCTTAAAAAAATAATATTTTAAATTTAAATTATCTATTTTTTTCATATCTACCCATAGTTTTATATATATATGCATATATATGTATATGTGTTGTGTATTTTATATATATATATATA
>NW_020185328.1:11115755-11247856 GCF_003031525.2 Neophocaena asiaeorientalis asiaeorientalis
ATATATATATTTTTATAATCCAAATCCAAATAACATGCTTTAAGTAGGTGAGAGGAAAAAATAACTCACTGGAACTAGTATAGCAGAAACCACAATGCTATACTACTCTCTCAAACTATTAATTTTTTCTCTCACTAGATACAGAACAATGGCAGTGACAACCACACTGACATGGAAGGAGGAAAAGAGTCTGCAAAAGCTGCTTGGAAATGTTTCTTTGAGACTTCTTTATAAGTCTAAGTGTCCACGGAAACAGAATTAGAAATATGCATAATAGGTGCATTCGTCAGGGATCCACTATAACAATGATTTATCATCCCAAGAATATTTTTGGTATCTTTATGCTTGGGCATTATCCTGAAATGTCTGAACGTTTTAGAGAGCCAAATAATTCCTTCTGTTTTTCATTTCAAAAGAATAAAACAATGGAAATGACGGCTGCATTTTTAAATTCAACATCGGAAATTAGCGATGACCAACTGGTATTTCAGTCCTCTATTTCTCCCTATCAGTATTTATCTCTAGATTTATACAATAGAATCATTGTTATACATAAACTTTTAGTGGAAAAATTGACTAAAAACTGACTTAGGCTCCCGATTTTTGGAATGTGAAGTTTTTCAAGTGGAAGGTATGTTAAATTAGATAATCCTACTTTCTGGTTCTACTCTTTGTGTTTGGTAGGTCATAATTAATCTACGTGAACAAGGAAAAAGGAGACAGACAATTGAATTTCATGCCACAAAATTTTTTATAAGCTCAAAAATGAAACCTGGAAGGCCTAAAGGTTATGGGGTTATTACCCAGAAAGAATAGGCAGCTTTGATCAAAGTAAGTTGAGAAGTATGAGTGAAGAGATGGAGATGGAGATGGAGAGAGAGAAAGGGTGGGGGGAAGGCCTCAGTATTTTGACAAGTGACACCTTTGGGGTCAGCTCGAGGACCTCTAGGCATAATTATATGAGTTTGCAGAGTGACTTAATGTATAAAGAAGAAAACTTTAGCTCCTCTTCATCTCGTTATGCTGCCGATCCTAACTCCTAACCCAACAGCTCAGCTGGGTTATGCAAAGAAGACTCAATACCCTATTTAGAAGGTAGACTTGGCCACACTAAACCAGACAAGTTTAAACATTATTATGCTATGTTTATTTCCTTTAGGAATTAAGGATGATGCAGGCTACATAAACAGGATAACAAGAGCCACACAGTAAGTTAGTTTCTTGGACTATCTATTACTCACCAACTGTATAAATGGCACCGACAAATAGTAAAATTAAAAATTGTATCACTTGGAGTGATAAAAATCAGTTATAGTGTTCCTGACATAATGTGTTCAAGACAATTTAGAACAATAACAAAAACAAAACCACTACCAACTGAAACTTTTAAGATCCACCTGATGACAATTTGACTTCATGTTTCACTTTGGTCCTGTTACATTCAAAGTTTCCCAGACAGAGTCGAGATGAACATTTTAGATAATTCCTCTGAATCCTTTCCTTGAGAATAAAGTTTTTGGGGAAACTCGAAAAATTTTAAAAACAAAGTCCCTTCTCCCTAGTTTATAGATAAACACCTGCATTGCATATATAGTTTTTTATTTCTTCTTAATATAACCTTTTTACTGAAAATTCATCTTCAGTGTTCCTGTTATTTATTAGATTTATATGGTCTAAGGCTAATAGTTTAGCAATGATTTGGTTGCTGGTTAATGTTTAACTTAGTCAGATATAGATAAGTGCATTTTCTTCAAGCACAAAATGTATAACCTTAGACCCTTTCAAGTCATATGATAGATGTTAATATCAAAATAATAAGTAAGCATTAAACCATACTTTTCAGAGGGAAGAAAAGAGCCAGGAGAATTGTATTCTTCCTTATGGAAATTTGTCTGTTGTATTTAACTACTGCATTTTTACAGGCACAGAAATAGTCTCCTAGCAGACCTCAGAGCCTACAGGCCCTATGCAGACTTGATTTCAGAAATCCGTATTCTCTTGTTGGGTCCAGTGGGGTTTGGAAAGTCCAGTTTTTTCAATTCAGTGAAGTGCATTTTCCAAGGCCATTTGACTCACCAAACCATAGTGGGGTCTGATGTCACCAGCATTACTGAGCAGGTAAGTTATTGCAGGATTTCCTGAGGATTTTGTTTTATGGATTACAATTATTATTTTATAAGAAATAACCATGAGAAGCAAAACAGCGATTTAAACCTTCACAGGGGTAAATCAATCTATCAATGCTCCTATAAAGACTATCTTACTTGTAAATAAATAGATTTAAGGAAATAAGTATAATACTAACACCATTTTTTAAAATGTTACCTGAAAGACCTACCAATTACAGTGCAATATTTATCTAGAAACTTCCATTCTGTGCTTGTCTATGTTATCATACAAACAAAAAGAATAAAGGGAATTAATAGAAAATTTCATAATCAAGCTGTGTTTTTCTATGTTTGCTACAGTCTAATATTGTTATCTTCTGATTGGGAATATGTTGTATGTTGTCAATGCATAATTTAGCATAAGACAGCAACAGCTCATTTTAGTTTTGTGTCACATTCAATAACTGAAAGCATTTTCTAGGACTTTCAAGAATCACATCTTATTTCTTGATGTTGGCTATATTCTATCCACTTGAGTGGCTTTATTATGATACATCAGCCTAGCCTTCGGAGCCAAGGCAAGATACCACAACAGCAAATCAGTACATTAAGCATTGATTGAAATGTTTATGTTTGCTAAATACTGTGTTGCAATAGAGACCTAAGTGCAAATAATACTTGGTCCCTTTACTGAGGGATCTCAGGGACCAAAGCAGGTAATAAACAAATAAGTAGTATTCAGTGTGATAGACGCTATAATAGCGGTACTCATCAGGACAGAATTTCTCTGCCTTCTTTTTATGTTGAAAACTCCAAATGCATTGCTTTAAGAGAAGATGTAAGTCCTGAATTCCAAATAGAATGCAAATACTATATACACTGAAGGAAAACAGGACAGAGTATTTTGTGAAGGAAATGGAATATTTTATTGCTCAGAGACCCTTCTTTCTGAAGAACTGAAGTAAAGGAAACAAGTTAATGGTTAATGGCACCATGAATGTACCTATTGATCTTGAAATTTTATAATGTACTTTAAGTATCTAACTCTAATGATTCATGTAATTCCTTTCATGTTCAGGTACCAGTAATCCCCATTCACTTAGATCAAAATCTCCAGTGGGACTGCTCCTAGGCATTTCATGGAGCAATGGGAGCTTTGACTCCATCACAAATTACAATAGGTTGAGATTCTTGGGAGAACTGAATAAGTGATTGGTTGGGCTGTTGAGCAGGGAAAGAAAATAACCTCTAATTTAAGATATTAGTCATTGTTCTGCCGAGATGTGGCATGGCTTTAACTCCTGATCTGAAGAGTCTTATCTTGAGTGGTACAGACTGTCGAATACCAATCGTTTGGATAAATTTGGAAAAGGAGTAAACTCATGTATGTTGGTCTCCACTAACTCACATCAGGTTGAAAGGATCGTTGACAAAAGGAAAAACAAAAAAAGGGAAGACAGAATATTGGTTCGGTGGAAGGGCTACGACAGTGAGGATGACACCTCAGTGCCGGAGCAGCACCTGGTGAACCGAGAGGAATATATCCACGATTTTAACAGGCTCCACACCGAGAAGCAGAAGGAGGGCACCTTCACCAGCACCAATCGGACCTCCCCGAACAATGCCAGGAAACAGTTTTCCAGACCCACCAACAGCATCTTTTCCAAGGCCTCTCCTAAATCACTCGTGGTCGGCAAAGAGCATGAGCCCAAGAGCAGCCCGCTGTTTGCTGCCAGCCAGAAGTGCAAGAAGAACCCAGCCCCGTCCCTCTTGAACTGGAAGAACATGGACCTGGCCACGGCAGGTATAAAGATCCTCGTGCCCAAGAGCCCTATCAAAAGCAGGACCACAGCAGACGGCTTTCAGAACGAGCGCCCCGAGAAACTGGACTCCGCCAAGCAAGG
Source organism: Neophocaena asiaeorientalis asiaeorientalis (assembly GCF_003031525.2). Lineage (NCBI taxonomy): Eukaryota > Metazoa > Chordata > Mammalia > Artiodactyla > Phocoenidae > Neophocaena > Neophocaena asiaeorientalis. Next base: position 11,119,768 of record NW_020185328.1, read on the forward strand.
GCAGGAGGACACGGTGGCGCTGGAGGTGGCGGCCACAAAGCCGGTCGGGGCTCTGCCGGGCCCTGGCGCCGAGCGGCTGCGGATGGGGGGACCGGCCAGCTGACCGCTGACCGGGGATACACCTGCTGGTGCCTCAGGTGTCCGGCCCCCTGACCGTGGCCACAGCCACGGGGCTAGCCATTAAGGGGAAAGGTTCCTCCCCGTTCACGGACGCGCTGACGGCCAACAAGACCACCAAACTGCAGACGTCGGTCACGGGAGTGATGGCTGGATGAGGAAATTCATCGACGACGGACGAGACCAGCCCTTCGACCAGCGGCAGTGAGGCAGACGGAAAGCACCTACAGGTACAGGGACATCATTGTCCGGAAGCAGGAAGGCTTCACCCACATCCTGCTGTCCACGAATTCGTCTGAGAACAACTTACTCAACCCAGAGGTGAGGACGGAAGTGCAGAGCGCCCAGAGCACGACCGCCGCCGAGACAGCAAGCCTGTGCTGCTCGGCGGCCTGGGCAGCGTCTTCTGCTGCGGCCTCGACTTCATCTACTTCACCCAGCGGCGCCTGACCGACGACCGGAAAAGGGAGAGCACGAAGGTGGCCGAGGCCTTCACTAACTTCCCGAATGCTTTCATTCAGTTTAAGAAGCCTATCATTGCAGCCGTAAACAGCCCAGCCATTGGACGAGGAGAGTCCATACTGCCTCATTGTGACGTGGTTTGGGCCAATGAAAAGGCTCGGTTCCAAACACCCGATACTATCTTCGGACAGAGGCCAGTTGGCTGTACCACCGTTATGTTTCCCAAGGTAGTGGGAGGAGCATGTGCGAATGAAACGCTGCTCAGCAGGTGGAAGCTGATGGCGCAGGCGGCGTGTGGCAAAAGGCCTGGGCCCCCAGGTGTTCTAGCCGGGGGCGTCCTTCACCCGGGAAGTCATGGTTCCCCTTAAGGAGCTCGCCTCCTGCAACCCGGTTGTGCTCGTGGAATCCAAGGCCCTCGTGCGCTGTAGCAGGAAGCTGGAGCTGGAGCAGGCCAACGAGCGGGAGTGCGAGGTGCTGAAGCAGATCTGGGGCTCGGCCCAGGGCGTGGACTCCATGCTCAAGTACCTGCAGAGGAAAATCGGCAAGCTCTGATGGCCGGGCTGCCCCCAGACGACCCTGGAATCGCATGGCGCAGGGCGGCTGGGGCTCCCCGGGGCCCGGACCCACCCTCACAGCTTGGAGCACGTTCACTTGGCGCTCACGCTTGGAAGCAGGACTTGAAATAGACAAGCAATTAATTACCAAGGAGTTTCTAAGTACTGTAACTTTAAAATAAATAACTACAAAGCTCCTTTGTCCAAACGTCATTATTTTATACTTAATATACACACAAGTATACAAGTATAATGGAGAGCTCTGGGCTGCTCTTTGAGGCTCTAATTTTTGTTATCTTTGGCTAGGACTGTATAAAAATGAAGTGTGTTTTCCTGGTTTGGGTGTCAGAAAAGTCTGGAATAATGTTTGTTTTCCTTGTTTTTTCCCCTCTAGAAAACAGAATCTAAAGAGGTGTTAGCCAGCCTTGCCTCCCCTGAGCCAAATAGAAATACAGAAAAATCTGAGGCATGCCCTTGTCTCCAAGGAGGTACAAAACCTCAGAGATGGAAAATTCTAAACCAGTAGGAAGTCTTATCTTTCAGGATAAGTATTTCTGATTAAACACCCACTGATGAACATACCCCCAGACTAAAACGCACGTAGGAGTCACGCTGAGAAATCAATTGATTCTCCCTTTTTTTAAAAATATGTCCGATTCTTACCCAGTTGACAGGAAGAAACCACTCTCTCTAGGGGAAAGCTTGTTTTGCTGTATTAGTGAATCACTGAATAGCGGTAAGTATGATATCTAAGTTATAAGTTAGTGGGTTTATAATTAGTTTTTTCTGACCCTTTTGAAAAATAACTACATGAGTGCTTCTTGTTGCTGGGTGAAAACTACTACTTTATATACAGTTTTGGTTTTCTATTTGCAGATATGATTGATGTATTACACCAAAAATAAAGTATTTTTATGTTTATAAAGTGTAATTTTTAGGTTCACTTAGAATATATTTTATTTAATAAGTTAAAATTCTTTTGGCACACTATTAAATGCAGAAACTCCTTTTTAAGAGAAAGAACTACCTTATATTGACGTTTAATGTTCTTGGTCTCTGCTTTCATGTCAACACAATATACCAAGTACAGATTGCTGTCTGAAGAGTGCCATGTGTAAATAAACACCCTCATTCCTGCCAGGAGTGGGGACTGATTCCTGATTCCAGATGTCTACCATTCAGTAGGCTTCTGAGCTTGCAATCGTATGGAATGTAGGAAGAATGAAATAAAATTAAAACCTTATTTTATACAGTTTTGACATTTATACTTAAAAGTGGCCACCTCCTGGCTTCGGAGAACTGTACAGTGTGTAAATCTGCCTTTACCTTGGATTGGTTGGTGCGGTAATTTTGCATCTTTGGGACCTACTTTTTTCGTTCAGTAGTTTGAACTATATATAAAATGTACAATCAGTAAAGTTTTTATAGAATAAATATTCAGCCGTGAAAACTGGTTAAATGAAACTAACATTTCTTAACACATTTGAAAACAAACAAACAAAAACACAAGTTACAGTAGGCTACGGGGGATTCTCCACTTCCTCGTTTAGAGTGGGAGAATGGTGATTATTGTCTGGTGTCTCTGAGAAGTCCTTTTCTTTGTGATTCTTCCCAAATCTTCCATAGTTGTGTCTATGTTGGAAGTGTATTTGACCAATAAATAAAATTTTTTCAGAGTTTTCCTGAAAAATAGTCTTGGGATCAGATTGAGTGTGTCTAGAAAAGAAGCTTTGTTAAAATAGTGCTTCTTAAAATGAGGTTTGTGGACCCCTGAGAGTCCCTGAAACTCTTTTAGGGGATCTGTGAACTTAAAACTGTTTTTAAAACACTAAGATGCTTTTTGCTCTTTCTAGTGTATTAACATTTGAACTGATCAAACAAATATAATTTTATCTGTTGGCACCTTAACATGAATCAAGCAATGGCACCAAACACTACTACAGTCACTGTAATCTTCCCTACCACTGAGTTTGCAGTAAAAACAAACAAAATGCCACTTTCACTTAAGAATTTCCTTGATGAATCAGTAAAGATTATTGATTCTATTTAAACTCAACTCTTAAATGCACATCATTTAAAAATTTTGTGTGATGAAATGGGAAGTGCATATAAAGTGCTCCTAATACATGTCAAAATATGGTGGTTGTCTAGCAAGGGCACTAGTGCAATTGAGTTGTAAGCGGAACTTTTCTCATGTAACATTTTTGATTGAAAAGACAACTGAAAGACTTGCTGATTCATACTTGGGTATTTGGTAGACATTTTTGGGGAAAATGCACGAAATGAGCCTGTCACTTCAAGGACAACAACTCACAGTGTTTGTTACCAAAGATAGCATTTGAGCTTTTAAGAAAAAATTGGAATGTTGGGAAACTTGTATCCACCACTTTGAGATTGAAAACTTAAGAACTTAAAGACTTGTCTAATGAGATTGATGATGGTATTAACAAATATGATGTTTTAATATTGTACAATGAAATGTGCCAATATTTGGACCATCCAGATAAGCCAGCGAACCAATACTTTCAAATGACCAATGCGTCAGGTTACAAAATCATGGATGGATAAAAGATATATTCAAAGTGTAAGATAGATCAATGAACTTAATGTAATATGAAAACGTCACGGATTTCACATTGCAGCTAATCTTTGAGAAATTATCACTTGTTAGCTTTGATGTATTATTAATGAGGAATGTCCATAATTCTCTGAAAGCTGTTAAATTAAATACTCCCTCCTTGCCTACTACATGTAAGTGTGAGGCCAGATTTTTTTCATATACTTCAACCAAAACAGTATATCACAACAGATTGAATGCAGAGGCAAATATGAGAATCCAGCTGTTTTCTATTAATTTAGACATTAAAGAGAATTGCAAAAAGTAAATCAATCCCACTCTTTTCTATAATGTTTTGGAAAATAATTTTTTTTGTAAAATTGATAATTAGGTTAACATGTAACGGTTCATAATTGTATTTTTAAATGACTTAAAAATATTTAAAATTTTTTGTTTTAATTTCTAGTATGTTACATGTCAATAGATATAACTCACATGAATAAAATAACTTTGGGACCCTCAATAATTTTTAAGAGTCTAAGTTGATCCTGAGACCAAAATGTTTGAGGACCACAATTTAAAAATATTAACCAGTTTCTATTTTTCCTATTGTTGTGTCTTGAAGGCTAGTTGAAGAATGAACTTTTATACTTGATGTGTTTTGTTTTACAGTATAGGATATATTCTACTAAAGATGGAAAAGATGGTAAATCTCTGCCATTTATGTTGTGTGACTCCATGGGGCTGGATGAGAAAGAGGGAGTAGGTTTATGTGTGGCTGACATACCCCACGTCTTAAAAGGCTGGTGCCAGACAGATATCAGGTAAGAATCCTTCAATGTCTAAAACATTTCAAATCATTTTCATCAATGCTTTTCATTGACTTTTTACCCCAGGCAGTTTCAGCTGTCATAAAGTGGTTTTAACACCAACCAATACCACTGTACTTTAATAAGTATTCGTGTAAGGAAAGTAGATAACAGCTCTTTCTTTCTCTTATTATAAGAAATATAGCCAAAAGGCAAGAGTCTACTCATATAGGTTCCAGGAAAAGTTCAGGAGGAACTGTGTTTATATCATTCTTTACAATGATGTAAAACAGTAGGAAAGTAGTAGTATAATCTCTTGAACTTTAATAATCAGTTAGGTAGAATATTGAAACAACCACTTTTTGTTGAAGTGTGATGTTATACTGAAAGTAATCAGGCTTCACTACTTAAATACTTAGATTCAAAGGCTGACTCTGCCACCAATTAGGTGTGTACCCATAAGCAAGTTACATACTTGTCTCTGTAAGTCTTAGTTTTATCATGTGTGTGTGAAATGTAGATAATGCTAATCTCACAGGTGGCTAAGAAGATTAAATGAGAAGATGTACTCTAAGTTCTCAAAAAGTTAACCATTATTATCACCTTTCTTTTAGGCACAATAAAATCAGCCTCAGTTTCTAAGCAGTGACTTCCTTTGCCTCTCAATTGTGCTTGATTGGAAACCTTAACTATGCACTTATTTATTTAAAAACTATTGATTAAAAACCTAATTTGTGTCAGATACTACGCCAGTTTTGAATATGAACATAATCCTATCCTCAAGAAGCTCACAATCTAAAAAGACATTAAGATACAGGGCGGAGGAGCAGGGTAGAGAAATGGGAGAAATCATGGATATATGAGCACCTTCATTTTTCACAGCACAGAGTCAATCAATTCAGTCCAACATTGAAACATATAGTTAAAAAAATAATGAACCCAGCCTTGTATTATGTTTCGTAATTATTTTCTTAACATTGAAAAGATTATTGTCTTGTGGTAAGGAGATGTTAATTTAAAATTTGGTATTTTTTTCACTTTAATTTCTTTTTCTTCTGTAAAATTAAAAGAAATTTTAGTGTTTTAGTTTAAATGGCATTTTCAATATATTTTCTCTTGCCTTTTCTCTCAGTTAGTCCAGTTAAGTATGCAAGAGTTTTGAAATTATGTTTTAAAAAACATTATTTATACTTTTCTGAAATATTTCCATTATGGACAATTAAGTTATAATCACCATTTTTGCCAAAGCAATGGAGTGTGTTGTTTTATAAAAAAGACATAATGGCGCCATGCTAACAGTGGAGAGGAAGCATGAAAGGGGTGCTACTAACTAATCTGGGGAAGGAGTATTGGAGGGAAGGGAAAGTTTTGGGTTGGAGGTTAGTGGTGGGCATGTTTGAAACATGAATTGTATCTGAAAGAATTCAGCAGAGACTCTCTAAATGTTACCTTATGTTTCTATAACAGTTTAGTCCCCATAAACCAATTACACCCAAGCATCCTACTTTCATCACCTCTCCATCACTGAAAGACAGGATTCATTGTGTGGCTTATGTCTTTGATATCAACTCTATTGACAAACTGTCCTCTAAAATGGTGGCAAAGTTCAAACAAGTTCAGGAAGAAATATTAAACTGCGGTGAGTCTCATTGTACTTATTAAAATATTTTTACTTGGAAATAATGCTATATTCACAGGAAGTTACAAAAAGAGTACAGCAAGGTCCCATGCCCCCTTCATCCAATTTCCCAAGCCCTGGGTTAGTTGGTGGCAACAGCACATGGAGATCATCCAAAGGCTTTACTGAAAGCAGGACCCTAAATCTTAGTCTTCATTCCTTAAAGATTAGAAAGGCCATAGTTTTTTTTTGTCATGTGTGATTTTCCTGTGGCTAGATAGGGGAGTCACCTCCCCACATTATGTGACTAGACCAGAAAGATTAAAACCGGGAGATATAACACTCTTATAATGTGTGGTATAACTTTGTCATTTTGTCACATGTGTAGATTCGTGTAACCACCACTACAATCAAGATACAGAACTACTCTATCACCACAAGGTCTTTGTCGTGGTATCCCCCAATCCTCACCATCCATAGTTTTTGGCAGCAACTAATCTCTCCTCCATCTCCCTACTTTTGTCATTTTGAGAATGTTATACAAATGGAATCCAAAAGTATGTTTGATTTGAGACTGGCTTTTTTCGCTCAGCCTAATATCCTTTGAATTCCATCGAAGTTGTTGTGTATATCAATTGTTCATTCCTTTTTATTGTTGAGTAGTAATCCATGGTATAGATATTCCACAGTTGTTTTAACCATTCTTTATCAAAGGACATTTTGATTACTTCTGGTTTTTGGCTATTGCAAATAAAGCTCCTTTGAATATTAGTGTGCAGGTTTTTGTGTGGACATAAGTTTTCATTCTTCTGGGATAATTCCCTGAAATTGTGATTGTTGGGTCCTATGCTAAGTGTGTGTCTAATTTTTTAAGAAACCACCAAACCACTCTTCAGAATTACTGCACATTTTATATTTTAACAATATATGAGAGATCTAGTTTCTCTGTATTCTTGCTAGTATTTGCCATTGTTGCTATTTTTAAAAAATTTAACTCTTCTAATAGGTGTATAGTGATAGCTCATCATGGTCTTAATTTGCATTGCCCTAATGATAAATTACGTTGAACATCTTTTAATGTACTTATTTGTTTGTATGTGTCTTCCTCAGGGAAATATCTCTTCATGTCTTTGACCTATTTTCTATTTGGACACTTTGGTTTTTTACTGTTGAGTTTTAAGAGATCCATAAATTCTAGATATGAGTCAATTATCAGATATATGGTTTGCAAATAGTTTCTCCCAGTGCTAAGTTGTCTTTTCGTTATCTTAACAGAGACTTTCACAAAACTAAATTTTAAAAATTTTGGTGAGCTCCAATTTATCATTTTTTTTCTTTTAAGGATCATGCTTTTCATTTTGTGTCTAAAATCCATTACCAAACTTTAAGTCCCCAAATTTTTTCTTTGTTTTCTTCTAAAAGTTTTATAGTCTTATTTTTTACATTTGAATGTATGATTAATTCTGAATCACTTTTTGTGTAAGACGTGAGGTATAGGTCAAGGTTTATTTTATTTTATTTTGCCTATGGATATTCAATTGCTCCAGCACCACTTGTTGAAAAGATTATCATTGCTCCATTGTATTGCTTTTGCACTGTTGTCAAAAATTCATTGTCCTTGCTTTTGTGCATCTATTTCTGGGTTATGTATTCTGTTCCCTTGACCTATGTGTTCATTCTTCTACCAACACCACACAGTCTTTATAACTGTAGCTATATAGTAATAAAAATATAGGTCTTAAAGTGGGTAAAATAATTCTTCCCATGTTATTCTTATTTGTCAAAATTGTTTTAGCTATTCTAGTACCTTTACATTTCCATGGGAATTTTAGAATTACCTTGTCTATTTCTACAAAAAAATCTTGATGGGATATTGATAGTTTGTTAGCTCTAGGAAGATTTTTTGTTGAATTCTTAGGATTTCATACCATCTCAGATGGGGACAATTTTATGTCTTCCTTTTCAATTTGTATGTGTTTTATTTCCTTCGCTTGTCTTACTGTCCTGGCTAGGACTTCCAGTACTATGTTGAATAATAGTGGTGAGAGCAGATACCCTTGCCTTGTTTCTGATCTTAGGAGGAAAGTATCCAGTGTTTCACCACTATGATGTCAACTATGGGTTTTTAATAATAGTTCTTTATTAAGTTGAGGAAGTTCTTCTTTATTCCTACTTCTCTAGGAGTTTTTTTTAAAATCATGAATGGGTGTTGAATTTTGCCAAATGGTTTTTCTCCATAGATTGATATGATCATGAGAGTTTTTTTCCTCTTTAGCTTGTTTGTATCGCGGATTATATTGACTGAATTTGAATCTTAAGCCGACTTTGTCTCTCTAGGAAAAAAAACCATGTGTTCATGGTGCATAATTCTTTTTATATATTGCTGAATCCTGTATGAATCCTGTATGATAATATTTTATTAAGAATTTTTGCATCTATTGAGGAATATTGGTCTGTAGTTGGGTTTTTTATTTATTTATTTTTTAATTTCTGCGGTCTTTGTCAGGTTTTGGTCTCAGGGTAATATTGGTGTTATAAAATGAGTTGGGAAGTGTTCCTTCCTCTTTCATTTTCTGGAAGAGATTGTGTAGAACTGGTATTAATTTCTTTTTAAATGTCTGGTAGAATTCTCCAGTAAAGCCATCTGGGCCAGAAGATTTCTTTTTCAGGAGTTTTTAAAACCACAAATTCAATTTAAAAATAGTTTTAGAGTTATTAAAATTATATATTTCATATTAGATGAGTTGTGGTAGTTTGTAGTTTTAGTCTATTTCTTCTAAGTTGTCAAATTTATGCGTGTAGAGTTGTTTGTAGTATTTTCTTATTCTTTTTATGTCTTTGGGGTTTGTAGGGATATCCCCTCTGTCCTTACTGGGGAAGCAGTTATTAGTAAAGCAGAACTTTGATTCGGTTAGGATTTACTCATCTGATCTCTGCGGTTTGAGGGAAAAGGCAAGAGGTCCTTAGTAGAACTGTGAAATCAGTGTACTTTGCTTTTATAAATGCTCACACACGACCCTCCTCACTTTCTCTTTCTTGGGGTTCTTTTGTTAGTCTTTGAGATTCAGCAACCACTTTTACCCCCGGACACTTTAAAACACACTATTTGAATGGGATAGTAGCTGATTGCAACTTAGTGTGAATTTAATTGCATTTAGAAATGATCTCTCACTTTGGAAGGAATCATTTCTTCTGTTAGAAGAACTTCAAGTCCCATATTGAGATTTCTTGGGGATATTGCATTCTCCTGATCTCAAATTTACGTTACAGAGTACTGTTTTCACACATATTTAATTACCTTGTTGACACACTGCTGTTTATGATATAAAATAACTGATGTATCTATTTGGTATAGGTGTAGCACATGTAGCATTGCTTACTAAAGTGAATAATTGCTATGCAGTTCTTCAAGACAACTTCTTAAAGATGAATAAATCTATGATTTCTCAAAGCCAGGTTAGGAATACTTTTTGCAACTAGATAGTATTGTAATAGTGTTGTACTGTGTGTGTGTGTGCACTCACACTACATATTCACGGGTAAATGAAGAAATGGATTAATTGCCTGGAATAATATATGGAATATTATTAAGCCATAAAAAGAAGGAAGTCCTGCCATTTTAAACAAAATGGCATATGCTAAAAGAAATAAGTCAGATAGGAAAGACAAATACTGTATGACATCACTTATATGTGGAACCTAACAAAGCTGGACTCATAGAAACAGTGGAATGGTGGTTGCCAGGGGCTGAGAGGTGGGGGAAATGGGGAGATGTTGGTTAAAGGGTACAAATTTCCAGCTGTAAGGCGAATAAGTTCTGAGAATCTAATGTACAGCAAGGTGACTATAGTTAACAATACAGTATCATATACTTGAAAGTTGCTTAGAAAGTAGTTCTTAAATGTTCTCACCACACATACAAAAAGTGTAATGATTTGAGGTGATGGATGTGTTAACTAACCTTATTGTGGTAATCATTTCACAATGTATATGTTTATTAAAGCATCATGTTGAACACCTTAAACTTACATAACATTATATATCAATTATATCTTAATCAAGCTTGAAAAAAAGTAAAAAAACAAAGTGTTTCTTTCTGGCAGAAATTGGTAACATTGTACAAATTCACCCAGTATCTACCTTAATAAGAGGGGTAATTACAGTGGGTGATGTGTAAGGCTGTGTCTTCTTTAGAAAACTAATCTTAAAGATTATCATATTGCTTCTTCATAAAAAAGGCATAACTAATTTCACAAAATTGATTGGGGGACTCAAGTAAGTCTCAGGTGCTATAGAGACCACCTGATGAGTAATCATCTTGTAGGGACAAAATTCCATCTGATGCTAAAGTAGCCACTTGATAGCAAGGCTGATCAAAGTCTTTAGGTGTTCCTAAAAGCTGTGGGAATTTGGATGTCCCCAAATCCCAATCCTAATGTGACGAGTGTCTGGGCCGATTTATGGAGAAGAGTAGGTTAAGTACATCCTATTTTTGCCATCAATATAAGCAAGATGGAATCTTGCCTACCAGTTGCAAACCACTGCAAAAAATTTTTTTCTGGTGTTGAAGAAAATGCAGGGCACTGGGGTCAGCCAGACAATAGTTTGGATAATAGCCAATATCCAGCTGCACGCCCCTCACATGGATAGATTCAAGCTATTCCAGGCCCCAGGGAAGAAATGTCAGTGTAAGCAAAACTGCAAGTATGGGTTGCAGGAATTGGGATGGGGTGGGGAAAAGACTAACAAGCTGTGCTCAGTGGTGGGTAGATCATTATAGTTTTTAAAGTGTTTTAAACAATTGATTTCTTTGGAATATTTCATGATAACTCCAGTCTGACATCAATAAAAAAATGCAAAACAACCCCATACATTTAAGCCTTTGAGCTCATTTGTCTTCCATTTTGGTGTTATATTGTGAAAGTAATTCACATGTGAATGGACCACTACAGTTTAAATAAGCATATTAAGATATATACAGTTATGGTATTCTGAGTGTATCAGACCCTGTTCTGCCTGATAGGCAATCAGTGGTTCTGTTCTCAGTGCAGGTTTATAAGGGAGGATTGTCAAATCCCCGTGACTGAAGAGTCCAGGGAGAAAAAGAAGTAGCTCATCTGCATGGTAGGACTTCATATATTTCAAATGGGCAGCACATGCAGCTAGATAACTTCTTAAAATAGTAACTTTTATATATATTTTTTGTACTTCCCTGTGTATAGTTTGTCCCTCATTTCCCAGAGTCACTCACATTGTTTTCTTAAGAATTAAATTAAGTTTATTTAAACCAGGGGGTGAAAAAAAACTGAAACAGTGTTCAGATTTTTTTTAAGTTTCGTAGTAGACCCTTGGGAGTCCAGGCCATGAAAGGATCTGAACACAGAATTTATAGAATTGCTATGTATTAGAAAGGTAATAGAGGGATGCAGTTCTGTAGAAACTATAAGGTTGTCACCCAGCCTGGGAAGAAAGAGGGAAGAGAAATTGTCCATAATTCTGGTAGAAGAATGAAAGAAAGAGAAACAGAATTGAAGGGACCAAGAGGAAGTGTGTGGTACACAAAGGGGGAATTCTCAGTACCATGTGAGCAGTTACAACACTGACTGGAAGCCAGGGCAATGTGTCCAAAGTCTTCATCCCTATTTGAAGAAGCCCCACACTTCACAAGGTAAAGAAGAAATGTGACCTGATGGTCTTGTCAATGTGGCCTGTGGGCCTTTCATTAATAATGGACTGACTGTCATCTGTAGACTATCCAACAGAAGGACACACCTCTGTTCTGAAATTTAGCTGGCTGAGACTGTCTGAATAGTTGGAGCATATCTGCTTTATAAAGACCTGAGACATTCAGAATACTCCCAACACATAAGGTTGACCCTTGATGCTAAAAGGACCAGTGGGAGTATGCAAAGGGGGACACCAACACAGGTTTTTGGATGGGACCTATCATACCTCTGAGCTCATATAGAGCATCTATGTCTTCCAAAGTCTCAAGGAAAGGAAAGCTGGGAATATCAATTTCTTGAAGGGACTGGTTCATTCAAATGACATAATTTATGAGCAAGGGCTACCTAAGTTATTGGGTTATTTGTATGTGTTGGGAGTGGGGAGGTAGGGGGCAGGTTTGAAACTACATCTTGATAAATGCCAATTCTACAGTATCTCTTAAAAGAATTTGGGGTAAGTGCTGACTACCAAATGATCTCTCCTCCCCACTTCATGTCTTGTTTCTTTATCATTAAGGAGCTAAGCTTTACTTATTTCAGTTCCATTGATGATACAAGGAATGTGTCAAAGATTACCCTAAGATTCCTAGCTTTCTAACCGAGCTGACAGCTGTTTTCCAGGTGATGTTAGACCCTCTGGCTCTAGTCTGAGTTCTTAAGGCAGTCTTCAAAATGGAAGAAGAGATCTTCTGCTCTTTTGAGCCTTTCAGGGAGCAGTGGAACCTGACCATAGAAGGAATTCAGACGGTGATGACTGTGTTTAACCCTCGCTGATCTCTGCAAACCTTTTGTTTTACCCAGTGTTCTCTGCTTGAGGCTGCTCCTCCCATCACAGCTTTTCAGAAACCTTCTCATGTTTCTTTGCTGGAGTCAGCTTTAAAGTCTTCCTTAACACCAGCAGCATATAAAGCAGTGGACGCTGATGCATTAAGACCCTCAGGATTGGCCAATTTGGCAAGAGACCCTCTCCACTGACCATGAAAATAGGGAAATGGAACTGCTCACCCTTGAAGACTCACTGAGACCAGCGCGGGAGACCTCCCTCCCTGTTGCTAGCATGGACCACAGCCTCACTCAGCTCTGCAGAGTCAGCTTCTCTGCAGGTTCACTTCTTTATTTGCAGCGGAGCTACATTCTTTAGCACTTTCCAAGCAGGAGATAGTCGCCACCACCTAAATGCCTGCTCCCCATAGTAAGACAAGACCATCCCTCAAATTCCCAGCTACTGAGGAAGAGAGTGAGTCTTTCCAGATGTATAAATGGAGGAGGTGTGGAAGGGAATAGTTCCACCATTTGATGCAGCTGATCACTTCCCTACTTTTCTGGCTTTTCACAGTTGTGGTCCTCTCACTGTTGTGGCCTCTCCCATTGCGGAGCACAGGCTCCGCACGCGCAGGCTCAGCGGCCATGGCTCATGGGTCCAGCCGCCCTGCGGCATGTGGGATCCTCACGGACCAGGGCACGAACCCGTGTCCCCTGCATCGGCAGGTGGACTCTCAACCACTGTGCCACCAAGGAAGCCCCAATATTATTTTTATATGACTTTGCTATCTAAAATTAGCTGGATTCCTTTATGCTTGCTCACTGGAGGGAAATGGGCACACTGCCAACTGGGCTGGGCCACACTGAGTTTCAGTTTGCTTTTGTCTGAGTCTGAGAAGCCTCAAGGTTGCTGAGAAATTTTCTGCTCCCACTTTGCGCCTGCCTACCTGTCCAGAGAGAGCAACTACTCTCAGCTTCAGCCCTTGTATAGATCCTCCAAACAGGTAAATGACTTGCTGCTTTCCACTTTTCCCAGCCTCTTGCAAACAAGTCTTTTTTGTTTTTAATTTAAAAGGTAATTATTTAGAATGAAAAACTAGCTAATGACTTTTCTTGCTATCTATTCACCCTCCATTTACTCATTTCATTTGTAATGTAAAGTAAATAAAAGGCATAAATGCAAACTTCGTGGCAGTACATATTATCTGTTTTGCAATATTTAATGGAAAATGGATTTGATTTTCCACCAGATTGAGAAGTATGGCAATGACAACTTGTTTGACGTGGATGCAAGAAAAAAAGCTGCAAAATTATTTTGGAGACAAGCAGTTTAGCCTTCTCTATAAGGCCAGTGTCCATGAATTCTCTAGTGAAAGTTTGCTTCAGAGATGCTCTAAACAAGGACCTACTATAACAGTGATTTATAGTGAAGATCATATTGTTGGGGCATATGTGCAAAAGAGCTACCTGGAAGACTATTTCATTATCCTTTTTGCCTTTCAAGAGACTGCAATTTCAGAATGCAAAATAGGGCCATGTCAACTATCTATGTTGTTTCGTGAAAGTGATAGAAATTCTGAATTCAATATAAACCTAGAGAAAAAAGAGGTGGCTATTAGCATAAATACAATGGACAAACTTGGACTACCTCAATGTTGTATTTCCTTCCAGGAATGTGAGTTTTTCGATGTGAAGGTAGGTTTAACCAGATAACGCTATATAGAGTTCTCTTTATGTTTGGAGGGTTCTAGCTGTCTCATTCCTGTAAGAAACAATAACTTTTATACTTGTCCTTATCTCCAGGTGGCCCAGACTGAAACCTGGCCACAAATTGTTTTCTACAACACAACCATGGTCAAAAGTAGAATATACAGAGTTTTCTGTGGAGTGTGGGGAACAGGTTGGGAGGAAGCAGGAGTGTGAAAGGAAGAGAGAGAGAGAGAGAGAGAGAGAGAGAGAGAGCACAGAAAGCAAACTTGAAGATTGTGAGACTGTCAGAAAGAAACCAGAGCTTGAACTTCTTTTGACTGGTAGTCAACCCTTTCCGCTGCAGTTTCCTGTTATATCCATTATATCAAAAGACCAAAGTTAATTTACCTATTTTTCTACTAAAGGACATTTAAATTATTTCTTATATTTGCTGTTATAAACAATGCTCCTGTAATACCTGTATGCATATAACTATGCACAAAAATACTTCTCTGTGGTAACTCCCCGGTAGTGGAATTGCTGTTTAAGAATTTGTATTTCGATAGATCCCTTTCAAAAGCTTCAGTTGTCTGTGCTATCCCCAGGAGTGTTATGGAAATAACTCCCTGTATCCTTGCCAGTCTTTGCTACTATCAATATTTAGAATCTTCACCAATTTGATGGTTAAGAGATGGTTTCTCATTTTATTTTTTGCACATCCCTGATTGTTAATGAGTCTATGTGTATTGGTTATTTATATTTCTTCTACGAAATACTTGTTTATATCTATCCACTTAAAAGAAGGGCTCCTGGGAGTAGTATTCCCTGAGCATTTGCGTTTCCAAACTAATTGTGGTTTTTATACTTAAATGACTAGCAGAGTACGTAATTCATGGATCACGTTTTATTCTGGGGGATACTGTAATGTTTCCACAGCTTTGGTGTTACTGTGGAAAACCTTAGGCCAGATTTATTTACTTGCAGTATTTTTTTATTGTTTCTCTTTGAGTGATTTGGTCTTTCTTCTGGCTGCCCCAAACAGCTTAAAACTTTTTGTTGTTGTTGAAGTCTGATAAATTTACATGGATGCATCATGATGTTGACCCTAACTGATCAGTTAAGTAAACTTTTTATTAAAGTATAACATATAAACAGAAATGCACAATTGATCAGTATACCAACTGACAAACTTTTATAAAATGGACACAGTCATGTAACCAGTACTCGGATGAAGAAATAGATTATTACCATCGTTTCAGAAGACTCCTTTATGACTCCTCTCAGTTATTACTAACCAAAGGTAATGATTATTCTGGCTCATAGTAACATTAATTAATACTTATTATTTTTCAATTTTATATAACTGGAACTATACCAAAGTGTGTGTTCTTCTGTCTGGCCTCTTTCATTCAATATTATGTGTGAGAGGTTGGGCTAATACAATGGATTGGATTATAAAATCAGACCTCTGCAAATCAGATGTCTTACCTAGTATCAAGTTTTACTAATAACTTCAAGAATAAAGGCTCTCAAAAATCTCAGAGAAGTCAGGAAGAGTACTAAGATATTCTGTGTGGCTCCTAATTTTTTCCTTCCCATATTAGACATATGTTTTCTGGCTAAGAACAGAAGGCAGCATTTTTAAATGAAGTTTGTGGGCCATCTTACATATTGAAGAGTGGTTAGATTATGGAACATTTATATGCCAGTGATATGGGCTCCCAAATTACGATTAAGGCATGTTGAAGCCCTAACCTCCAGTGTGAGTATACATGGAGACAGGGTCTCTAGGAAGTAATTAAGGTTAAAAGAGGTCATAAGAATGGGACCTTAATCTGGTAGGGATAAAGTAAGTTTCCATATAAGAAGGGACACCAGGGAACTTTTTCCCTCTCCCCACAAATCCACAAGAAAAGGACTTGTGAGCACACAGCAAGATGGTAGCCACTTTCCTACAAGCCAAGAGGAAAGGCCTCAGAATGAAACCTGCTTTGCCCACACCTGGATCTTGGACTTAGCCTCCAGAATGCGAGAAATAAATTTCTGTTGTTTAAGCCACCCCGTCCATGGTAATATGTACAGCAGCCTGAGCAGATTGAGACAATCAGCTTATGTGACATTCTAGGAAGACATGCCTCATAAATCCATAAAATCTGGATTTATTTACTGTAAGTAATTCTTAACCAGGAACATCCTGTCAAAGACACTCAAGAGACAAATACTGTCCTTGTAGCAAATATCATTAGTTTATTTCCCAGGAGACAAGATTATTAGCATATTTATAAGAAAATTAGTCCCAGTCACTTTTTTTTTTCTTTCCCTGGTAAAGTAAGTGAATGTATCCCAGGCCAGCTATTTTAACCTATAACTCCCTAGTGATTCATCCATAGTATGATATGTAGTAGTAATTTTTTCCTTTTAATTTTTATATAATATTCCATTGTAATGATTCTATCACACTTAAAAAAAAAATCAAATCACTTTTGGTGACCATTTGGGTTTTCCAGTTTGGAGCTATCACAAATAATACTGCTATAAATATTCTTCTGTGTGTCTTTTGGTTCGTGTATATACATAATTTTTTGAAGAGTATAAGTATGAAATTTCTGGGTCATTGGGTATGTGTATTTTCAGTTTCAGTAGATACTGGTAAAGTTTTCCTGATAAAGTTTTCCAACACTGTCATACCATTCCACTACCACAAGCAGTGTATGAGACTTTCTGTCACTCTAAATCTTTCCCCAAACCTTCTTTCACTGGTTTTACAATATGTAGCCATTCTGGTATGTGACCCGTGGTGTGACATTTTGTGAATTTGGCTTTCTTTGATTAGACTAGTTAGTAATTTATTTATTTCATATTTTAAATTAATTAATTACTATATTAATTTATCCCTTTTTTCAATTTATGAATTTGTCTTTGTATCTTTGTTATTAATATATTATTATATTTCTAAGGTTTGTTCCCCTCTATTCTTTTCTATTTCTTTCCTGTTATTCATGAAAGGTACTTTTATCCCAAGATTGATATGAAACATTTATATTGTTGTTATTTCCTATATATTTACTACTGTGATTTTTAATTTCCTTTTGGATGTTAAAGTATCTAAAAAGTGATTTGTAAAATCCTAAGACATTGCCCTTCTCTTTGTTTACACTTGTTCTTTTCCAGTTTTACTATATTGCAGTCATTGAATGCAGTTCTTCACTATTTCTACTTTTGGTAATTTAAAGAGGCTTTCTTTGTAACCATACATACAGCTATATTTATAAATGTTCCACACAGTATTATTTTTTTGTTGTTTAGAGAATTACCAGCATCACTACACCTAATCCTTTCAGTTTTAAATGCACCATAAAAGAGTATCTCTTTCCAGGGCTTCCCTGGTGGTGCAATTGTTAAGAATCTGCCTGCCAATGGAAGGGACACGTGTTTGAGCCCTGGCCCGGGAAGATCCCACATGCCGTGGAGCAGCTAAGCTCGTGCACCACAACTACTGAGCCTGCGCTCAAGAGCCCGCAAGCCACAACTACTGAGTCCACATGCCACAGCTACTGAAGCCTGTGTGCCTAGAGCCTGTGCTCTGCAACAAGAGAAGCCACCACAATGAGAAGGCTGTGCACCGCCAACGAAGAGTAGCCCCTGCTCACCGCAACTAGAGAAAGCCTGCACACAGCAAGGGTGATCAAACACAGCCAAAAATTAAAAACAAACAAAAACCAAACAAATAAATAAATTTATTTAAAAAAAAAAGATTATATCTTTCCAAGAAACAAAAGAATTCCGGGCCTGAGTCTCATTGGTTCAAACGATGACCTAAGCCCACCCCTGAACCACTCACTGTGCTCTGATTGGCTATGCACAAGTACTATGCACAAGTACTACATTCTCTTCTGCACCAAGAAGAAAATCAATTGGATTGGAAGTTCCAGGAAACCCAATTGTTGATAGTAGGTTTTGGAGAAAATCTGGTGCCTGTGGTTTTTTGATTTGTGTGTCCTTGCTCATTATCCCTTTCAGACCGATTGAATTTATGGAGGAGAAAATATTTTAGAGAGTTTCCAGTCTTTCCCTAGCCTAGACTTTGCTTCTCTGATTCAGAGAGGACTCCAGCCCTCATCTCTCTTATTGGAGTGGGCCACCCACTACTGCTGAGTAATTTGGTGAGAAAAGATCTGCTGACACTATAGTCTTGCAGCACCTACATTGAGTCTAGCTCTGGACTCTTCAAATGAAATATGTTAAGATTTCCCATAATTTTCTCCACTTGCTTTTCATCATACGGCACTGTTCCTACAGAAAGGCTATTTTTATATTTTTTCCTAGTGAATTCATGCATTCATTCAGTGCCAGTCATTCAACAACTTGTAATCTTCATTATTCTTTGATTATTTCTCTAGATTTATTGGACAAAAGCAGGATGGATGGGGTTACTAAGTCAATGTTCTTAATGTTCTATTATTCTATTCATTATCTTAGACTTATTCTACTATAGGTTTTGTCAATAAAATTCATAGTGCAAATTATAGCAGATAACTTCTGGATCACCAAGAACAAGTTATATTTATAATCATAAAATATTTCATAATAGTAATGTTAAAACAAAAATAGCACTGAGTGGATGAAAGACATTTCTAATGTTTTTATATACTTGAAAGGAAATAATTATTTGGCTGAATGTCTACACTTTTGCTTAGAATTCTTACAGCTATGGTTGGTTTCAACTACTTCAGGGCAGAGGTGGTTGGCAGGTGGGGAATACCTATCATGAACTTCAAGAACATGTTAGAAATATTCTACTTCTATAAACCTCAAAAGTCACATATTATGTTGTGGTTTTTGAAGTTTATTATTGATAATTTATTTTCATGTTTAACATAATTGCTGTTTATTCCAAGGTTTATATATGCTTAAATCTGAAAGGTTTTATGTCTGATTGTCTTTAGTTAAAACTGTTACTCTTACTTCTTTTACAATAGGATTTGAGATAAGATATTTTCATGTCTTTTTATACAAGATACTAATCAAAAATAAATAATAACATATGAGAAAAAAGAATGAATTCTAGGAAAATTTATGGTAGAGTCTTGTGACCTAACCTTAGTCAACTGCTAAAATTGTCTTGTCTAAACAGGCTCAAGGAGAGCTTATTGTCTGCTCTAAGAACTTCTGAACCATATGGAGGCCTGGTTCACCAAATACAAATTCTGCTTTTGGGTCCAATTGGAGCCGGGAAGTCTAGCTTTTTCAACTCAGAGAAGTCTGTTTTCCGAGGCCGTGTAACAAACCAGGCCTTGGTGGGGTCTAAGACAACCAGGGTATCTGAAAAGGTGAGTCTGTTCTAGGTCACTCAGCCTTTGCTTCTTTGTTCAAGTAAATTATATTTGAAAAGTCTTTTGCTGATCAATTTCATTACATGTAGACTTCATTTCAATTTACAGTTTTTTAGAAAATGAACTTTTAAAGTTACTTTTTTTTCCTCTGCAGTACAGAACATATTTCATTAAGGATGGGAAGGATGGCAACACCCGGCCATTTATTCTGTGTGACTCAATGGGGCTGAGTGAGAAAGAAGAAGGGCTGTGCATGGATGACATACCCTATATCTTAGAAGGCTGAATTCCTGACAGATACCAGGTAAGATTTGGCTAATTATTGAGAAAGTATAACTGATACTTGAAATGTTTATTTTTGCCCACTATCGACAATATTAGACTCTAGTGCACTGGCATTTATTTTATTAAACTACACTTGTTCAAGATATTTTTCTGCTTTTTGATATTTTATTTTATAAAGAATTAAAACATCCATAGGGTTCTTCTCTCATAGTTGTTATAACAACTCTGAATGTTGTTATACATTCAATTGCTTTTGGCTATGTGAAACAGAAGTCTAACTACGTCAATTTACTCACAAGGGTGATTTTTCTTATGTAACAGAAAGTTTGAAGGTAGGCCGCTTTGGGCAAGTGTGGAAGGTTATTAATTTCATGTGTCCTTCTGACTTTCTGTTCTGAGATCCTCAGCATAAGGCTATGGATGTAATGTTTGCCCCCCACCCTCCATTCACATATTGAAGCCTTAATCCATAGTGTGATGATGTTTGGAGACAGAGCAAGTTTGGGAGGTGATTAGCTCATGACGGTGAAGCCCTCATGAATGCAATTAGTGCCCTTGTGAGAAAGAACACAAGAGAGATGACCTCTCTTGCAGCCATATGAGGACACAGCAAGAAGGTGGCTGTCTACACAACCAGGGTCTAACCACACACAAAATTTACCAGCACCTTGGTCTTGGATTTCCTAGCTTCCAGAACTATGAGAAATAAAAGTTTGTTGTTTAAGTAACCCAATACAGTAACTTGTTATAGCAGCCCAAGCTGACTAAGACATGTGGTTTTCATCTTTATGTTCTCAAGATGTTCATGCTAAGCACTGTTGGTATTCCAGGCAAGAGGAAGGAAGAGATGAAAGAGAAAAGCTACTTTAGTCTGCCTTTTAAAAAAACTTTCCAGTTCCTTTTTATAAACATTTAGATCTTAAGTTAATTATTAATTCACCTTGTTCCAAATGAATAGGTGAATGTGCTAACATATTTTATTGAAAGTTGTATCTTTCCCTTTAGTTTTGCAATCTATAGTTTGTCCTATTAATGTATTTTTCAATTCCTTTATAATATTGCTTTTCTTACCATATTGTCTAATTGTTTTAATTGCCATAGCAATCAATTATGTCTTGATAACCAACTGGATGTCATATTCATTATTCATTTCTCACATGTTTTGGACTATTTTATACATATACTTTTCCTTTTCTAAATGAACTTGTTAGTGTTTTATTTGATTGTTTGTATTTGATTTGTTGGTGTTTTAATTGAAATTACATTAAAATTATATATTGAGTGTTGATATACATCTTTACATATCCAGTGTTTTTATCCAGAAACAGAGTATGCTTTATTTTTATATTCATGCAAACTTCTTTCATTCTTTAAAGTTATCTTGTAGATGTAGTTAAGTTTCTTTTAAAATATTTTTTAAAAGAAATATTTATTTAGAGAATGTTAAATCTATGCAAAAATGGACAAAACATTTAATGAATTCGCATTTACATAGCTTTAACAATTTTTTATTTATAGCCAATCTTGTTTCATCTGTGCCTACCCACTTTCTCCTCTCCTGTATTATTTGGAAGAAGATCTGAGAAGTCATAATATTTCATCCATAAATGAATATGCATTTAAATATATATACATTTAAATTAAATATATATACACATAAGGTCATATGTGTCTTTTATTAAACATAGGCATCATATGCTTATCACATTTAAAAGTAATAGCTGCTCTTAATGTATCAAATATTACCAATTTCTATTTCTCTTTTAAGTATCATGCACCTTTTATAACAGTTTGTTCAAAAAATTATTCAAATAAATCTATCCAGCCTCTTTTACTTTTTTATTTCTTTTATTTTTTTGAAGGAACATGTTAGGTTTATTAAAAGGGTGACAAGAACAGAATACATAATTACATTTTTTAAACGTTTTAATTGGAGTATAATTGCTTTACAATGGTGTGTTAGTTTCTGCTTTATAACAAAGTGAATCAGTTATACATATATACATATCCCCATATCTCTTCCCTCTTGCATCTCCCTTCCTCCCACACACCCTATCCCACCCCTCTAGGTGCTCACAAACCACCTAGCTGATCTCCCTGTGCTATGTGGCTGCTTCCCACAAGCTATCTATTTTACATTTGGTAGTGTATATATATCTATATATACACTACCACTCTCTCACTTTGTCCCAGCTTACCCTTCCCTCTCCCCATGTCCTCAAGTCCATTCTTAGTAGGTATGTGTCTTTATTCCCGTCTTGCCCCTAGGTTCTTCATGACCATTTTTTTTTTTTTTTTAGATTCCATATATATGTGTTAGCACATGGTATTTGTTTTTCTCTTTCTGACTTACTTCATTCTGTATGAGAGACTCTAGGTCCATCCACCTCACTACAAATAACTCAGTTTCGTTTCTTTTTATGGCTGAGTAATATTCCATTGTATATATGTGCCACATCTTCTTTATCCATTCATCTGTCAATGGACACTTAGGTTGCTTCCATGTCCTGGCTATTGTAAATAGAGCTGCAATGAACATTGTAGTACATGACTCTTTTTGAATTATGGTTTTCTCAGTGTATGTGCCCAGTAGTGGGATTGCTGGGTCATATGGTAGTTCTATTTTTAGTTTTTTAAGGAACCTCCATACTGTTCTCCATAGTGGCTGTATCAAATTACCTTCCCACCAACAGTGTATGAGGGTTCACTTTTCTCCACACCCTCTCCAGCATTTATTGTTTGTTGACTTTTTGATGGTGCCCATTCTGACTGATGTGAGATGATATCGCATTGTAGTTTTGATTTGCATTTCTCTAATGATTAATGATGTTGAGCATTCTTTCATGTGTTAGTTGACAATCTGTATATCTTCATCGGAGAAATGTCTATTTAGGCCTTCTGCCCATTTTTGGATTGGGTTGTTTGTTTTTTTGATATTGAGCTCCATGAGCTGCTTGTAATTTTTGGAGATTGATCCTTTGTCAGTTGCTTTATTTGCAAATATTTTCTCCCATTCTGAGGGTTGTCTTTTCATCTTGTTTATGGTTTCCTTTGCTGTGCAAAAGCTTTTAGGTTTCATTAGGTCCCATTTGTTTACTTTTGTTTTTATTTCCATTTCTCTAGGAGGTGGGTCATAAAGGATCTTGCATGATTTATGTCATAGAGTGTTCTGCCTATGTTTTCCTCTGAGTGTTTGATAGTGTCTGGACTTACATTTAGGTCTATAATCCATTTTGAGTTTATTTTTGTGTATGGTTTTGTGGAGTATTCTAATTTCATTCTTTTACATGTAGCTGTCCAGTTTTCCCAGCACCACTTACTGAAGAGGCTGTCTTTTCTCTGTTGTATATTCTTGCCTCCTTTATCAAAGATAAGGTGACCATATGTGGGTGGGTTTATCTCTGGGCTTTCTATCCTGTCCTTTGATCTATATTTCTGTTTTTGTGCCAGTACCATACTGTCTTGATTACTGTAGCTTTGTAGTACAGTCGGAAGTCTGGGAGCCTGATTCCTCCAGCTCCGTTTTTCTTTCTCAAGTGTGATAAATAGAAATGATTAAAAATAATATGCTTTGAAAGTTTAGAGAAGGAAAAAATTGTATTAAAGTGGATGGGGGAAGATTTCATTACTGGGGTGGTACTGGGAAATGGCTTTCAAGGAGGAGGACTACTTCAGTAAGTGAAGGGACAAAAAGGCGAAAATATTGAGGCCCTTGGGGCAGCATAAATCAATACATCAATGAAGGAAAAGGCAGCGTGTATGGGAAGCATGGAGTCATTTAGTTTAGCGGAGGGCTGGATCTTTGGAGGGGGAGAGAAAGTGAGAAAGTTACATTTGCATGAAGAGGTTTTATTAATTAGGTGCATTATGTGGAATCACAGCAATGTTTTTTGAAAGAGTAATGATGTGACCAAAGTTAAGCTTCACAAAAATTAATCTGCTGCCCATGTGCACAATAGACTGGAGTCAAAAAGAACCTGGAGGTGGAAACAACAGTTGGGAGGATATAATGATAGCTAATATTTGTTGAGTACTAAATATGTGATAGATTTTCTTTTTTTAAATAAACTCTTTATTGGAGTATAATTGCTTTACAATGATGTGTTAGTTTCTGCTTTATAACAAAGCGAATCAGTCATACATATACATATGTCCCAATATCTCTTCCCTCTTGCATCTCCCTCCTTCCCACCCTCCCTATCCCACCCCTCTAGGGGTCACAAAGCACCGAGGTGATCTCCCTGTGCTATGCTGCTGCTTCCCACTAGCTATCTATTTTACGTTTGGTAGTGTATATATGTCCATGTCACTCTCTGTGATAGATTTTCTTATTCAATACTTATAACAACCTTATGAGATGGGTACTGTCATTACCACATTTGATAGATAAGTAAACAAAAACACACAGAGTAAAGCATTTGCCAGTTTACTGACAATGTTAGGAAGTGACAGAGCCCTACTTTGAACCCAGGCAGTGTGGTTCCACAAATAAACTAGTCTAAGCATGAATTAAACATCAACATTAAACTAGTCTAGTAAAATAGACTTATCCTGAGAATAACCTTTAAAAGGAAGCTGAAGGAAATGATAGATTCTAATATAAGGGTGTTAAAAAATTTTCAATTTCAGAGTAGTTTGTATTGATCTATTAGTTATCTTTAGTTTGTAATTCATATTGAATCTATTATGTGTGTTCTAAATGAAAATTAGCAGTGATATTAGAACTTGACTTGCAAAGTTCTTGAAGAAATCCCTTTATGGGGCCAGATCTCTGTCTCCACATTCTCCAACAGGACAAGTATTGCCAAGCTCCTTCTTTTTGATATTACTTTCATAATTTAATTTTTTTTTTTAAGCCATCTTCCTCGGGTCGTCCATAATTTATATCAACATAAAATTGTATTTTCCACTGTTTTAAGATTTCTGGGTTTTAAATTCTGTATTGCAGCTAGAGGCAGTTCACAGAGAACTTGGATTTGTTCTTCTGACATCTTTGTGGTTAGTAATTATACCTCAGAGTGGGAGCCGGAGCCTGTCATGGATGTTCTGAACCTCTCTGCATTGAGACAGATACTGTGGGCTGCAGATGACTTCTTAGAGGATTTGCCTCTTGAGGAAACAAGTAGATGTTTTTGAGGTGTAGAAGCTTGAAGGTGTCAGCTACATGGCTACTTCCGGTTTGGGTACATCCTAGAGGATCTATACTACTTCTCATCCCCCTTGTCTTATTTTAAAATGAAATATTTGAAATGATTGACCTCTGTCATTCCCACTGTCTGAACATCCCAAGCTGTATCCTTGCCCTCTTCTGTTAAAATGGGCTTTGTTGCTTGGGACCCAGAATGGGATTGGCTCAGCATTGTTTCTGATCAGATGTGATCTTTGATTATCGGTTCTTCCTTCAGACCTTATACTTCCACCGTTATTGACTTGACTTTTCAATGCCTCTCCCTTGTCAAAGTCCCTCTTAATGCAGTGTGGTCAGTTCTGGGTAGAGGTGTGTGCCTTTCCTGTTTACGACCTCAGATTTTAGTGTTATGTGTATTTTCTGTTATCAGCCTGTGCATAGTACACACTGCACTGTTCCAATCAAAGATCAGACAGAAGTATCAATCTAAACTCAAATCTTATTTTAGCTTGTGGGAAATCAGAGTATCATATCATCTCTAGTCCTCTCTCACTCACAAACTCCTGGGAAACTCTCACACTACTACTTTTGCTGTCCTGACTCTGCCACCTTTGTTTTTCTATTCTTTCTCTTCCTCATGGTGCATATATTCCCAAAGTCAGGGTTGGCTTAGACCTCCTGTAGCCCAATGTTTCTTCTTCCTACTGGTTGATTTTCCCCAAATAATCCATCAAGAATACTTTGTTTCTCTTTACTAAGAGATCAGAGGAAAGACATGATCAGGCGTAAGTAAAGAAAATAAGTGAATGCTTTGCATATTAAAAAGTTTTAAATCTCAGCATAGAAGAGTAAACAGTGTGAGATGAGAAAACATAGGAAAAAGAGAAGTAGTTGAACCTGAGGGGGGTATTTTATTTAAGTCTGGAATGAAGTTACACATACAAGATCATAATACCTACAAAGAGGAACAGGACCATTTAAAGTCATTAATTGTAAAAAAATATATAATTTATTTTAAAATTATGTTCTGTACCTGTGAAAAATTAAAGTTTCTTTTTGTAAAACCCGAGTCTAACTTGAGTGTGTGCATATGTGTGTGTGTGGTATGTGCATGTGATTCTGGCAAAGCTTATTTTAATATGACTTGTCAGCATCTTCTGATCTTCACCCAAGTCATCTTAATTTTGCTTTCTTATGTTACTTCTAACTTGCTTGATTTTATTCTCTTTGGGCCCCAGTTAACATTGTATTCTTTAACCTAAAGCCATTTTTATTTGAATATCTGAACACTTCTTCAAGGATGTGGCAATTAATATTAATGAGTTCCAGAGGACTAAAACTGAGAGGGACTATAGTCTGATTACTCTGTCAATTACGACTATTTTAATTTCAAGTCACAAAACTCAACCTGAACTACATGAATAAAAAAGAAGACTATAGTACTGGATCAAGTAATCCAACAATAGAAAAGGCTGGGATTGAATTGAATTGGCCCCAGGAATTGTTGAATCTAGGAATTCAAAAGCTATTCAAAAGCTATTCTTTCTCTCTCTCTCTCTCTTTCACACACACACATACACACACACATACACCACAGCTTTCTGATTCCTTCTTTCTGTATATTGCTGTCATTCTCTCACACTAGCAATCTTGATAAATACTTCATCTTTTGAGTTCAAGCTTCAGCAGGCTGACATTCATTCAGTCTTGTGACCTGAAAAGAAAGGACTTTTCTTTTCTAGTTTCATTGTGAAATACTCCCCCAAAACGACTGCAATTGATCTAGCTCAAGTCATACACCTAACCTCCCTCCCCCAGGAATAATTACTTTACCAAGAAGAGCAAGGAAGTATGATTAGCCCATCTTAGGTCATGTCTACCCAGGAAGAGTGATTTATTATTATTAGAAGAAAGTTAATCATGGACATGGCTACTGTTGGATTAACTGAGCTGGAGAGGCACCATAATATGTATCTCATAGATCAGGAAGTTTTGTATCTAGTTCCTCATTTAGATTAAAAAGTTTGCTAAAAAAATCTTATTAGTAAGTCTAAAATGGTTAAATTAAGAAAAACTTTTTAAACTTTAATAAAAAGCATTTTGTTAAAGTACCATATACACATAAAAAGTGCACGGTTCAAAAGTACAATATATAGCTGGATTTATTTTTACAAACTTTACAACTCCATGAAATTAGAACTCACATTAAAAATAGAACATCATCAGCATCAAATAAGTCCCGTTTATGCCAGGTCTAGTTATCTAGGATATCCACTGTTCAGACCTTTAATTGCAACATTATCTACGATCATACCTAGGATACCCACTATTCTGACTTCTAATTGGGTAGATTGGTCTTGTTCTTATTTATCCCTCACATAAATAGTATTATGCACTATTTATTCTTCTGAGTCTGATTTTAATATGATAATGTATTTGATTTATATTATTGTACAATGATAAAGATTATTCATTCTCATCTATTCTACCTTTGATGGGCAGCTGGGTAGTTTCCAGTTTGGCACTATTACAAATAGTGTTACTACAAACATTCCAGCATATGCCTTTGTAGAACATATGGAAACATTTCTGTTGGATATATATATAGGACAGAATTGCTGTGTCATGGAGTGTGTACATGTTTATCTTTAATCGATAATACCAGCCCCTTTTTAAAAGATATTTGAAAAATGTTTTGGTTTTATCTAAAAATTTAATAAGTCAAGACTTCCAAATTTTTAAAACTTCATCTTAAATTTAATATATTTAATTTCTGATTTTATCAATTCTATTGTTTGACTAAACCTTCCTGAGTATTGAAAGATTCTTACAGATCTAGTATCTTGATCTTAGAATCATAATGAACCTAAAGTTATTCTAAATTTCCAAATATATGATGAAAATGTATTAAGATTTCAACTTAAATCCACAAGTTCAAATTAAGTACTTAATTAGATATTTTAAATGAGAGATATAAGAAATTTGACCTATCAGTACTTTATTTTTGGTTAACTCTCGCTGCCTAAGAAGTCACGTCACACTTTAGTGCCTTCAATAAAAATCACTTATTATCATCTGTGTCTGAGTCTGGCTAAAGGTTGGTTATCCCAGCTTGGGGTCAGCTGAAAGGTTATACTTCAGGCTATGGCTGCTGGGGTATGTTGGCTAGGGCTGTTCCACTCCATATCTGTGCATTCTGAAACTGATAAGACAGTAGCTTCCTAGGGACAGCTCTTCCTGTTGTGTGGCAGAATTGCAAGAAGGCAAGGGGAGCCATGCAATGTCCCTTAAAGCCTAAGCGTACAACTAACACATCATCACTTCTGCCCACTTGCCATTGGCCAAAGCGAGTTATATGGGCAAACCAAAACCAAGGGGCTGAAAAATTCACCCCTCTCTCCCAGTAAGGTCATGGCAAGTGTGTGACTGCAGAAGAGAGTGAAGAATTGAGACCAATAATAATGTATGTATATGTCTATCTAGTATATACATATAATATACCATATTATACAATTTGTTTTCCATTCCCATATCAAAAGAAAGCCAGGATTAGTTTGCTTGCTCATGGGACTAACAACAGTATACATTCTCTATCCTCCCTCAAAGATACTTATATTCTCTAGTATACTGTCATAACCTAGTAAGACAAGATTTATACTTGATCATTATCAAAAGTCAGTTGCTTCATAACGATGATACTACCATGATAGCTTCTCTAAAGGAAAAGAAAGCCAGGGAAAAAATGAGAATTTTGATAGTTTATTCAGTTCAATTTTGAGTGAAAAACATGGGCTGTAATCAGAAGAGACTTTCCAAAGACAGTACATAATATATGCCAGGGCTTACTACTTAGAATGAGGCTCAATGGCTTTTAAGGCTATTTGAATCTTGGAGGGTACATATGTTGTACCTAAGATGTTATTATCCTTTATATATCAAGTGACCAAAGAGAAATCTGAGTTTGAATGGGATCTGGAACAAAAGAGACTTTGATATATTTACAAAGGAAGAGCTATAGCTCAAATAGCAAAATCAAGTCCATGTAATGTTGTCACATGAATTATTTTGAAAATATCTACTATGCAGACATATGCAGACTAAATTCTCAGGAAGAAGTCTATAACTGCTCTCACTTGGTGACTACTGAGATATTTGCACCTGCAAGTAACCTGATGGCAATAGCTAGATATAGTCACTCCAAGAGACCTTTGTTGTCCTGAAATTGGGCTTTGATAGAAATAGCTCCCATCACTGAAAGACATCAAATATCCATTATATTATAGGTAATGTCAGAGAGCTATTCTAATAATGATGGATCAGATCCAATGATGGATAACATAGAAATGGAACAGTAACTAGATGTGACTCTGGGAAACTACATGGTATCCATGAACAGGGTACAGCCCCACCTTTGGAATAGAGGACAGAACCACCAGAAGAATTCTTAGTTTCTTGTTAAAAAGGGTGAACCTATGACTTTTATCCTACTAAAGTAACACTTTAGGATTGGACAATTAAAAATAACACTGTGAAGAGAATTAAATTATGGAAATTCTGTGGAAGAATTACAATGGGTCATATCAATGACCACCAGATAAAACCTGGCTGCTGGCTCATATGGGGTTAGAATACAAAGACTGATGCATTGGTCTATTCCTTGGATGTTATCTCCTTGGGTACATAAAATAAATGGGGATATTTTTACTTGAGCTATAAATATTGGATGGAACAATGACATCCTCCTTTACGGAAATTACTGATGTGATAATATGCTATCCGGATTGTGAATGGGAAAAGAATTTCCAAAAGATGACTTTGGGTAAGATTCCTCAAGGGCAGGGAATGGCAGTTGACAACACTGGACCCTTACTGGTAGCCCAGGTGACTTCAACTTGGTCCTGACTAGAATAACCACATATTAGACTTTGACTTTGCTTATCCTTTGGGTGTAACCATGGCTGAGGATACTATTAAAGATTTGGAACAATACGTGAATAAACTCAGTCTCCTAAGTTACATTTTCTCAATCAAAGTATACTTTTCACTGTTGCCTGTGTACAAAAATGAGCTAAGAGACATAACATCATATGGACTTAGCAAATTCCATATCACACATATAGCAGCAGTTTGAAAAAGACCTGGAATGGGTAATTAAAATATATGTTGATAAAGACTGGTGATGCTAAGGGCATGAAGAACTGGCTGGCATGACTGGGTCAATCTAACGTAGAAAAACCATTGGAGGGTAGTTCCTATGTGAATGTAGGGGTAAAGATAACAGTGATGATGCAATCACACAACTCCAACAGAAATTTTTTTTCTTTTCTTTCTTTTCTCTTCTCTTCTCTTCTTTTCTTTTCCTTTCTTTAATATGGAATGCTTCACGAATTTGCCTGTCATACTTGCATAGGGGTCATGCTAATGTCCAATTTTAGTTGGAACAGAAAATTTATTTTATCTTGCCAGATTCACCTGTATTGTGTTCAAGACTACACTACCATATCCCAGCAAAGGGAGGCATTGATACTCAGAAAACTAGTTCAATTTCTCTGAATTTGACTGCCATCTTGGTAAAAAACACAATGGACTTGATAGTGACACCCCTCATGTGTCCTTAATTAGGACTGACTGTAAGTGCTGCCCTGTTGGTGACATGTAGGATGGTCCCAGCACTACTTGTCTTTCCTTCTTGCTGGGAGTGGACAGAAGGGGAAGCCTTGGCAGAGTGATTCCAGCTATCTGCCCTTGAGGTAAACAGTATAGAGACACACCCAGGGAATGAAATATGATAATAAGTAAGTAACAAATGAAAACAAAGGGGGAATTGTGGCAGATGGAAAGAAAGCACATAAATCTATAGTGTTGTATCACTTTTTTCCTGAGTGTCTCAGAGCGAGAGACTGTTTCTCCCAGTTATAATACCAAGTTATTGCTAATTCAGAGAGAAAAGCCTGGATTTTCTCCCCCCTCTGGGGAAGAGAATGACACTGAAGCCAAACTACAAGACTAACCTAAGAACTCTGGTTTAGTTATTTACTGAAAAGACATCAACTACCCTTGATGATCCACCTCAATAGGAGTTAGTTGCAATTCTAATTGGAGTCACATTTTGTTGATTATATTCATCGTATTGGTTTTATCATGTCTTGGAGAAGGAGCCTACCTTCAAACTGAGCAGGATATGTTGTGACTCTAAGCTCGGTGTGGGTCTGAAGGGAGATATGCCACCACTGGATTTCCAGTAGGTCAGAGTCTCCTTTTCTCTTTTGACTAAATCAGATATGAATGTGGAAGGAACATTAAATAAGTAGGGTAGTCAGGAAATCAGAATGGTGTCCAAAAGAGTGAATTATGCCTGACTTGATGAGTAAGTATCACTGATGGAATTTGTCTCTGAAACTTTGAAAAGGATGATTATGAAAAACCTATTCCTATTAAATTGAACTGCAGCTAGAAGTCAACAGTTTCAGCTGATGGTCTCCTAGAATAGCAATATTTTAGGTGCCTCATATATTTGAATAACACTCATAGCACAAGCAGTTAATGGCAACTATACTTGTAGTGGATTAACTAAAACTGGTCCCAACATACCAAGAGAGATTTGGGAGCCTTGGGAATCAGACTTGGTGTGTTGAATCGAGTGCAGATGGCTTTTCTGGAAGCTCACCACCATACTGAGAGGAATTTTAACTCAGATAGGGACACTGGAGTCCTCTCTCAGGAAACTTGTCTTGCTAGGTAGGCCATCTAAAAGATGATGAAGCTATCTGAAATTGAAAGAGAAGAAAAGGGGTTGAGGGAGAGGGAAAGCAGTAGCTGGGTGGAATAGAGGCTTAGGCTATGCAATCACTGGGTCAACCTAATATGGCAAGCCATCACTGGGAATGCAGTCTGCTACTTCCTCATAATCAGTGTACCCACTTTTAAAACAAGGTCATGTCCCTCACAGTAAAATTGGTTGAGATTGGACAGGATCAGGATCACCCACCTCCTCCTAATGGGAAGCAGATGCTACCTAGAAGCTTCTATCAGTAAAAACTTATTTTTATTTATGGTATTTTTTTTTGATGGCTGGCATATACCTATATGTATTTTTATCCAGACCGGAGGCAACCAAAAGTTACAGAGCAGTGGCCTCTGGTCACTTCTCCAGCTATGGGAAAATATATGGCATACAGAAAACGTCATTTTTACTGGAAAGGGTGGTAAAATGTCACAGTAGTAGTATTAATGTGTGGTGTACAAGCATCATTTAAAATCCTACCATAACTATCTAGTGTAATAAAGGATACGCAGGCTCATTTACAGATGTAAATGAAAATAAAACTTACAAAGACAATGAACCTCCAGGATGAAATGATTCCCCCCACCCTAATTTGGTGTATTACCCATGGAAACTAATTACCCATGGAAACTAATTTTTCATTTTGGGAAGGTTATACTTTCAATATCTATCAATACATATAAAATATAGTAATATTGTACTACAAGTAATAGTGAATAAAAGAATAAAATAGTCCACCTGGTTCATCTATGTTGTTGCATGTGTCAATAGTTCCTTCTTTTTACTGCTGAGTAGTATTCCATTGTGTGGATATACCACGTCTCTTTGCTTATTCACCTGTGAATAGACTTTTGTTTCCAATAAAGTTAAAGATATGCAGACCTGATAAACTAGCAACTTGACTCAGTTATATATCTTAGGGACAATTTTTATATGTGAATCAAAAGATGTGTGTAGGGCTTCCCTGGTGGCGCAGTGGTTGAGAGTCCGCCTGCCGATGCAGGGGACACGGGTTCGTGCCCCGGTCTGGGAGGATCCCACATGCCGCGGAGCGGCTGGTCCTGTGGGCCGTGGCCGCTGGGCCCGCGCGTCTGGAGCCTGTGCTCCGCCGCGGGAGAGGCTGCGGCGGTGAGAGGCCCGCGTACCGCAAAAAAAAAAAAAAAAAGATGTGTGTAAGAATGTGTGTAGTAGCCTTATTCATAACAGTCCCAAACTGAAGACAACCCCCATGCCTATCAATAGTAGAATAGATAATAAATTATGGTATATTACATAGAGCATTTCATTTTATGTAGCAATAAAAATTAAAGAACTGTAACTATGTACAACAGTATAAATATTACAAATATAATATTGACCAAAAGGAGAAAGACATGAATGAATCTGTACACCATGAATAGATTTATATAACTCTCACAAAACTTCTAAACAAAAGAAAGGGAATGATGATCATAAAAATGAAGATGGTAATTACCTTCCAAGGTGGAGGGGGTGTTGTGAAGGGTGAGTAGCTCATCTGGTGCTTCTGCAGGAGCTAAAAGTGTTCTTTGTTTGGGTCAGGGTGGTGGTGAAATGGATATTTGCTTTATTATTATTTTTAAGTTGAATACTTGTATTTTATGTACTTTCCCGCACGTACTGTATATTTCATAATTAACACAGAAAAAAAGAAGTAATATCACACACAAACTTTGGAATTAGACAAAACTGGGTCTAAATCCTTATTATGCCACATAATCTGCGATCTTTTAAAAATCTTTAATTTCCCCATCTTACAGATGAGGATGGTAACACTTTATTCACAGACGTGTTGTAAGAAAAAATTTAGGTAATATATATAACTAAATTATTAGTGTAGGCAATTAGAAACACAAACCTAGGTTCTGAAGGACATTGCCAATCTTCTAGAATTATGTTGATGATGATTCATGAACCAGCCACATCTTCACTCACCAATGTTAGTATCTGATGGTAACCAACTTTTGCCATCGGAGATGGGAATTTTCGTGAAGATTTTTTTTTTTTTTTCGCGGTACGCGGGCCTCTCACTGCTGTGGCCTCTCCCGTTGCGGAGCACAGGCTCCGGACGCGCAGGCTCAGCGGCCATGGCTCACGGGCCCAGCCGCTCTGCGGCACGTGGGACCCTCCTGGAACGGGGCACGAACCCGCGTCCCCTGCATCGGCAGGCGGACTCTCAACCACTGCGCCACCGGGGAAGCCCCGACATTGCCAATCTTATAACAAAAAAGTAATAATTAACTATCAGTGTCTCTATTGTAAATTTAATTTTATTGTAGTTGAAAACAAAGATAAGATTTGGACTTGGTAACTCATAAGAAAACAAAAGAGACTTAAAATTGAATTGTCAGTTTTTTCTTTCTTTCTTTTTCTGTTTGTTCGATATGCAGTTTTAAAGAAAATACACCTTTGGCTTCAAGAGCATACTGCATCTCGATTCAAAATCTGAAATAGCAAATAGGAACATATTAAATGGCTTTGTCATGTCTGCCCCCTAGTGGTCAATGCTCTACTAAATGAAGAGGCTGCTGAAGGTTGAATCTGGAAGCTTGAATAAAAACAAAGACTTCTAATTCTTAAAAGAAAACTATCACAACAGAAAAAATTTTAAACGTGTAATTTTGTTAGAGGTATGCAATATTGAATTGGAAGATAATTTTCTCCTGGTGTTGAATATATGATAGTATTTGGAAATGCTGTGTTCTGTGCTACATTTTGTTATTCCTGGCACTATATAAGACGTATTATTGATGTATTTTTGCAATTTAAGCTACTATTAATCTCTCCTATTTTAGTATGTTTGTCAACCTGTAGAATATAAATTTGAATGTATAATACTCAAGCCTTATGGTGATCAATGAACACATGAAGTGGGTACTATTGTCTTTTGCTTTTCAAAAATGTTATCCCCAATTACATTACTTTTGGTTAATGAGGTTTGAACCCGTGTATACATGAGTTAATTTGTGCAGTCAAATTACACTCTTGTAGGGCTTCCCTGGTGGCGCAGTGGTTGAGAGTCCGCCTGCCGATGCAGGGAACACGGGTTTGTGCCCCGGTCCAGGAAGATCCCACAGGCCGCAGAGCGGCTGGGCCCATGAGCCATGGCCGCTGAGCCTGCGCGTCCGGAGCCTGTGCTCCGCAACGGGAGAGGCCACAACAGTGAGAGGCCCGCGTACCAAAAAAAAAAAAAATTACACTCCTGTAGAACAGAAGACACATTATGTTCCTCCCATTTAATTTATATTTGATTTAGCATTATTCTATATGAGTAAAGAGTTTGCAAATTAGTTACTATAGTACCTTGCTACAAACATCATGACAATGTGCCCTGTTTCCCTGGCAATTCTTCCTTCAGAGATTTACAATGAATTCCCTTCAGTTACATGGTATTATGTCCAAACTTCTTAGGACAGTTTTCCTAAACTGGTCATATTTGATCTCAAACAGTAAAGCAAGAGCTCCACTGAGTGAATTCCCCTTCCTGACTATTTTACATGCATTGTCCTATCTCCCATGCTGTTGTTTATACTTTGGGACAGTGACTTAATTTCTATTTATAATACATGGTTTTCTCATCTGGCAAATGGGGAGAATTATAGTACATACCTCAGAGAGTTGTTCTGAGGATTAAATGAGAGAGTATATGTAAAGCACTTTTTGAAAAGTGTCAGAAACACAGTAAGCAGTAAATAAATGCCTATTATTATTCATCTTTCCCTTGTGTAATATTCTACCCCATACACCTCTCTACCACCTGACAATCAAGAATTGATTTCTCGGAGATTGGTTCAAGATGGCAGAGTAGAAGGACATGCTCTCACTCCCTCTTGCGAGAGCACCGGAATCACAACTAACAGCTGAACATTAATCCACAGAAAGACACTGGAACTCACCAAAAAAGATACCCCACATCCAAAGACAAAGGAGAAGCCACAATGAGATGGTAAGAGGGGCGCAATCACAATAAAATCAAATCCCATAACTGCTGGGTGGGTGACTCACAGACTGGAGAACACTTATACCACAGAAGTCCACCCACTGGAATGAAGGTTCTGAGCCCCACGTCAGGCTTCCTAATCTGGGGGCCTGGCAACGGGAGAAGGAATTCCTAGAGAATCAGACTTTGAAGGCTAGTGGGATTTGATTGCAGGACTTCAACAGGACTGGGGGAAACAGAGACTCCACTCTTGGAGGGCACACACAAAGTAGTGTGCGCATTGGGACACAGGGGAAGGAGCAGTAACCCCATAGGAGAC
This sequence comes from Neophocaena asiaeorientalis asiaeorientalis, assembly GCF_003031525.2. Classification (NCBI taxonomy): domain Eukaryota; kingdom Metazoa; phylum Chordata; class Mammalia; order Artiodactyla; family Phocoenidae; genus Neophocaena; species Neophocaena asiaeorientalis. The sequence goes on from NW_020185328.1 coordinate 11,155,869, forward strand.
TGAACCAGACCTACTGGCTAGTGTTGGAGGGTCTCCTGCAGAGGCAGGGGCTGGCTGTGTCTCATCGTGAAGACAAGGACACTGGCAACAGAGGTTCTGGGAAGTGCTCCTTGGCATGAGCCCTCCTGGAGTCTGTTATTGACCCTGCCAAGGAGCTCGGGTAGGCTCCAGTGCTGGGTCACCTCAGGCCAAACAACCAATAGGGAGAGAACTCAGCCCCACACATCAGCAGACAAGCAGAGTAAAGTTTTACTGAGCTCTGCCCACCAGAGCAACAGCTAGCTCTACCCACCACTAGTCTCTCCCATCAGAAAGCTTGCACAAGCCTCTTAGATAGCCTCATCCACCAGAGGGCAGACAGCAGAAGCAAGAAGAACTACAATCCTGCAGCCTGTGGAACAAAAACCACATTCACAGAAAGATAGACAAGATGAAAAGGCAGAGGGCTGTGTACCAGATGAAGGAACAAGATAAAACCCCAGAAAAACAATGAAATGAAGTGGAGATAGGCAAACTTCCAGAAAAAGGATTCAGAATAATGATAGTGAAGATGACCCAGGACCTCGGAAAAAGAATGGAGGCAAAGATCGAGAAGATGCAAGAAACGTTTAAAAAAGACCTAGAAAAATTAAAGAACAAACAAACAGAGAAGAACAATACAATAACTGAAATGAAAAATACACTAGAAAGAATCAATATCAGAATAACTGAGAAAGAAGAAGAAATAAGTGACCTGGAAGAGAGAATGGTGGAATTCACTGCTGTGGAACAGAATAAAGAAAAAAGAATGAAAAGAAATGAAGACAGCCTAAGAAACCTCTGGGACAACACTAAACATAACAACATTTGCATTATAGAGGTCCAAGAAGGAGAAGAGAGAGAGAAAGGACCCGAGAAAATATTTGAAAAGATTATAGTCAAAAGCTTCCCTAACATGGGGAAGGAAATAGCCACTGAAGTCCAGGAAGCACAGAGAGTCCCATACAGGATAAACCTAAAAAGAAACACACTGAGACACATAGTAATCAAACTGGCAAAAATTAAAGACAAAGAAAAATTATTGAAAGCAGCAAGGGAAAAACGACAAATAACATACAAGGGAACTCCCATAAAGTTAACAGCTGATTTCTCAGCAGAAACTCTACAAGCCAGAAGGGAGTGGCATGATATACTTAAAGTGATGAAAGGGAAAAACCTACAACCGAGATTACTCTACCTGGCAAGGATCTCATTTAGATTTGATGGAGAAATCAAAAGCTTTACAGACAAGCAAAAGCTAAAAGAATTCAGCACCACCAAACCAGCTCTACAACAAATGCTAAGGGAAATTCTCTAAGTGAGAAACACAAGAGAAGAAAAGGACCTACAAAAACAAACCCAAAACAATTTAAAAAATAGTAATAGGAACATACATATCGATAATTACTTTAAACATGAATGGAATAAATGCTCCAACCAAAAGACACAGGCTCACTAGATGGATACAAAAACAAGACAGATATATATGCTGCCTACAAGAGACCCACTTCAGACCTAGGGACACATACAGACTGAAAGTGAGGGGATGGAAAAAGATATTCCATGCAAATGGAAATCAAAAGAAAGCTGGAGTAGCAATTCTCATGTCGGACAAAGTACACTTTAAAACAAAGACTATTACAAGAGACAAAGAAGGACACTACATAATGACCAAGGGATCAATCCAAGAAGAAGATATAACAATTATTAATATATATGCACCCAACATAGGAGCACCTCAATACATAAGGCAACTGCTAACAGCTATAAAAGAGGAAATCAACAGTAACACAATAATACTGGGAGACTTTAACACCTCACTTACACCAATGGACAGATCATCCAAAATGATAATTAATAAGGAAACACAAGTTTTAGTGAACCTGATTCATGAAAATCAGTTGAGAACAACAACAAAACAACTACAGTAGACCCTTGAACAACACAGGTTTGAACTGTACAGGTCCACTGATACGCAGACCTTTTTCAATAAATATACTGGAAATTTTGGGGGAGATTTGCACCAATTTGAAAAAACTTGCAGACAAAACCGTGTAGTCTAGAAATATCAAAAAAAAAAATGAAGAAAAATTAAGTATGTCATGAATGCATAAAATATATATAGATACTAGTCTATTTTATCATTTACAACCATCAAATATGCACAAATGTATTATAAAAAGTTAACATTTATCAAAACTTATTCATAAAACACCTACAGACTATACTTGGTGCCATTTGCAGCCAAGAGAAATGTAAACAAATGTAAAGATGCGGTTTTAAACTGTAACTGTGTAAAATTAACTGCAGTACATACTGTGCTATCATATTAATTTCATAGCCACCTCCTGTTTCTGTTTAGGTGAGCTCAGGTGTTGCGAGTATTGTGTAAAACGCCAAGCGATGCTAATCATCTCTGCATGTGCAGTTCCTCTCTGGTAAATTTCGTATCGCGGTAAAAAGTGATCTCTCCCAGTTCTTGCCTGGTTTTCATCATGTTTAGTACAATACTGTAAACCTCAAATAACACCATGGGATCCATACAAAGTGCCACTAGTGAGGCTGGAAGTGCTCCCAAGAAGCAGAGAAAAGTCATGATATTACAAGGAAAAGTTGAATTGCTGGGTATGTACCCTAGATTGAGGTCTGCAGCTGCTGTTGCCTGCCATTTTAAGATAAATGAATCCAGCGGAAGGACCACTGTAAAAAAAGGAAAGGAAAATCGTGAAGCCATCGCTGCAGCTACATCAGCAGGCAGGAAAACCTTGCACTTTTTGCAAAATACCTTTTTATCTTGTATTGAAAATGCAGCTTTTATGTGGGTGCAGGCATATCTACACACTCTAAAATGATTTTAAAAAAAAGTGAAATCATTATATGACAACCGAAAGCCAAAGGAAGGTGAAGGATCTAAAGCTGTAGAATTTAATGCCAGCAAAGGATGGTTTGATAATTTTAAGAAGAGGTGTGGCTTAAAAAATATCAAGATAACAGGAGAACCAGCTTCTGCTGACCAAGAGGCAGCAGACGAATTCCCAGACGCCATTAAGAAAATCATTGAGGAGAAAGGATTCTCCTGAATGGGTTTTTAATGCAGATGAAAGTGCCCTATTCTGGGGAAAAAAATGCCACAGAAGACATTTATTTGTAAGGAAGAAAAGTGAGCACTAGGATTTAAGGCAGGAAGGGATAGGCTAACTCTACAGCTTGTGCAAATGCTGTCGGGTTTATGAGAAGTACTGCCCTTATCTATAAAGCTGCTAATATCTGAGCCTTGAAGGGAAAAGATAAACACCAGCTGTCAGTCTTGGTTGTACATCAAGAAGGCCTGGACCATGAGAATTCTTTTTCTGGATTGGTTCCATCGATGATTTGTCCCTGAAGGAAATACCTTGCCTGTAAGGGGTTGCCTTTTAAAGTTCTTTTGATATTGGACAAGGCCCCTGGCCACCCAGAGCCTCATGAGTTCAACATCAAAGTTGCTGAAGTGGTCTCCTTGCCACCAAACACAACGTCTCAAAGTCAGCCTCTAGATTAAGGGGTTGGAATGACCTTTAAGGCTCATCACACACAGTATGCTATGGAAAGGATTGTCAGTGCTATGGAAGAGAACCCTGATGGAGAGAACATCATGAAAGTCTGGAAGGATTACACCTTCCACTGAAGATGCCATTGTTATTATAGAAAAAGTTGTGAAAGCCATCAAGCCCCAAACAATAAATTCCTGCTGGAGAAAACTCTGTCCAGATGCTGTGCACGACTTCACAGGATTTATGACAGAACCAATCAAGGAAATCCTGAGATTGTGGCTATGACAAAAAGGTGGGAAGTAAAGGCTTTCAAAATATGGATCTTGGAGAAATTCAAGAGCTAATAGACACCACACCAGAGGAATTAGCAGAAGATGACTGAATGCCTCTGTACCAGTGCCAGACAATGCGGAAGAAGATGTAGAAGAAGCAGTGCCAGCAAACAAACTGACACTGGACCTTCCGTCGAAAGGGTTCTGATTTTTCAAGACTGCTTTTTCATTCTTTTACGACGTGGACGGGCCCTTCTATGAAATGGGTACTGGAGCTAAAGTGAAAAACAGTAGGGGGATTTATTCCATCTAGAAACAGTTTTAGAGAAATGAAAAAGCAAAAGTCAGACAGAAATTACCATGTAGTTCCATAAAGTTACACGGAGTGTGCCTGCCTCTCCTGCCCTCCCCCTCCCCCTCCTCCATCTCTTCCCTCTCTGCCGCTGCTGAGATAGCAAGACCAACCCCTCCTCCCCCGCAGCCTTCTCAACGTGGAGACAACAAGGGTGAAGACCTTTATGATGATCCACTTAACGAAGAGTAAATGATCATCATGCCGTACAGTTAATAAACTTATCTGCTGTGTACGTGTGAGTGTCTTCATGTGAAAATCTAGTGACTGTATGACAGGAACCATAGGAGACATTTTGTGTCATCATCATCAACATCACCTGAGTATTCATCGGGTAGAACATGGTGAACCAGACTTGTATTGAAGTGGACAGCATATCTTACATAGGCATAAGGTTAGTAATATTTAACATAAAATTGACAGTGTGTTAGTTTTCTTACTGTTTTATAACTTTGCTTTCAAAGAATTACATTACCATACAGTATGCCTCTCTCTCTCATTATTGGAAAAACTGTGTATCAGCCTATCAACACAGGTAGGTGGTTTCTAAAAAAAAAGTAACGATGTTTCTAATACTGTCTTATGAATAAGACTATAGTATTGTATGCCATAAAATTTTATAATGATTCATTCACTAGTGCATAGGCTAGGCTACCATGAAGCAATCATACTGCCGCTTCTTCATTATCAATGCACAAATCATTATACTTATAAATAAATATGCATTTTTCACGTTATCTTTTCATTTTGAAGTCTAGTGATAGTAATACATAGAACATCTATTGTGTTTTGTATCATATAAGACAATATTGATGTACCTACTGTCAGACAGATGATTCATCCTGTAAACAAACCATGTAAACATATAGTATCGATAAATACAGTACAGTACTATATTTTTCTTCCATATAATTTTTTTAATTTCTTAATAAAATTTTCTTTTCTCTAGCTTACTTTATTGAATGAATACAGTATATAAAACATATAACATACAAAATATGTGTTAACTCTTTATGTTATTGGTAAGACTTCCACTAACAATAGGTTATTTGTAGTGAAGTTTTGGGGGAATCAAAAGTTATACTCAAATTTTCATCTGTGTGTGTGGTCTTGGCACCCCTAACCCCCGCGTTGTTCAAGGGTCAGCTGTACTTTTAAATGTAGAGGACTAAGGTAGGGAAAGGCAAAGAAAGGTGGAGCAAAGTCAGTCTTAATGGCCATCTGTACTTATCAGACTCCTGGCAGAAAATAGAAGCAACTCTGGGTCTTTTAAGCAAAGTGATGGGAATCCTGAGAAGTTAAATGAAGGATAGAGAAACAAGCCATAGGTTAGACATTTAGGGGAGCCAAAACTTTATCTTTGCTGATTTTAAGTTTTCATCTGGGGTTCCTTAACAAAAAGATTTACAAGAGGAAAATAGTTTATTTACCTGTGCTGTGCACATCATGGAGGAGAAACCTCAATGAAAAGTAACTCAGAACTGTGGCTTAGAACTCCAGCTTCTATAGCATCTTCAACAAAGAACAATACATTTGTAGAGAAATGGCAGGACAAAGGAAAGCAGTTTTAGGCTTCTAAGGATGGCAAACTGTGGGAAGGTAAATATTTAGGAGGGAACTAATAAAATGAGGTTTGTTTGCAGATTTCTCTGGTGCTGTCTCTGAGCTGATAAGAGTCTGTCTCCAGTAAAGGGAGAATTTATATCCTGTCTTCATACAGAAAAGGGGAGTGTAGAGAGAGCATTTCCTGCTTCTTAGCTGTCTTTAACTCAAAATAATTTTTATGTCAGAGAAGTGTATTTGGAGTGACATATCCTGATTTCCTTCAGGTGAAAGAGGAAGCTGCTACTACCCTTAGGGCAGAGAGGACAATGTGATGAGATGGTGCTACCAGAACCAAGAAGCCAAAGCTCTTTGGAGGAAATTCAACTAAGTGGGGGCTTCCTGGTGAGAAGTGAAACTGCACAGGGTGGACTGTCCCGTGGAAGCTGGAGACATGAAGACATAGTTGCTGTCAGAGGTCACACACAAGAGTGAGAAAGGAGCAGACAGCGCCCTGATCTCTGCATTACTGACCTCCAGTCTCTAGCAGGTATCTCCCACTGGCCAAACTCAGCTGTAAACTAGCTGAGGTAGGAGCCTTGATAAAGCAGTCTGCTGGGGCAGGCTTTTCTATGATATGGAGTGGAACTGGATGCAAGCCTGAGGAATAGATCTGAAGGCAAAAGCACAGCTGACCATCTTCTAACTTCTTTTCTTCCTCACAACTTACATTCCTACCTCTGTTTTTCTGGCCATTCCTAAACACAGGGTAACTGTTCATGCCTTTACTACTATTCCTGCAGCACAGAACACAATCTCTATGCTTTTTCCGTTAGAATTTAACCAGTTGTTCAAAGCCCAGTCGGAATGCCACACCATTTTAAAACTTTCCTCTTACTAGCAGTTAAATAGTGTATTCCATCGGTACTTTATAGTACTTTATGTTTCTCTTGTAGCAGTAATTTTTGCCTTACAGTATAGTGATTTATGTATAGGTCCTTTTCTCTTAATATTAAAAACATATTTGGCTATTGCTTGACTAAAAATCCTGACAGGTTCAACAATTTCTTTAGTGCCAAAATCAGTGTGGACTGTGAACTGTGAGGGTATTACCTAAGTTGGTCTTGCCTCCACTTATAGCCCGGGGACCATGGCACATACTATCTCCCTCTGGACACCAGGAAGGACTTCCATTAGGTCAGAAATGGGAGCTAACTTTCTCCCTGAGGCATGGAGAGATTGAAACTAGAATGGATGTCAAGATTTTTTCCTCACCCTCTTTGGAGAATTCATCATCCTGGCATGAGTCTAATTTATTTAGGGGAAAAAAAAGTGCATTGAATTTTTTTTAAAAGATCATTTTCTTCTTCTAAATACAGAAGGTTTCCATCTATTTTTCAAAACAAGGCTACAGAGGGTGAGAAAGTTATGGCCAGTATGCTTTTCCTTAACCAGTGGTTATGATTTATTAACACAAATGTTAGGGTTGGTCAGTAACCATGGTATCTGTAGCTTCAAACCACATATTTCCCAGTGCATTGAACTACAATTTTCCAAGCATTGTAGGAGGAGATAAATTCACCTGTTTAATACCATTCCTTGTTGAGCATCCATGTACCATGAACTGTGCAAGGGTCTTGGGTAGGTCATTCTGGACAAAGTTCGGTCACGCTGATAGCTGGATGGTGAACCAGTTGCTTTCAAGGACTGGAGCTGTTGAGGGCCGTGCTTAGTTTAAAATGACATAGTCTAACTGCATCATAGTAATGCCAAGGGCATGCATTTCAACATACAGTCCTCAGTCATTCCAAGATCTCAGTATCTAGAACCTTGCAACTATTCTGTAATCTCCACAAACTTGAGATATTCTTCAGGAGTCTCAGACTATTGGTTTTTGAGACTCATTCCTTTACTGTTCTAATTTTGCTCCTTTCCCAGGCATATTTTGTTTTTAAAACATTTAGCATTCATCTGGGCTACATTTTCTATGCATTCCATATGCATGGAAAATATGCTTACCCTGAAAATCATGTAAATCATAAGTTATAAGAATGGGCTCCTAGCTGTATTCAAGAAAATTGATTCCTTCCAACCGTCATGATTATTATTCATTAGAATCTCCACTGTGTAGGGTATTGTTCCAGATTCTAGAGTTTGAGGGGGTGTAACATTAAAATTGTACTCTGGAAGCATAGGGTCAACATTTTGCTCTATTGTTAAGTAGCTCTGCGATTTGAGGTTAATTTCTTTACTTCTGTAAGATTTAGTTCTTTCATTTGTAAAGTTAGGAGCTTGGACTTCACAAGATTAGTTCTAAGCTCTTTTCCAGGTCTGAAAATCTATGATATTATAATGATAAAAATCCTGATATAAATATTTTCATATATGGGACAGACAGTTGAAACTATAAAGTATATCCCTCTGACACATGAGGTTCTAAGTGATATAACTTGATTTTGAAAGTATCTTCACTGTGCGAGTGATGGGAGAAATCCTTATAAAAAGACATTGACATCTGTAAGTTACAAACCATCCTTCTGTGACTCTTCTCTCACCTTTTCATAGTTTTCTATTCAAAACAAGTGTTATCACAATTTGTGGCCAAGTAGAATCAAAGTAGGATATAAAAATCGATCCATGTTTATACTGTTTTCATACATCATTTAACATTACCAAATGATGCACCAGATATCTGTAATTGGGTCCAGTCTGTCATTTATGGGCTCAAATGACAACACTGTATGTCCAGAGAAGCGAGAATATCATATCATTACTTCAACCAGGTTAAGTCTGTGACCAAGAAGAGACAAGTTCATAATTGTCAATGAGACCTGGGCAGGGGGAGGAGAGGAGAATGACAGTCCATGCAGAGAGTGAGAAGAAGGCAGAGCAGTGGGAGAGACGACTGGGGAAACTGGGAACCCGATTGCACTGAGAAAGAATGATCTCACAGCTCCCTGGGAGCTTCAACAGTGATCGTTGATCAGGATGATGGCTAGGTGGCTCTGTCCAGCTGCTCATTTCATGTTTTCTCTTTTTTGCTATTAGTCACAAAATGAATTGGTTGCTTTAGAGCCAGTGTAAATCATAAAACCACAATACATTAGCTATGTTTTCCCTGCACAACATTTATTATTGCTGTTTTCCCTTAATGCCAGTTATTATACATATATTGCAGAAATTTAGAATAATATACAGGATTATGAGACAAAGATGCATAAGGTCTAATTGTAATCCATCCACTCTTTTGAATCATCATTTATTAATTTACATGACGCTTCAGGGTAATCAAATCCCCTTACCAAAATCAAAGATAAGAAAAGTGATCAGTGCACTATAAAAATAAGTTTAAATATCTGAAGAAAAACATCATTTACTTCATTCTTCTCAGGTGCCTGCCACAAAGTACCTGCGCATACCAGCAGTGGAGAATCAGGGGTCTTGGCTGTATCAGCCTTCAACAAAAACTGTCTCCATCTCTGAGAGTCCTTCCTAAAAATGACTCATTAAGAGGGTTTCTACCTAGGCTCAAATGGGTGACCCATTGTTCTAATGTGGTATTTTCTTGCAGGAGTTATGAAAATGCATCAGAAAAGGCACTCACACTTAAATGCTCAAGTGATTTCCACTCAATGTTCCAAAATTATTTAATGGGAAAATATAGCCTTTAAAAAAACAACCCTGGAATAAATGGATAAACAAATGCATGGGGAAAAGAAACTCTACCTCACCCCATATGCAAACATGAACTCAAAATGAGTCATAAAGTTAAATGTTAGAGCTAAAATTATTAAATTTCTAGAAGAAAGCTTTAAGACAAAATCTTTATGACATTGAGTTAGTCAGATTTCTTAACAGGATCCAAAAATCACATAAGAGAAAAAAAAAATGGAAAACTGATTAGATCAAAATTTGTTCAATTTCTTTGAACCTCATTAAGAAAGCCACAGACTGAGAGAAAAAAATTGAAACTATATCCACAAAAGGCTGATATCCAGAAAAGTAAACAAAGCCCTTATCCAGAACACATAAAAGACTCTTAAAGAGAAGAAAAATTTTAAATGGGCAAAAGGTTTGACAGACACTTCACAAAAGTGGCCAATAATCACAAAGTACAATCCACATCAGTAGTCATCAAGAAGATGCAAATGAAAACTTTAGTGAGATACTACTACGGACTCACCTGAATGACTCAAGTGAAGAAGATGGACAATACTTCTGACAAAGATGTGAAGCAACTGAGACTCCCATACCTTGCTGTGGAAATTCAAAATAGCACATTAACTTAGGAAGATAGTATGGTATCATCTTATGATATTAAACTTATATTATTATCTGATCCAGCAATCCCACTCTAGGTATTTATCTAATGGAATGAAAACATATGTCCATACAAAGACTTGTATACTCATGTTTATTGCAGCATTTTTTATAATAGCAAAACCCATCAACTGATGAATGAATAAACAAATTGTGGTATATGTAGCATATCTATATATGATAGTTCTTTTTATGATTTGACTGGATCATGAGATGTCCAGATGTCTGGTTAGGCATTATTTCTGGTTATATCTGTGAGACTATTTCAAGAAGAGATTAGCATTTGAATCAATAGAATGAATGAGGTGCATTGCCCTCCCCAACATGAGTAGACATATTCCAATCTATTGAGGGCTTCAATAGAATTAAAAGGTGGAGGAAGTGGGGATTGCTCTCTCTGCCTAACTGAATCCTTAATTAAGCTATTAAATATTTAAATTTTGTAAAGTAAACTCATCCACAAAGAAAACCCCATTCCCAGGTGAATTCTTCAAAATATCTTACATACTTTTACACACAGAAAGGATAAAGTGGGAATACTTCCAAACGTGTTTTATGAGGCCATAACAAAATTAATTTCAAAATCTGTCAAAGATAAAACAATAAAATTAAAGGCCAATATTTGCCACTATCACCATATATCTATTTATATCTTCTTTAATTTTGCAAAGTATTATAGTTTTCATTGTACAAATTTGGTCCCCTATTTTTGCTTAATTTATTCCTAAGTATTTCATATCTTGATGTTCTAGTAAATGATGTTAGTTTCTAATTTTACTTTAAAATTTTAAATTGTGATTATACAGCAATAAAGTTGATTTTTGTATTATTGACTCTGTCCTTGCTAACTTTATTAGTTCTAGTAGCTTTTGTATAAATTCATTGAAATTTACTGTGTATATGATAATGTCCTGGGCAAATAAAGACAGTTTTCAGTCTTCCTTTCCAATATTTATGCCTTGCCTTTATCAATCAGTCCTCTATCTCTATCTATCTATCTATCTATCTATCTATCTATCTATCTATCTATCTATCATCTATCTGTCTATCCATCCATCCATCTATCTATCTTTGCCTGGTGAAACTGGCTAGCTAAGACCTCCATCACAAGGTTGAACAGAAGAAGTGAGATAGACATCCATTTGTGATCTTAGCTAGAGAGCTTTGAACCTTTCACTTTCAAAAATATTAGCTGCAGGTTTTTCAAAGATGCCTTTTATCATGTTGAAGGAGTTCCCTTTTACTCCTAGTTTTCAAAGGTTTTTTTTTTTTTTTTGCGGAACGCGGGCCTCTCACTGTTGTGGCCTCTCCCGTTGCGGAGCACAGGCTCCGGACGAGCAGGCTCAGCGGCCATGGCTCACGGGCTCAGCCGCTCCGCGGCATGTGGGATCTTCCCGGACCGGGGCATGAACCCATGTCCCCTGCATCGGCAGGCGGACTCTCAACCACTGTGCCACCAGGGAAGCCCTCAAAGTTTTTTTTATCATAAATGGGAATTGAATTTTGTCTACTTTTCCCCCCTTCATCTATTGTGATGATCATATGGGTTTTTTTCCCCTTTATTTTATTTATATGGTGATTGATTTATTTTTGAATGTTGAACTGATCCCAGTATAAGCCATTGTTGGCCGTTATGCATTTTTCCATTTATATATTTATAAATTTGTGTCTTTGTTTATGGGAATTTGGTATGTAGTTCTTTTTTCTGGAGATGTCTTTTGTCTGATTTTGGTGCTGTTACATGAATTGGAAAATGTTCTCTCCTCTTTGATTTTCTGAAACAGTTTTTGTAGGATTAGTATTATTTTTCCTTTAATGTTTGATAGAATTTACCATTGAATCCTTCTGGGCCTGGAACTTTCTTTGTGGTAAGGATTTTGATTATAAATTCTAATTCTGTAATTGTTATAGCACAGTTTTTGTTTTCTATTTCATTTTGGATATCTTTCCATAAGTCATATCTTTCAAGTATATTGTCCACAGGCCAACATTACTGGCATAAAGCGGTTCATAATATTTCCTTATTATTCTTTTAAAATGAAACTAAGGTCTACAGTGATGCATCTCTTTTCTGATTTTTCTTTTCTTTTTGATCAGTCTAGCTAGATTTTAATCAATTTAATTAATCATTACAAATAATAAGCTTTGGTTCTACTGATTTTTCTCCTTAGCTTTTCTATATTCTATTTACTTGGTTTGTACTCTTATCTTTTGTTATTTATTTACTTTTACTTACTTTGAGTTTAATTTATGCTACTTTTTCTTGGTATGTATCACTAAGGTTTTATCAGTTTTATTAGTCATTTAAAAAAAATAGCTTTTGGTTTTGTTGATCTTATCCATTATATTTTTGTGTTCTATTTCACTGATTTCTGCTTTTACCTTTACTATTTCTTTCCTTATACTTCACCAAGTATGAGCCTATTCCTCTATTGGAATAGTGACAGATCTATTCCATCTATGAAAGTATTACTTGTTGTGGAAGATGTTTCAAGTTAACAGCCTTTTTATAAGGTTAATTAAAGAGTTTCTAGAATTTCCATGAATCAAAACACTCACTGCCTATGACTAGCTTACAGCAAGGCCTGCCTTTAAGAAATCAACTAACCACATATTGAAGTTTTCCACTTCCACAATTTGGGGAAATAAACATTCTATGGTTACTGTAAAGTAGGAGGTAATAGTGGAGAGAGAAAGATGGAGGTAATTCAGTTTTGAGTACTTTGTCTTGGAGCTCAATATCTGCATGAAGACATGATAGAAGGGACAATTGAGGGCATCCAATGGCAATTCAGATGTGAGTAGTTATCATAGATTTACAGTCTCTCAATGGTATTTTACCTTCTAAAGGTGTCCTTGGGACAAAATTCTGTTCTTATGTAGGTCGTAGTTTGGACTCCTCTGTGACACACAATTACATTATCTCTGCTATTGTAAAGTGCATTCCTTGGACACTCAGTGAAAATATACTTTATACTAGGAAGACATCTCCCAGGATTTCGAGCCTAAAGTCACTTTTTGTTGGAATGAAGCAGACAGATTTATCATTTGGCAATCCTAGTAGAAAAAGACTTGAGACCACTATTTCCTTTAACAAGAGAAAAAAAAAAAAAAACAGTTCTACCTCTGGTTTTAAGAGAGTATCTTGCATCAGAACAAACTTCCTGTCTTGGAACAAACAATAAAAATTGGACACAATAAGAAAAGAAACAATTAATAAAAACACCTATTTAAAGGCACTGGAGAGAAACAAAGTCAACCAGAAATAAGAAAAAAATATACCAAGGTGAGCTCTTCTTTCTCTGCATCTTTTACTCCTTGAGGCACTCGATGATTAACAGTTTTAAAGGTCAAAAGCTAAATAAAAGCAGAGGCTTAAAGCTTGATTTAGTCTCACTGGGCTAGTAATATAAAAAGGAATTCACAGATAACAAGGAACTCATCACTTTGTGGGAAATGCCCTGAAGAAAATGGAACTATGGAGAAGTAAAACCGTCTATCTGCTTGGCTTTTGGCCTCATACTATACTACACAATGACGAAGGACCCTACTTTGAAGAACCTTAGCTTGTTTTCTGTGTATGTACCTGGGGCTTTTCAACTCTTTGTTTGGACCTAGCCTCCAGAGACCTGAGATTTGTAAGGGGTATACCTAATAGAAGCCCTCCTTTTTTTGCATGTGTAGTTCAAGGTAAACTAACACACCATGGGAACAGCAATAAGGGAACCTCAAGATTCTTGAGAGCAGTGTCTGACGATGAACGGACTAAATGTATGAGGAAGAAAGAGCAGTAGATTTTGAGAGTGAGGGTCTGGCTGCACTGGTTCTGTTTTTCCTGGAAGCCCATTCATTGGTGTCTCAGGTTGGAGACTCTACCAAGGACTTCGAAGCACCTCGCCTCTCTTTCATCAGTTTTGACCTTCAGGTAGGAGTCAGCAACCTTTTCTTGTAGAGGTCAGTTAGTAATATTTACAGCTTAATGGACCATGTAGCCTCTGTTGCAACTACTGAGCTCTGCTGGTGTATTATTAAAGCAGCCAGAGACAAAAAGTAAATCATTGGGAATGGCTGTGTTCCAATAACATTTTATTTATGGACAGTGATATTTAAATTTCTTATAGTTTTCATGCATGATGAAATCTTCTTCTTCTTCTGATATTTTCCTCCACCATTTAAAATGTAAAAAAACATTCTTCACTTGCAGGCTGTACAAAATTGGCCCATGGCTGGTGTTTGCTGACCCTGTCTTAGGACATCAAGTCCTTCCTGATATTCAGGATCCTCAGGAGATTCAGTACTCTTTTCCCATAACAACAGTATTATGGTAATATGGGGTTTCGGGGAAATATTCTGCAGACAATCTGTTCCTGGAATCAATTTCAGCCGCTTAATAACCACCTCATCATCAAGGAAGAGAAGATGGCTTGTCGGTTTCGTGGTTATTCTCAGTGCTTGCTCCAGAAATAACTTGCTTGATTTTTCTCCTTCTTTAAGTGGCAGACACTGAACATGAATGAGAAATGATTTAATATGATGTACTGTTCTGCCAGGAAGGGAATGTGGAATGAGACATGATTTTTTGGTTGTTGTTGAAATTTTACCATTGTTAACGAATGATTTCTTCTTATGAACAAGTCTAAGACTTGACTAGATTCTTTCACACGTTCAGTAATGAAGTAAGTGACTGGCTGTCTGGCTGAAACAGCACTACAAATACCGACATTTATCCTTTCTCTATGAGTCGAGCCAGAGAATAGTCTGAAATATGAGGAAATTAAAACAGAAAGACAGGGGAAATGACAATAAAATGATAAAGGCATTTGATAATACACATCCAACTGTGAGTAAGGTTGTTATAGTTCAGAAATTTACATGAAAGTTAAAAAATAACTAGAAATTCACCCCCAAGATTATAATCAGTTTACACAAGTCTTTTTAATTCAAATGGGAAAGTGTTACAAATGCATTTTAGGTGTCTATAAGGACACCCCAGTTCCAAGGCATGTTTCCAACTTTGGAAAACAAAATAAAAGCTGATGTGTATAGCAAATTTGGGAAACGATTTCCTTGCCTCTATCAGAAACTGCTTTCTGTTTCTTCCCTGAAAGAGTACTTCTAGCAAAGGAATTAATTCTGCAGAGTTTCTCTAACAAAAAAAGCTTAAGATGAAACATACCAGTATGGGGGCAAGAGGTTGCTTCAGAGAAGATACCTTCAGCAAGCAGTGGAGTATTTGAGTGAAAAGACTCACAACTGGCTCCCAAATAATTGTAAAGTTGTCCAAGTCAAACAAGAGTTTTAGAAAAGCTATTAATTGATAGGACCAGTAGATGGCATCAATAAGTCAGGATAGACTCAAGGCTCAAGGAAAGAAAAAGGGCAATTTGGTAACTCCTTACTTTCATGTCTAACCCTTCTGTCTAAGCTAGTGCTATTTGCCTCCCTGATCCTATTTGACACTCTGAGCTACTGCTTCAATTTTAGTCCACACTCAGCAGAGGTCCATGAGCACATGCTGAGGGACTTAGGACAAAAAACCCAGTGAAATGATGTGCTCAGAAGAGAGTTATATTTACCATTATAATTTTCCTGCTTCTGTCTCCATGCTCATTTTCCTTTCTTCCTCCCTCCCTTCCTCCATCTCTTCCTCTGTACCTTAAGGGCAAATATCTGACTTATATTCTGCTCACCATCATCACAGTTTGAAAATCCCTCTCTCTCTTTTTAAAAAAATTTTCCCTCTTTTCCTGGACTTCCAAACTGATCTCCCCATAGGTATTTATGGAATGTAGTTGATACCTATGCTTGACAGGGTATGTACATATGTAAAATATGTAATGTTTTGTGCATGTATATATTTTTAATTTTTATGAAAAGTATTAGATTGTTGATTTTTGTTTCTTGTCTTTCCTTTTTCACTCAACAATATGTTTCTAAAAAATGTTCAAGTTGCTGTTACTTCTAACTGCTACCTACTATTATTCCATAGTATTTACCTGCTATATTTTAATTGGCTATTCCTTTAGTGATGGACAAAACTAGACCTTGGTTGTTTGGGGGTAATCTTCTATTTTTCTCTTTCCTTCTCTCAGGGCATGGTCAGACTTTAGAAAAAATACATTTTGTAAAACAGCTTTTAAAAATGTGATAAACAGTGAATAAAACTGAGGAAACACGGTGTTTGTTGGGAAAAGCATTCTCAGTCTCTGCTACAGATTGGCTTGGTTCCTTTAAGACTTCTAGAAGAACTTTCTGATTCTCATTATTACTAATTTTTACATTTTTTACCAAGTACAAGTATAAAAACCAAGGAGATATTTGAATTCATTCCACTCTTAGATTTATTTTCTCTTGTTCTAACAATGTATTTTGAAGAGAGAACAAAAATGAGAATGTTACAAAATTAACATAACTGGTTCGTGTTTTATAATCAACATCATGGCTATTTCTAATCTTACTCCCCTCTACGTATATAACAATTTTTAATGGAAAATGCAGCATTAAACACTGGTAAACTATCTGTGCCAGACAGACAGGCAATACCATATTCTTTGATGGTACAAACTGAACTGTGCTCCTCTAAATTCGTGTTGAAGTCCTAACTCTCCACGTGACTGTATTGGAGACAGGGCATTTAAGGAGGTGATTAAAGTTAAATGAGGGCACAAAGGCAGAACCTCAGTTCTCTAGAGCTGGTACTCTGATAAGAGGAGGAGGACATACAGAGTGTGCTCTGCACCGTGTGAGGACCCAGCAGGACGGCAGCCTTCTGCAAGCCAGAAGGAGGGCCCCCACCAGCATCTGACCTACTGGTACTCCGATCTCAGACTTCCAGCCTCCAGAACTCTGTGAAAATAAATTTCTGTTGTTTAAGCCACTCAGTCTATGATATTTTGTCATGGCAGCCCAAGCTGACTAATGCAAAGGTGCAGATAATAAATATTTCAGGCTTGTGTGCCAGGACCAGCATTACAAGGTTTACTCCAGAATGCCTTTCTAAGAAAGTGACAGTTGGCTGAGAAATCAATCATGAGCAGGATCCAGTTATGCAAAACTCAAGGTGGTCCTGGCAGTGAAAACAGTAAGTGCAAAGTCCTCAAGGTGGCATCCAGCTTGTGGCAGGGATTCGGGGGGCTCAGGACAACAACAAAAAGACCAGTGTGTCTGGCATAGAATCTGGTGTAAGAGTGTGAGATGTATGAGATAAGGAAGGATAATGAGGAGGGTGAGAACTTGGAAAGGAACTTGGACTTTAGCCTAAGGGTTGTGGGACACTTTTGGAGTGTGTGTGTGTATGTGTGTGTGTGTGTGTATGTGTGTGTTTAACTTTGTATTTCTTTGGAGCACTTTAAAGTCTGAAAGTAACTTGATCTGATTTATGTTTAAAAAAATCACTTTGACTACTAAATGGAGAGGAAACTGGGAGTCTGGTTAGTAGACAATTGTAAACTTGGAATATCGATGCTGGAAAGCGTGGGTAGATTTCAGACATTATTTACATGCTAAATCATCAGGATTTGTTGATAGATTATGAATAGAGGGCAAGAGAAAGACAGGATGACACATCGTTTTTTGGTTTCAATAACAACAAGAGGGGTGGGAAAAATAGAGAAGGAATAGAGTCTTTTTCGAGGGGAGGGAGGCAAGAGTTTATTTTGGAAATGTTGCATATAAGATGCTTATTAGAAATGCATGGAATTATTGTGCATGTAGTTATATATACAAGTCCACATCTCAGTAGAGAATGGAGGTTGGTGTGTTACCTTCAGCATAGAGATGGAAGAAAAGCCATAAGACTGAGTGGAAGCCCTTAGAGCAGGAGTGACCAAGAGAAAAGAGAAAAAGAGGGCCCAGGATTGAGCATGGGGGCATTTATAGGCTGAGCAGTGGAGGAAGAGCCATCAAAGGGCACGAAGAAGAAGCTTCTAGGAAGGTAGGAAAAACACTTACCACAAGATGGCAGTCATTTTGGAAAAGGTCAGAGAAGGAAAAAAAGGCCAATTGCTTTGAATGCTGATAAGAAGTTGTGAAGAATGAAGACAGATAGTGACCATTGGATTTGTCAATGGAGGTGGTCAGTGGACCTGACAAGAGCTGTTTCTCTAAGAGAAGAGGATGGAAGCCCCAATGGACCATGTTGAGGAGAGAGTGAAGGTTTGGATTTGGAGGTTAAGAAGCAAATAAGATGAGCCCTGAGCTTGCCTCATAAGATCTGAGACTGAAGTTGATCTCTGTCATGTACTAACTGAACCATCTGGGAAAAATCACTTAATTTCTTTGAATTTCATTTTGCTTCTCTGTAAATTGGGGATAAAATGCTACACACAAGGGTAGTTATGGAGATTAAATAAAACAATGTAGGCTAAGTGCACATAATAGACAAGTATTTCCCTTTTCCTCTCATATTCTCTTCCCTTGATCTAACCCTTCTGTAGGTAATGAATGTTTCCAATGTAAGGATCCACAGGTGGCCTTAGCAAGTGCCACGAAACTTGGGTTGTGAGTACAGAAACTACTAAAAAAGACTTTGCTGCTCTAGTTTCCTCACCTGTGCTTGAGGTGCAGTAAGTATAAAGGTCTATACCTTGGTCTCTGAGGGCCACCAACCTGGGAAAGCAGAAGGATATTTGCAACATATCCCGACAACTCCGCTTTAGATCTATCAAAACGTTCTGATCTAAGGTCTATCCACATCTCAGATGGACTTTCCTACAGTCTATGAGTGATAAGAGAACATGTATAAGTCAAGGATGATGCACTTTCACCCAGAAAAGCAAGGTTGGCATTGTCAAGTGGAAATCTGAGGATTTCTAGGAGCTTGTAATATGTTGCTATCTAATTGCATTGCACATGCCCTTACCCCCATAGTAGAAAAATGGGTTGAGTGGAACCATCCAGTGGTCTTACTTGAGTCTTCTACAGTGCTGCTTCCCCCAGGAGATTCTGTTTCCTAACAAGTCACACTGATGTCACAATCAAAAGAAAGTGAGTTATAATGGAAAAGAATATAAAAAAAGAAATGTACATATATGTGTAACTGAGTCACTTTGTTGTACAGCAGATAGTGGCACAACGTTGTAAATCAACTATACTTCAATTTAATAAAAATAGAATAAACTTTTAAGGAGATAGGAAAAAAAAAAAGAAAGTGAGTTATTCCAGTTGAGGGACCTGCCAACATTTTACCTTCCTTGAAGCATGTCTCCTTCTTTCTCTGTCCTTCTCCACCCCTGCACCTGTCATCAGGAAAAAATATTCTCTTTAAGCTTCATAATTTAAAAATGCTTTACTAATTAAAATATTTGTTTGTGTAATAACAATAACTAATTACACCCAGCCTGATGAGTTGTATATCACATTTCAGCCAAGTAGAACTCAAAACAGCTGAGCTATTAAATCCTGATAAGTGATAATGGAAAAGACTGCACAGCCTTAACCCTAGTGATGCTACCAGCAGCACTATAATTATAATTTCCTCTTTCATTAAGGACCATAATTTGCCATTGATTTTTATGTAAAATGCCATTGACTTCAATGGGAATTCTTTATGCATAGCAAAGGGAAAATACGGCCTTTGTTATTTCCTGGAATGTTTCTAAAACTTTCATTCTTTACGGTATGATTGGATGCCATATCACACAAATTTTCATCTTACTCTTTGTATTTTATCTTCTGTTAGAAAATATACATAAAGTTACTACAATTCAGCTTAGAATGTTTGTCAGTTTTGAAAAAAGTTAGTAGAGGATCATGTTCCCAAGAGAATTATAACACAAGTCATGTCTGTATGAAGATAGATTTAAGTTCAAGAGAACAATCTTTACAGAATCTACAGAATCCCTTTTCCCAATTTCATGACACATTTTGCCCCGTTTTATTGTTGTTTTTGTTTATTTGTGCATATGTCTGTGTGTGTGTGTGTGTGTGTGTGTGTGTGTGTGTGTGTGTATTGATGATGTCTGAAGTCTGTGAACTTCCTGGGTTATTTTTACATGGGACATGAGACATGTTAGAAAGAAGGCAA
The DNA here is from genome assembly GCF_003031525.2 of Neophocaena asiaeorientalis asiaeorientalis. Classification (NCBI taxonomy): domain Eukaryota; kingdom Metazoa; phylum Chordata; class Mammalia; order Artiodactyla; family Phocoenidae; genus Neophocaena; species Neophocaena asiaeorientalis. The sequence goes on from NW_020185328.1 coordinate 11,175,927, forward strand.
ATTCCCTTTTCCTCCCAACTACCCACTCACCCTTCCAGACAGCCATCCTTCCACAGCCCCACCTCCCGGCTCCTCTTAAGACTAAACACAGATCCTTGCACCTAGATGTCTTTTATTACAAGGGCACAACCACAAGCATGGTGCCAAAAATACTATAATGACCATCAAGCTTTTGGTTCATTTCATTTGCTATCAAAGCATAGAGCTGAAGAATGGTAACATTATATTCTTGTCAGTATTCTTTATGTCCCCTCCCTCTTTTACTTTTCTTTTTTCTTTTCTTTTTCCTTTCCTTTCCTTTCCTTCCCCTCCCTCTCTCCCTTCCTCCCTCCCTTCCTTCTTCCCTTCCTTCCGTCCTTTCTTGCTTTCTCTCTTTCCCTTTTCCCCTGGTAAGTGCTTGATTCTCACTATTGAGAGAATTATACACTCTCACCTTGTTAGTTAAAGACAAGGCAGGAGTAATCTTCACTGTGCGAGGCAGCACCCGCTCTCTAGAGCTTACTGACCATCGTATAAGAAGATACTGGGGATTACTGTTGGCTCTGGATCCCACCTTTAGGAGTGATGCTGGCTCCAGGCCCATGCACTGTGTGGGGGGAAGTGGAACATAGTTCTCCCTTGCTTATAATTTTCTAAAGCAAAGCATGTCCATGCAGTTCAGGGAAATGTGGCTTCATGAGCGTGTATCAGTCCGGGTATGCACAGAGTTCAGCCCTGCCACTGTTTCAACAATGAATGGGGACAAGTTACCCAAACATTCTGGGCAAAGTTACTGACTATTATTACAAGCTAAGGGTTAAGAATCAAGTGACTCTAAGGTCTTAGGTCATCAGCTTTTGTTGTTTAACAAACGAATCAAAAATTTAGGTGTCAAACAATTTATTCCTGCCCATGGGTGGCCTGGGGGTGAACAGATCTAGGGTGAGTGCAACGGGCGGCTCTGCTTCAAGCTGTGGATGCCACTGGAATTGGCTGCTCTCAGAGAGCTTAACCCAGATCTGCTCCATGTGCGTTTATTCTGGGCCCAAGCTGAAGGAGCAGCAGGTAACTCTGGGGAAGCTCTTCTTAGGGTGATATCAGAGGCACAGTGAGTAAGCACAATTTCCCAAGTGCCTGCTCAGCCTTGTTTTGTGTCACATCTGCTAACATACTGTTGGTCAAATCAGGTGGTGTGGCTTTTCCTGAAGTGGGGCATGGAAGATAAACAACTATTTGTTAACAATGAGATTAAAAGCAGAATTAATTTTCTCTAGATAGTTATGTTTCCATTTTATATATTGGTACCTTCAGAGAGGAGGGCTTCAAAAGAATACATTTTGGGGGGAATTTCTAAAATTGTGGAGATAGGGTGTTGAGAATAAATGAAAAACAAGGCTTTCAAAATATGAATGAAATAAAAACCATGGAAAATTTCCCTGTAATGATTTTAGTGTTTCTTTCTTTCTTTAAAAATTTTTTTCAATTGTTTTGATAATATTCATGGACTAGGTAAATCATTAGAAGCTGTGCTAATGGGTCCAGAGAAGATAGATGCACACAAGAAATTTGGAGTAGAATTTTAGAGTGAAGCATTAGTATTCCATTTTATATAATGCTGTCTTATCAGAAACAGCAGCATAGCAAATATTAATTTTCACAGAATATATAATCATTTGTACAAAAATATAACTTTATTTTCTTATAGCTGATCTTAATTTCTATTTCAAGCCATATCCCATCTGACGATAGGGAAGGTTTTTCTTTTCCTCCTTACACTTGCAGGTAAATTCAGTCCAATTCAGGGATTCTTTTGAAGATCATTTCAAGTTTTGTTTTTTTTTTAACAACTTTTTTGGAGCATAATTGCTTTACAATGGTGTGTTAGTTTCTGCTGTATAACAAAGTGAATCAGCTGTATATATACATATATCCTCATATCTCCTCCCTCTTGTGTCTCCCTTCCACCCTCCCTATCCCACCCCTCTAGGTGGACACAAAGCACCGAGCTGATCTCCCTGTGCTATGCAGCTGCTTCCCACTAACTATCTATTGTACATTTGGTAGTGTATATATGTCCATGCCACTCTCTCGCTTTGTCACAGCTTACTCTTCCCCCTCCCTGTGTCCTCAAGTCCATTCTCTATGTCTGAGTCTTTATTTCTGTCCTGCCCCTAGGTTCGTCAAAACCATTTTTTTGTTTTTCTTTTAGTTTCCATATATATGTGTTATATGTATAACATATGTATATGTTCTATATAGGGTATTTGTTTTTCTCTTTCTGACTTATTTCAATCTGTATGACAGACTCTAGGTCCATCCACCTCACTACAAATAACTCAATTTCATTTCTTTTTATGGCTGAGTAATATTCCATTGTCTATATGTGCCACATCTTCTTTATCCATTCATCTGTTGATGGACACTTAGGTTGCTTCCATGTCCTGGCTATTGTCAATAGAGCTGCAATGAACCTTTTGGGATGTGACCCTTTTTGAATTATGGTTTTCTCAGGGTATATGCCCAGTAGTGGGATTGCTGGGTCATATGGTAGTTCTATATTTAGTTTTATAAGGAACCTCCATACTGTTCTCCATAGTGGCTGTGTCAATTTACATTCCCACCAACTGGGCAAGAGGGTTCCCAGCATCTTGTTGGGGCATGCTGGAGATCTGTAGGGAAGCCTTGAGTATTCTTCTTGGGTATTTCCATGTAGCTGCTCTGTCTGCTTTCCCCCATGACTCCAGTAGGGTAATGCGACACATACCTCTCTGCCCATAGGTCCTCAGTTTATTGTGTTGGCATTTGTTCATTCTTCCCCAGGGACTCTGAGGCTATAGGCAGGGCATAGGCCACCTGGCCAGTTACTAAGGCCCCTTCTTCTCCAAATCTTTTTTCTTCCATACTTGGATGATTTTTATTAAGTGGGCCATGGAGACAGAAGTAAAGGGGTTTCCCCAAGTTATTTTAACTACTTCTACTGTTTCCCATGGATTTACCAAAGGACTGGGCTTTCTGACCTTTAAAACCAGAATTTGACATTTTTCTTCTCTCATACTTCTTGCCCTTGAGGTGATGAGCTACCCTAAGGAAAGATGATCACAAGAAAAAAGGAAGGAAGAGAGAGAATAACATGCCAGTTAACATCTCACCATATCATCACATCTCAGTGGTCTTAGGAGATGAGAAAATTATACTTTAACAACAATAATGGTTTACAGTGGTAAGAATTCTCAGTGTTTTCAAGTATTTTCACAACATCATCTCATTTAATTCTCACAATGACCCTCTGGGGTTGAGCACATTTGCCGCTCTGGAAGTGTGAATATATTTCATCACTTAATGAGCTGTGTCTCCTGGGACCGTCACTTTAGCAGGGTTAGGAAATACAAGTATCCATGAAGCTGGAGCCACCCTAGGGAAAATGCTGCATCTTTTCATACATCTTTCTTTTTTATTTGTAAATTTGAAATTGCTAAATAACACTGGATATTTATTGAGTTTTTGCCAGCTGTACAGAAAGATGTTTCTATTCACAGATATTTAGCCTGTCGGAAAACTTCAAGGATTCAACATAAAAGGCAGTTATTTAAGTTCACAGGAATACCATGCTTTCTCCTCTACTTTATGCTTGCCCACTATATTAGCTTACAAATGGGGGTATCCCAGTTGAACCTACTCCTAGATTTGGAGGGGCTGGTCCATTGACATGTTGGCTCCCATATCCTCCACTTGGCTTTTGTTGATATGGGGTAGAGCAGGTGGTCTCTGAGAAAGAAGCTTCATGAAAAATCCTGTTATAGAAGTAGGAGAGACAAGAAAATGGAATAGGATGAAGCAAGCAGTAAGATGAAAAGGATTAATTATAAAGTAGTCTGTTCCCTGGTCTTGTCCCTTTGACTAGTTTGGAGCTTTAGAGAAAGAGAGCTGTAATGAAACAACTGAAGAGAGCTTTTCTTGGGAGGGACTTTGTGAGAATTTTGCTTTAGATCCTAGGTGGTAAAATATGCAGAATGGGGTGTTCTCTCAGTTTCTGCCTGGAGCAGCCTAACTTCATCTTAGCCAACACTCAAAGCTATAATTGTAAGTAAAGCCTAATAGTTTTCATGGAAGTCCATCCTGTGTTCAGCCTCCTGCATAAGTATGGAGACTAAAAAGGCTGCAAAGAAAAACTGAAAGAAAAATGTTGCTTAGCATTGTAAATCATTATAAGGCACAAGCCCATCAGAGTTTCATAGAAAGGAAAGCAAGTCATTCTTTTGCTGCAAAAACAGGTATTAGAGCCTAGTTTAAATCCTGTGCCCACAATGTATTTATCACACTTGCCGTGTGATCTTAGGCAAGTAATTAAACTTTCTGTGGCTCAGGTCACTCATCTCTAAAATGGAGATAATAAGAACAACTACTTCATTGTTTTTTTTTAGGATTAAATGAGGATATTTAGGAACTGGACAATTTGTGGTTTTAGGGAAAATATGGCCCTGTATTTCTATCATTATAAGGAGTTGGACACATTTTCCTTCTTTCCTCCCTTCCTTCCTTCCTTCCTTCCTTCCTTCCCTCTTTCCTTCCTTCTTTTACTCCTTTGTTCCTCTATTTATTTGAAATTACCATCTTTCATCATTTTTCTGATCAATTAAGATTGTTTTGATTGGCTCAGCTGACCCCTCAAATATTACTGAAATTTCTCAATTTTATATCCATACTAAAAAAATAAATTTTTTATTCTGGTATCATTTTAGATTTATAGAAAAGCTACTAAGATACTAAAGAGAATTTCCCACATACCGTTTACCTAGTTTTCCCTAAAGTTAACATTCTACCTAATCAACGAACATTTGTCAAAACTAAGAAATTAACATTAGTATATCACTATTATCTAAACTAAACGTTCTATTTGGATCTCACCCATTTTTCCATAAGTGTAATTTTTCAGTTACATGATCCAATGAAAGTTACCACATTGCATTTAATTACTTCTATTTTTAAAAGAAAAAGTATCTTTGTAAAATATAAATATCCAGAAAAAATAAAATCAAACTCTATCAATTTGTTTATAACACAATTTTGATAAATTAGGTAATAAAGTGACAAGAAATTAGAAAGTTTTGACTTTTAAATCCCATTAATATAACTGTATTCTTTCTATATATAATGTCCCAACCCTCTTTTATAATTCTAAAATGCTGGAGAAAATAAGTAGTGTAATCCCAGAAAATAAAATTGTTTATTTAGTCAGTATCTTTTAAGGTAACTTTCAGGAGAGATATGATATATATTATATATGCTATTTATTATATATAGTCATTTAAGCATTTGAACTTTAGTTTTATCGGGATAAATGCTACTTTTTTAGTTTTAATTTATATAACTATGAATAATAAAAATAATATACAAATTATCTTATTAGGTCATAATTTGGCATTAATTTAATTTTGGTACTTAAGTACTGGGTGATCTTGGTAAAGTTACTTCTCTGTGCTTAAATTTGCTTATACAAAGATAAAGAGATTGATTTAGATGGACTCAAAGGTCCAGTTGACTCCAGAAATCCTCTACCTATGTTTTACTTTGGTATGTTTTTTAAAAAGTAGCAACTCCATGGACCGGTAAGGCCTGTGGCCCATTGTGGTTAAATGATTCATGATGTCACCCAGTGAGTAAGTGGCCAGCTCCGAGGCAAAATAAGGCCTTAGGACTGCAAGACCAGTGTGCATTCCATCCCATGGAGTCCTCTTCTGTGAAATACTTTAGAAACACACATACACATAGCTCATTAGAGATGGAGAAACACATTTATTTAAAAAAAACAAAAAGAGCTCTGGATTACTCACTCCACAGCAGAATTTTGCTTCATTTACCTCAAGATTCAGAACTGTTATAATTGTTTTATCGTTGTCAAGGTTATTTCCATGATTTTGTTTATTTTTGAGAAAATAATCTTTCATTTAGCCCATCTAGATCTTAGTCTTTAGATCTAGATAAAGACACTCTATGACTAATGTTTTTGGAAGGGAAGTTGAAAAGTACAAAAATTAAATACCTTTGACATCATCACCCAAGAGACCAGCGTTTCACCACTGATGAGATGGCAATTCTCTGAGTTTACTCCTGTGTACATTCTTAATCCATTGCTAATGACCCTCTGCTTTTTGCCTGTTCTCAGCACTCTAGTTGCAAAGCATTACATAGTTAACTGTGTAATGTTAACTTTACAGTTAAAAAAGACACTCTTTTACTTTCCCTGAAGGTCATGAGTGCAATAGTGGGGCACTCCTATTACTGGGAAAACAAGGAACTAGTTGTGTTTTCAAATGCCCATTTGGGTTCTCATTTTCCACAAAAGCAAATGAAGATCTAAATTCTGAGGCTTGTGTGGGATGCACTTGGGTTTCATTATGGCTGATGGACTGATGCATTCATGCAATCTGTCTCTCTTATAAAGATGTGCGGTTCATCGCAGAGCAGTGGCACTAATGAGCCTTCCAAACAACAAGGACCACACTCTTTAATAAGGATTGGAAAATGAGACCTACGATTTTTTGCTTGTCAGAGAGAAAAAGGAATATGAGAAATATATGGAGTCCTGCCTTATGTAAATTGGTACTTGCCTTTCCAAATGACATGTTTTCTAGTAAAATACACAAAGATGCCTTAGCGGGTACTGGAGAAAGCCATAGGGTCTGCTGGTGTGCAGCAAATAATCATAGAAGATCTGAAGTCGGGCTGCAGTGAAGTGGGGGTAGAAGGAAGTAAAAGCTGTTGTGTATTATTTTGTCTTTCTAAAGATTCCCTTATTCCCATAATAATAAACCATAATTTTGACTGCAGGAATGCTACCAACATTTCAGGCATTCTATAGAGTCTGCCTAACTATATACTAAAATGAACCATGGCTGACTTAACCTGATAATTAATTGTTTATCAATTGAATGGGGCTTTAAATATACAGAGGTATGAGGATAACCAGCAATTAAAGGTCATTTGTCCAAATGAAAAATAGGAGATCAGAGGGGACCACATTGCCAGCACCCAGTTTAATCCTCAGTTTGAAGACAGAATCTTGATTTTAGCTGAAGAAATGCTTTGGGCAAACTCTGTTAGAGAAATGCGATTTGGATGCCTATCATCTCATACAGTGAATATGGGTTGTTCAATCTGACAAATGGAGAAGAATATTAAAAGAACAAGCACAGAGTCAAATTCTTTTAGAGATCAGGAACTAGCATTATGTCCATTTACTGACACTCAAAATATGGTCCTTGTAGCACAAAAAGTCCCTGAATGCTTCAGGGTAACTCTAACCAGTCTCACTTACTGATCTATATTATACTTTAAGACTAGTTCCTGAGTTAGGTGTAAAAAGCTGCAATTTTTTTCTCTTCTATACTGGGAAACATGAAAGAAAAAAATGTGTGCAATATTTTCAGCAGGCTAAATATGAAATACTTTATACAATGAAATATTAAAGGTAATCATTTCTTATTTCTTTTCATCTGAGCATGATTTAAAATGGGAAGAATGTGATTATATTTTTGTATAGGATGGAGCAGAATTTCTGGGTAATCTTATGCTCAGCTTTATTGCTTTATTGATAAGAAAGGAGGATGTGTGGATGTATATTTTATGAGTAATGCATTTATTAAGCACAGACTGTACATAATACATTAGGCTTTATGTGAATTGCATTGGATTTATCTTTATTTTAGAGTATATTTAAAAAATGTTTTACTGTATCTATTATAATCCCTTTATAGCTAAGATGTCCCTTCATGGTAATAGTGGTTTAAAATCTTAAGAGTAACTTGTGAGATGATAGTCAAGGGAAAAAGCTCACTCGGGCATGCACAATTAATAATTAACATCTCATGTCTCCCCATTTCCCTCCTTTCCTTGAACAATGCTTCTTTTTCTCCTGTAATCTTCCAGTCAGTCAAGTTCACTGACAAATTTGTGAAGAAAGTAAGATGATTATAAATAGTAGGAGATATAAACAGATCTAAAAATAGTTTCTAGAAGTAGAGTCAAATGTCTCAGTCCAACAAAAGTAGCCTAAAGTTTGAGAGTGTGTCATGTTCTCTGACAAAAGGAAGCATACTCCTGATTGCTCTTTGTTGAGAGCAAACAACCTCTGCAAGGAACCAGAGTTGGCTTCCAAAACCAGCCTTAAAAAGGAGACCATTATACAAATTATGCACCAGCCACCTGTTTTTCCTTAATCACTGCCTGCATATTAGCTAATATATTAGCTCTAAATTTAAGTTCATTCTTAAGGATATGATATTTGGAGATTTTTTCAGACTTTTATAAACTCCTAATTAAAATTTCCCATATATTCTCAAATCTGGCATGGCATTTGTCAGTTTTAGCATTAACCCGACCACACGGCTTTATCATCTGCAGCATGAATGAGCCATATCCTTTAATGCTGAAATAATCTAAATGGAATAATATGATTCATCCTCCCAATAAAAATTCTCATGGAGGTTTATCACGGTATAGAGATGAGTATTAGAGCCTCTATTTGGATTAAGTTTGTACAACTAGAATGTGCAAAGCTTCCTAATTTTTTTTCCTGGCTTTGCTGTTTATGAGAAGTATATTGCATACAAAGAATGTTTAAATCCATTTAAAACAATCCAAATTACACTGTAGATTTGAGTTGGGACTCTCAGCATCATCTATTTGCTGAATCAAACAATATTAAGGTCATCTTAGAATTACACTTTCCTGACCAACCTGACCCACAGATTTCAAAACACCATAAAATGTCATACTAACCCAATACGGTGTCTGTTATTCACAATTTAATACAAAGAAAGAGATGTCTAAGAAACACTAGACCTGATTGCAAGATTCTGAATTGTCTCATTCGCCTGGTCTTCTTCCCTACTGTTCTTTAGTATAAGTTCTGACTGAGATCAACAGGAGAGTACATGTCATCATTGAAAAGGAAATCTGTCAGCTATTTCCATCACCATTTCTGTAACAATGATTTTTTTTCTAGATCCTTATAATAACGTCCACTGTTAGAGGACATCAGGTTGTTCATAGGCCTGCCTGTTGTCAGCACATTTCCAGTGTGTTAAATTCAATGGGGGCCAACACTTCCTGTTTTACTTACCATCAGCTACTGGCTGACACAGTGACTGGCACATATTAGGTACTTAGTCCATATTTATGGAAATGTATGAATGAATGAATGAATGATGTAGCTGTTCTCTGCCTCAGGGTGATTGTGTAGAATAGAGGTCTGTTTCATTTACTCTGTCTGTGTAACAAACCCAAAGCTTAATGATTTAAAACAACATATTTTATTGTGCTTAAATAACAAGAATCAGCAGTCTGGGCTGGGTTTGCTAAGGACACCTAATTTCCTTTTCACTCAGTATGGCTGAGGCAGTACAATGTTTGGGAGCTGGAATCCTCTGAAGACTTCTGAATCATGTGTCTGAAGGCGGGACTGGGAAGACTCAAATTGCCCAGGGCTAGAACAGCTGGGGTTCCTTGGGCATTTCTCCTTCGCTCAATGTGGTCTCTGCTGAATTAACTCTTCATTATAGCTCGTCTCTTATACAGTGATTCAGGACTTCAAAGGCATGAGTCTCAATAAGGAAATAGAGGCTGAATTGTCTTTTGTAGCTTGGCCTAAGAAATCACACAGCATCATTTCTGCTGTACTGTATCAGTGGAGAAAGTCACAAAGGTCCACCCAGATTAAGGGGGAAGACACATAGACCTCAAGTCTCCATGAAGGAGCGTGAATGTCATATTTTAAGAAGAATATGTGGAATGGATTATGTAAGGGTGCAGACGTTTTTGGAAAAATACTATCTGTCACAATACTCAATTTTGTGTTATTATTTTACTTGGAGAGCTAGGAAGATTCTTAATCAGAAACTTACAAATCCCTTTTTTCTAGAGATGAAAAATAGCTTAAGTGAATAAATAAAAGCTTAACTGAATAATAATATTATTTTCAAAAACCATTTAGAACATTGGCAAATGTGAATTTCTCATTTTATGTTTCTAGGAAGATGAAAGATTATCTATATTTTATTAACCCTGAAATACTTTAAGTTTTGATTATTGGTCAATTCCAGTTTTTAGAAGTGGAGAAAATGAAATAAAAGCATTCAGAATCTACTTTCTTATTATCTGAAGACTGTGAAGTACAATATTATCTGAAGAACATGAAAATTTGATGGCAAACTTCAGAATCATTTTCTACTGTATTATTAGCCCAGTTCCAACCCAATCCTTGAAAATATGTCATAATCCTGTGATAGTCTGCATTATTATTATTATACCCTTGGGCTTTACACAAGTCAAATCATATTGCACAGATCTTAGTGTCTCTGATCAGAAAAAAATTCTTTATTAATTATATTATATTTATATAATTATATAAATAATTATATTATCTACAAATATATTACCACAATTAGAGTCTAGAATAGCATCTGTTAGATCATATTGTAAATAAATGCACTACTTACACAAATGAAGTCACTAAGTCATAATAACTTAGTCCACTGACACTGATTCCAGTAAAACCAGGGAAGAGTTTTTTAAAGGCTGCCTATTTTCTATTAGTTTTTACAATTTCAGAGGATTCATTTTTAATTGCTCTTAATTTCCACATTTGAAATATGAAGTATAGAGGGTTCTCCAATCCGAATTTTAAGCAAAAATCTTTAATAGAAAGGCAAGAGTACTCAAATGATGGCAGAGAGTTAGGTTCAAGTCCCCACCAAACCACAAACTCTGCAGCCCAGGCAAATCGCTTAACCTCCTGTAGACCTGCTTTTCACACTGAGTAACAGAATAAATGGCTGGATGAATAAATGAAAAACTTATTAATGAGCAGTCCAGGAAGAAAGCTTACAAATTCAAAACCCTAAGAGACTCTCAAACATGGCCAGGGTGCTAGAACCTTAATGAAGTAGAGTAAAATGAAGAAAATTGCATTTGTCAGTATTTCTCAGGAAGAAATTGAATGTGGATGAAAGAATGCAGTACTTTGATAAGCCCCTTTGGTGGGGCATGAAACCTCACAAGAGCTGGAAATGGCATTGTATTTTAAGGTGGCAGGGCTTTGGTTTTGTGGGCTGAAGATTGTGAGGAGTGTTCCAAGTGTTCAATTTGGAGGCATTAATAGAAAAATTGTTAAGCTCTGTCCCAAGGAGATCTCATTCTCTACTTTTCCCCAGTGCCGTTCAACCTTCCCCTCCCTCCCTTCCTTCCTTCCCTTTCCCTTTCCACTAACATTTATTGGCCAATTATTTTGTGCCAGTTTACTGTTTTAAGAACTTTCCATATAGTAACCCATTCATAAGTAACTGTTGGACACTTACTTGACGAACATTTATTATTCTGAAGAGGCACTGCGCTGGAGGAGACACATCTGCTGCCTCATTTAGTCAGAGACTTTCACTTTTGTCCTCTTCCAGGTCTTGGGTTTACTGGGATCCTGTGCTGATGAACAAGAACTTCTCTTAGAGCTCAGCTTGTTCACTTCTTCAGGTTTTCCTTGAAGACTCACCTCTTAGGTCTTTGACAGGTTAAACTCCTAGAAACCAAAACACCAAGAATAAAGAAAACAAAAACAGAGGAACAATAACAGAAACGATCACCATTACCACTACAAGGAGGAGGTTAGTTTCTGTGCAAACTAAGGTATTATGTAAGGTGAGATAAAATAGGTATCATGGCATTATGGCCAGAACCATAACAAGAGATGAAACTGGTGAAATGTCAAGATCAAAGACAAAACTAGAATGAAAAATTAGCTATTGCGTGGTGCTGAGAGGCAAGGAAAGGAATGGTAGAGATTAGGAAACTGAGATAATTGAAATGGATGCTTACTAAAGTCTATGAATGTTTTTAAGGAACATACAATAATTTCAAAACTACATAGACTCTGGACAAATTAAGTCAGACATATTATGCAAGTATGAGGTTAAAATAAAAATGATAGTTCTTCATGTTTTTCAAGTAAAAACATCTCTCCTGTTGAAAGGGGAACCCCATCTTATTTTTCTTTACATCCCCAGCACGTAATGTGCTCTTGGCATGCAGTAGGAGGTCAAGAAATATTTGTGAAAGAATTAATGATGAAATTTATTTGTGCAAACATTAAGGATCCATAAGGATGATATTAAAAATCAGGAAGAATTAAAATTTAAATGATTATGTATCAGACTATCACTTGATATCTCAGTAGTTCATAGTGTATAAGTAAAATCTAAAGAAGATTTTCTGATTATTTTGCATATTCACATTCATATTCCTTCTTTTATTTTTTATTCCACATCAATCTATGGTTAACATTTGCCATTAGCTCTGCCTAAAACAGTGATTCTTAACTGTGGGTTCACATCTGAATAACTCTATCTGAATTTCAGAGAGTTGATACAGACCTCTGTATTTTTCAAAAGGGTCTTGGATCATTCACGTGATTTCTCCTTGTTAAGAACCACTGGGCTACAATATCTTTTCCCACCTCACACACATGGCCGATCCCCACTTTTTTTTTTTTCCTGAGATTTAGCAGATGTTTAATAATCAATATAATAAAAACTTTTAGATTTTCCTTTTTCTGATATTTATGAACAAACACAGATAGGCAATACCAGTCAGAATATATCTGAGAAGCTTAAGGTGCATTGACATTTTAAATGCTGTTATCCTGTATTATAATTCAGGTTGATAGGGACAGACATTGTCCTTTTATTGGTGCACTAACTCTAGCATACCAACATGAAGCTAACGTGTCCTAAGGAAAGAAAAATCCTAGAGTTTTACAGCATTAAATATGGCATGCTACAGAATGAATATGTGAAAACACACTTGGAAATAAACTATTACATTTTAGAAGTAAACTTTTATTTTCAAGAGAAAATTATTTATAAATAAATATATCTATAATATTCTAAGAGACTCACTACCTTACAAGTGATAATCATGTATAGTTTAATTAACTATTTTCAAATTCCTTGGTAGAAGATATAATAAAAATACATCAACCCTTATATTCAGAATCACCTATCAATATCAGCATGATATTCAAAGTGAAATGGTGGTTTAATGATGCAAAATATATTTTTATTTTCCAGAATGAGAGGAAGTACTAATTTCAGTTCATAGACTAATATTTCCAACAGATTAAATAGTTCTAATTACACTTATAACATCTAGAAAAGTTGTATAAATGCCTTTGAGCTAGGGGGCTTAATTTTACAGTCAGGATTCTGAATAAAATCAATATGCTTGTCGAAAGCATTGTACAGTTGTCTGAAAATTGTCCAGTTTAAAGGCTTAATGGTATAGAGCTGAAATTAATGCTTGTGATCATGAACTCTGAAAAATAATGAATTAAGAATTTTAGTTCACTAATGGAAAAGTGAGTCTCTAGCTTTTGACTGGTGCAGTGTGGTTGATTTGTATTTCTACTATTACATATGCTTGTGCTTATATTATGAATTTTGCAGCTGTGGTACTAAATGTAAATTTATAGTCATGGATAGGTTGCTTTTAGTCATTATTAAACTAGTTTAATGTTTATGATGGATCAAATAAATACTTTGGGACTTCTGTTTTAAACCTAGTTGATGTTCACCTACTGTAATTTATTCATATTCTTTTAATAGATGTATAATTTCCTAAAATTGTCAAGTTCTAATGATAACAGATATGAGTAAGTTGTGGACTCATCCTTCAAGAAACTAAAGGACTGGTAGATTGATGAGAGAATTTGAAAATTTCTTAAAATTTTGTAATTACAGAAGAATGTACCAACAATTTTTATCCATTAGATTCTCTCTGATTGGTAATTATTTTCTCCTTTTGTTTGAACTAAACTTGAATAATAATTTCTTATGGTTTCATTTTGTTAAGATAAAATTACTGCTGGTCTAGAAGGAGAGGAGAGAAACCTGTCTTTCAGAACTTTTATAAAAGCTTTTTTTCCTTAATTTTCACTAAGTTAATCTGGAAATTTTATGTCTGAGTTTGAGGGGGAAAAATCTATAAAAGATTTCTCCCCTATGGTTGGTTGTAACAGAAATGTCTCCCAGTGCTGTGTGAGCTTCTGGTTTGCTCAGCTTAGAGGCCCCTGACAGTTTTTGCCCAGCCTCATGACGTTCCAACTTAATGCACAGTTAATGCCTAGCTTAGAATTCAGCAACGAACTCAAGGAGATATCCTGTGTCCTTTGTCTTCCTCCCTACCTCCTTTTCAGGACTCTGCCCACAAAGTCAACTGCAACCTCACTGAACTGTGGTGTCTGACTCAATTCTGTGAGCTTGTTCTGCTCTGCTTGGGTTCCCCTTTCCTGTGCCATTCCTCTAGGTAAAAAGGTGGTAATAAGGCTCCTCTTATTTGTTTTCCTTGTCTTAGAAATCAAAGACCTGTACTGCCTGTTGTCTAACGTTTGAAAGTAAGTTGTTTCTTATATGTTTCTGGTGGGAGGGCAGGTTTGGTACTTCTTATTCCATCCTGGTCTGTCTATTGAATCAAATAACAAAACTTTGGCTTGTGCTTTGCAGTTCTTTGCTTTTTTAAAAAAATTATTTCTTTTAACAATCTATTTTCATTATACTTTAAAGGTATATCAGTCTGGAACAGAAGGGAAACAAGAAAGAGCTGCTTTGAACCACAACAGTTTAAATTTTTTTTTTTTTTTTTTTTTTTGCGGTGCACGGTCCTCTCACCGTTGTGGCCTCGCCCGTTGCGGAGCACAGGCTCCGGACGCGCAGGCTCAGCGGCCATGGCTCACGGGCCCAGCCGCTCCGCGGCATGTGGGATCTTCCCGGACCGGGGCAGGAACCCGTGTCCCTTGCATCGGCAGGCTGGCTCTCAACCACTGTGCCACCAGGGAAGACCCAATAGTTTAAATTTTAATGTGTATACAAGTTACCTGGGGATCTTGTTAAAATTCTGATTCTGATTCAGCAGGTATGAGGGCTGAGGGTGTAACAGTCTTCCAGGTGATACCAATGCCTCCGGTCCAAGGACCACATTTTGTGGAGCGATGTTCTGTGCCACAGGAGATTCAACTTTTGGACTCAGACACATTCTGGTTATGGATAAGCAGCAAGTTAGATTCACTGAAAGTGCAAAACCAATGAAGAAAGATCAAAGCAGCCCAGGCAAGGAAAGAGACCTTTGTCTCTTTTCTTCTCCCTTCCCCCTACCTCAACCCTGACGGAGTTGGTATTGAAAGGGGCACTAGAAAGAGATGACTCAGAGAAAGATCATGTCTTACCTTTACCCGCTGAGACCAGAGTCAGGGTTCCAGCTCAAGGATCTGGCAAACAGCTGGCAGCATGTAAAACCCTAATAGATTTGAATTAAAGTTTTAAATACTGAAAGTGATAGAATTGGCCCAAGATAACATCAAAGCGCAGGAAGATTATACAGAACATATCTGAAAGCAGTGATTAGAGAACAGAGTTATTTCATATTTATTCTTCTCCATATTAAGACTGCTTGACAAAGCGGTTATGTTTATATAACACTTGCCTTGAGAAAAATTTTCAAGAACATTTTAAAGTCTGGATAAAAATGAAATAATAAATGTTATGCAAACTATTTTTAAATGTTACCACAGAACTGTGTTTATACAATTAAAGATTTGAAATAGTCTCTTTATCCAGAGCAAAATACACACACACACACACACACACACACACACACACACACACCAATTTTTACAATAGAGTCAAGTCACCATTTTTATGAGTGGCATCTCCTGCCACCTGCTCAAGGTTGGTCGCTTTACTTCTAATGTGTGTACTTTCTGGAATGCAGACTTGTTCAGCTTGAAAGTTATTGGGTGATGCAGTGAAATCTAGGTAATAAAAAACATCCGATGTAAGGCTGATTAACTCTACAGAGAAAAGATATTTTGTGAAACTGCACAGGCAATAGGATTGGATGATTTTGTAGAGGCATAAATTGCATTACAATTATTGCCAAAGGCAAGCAGCACCATTAGAAAGCACATCAAAATGGTAACCAAACCAGACACACTGCCAGCGTTTTTAATGGGTGTATCAACTGTCCGTGGAGATGTTGAGAAATAACTTGATGAGATTCTTTTTCTGCTGTGTTTGGGAAAAGGGAATTCTTAAGATGTACATTATATTGGTTTAGAAAACAATGCATGCTTTTGAAGCTTAAGTGAGCAAACTCACAAAAACTTGTGAATAAGCATGTGTGTGCCCACACATACCCACATGCATACACACAGGAAACTTTAGGTGTGCTTATCTTTTTGATATTCAAGATAGAATATTTGCCCATCAGGCTTCAGCCAGAAAGTTGTATTTCTTAACAACTCCCCAAAGAGAATTTCGGTTCTCTTTCATAATTCTGACATTTGAAACCATTTTTCAGCATTTCTACAGGAAAAAGGGAAAAGATAACTAAAGTCTGGTTAAATGGATCTGCTCTTGGGCTTGACTTCAGTCCCAACTCCTCTGTGAGAATTTTTCTGGCCATTTCAGCAATAAAAACAAAGATCTATTCCTCCATCATTTTAACTCATTAGCCTTTTATCTATATCACTTGTCATTTAAATACCACTTAGTGTCAATAATAATTTTTTCCTGTGTTATTTTTCCAAATAGCTCTTCAAGGACAAGGAACTTGCTGTCTGGGGGGTATCTCATGGTACTTTCCAAGATGCCAACACAGTAAGTATTTAATAATAATAACTGCCATTTACTGAGCTTTAAGTATTACCTGCTAGATACTGCTACGTTACTCACATCTAACACTTCAATTAATTCTTATGGTAGCTTTGTGAGGTAGCTATATTCTCCATTTTCTAGACGAGGAAACTGAAGCTCAGAGAGGTTAAAGACTTGTTAGATGTAGGCATTGGGTCAGAGTTTAACTCTGCTCCAAAGTTTTTATTCCTGTGATATCTAGCCTTCCTGGTACCCACTATATGTATTAACTAATACGTCAGGAGATCAGATTCTAGGTCCAGCTCTGCCTCTAAATAGGTCACTGATGTCGTATTAGCCACTTTATCTTTATCAGCTTCAGTTTTCCTTGCTATAAAACAAACCTAAGTCCATAGAACCTGCATATGCACTTCCAGAGAATTAACATTTATTGAGTACCTATTATGTACCACAAACTATACTAGTCAACTTCTTATGTACATTCATCTCACTGAATCCTCCCAATGCCCCTAAATACGTATATCAATATGTCTCTTTTGTAGTTGATGAAAGTGAGATCTGAAGAATTTAAGTGAATTACTCAAAGATACTTGGTCTGAAAATGACGGAGTCTGGGTTTGAACCTGACCCTAAAATCATTGTCCTTCAACTTCGCCGTGCCAACAACAGGAAGAAAAGCTGCTGTTGAGTTAATAATGATGTAGACAATTAATTTTCTACTTTGGGAGGAAGGATAAACATCATTAATGCCCTGTATTCCTCTATTAGTGATCAGATTAGTCTCACTTTAAAAATATTCTCCATGTCAGAAATGGGTAGTTTAAGGCAGAAGTTAATCATGTCAAAGTGGTTGTAATAAAAAAGATGCAAAGCTATCAATATATCTGTCTCTAGATACAATTGGAATTTTTATCACCTTGGAAATTCAGCAAAGTGTAGACAATGTTTCAAATATCTACTTCAGGCAAATATTATATGAATATCTTTGAAGCAATTAAACTCGTTTAATTTTCCAGTTTACAACTACTATTTGTAGGTATCTCCAATGTGGTAGCATGTTTAGTATGCCCTCCTAAAGGCATGTAGTAAAGTGATTGTCTTCCCTCTCAATCTAATAGTCAAGGGCTTCCCTGGTGGTGCAGTGGTTGAGAGTCTGCCTGCCGATGCAGGGGACACGGGTTCGTGCCCCGGTCCGAGAAGATCCCACATGCCGCAGAGCGGTTGGGCCCGTGAGCCATGGCCGCTGAGCCTGCGCGTCCGGAACCTGTGCTCCGCAACGGGAGAGCCCACAACAGTAAGAGGCCTGCGTATCGCAAAACACAAAAAACAAATAAGAACAATCTAACAGTCTAACTTTTTTTTTTTAACTGCTGGATATATTTTTTAGAGCCACTAATTACTCAGGGATGGATTTGGTATTGCTATTGTTTGTCTATTTTACTCACCCTAATCTGGCATGTGACCTGCTCTCTGCCTCACACCCCCATTTCATTATAGGGTATTACATCTGAATTCAGAGCGGTGAGATGCATTTATGCTTCTGTTAAAATAGTGTAGACTTGGAAAAGCAGTTTCCTTTTTAGGGGGAAAGAATGAACAAAACCATAACTATTTCTCCCAGGGTGTGTCCCAGTGCAATTTTCACCTTGAATTAAACCTTTAAGTCAAAATCTGCAAATGGTGCCAGAAACTTTTTGGCTTAATACTATACAGCAGTTAAGACTATTATTATTTTCCTTTGCTTCAAATAAGTTCACAAATCTGGTAATTACCAGGAAGTTGTTATTGTTTGCCTTTACATGAATACACTTTATTTAACATTCAGGTGGTTCTGTAAGAGAGCGCTTTTAAAATATGTATACAGAGGAGTTTTTTCTATCACACGAAAGTCATCCTGGTTGCTTATCCAAGTTCACTGGAAAAGTCTTTTGTGCAACTGAAAAATAGGGAATGTGCTTATTTCAGTTTCTCCCTGGGTCCTGACAGCGAATTTCTCCTCAAGGTGATATTAAACATACAAAGGGAAGAGCTGAAGCAGAACTGGCCAAGAGTTAATTTGGATCTTCGTGGCAGCATAGTTGAGATAATCTGAATCATATGCAGTTCTTAAGGACTGCTGAAGACCCTTAGTGAGCCAGAGCTTGAGTTCCTCTGACAAGCATATTGAGAAAATGTTTATGGTACCTGGAAGTGAGGAAACTCCTGTCACAGTAGTTAAATTTGGAAAAATACCAAGAGCGCAAGTTTTTTATAGGCCAACCATGCAGTGTCTGCTCTGCTTGCGTCAAGCCTGACCATGAACAATATTTTAGCCATAATTTATCTCTTGTGAAATCAATTCACAATAAATCTTATGAAAAGTTGAGCACAGCTCTGTTCTCTTCTACTGCTTCCAGGTTGATGTATTAGACTACTGGAATACGTCACTTAGCAGGTTGAATTTATAATCTTCTAGCACTCTACTGACTGCTTTTTGCAGAACTTGATATATCTCTGCTGTCTGTCATTAAAATGATCAATTTCTTATTCATTCTTGAAAGCATGGGATGCAATCCCTACCAGGGGTTAAGCGTAGTAAACAATCTTCCAACTAGAGTTACTGAGGGAGGGAGACATATCTTTAATTAATATAGCTGATCCTATAAAGAATGCTCGTGGAAACTGTGCTGATTTCCTTTTGCTGAGAGTGATTTTGAGACTTTAAAAAGTAATTGAATATTTTACTCCCTTTACATACTCTGAGACATCTAAAATGGACAAGGATATTTAGGAGCCATGTTATGTAAAATAACACATACTCCATAGTCACAGTGGAATACTTTTGTGCATTTTCAGTCTGCTATCTTTGCAGAATACACATCAACAATCAAAACATGTCTTTTTTGTTTTCTGGGTTTTTTTTTTTTCTCTCTTTAGTTTTACAAAGAGATACTAGAACTAATAAGTAAACTCCATATTGCATTCTGAGAGAATATATTTCTAACTCTGGTCAATATATTTCCTGCTGTGTTAGGTTAATAGCTCCTTTCCATTGTTTACTTCAGAAAATGGACCCCAACAAGCATGTATGGTGGGAATTACAGCAACAGTGGCAGCAACATAAATAGCTGTGGTAACTTTTTTACACATGAGGTTATTACATTTTTATTTTTTAATAACTGAATGTATTGAATACATAAGAATAAAGTTAAATCTTGAGAACTGTATACACTTTTTAATTATTACTTTGAATTCAGCCATTCTTAATGAATGTGTTTTTTTTTTTTTTAATATCAAAGTAAGAAAATTCCTTCAAGCCATTGAAATAGATTGAATTCTGAATCCTATTTCTGATGTTCACAGTAGGCAAAAAGCAGTTGACCTGCTCCTTTTTTAGTATAATGTCTTAACGGGGCTCTTTTTTTTAACTTTGAGTGTACTAAACATTAGAAATGCTCCAAGCAAGTTGTTTAAAGAGACAGCTCCCTTTTTCAGGGTCCTTTGATAAGGTAGCTTTAAGAACAGGAAAGAGCTCATTTGAAAAATATAAAAGAAACCCTGTCGTTACATCAGACCGAGTTATTTTCTTACCACTGAGTTTGCCCTTCATTTATCAAAGAGTTGTTTACAAGGGTTGAGAAGGCTGACATATCTCTCTGTTCTTTAATTCTTTGTTTATGAACTGGAGTAATCAAACAAGAATGTACATAGCATGGAGAGTGGTAAACAACCATTGCTTTGTTATCATAGTTTATAAAATTACAGAATTTCTCAAGAGATTTACATCACTGTTTGGTGCAAAGCATTTTCACATTAATTAAGAAACAGATTCACTTTCGGAGATTCAGTAAACACATTTTAATTATTTCTCCAACAGTGTCTAAACCAAATGAACAAGAAGGTAATGGAAAATTCTCCTACTCACCTTGAATTCATTTGGAAGATTTTTAACTCCAAATATCTTTTGGCCCACATTGTGTACACTAGCTGGTGTAACCTTGTTTTTATTTTGTGCATTTGTGGCCAAAACCTTCTTAGCAACTAAAGCTGATGCTACGTCATGCAATATTCTATAGAGATTACATATTTAAAACATAGCTGCCTTTGGAGGCACAAAGGAGGAGGTCCAGTTAAATTGAGACTTATCTTCATTCTTGAGGATGGTCAATCTATTTAGGATCTTCTCAGGATCCCCTGAAAGCACCATCTATATTTCAGGATTTAACTCTATGGAACCCATGGAAGACTACAAACTAGCTGTAGGGGTCCCCTAAAAACTTATGGTGCTAGATTTGATATCCTGGAGGTACCCTTCAGACTACTACCTCTTTGATTCCTAGGAAAATTCCATTCATGTGTTTGCTCTGTAACATTTCCTTTTATATAAATGTTCAAAGACCAAACCAAGCATTATTAATGATAGAAAGGACAACACAGAAGAAAAAAGATGCCATACACAGACCCCATATGATACCTTATCTGCTTCCACAGTGCTATAGACTGAATGTTTGTGACCCCTGAGCTTCCTCCCTGCTTCTTCCAGGTGAGGACACAGCAAAAAGATTATCTCTGTGAACCAGGAAGTGGGCTCTCACCAGACATCACATTACCAGCATTTTGATCTTGGACTTCCCAGCCTCCAGAACTGTGAGAAATAGATTTCTATTGTTTATAAGTCACCCAGTCTGTGGTATTCTAATACAGTAGCCCAAACAGACTAAGATACATAGTAAACAAGTGAATATCTGTCTCAATTTTGTTTTATAGTGGAGCATTTCGTTACTGAAGATAATGTTAACTGCTGTAGTGAATGAGCTCAAGATCTCAATGGGTTAATAAAATAGAGGTTTCTTTCTCTCTCACATAAAATCCAAATTGGGTTTTCTTGATTGGCAGGCAGCTTTCCACACTTGAGGACCCAAGCTCCTTTCATCTTGTAGCTCTGTCCTCCTCAGGAGCTATGGATTCCTCCTTGAATTTTGTTCATAGATAGGTAAGGAGAAGGTGAAGAGGGCTCACTCGCTTCTTTATCAATATAGCTGGCGAGTATTTCATGTTATCAATATTTTTGCCGACACCATCGGCAAGAACCAGTCCCGTGGTTCCAGTGACATGCAAAGAGGCCTGAGAAATGCAGTCCATTTTTTGGCAGCCATTCTGGTAACAACTCTGCACAATGGGAGGGCATCTTTGATTGTCCTTTAGATTTAGGTGTCTCAAACATCCTTGACATTTGCTGAAGTGATGGTTTTCCATTTAAAACAAATTTGTTAGGTCCTTACCTTTAGGAATTTTTAAAAATATGGAACAAGGTGAGAAGGAATTTTTTTAAAGGAATATTTTTTTTCATTTGAAAAGAGTCTTTTCTTTCTTCCTTCCTTTCTCTCTTTCTTTTTCTTTCTTTCTTTTTTTTAGAGCCTTTTTAATTTTAGAATTAGTGAAGCTTTGATTTACAAATGGTTTACTTATGCAAATATTCAGCAGAGGGCTAAAGTCAAATGAGTCAAGAGATAGTGTCTGGTAAATTGTGATTTCCATTGAATGGGGTGTGGGTGTGTGTGTTCTTTTCTCAGACATATATTCTTAGCTTTTGTTTGAAATATTGCCTTTAGGGATTTACTCGATTGATCTCAGAACTTTTAAAGAGCCATACAACAAAATACAATTAAAAGAGTCTTGTGCTATAAATACTAGTATCATTTAAGATTTAGCCTAGGAAAAGGCTCTAGTGACCATGGAACTCAGTATAGAGGCCCGAGGAAGGAGAGAATATAGAAGGGCTGAGTCAGATGGGAGATGGAAAGATGAAGCCAGTGAAGACTTTTACCTATTTTCTAGTTGTATTGAGTGTCAGCTCTGAGTGGGAATGTTGATTTGGAGTACAGTGAATAAGTATCAGTGAATATAGAAAAGCTGTTACTTTATTCTCTCCACATGTATTTTCTAGGTGCCTACTATTTGCTAGCAATTTTATGAGATGCTGGAATAATGAAGAAGAGGATGGTCATTTCAGGTTTTGTAGAGCTTACAGTCTATTGTTATTAAAATTGAATCAGTTATATTGGCAAGTTGAGTCAATAATAATGATAAATAATAATGAAAGTGGGCTGAGTTTCTGTTTCACTTGAAATATTTTAATTTATATGTGTAATATTTCAATATTGTAATATCTGAATTACACGTTGGTATGTTTATATGCAGGTAGCAATAGGCTAAAAGGTAGCATAGTGTTATTCCTAGAGCCCAGGGCAATATCTTGTACATAACAGAAACTCAACCAATGATACCTGATGAATGAATAAATAAAATAATCCTGGGTAAAAAATTAGGAGAACTCCAGTTCTTACTGTGAGTTTGCCAGTGACTTTCAGTGTGACACAGTAAATGACTCCCTGTTTCAGTTTCCTAATCTGTAAAATGAGATGAAAATATCCATTCTATCCACCTTACAATGTAGACGGTTCCTTGTATAGAAAAAAGATAGCAGACATGTAAGACTCAGGAATATTACAATAGCTGATAATCTCAAAATGGAGTATATTTTTATGTGACTGAGATATTTCCATATTCTGTTTTAGAATAAGCTTTCTGATTGTCATGTTTTAGGGGAATAAAAATAATTTTATTTTAGAAAATTGAATTGTATTACCAAGTGGCAAGTATATTTTGTGAAATCTTAGAACCTAGTATCTCTTAGAAGTGTAGCCTAATAAAAGTGTCTTGGAGCCCTGGAAAAATGTCAGTGCAGAAAATGGTACCCTTTCCTCGATTCTTTCCTTTCATGGACAGATGTTCCCCAAGGTAAATCCTTGGTCCATCATTTTTCAACCTGGATTGCTTAAGAGAAAGAAGTGTTATTCAAAGACAATCTAAAAACACCCTAAGAGGGAGGAGGTGCACATGCACATATTTGAGATTAAGATGAAAGAGGCATGTTTTATTCATAGTTCAGCATCCATTTATTTTGAGGATAGAGGTGTCTGTGTTGTGACTCATGCATGCTGTGAGAAAATGCCAAGTATCTTGATAACTAATGTTAGTAAGAAAAGATTCACCAAGAGGGGGCAGAAGCTCATGAAATGCTAATCTTTGAATACAAGAGTGAGAATCAATTTTAGATTCTGATTTTTTGGAACATTTCAAAGGACTTAATATTTTGGTACAAAAAGAGAAATTTATATATTCTGAGAATAATGATAAACACTTCTCTCTACTACAATTCATCGTTGAGGCTTTCTTTTCTTTCTTACTGCTTTAGCTTTTCCATTTTTCTTTTGTCTTCATGCCCCCCCCACCTTCCCTCTAACCTTTCAGACTAAACATTATAGTCATTTACCTTTTAAGCTTTCAGACTGAACATTTTATTCCTTTAACTTTAGAAAAATTTTGGTTGTGAATGTGCTCCTTTTATGCTAAGTGTTGAAAAACTATAAAATTTAAGCTAGAAGGACAATACTTCCATCATAATCCCTCCTTTAACAAACGATATTTTGGAGCATTAAAAATGTTGTAAAGAGCCAGTACATTTTCTTCAGTCACTGAATGTGTCATGAGTGGTACACTGAAGGTGAAAGGAGAGCCATTTTATAAAGTGTAAAGAACAAATTTACTAGGGCTTAGTTATGGACCGCACACTAACAAGAGACACGAGGCAGTTTAGTTGGATGACAGTGGATCAAATTAATCCTGCAAAACGACAAGGGCAAACACCAGGGATCTCCATTATGAAATGCCTTGGAGTGAAGGCTTAGCAAAAAGTCAGTCTTGCATAAGCATAAAACACAAACTCTTTTAGAAACTACATTGCTGGAGATGATTTATTTTGATGTGAGAAGAGTTTTTAATTTTTAATTTTAGACCTTTTCCTTAAATAGAAATATTGATTTGCCTAATAGGACACATATACTTTTTCATCTCAAAATATCAATGACTTCAAAAGGAGAGGTGAATGGGACACAAAAGGAGCAATCACAGACCACAGGCATAGAATGATTTTGATAACTTTTGGACCTGAATATAAAAATCAAGTTAACAAAACCACAGCTTCCTTCAACTTGTAATGCAAACACACAAAAATAACTTGACTTCAACAGGCAAGGTAAATTCACTTTACTTGGAAATGTCTAAGGTACTTACAGAAAGTCAAGGAGAGGACCTAAAGTGAAGGAAAAAAATGTATCTGATTAATAATTAATAAAACTATTGTTGATTCAAGGAATATTGTTGAGTGGAATATTTTCAACATCTTAAATATGTCTTGATGTCAAATGCAAAGCTGTTGAACGGTTTCAAAGGAAATGTTGGCTCTGTAATAAGAAATCTGCATTTAATACATAAATAGATGGGTTTAGTATCTTTGTATTAGCCAGTCTTGAGAGAGACTAGCCATATCTAAATTCATGTATTGTGTAATTTGCATGTTTTGAGTCTGGTAAATGTAGCTACAGAGAATCCATATTTTTAAAAAAGTAAGCATGCCACTTGCTCTTTTAAATTGCTCTGCTGCATTTTTAAGAGTTTTAAAAATGGGTACTTGGTGTGCATAGAACAGCAACTGCTGCTCATTCTGTCTTTGCCTCTACTTCAGCAAAGGGATATTTTAAAAAGGAATATATTAGGAATACATCAAAATACGTGATGCAATGGAAATAAGTTTTCCTTTTTTTTTTTAAACCTTCATTCCAAGCATTTCATCAGCCTAATAGAAGAGAATGTCTCTCACGAAACCTTCATGGCCACCTATCACTGTGGCCACATTCTTAGCTCCATCTAAGCAATTGACATGGATCAGAAAATATAGCATAAATTTAAAATCAGACTATCCCTTACTGGAAGAACACAAGGGCTTTGTTTGAAAATAAGAACAGTTGAATTATTTGTAAGAATGTGGTATGGCTGAACTGGTTAGGAAACACACCCCATTAGAGCACTTTTCCCTCTTTCTTCTTTTGTCTATGTCAGGATCATTGAGGAAGGCTATTTCAGCTGGTACAAATAGCAACATGAAACACCAAAGAAGAAAATCTGCATCTCAAAGATGAACTGAGGGACTTCTTTCAGAGGTTTGAAAGATCAAAACTTTGAGTGGACTATCTTCCAAACCGCAGATTTTGAGATTAATCAATGACCATAACGCTGGGTGCCAAAGTATCTCTCAGAATTTTGAAACATAAGCTGAATATACAATCATTTAACAACATTAACAGCCAAATTCATTTTCAAAGCAAGCCAAACAGTGCTATGGGCATTTTATAGTTCCTTTTCTGTTAATCTTTTATATTAAATATTTAAGTATTTAAAAATATACACCAATTATTTTTGATGTATTCAAAGTATATGTATATATTTAAAATATATGTAACACATATGCTAGCAAAACAATATAATAAACATTGGTGAAGCCATTATGTAACCTAAGAACTTAAATGTTAATATGAATTGCATCTACCTGTGTACAATTGACTATCCCATGTTTTCCACTGGAGAAAACTACTGTGGAGTATTTTAGTAGCTTATACTAGTAGCTTCTACACTAGTATAGAAAACTAACTATATATGTCATTATTCTGACATACGTATGTAAGGCAAAGGCATATATGATCCAACTGTACTTGTGTTGAGATTTATAAAAGTAGTTCTATGTTTTATGTAGTCTTATAGGACATTTCTATTCAACATTATATTTTAAGTCACATCCATATTTTTGTAAATAGCTGTGTTTCATACATCTTCACTGCTTTGTAATATTTGATTCAGTAAATATAAAATCATTTATTTATCTATTCCTTTGTCAAAGGACATTTGTGTGACTTCCAGCATTTTATTATTATTAGTGTTGCTATTTTATGAATACTTTTGCATGTCTTCTAGCACACTTATGTAATAATTTTTCCAAAATTTGTACATAAGGGTAGAATTATTGGTTTGCAGGGTGTGTGGATGTTTAACTTAATGTCAACAGGTTTTCTGAAATAAGTCCCAAATCACAATCCACCAGATTGTCTGAGTTCCTGCTGATCTACATCCTCCCACATTGTCATATTTTTTAACTTTTTGACACTCTAGTGGCTATGTGTAATAATTACAAATAATTAAATTAATTAATTAATAATCCCTATCTCATTGTAGTCAAAATTACATTTCATTCATTGCAGTATTTGAGAAATATTTGAGTGCCTATGTGCTAGGTACCTGTTGACTGTGCTGTGGATATGGCAATAAACAAAACAGAAAAAAAAAAAATCCCTGCCCTTATGAAGGTTAAGTTTTAACTGGGCAGACTGAAAATGAACATAATAAATAAGTGAACTATGTAGCACATAAGGAGGTAACAATTGCCATTGAGAAAAATAAAGTGAGATGGGGAATCTGTGGGTAGAGGGACAGTTGCAATTGTAAATAAGGTAACCAGGGTTGACGTCTCTGAGAGAGGATTTCAGCAAGGACTTGACATATGTAAGGCCTTTAGTGATGCGGAAGGAACAGCCAGGGCAGGAAGGATCCTGGGATGTTTGAAGCAGAGCCAGGAGGCCATTACATCAGGAGCAAGTTGAGTGAAGGGAGAGTGATAGATGAGATTGAAAGGTAATTGTGGACCCAGATCACCATGCAACGTATAGGTGATTTTAGGGATTTTAGCATTAATATGGTGAAATGTGAATCTACTGAAGATTTTGAGCACAGGATTTACATGTTCTGAGGCCATGGGTAGAAGTATGGAGACCAGTTAGGAGAGGATTAGAAAAATGGAGAAGATGATGGGGGATTGGACTAGGATGATACAAGTGGAGGTGGTAGAAATTGAGGAGGGTATACGCTTTTAGAATATTGGCTCATCCTATTCTTGAACATGGGATATCTCTCGATTTAGATCTTCTTTAGTGTCTCTCAATAATGTTATAAATTTTCTCCACACATATCTCTACATCTTTCATTTCTATTGTTATTGCAATCGTCTCACTCTCTCTCTCTCTCTCTCTCTGTGTGTGTCTCTCTCTAGCACTGGCTCTCTCTGCTTTAAACATTATTTCAGTGTTTACTGTATACTGAGATACCATTTATTTTTGTACCGAGATACCATTTATTTTTGTATAGTGAATTTATGACGAGCCACCCTGCTAAATTCTTATTAATACTAGCAATTTGTCTATAAATAATTTTGGGTATTTTATGTGGTCAATTATATCAGTTATGAATAATATTTTATTTTAAGTATTCTTCAAATACTTAGGCCTTTGATTTATTTTCACCTTTCATACTGTACTAGAAAAGATCCCTGATAAAATTGGAATAAAAGTAGTGATATGGGCATCCTTGATTTATTCCTGATTTTGAAGGGAATACGTTTAAGCTTTAACACTACAGGATTTTTGTGGTAGACTTTTGGTACATATCTTTTATCAGGTTAAGAAAGATGCAGACGTAGAGAATGGACTTGAGGACATGGGGAGGGGGAAGGGTAAGCTGGGATGAACTGAGAGAGTGGCATGAACTTATATATACTACCAAATGTAAAATAGGTAGCTAGGGGGAAGCAGCCGCATAGCACAGGGAGATCAGCTCGGTGCTTTGCGTCCACCTGGAGGGGTGGGATAGGGAGGGTGGGAGGGAGACGCAAGAGGGAGGAGATATGGGGATGTATGTATATGTACAGCTGATTCACTTTGTTATACAGCAGAAACTAACACACCATTGTAAAGCAATTGTATTCCAATAAAGTCAAAAAAAAAAAAAAAGAAGCTCCCTTCTATTCTTAGTTTTCTATTGGTTCTCTGCATGAAGACAGGTGGGAATTTTATAAGATTTCTATATCTCTTAGATGCTCTTGTGCTTTTTCCCTTTAATATAGTAGGTTTATTATTAAAGGGTTTAATAGATTTTCAATGTTAAAACTTATTTGTATTGCTAAGATAAGTCCAACTTGGTCATAGTGTATATTTTTATGTTATTTTGGATTCAGTTTGTATATCTATCATTTGAATTTTTGCATCTATATTCATAAATGAGATAAAGCTATATTTTTCCTTGCTTAAACTATCCTTCTCTAGTTAAAAATGATGCCAGTATTTCTAGTTTTGGGCTCTCAAATCCACTACAGCATTTCTCCACACTAAACTAGTGAACAGTATTTTAAGACCTTACTCCAGTGGATTTTGTACATATTGACACAATTTAAAACTTTTGTGTTTGGACCATTGGTTATTTTAAGGTAACAAATATGTGATTAAGCTAATGAAATCAAGACTCGGTCAACATATATTATGCCCATTGTGTTTTGTAATTCACAAAGGACTATTAACTTATGTTTATATATAAATAGCCCCAAAATGATTATTCTATAGGGCTGAGGTGTTGCAAAATGAGTGCTATAGGAATGTAGTATTTTGAACATATGAATAAGTCATGATCATTATGTGAAGTGTCTACTATTTCATCTGATATTTTGGTTTGTTTGCTTGATTTTTTTGATTTTGATTTTTTTTTTTTGATTGTTTTGTTTGTGTGATTTTTTTTTCTTTTTTTGCAAAAGGTTTGTGTATGTTTATCAGTACCCAGATCTCCACCCTAGCCATCTTGTGTGCCCGCTGTATCTAATTAGCAATTTCAAGTTAACAGAGTCTTTCTTATAAATAGTGACTTGACTAATTCACCCTAAGGTCAGAGATCTTTTTAAGCTGTAAGGTTCTTTAAATTGTTATCATTTCTAGCTTTTACCAGACCACAAAAGTTGTCAAATAAATATGAATGATTAGGCCTGAAAACTTTAAAATAACAACTTAGAAGAAAATTTAAACTACCAACTTCATAACATTAAGATGTTGTTTAAATGAATTAAGTTTTTTCTTCATGGTATTATGGAGTTAAACATTTGCTTTATATAAGGGCACTGGGCTTGAAAACTCCAAAGACATTGTGTTTCTTCGACAAATTGATGACTTCCTTGTGTAGAACTGTCATATAAAAATACAAGACATAATATTTGGGACATATACCAAAAAATTTGTTGTTTACTCATGTTATTTTCCCAAGTTTTTGATTTATCTAAATTTACCTGGGTGTTTTGTACTGTGTTTGCTAAATCTAGTAACCCTCTCCCTAGGGGGATTAAAAACAAAAACAAATTTTTATAAATGCCGTGTATAATTCTAAAGGAGCACCTAGCTCATCTGTCTAGGTCTATTATGTAATCACTTCATATGGTTAACATCTCTGCTAGTTAGTCATAAATAAGAAAGCAACACAAGTCAACTTGAAGAGTCTGTTTGTGTGCCTTCTTTGATATTTAAATAGAATTCTAGACAGTTTTTGGTATATGGCATATCTGCTGTATTTGAAGTGGGGGTGTGTGAGACCATAAAAAAAAAAAAAGTAAGAGGAAAAGGAGGTGCTGGATCCTCTCCTGACAATGACTAGAAAGTGAAGACTGCTTTCAATAGTCTGGGTCCAAATTCACTTTGAGCAACTAGCTCAAGAGGGTTGTGACATTAATAGATGTATTAGAGATGAATATACGTGAAGGAAGAGGACAGAACTCCACAATACAGCTATTATTTGGAAAATAGACTCAGGTGCAGAAACCAGATAATAGTTTGGTTAAAAGCAGATGAAATAACTGATATTTTCAACTAATCCCCATAGGTACCCAACAAGACTCAATGTCCTCAATTGCCCATTCTATGTTCTGATAAGAATTCCTGGAATATTTCAAAGAGGAAGTACAATAAATGCTCTTTCTGCTGATAAATCCTCAATTTCTGAGAAGTTCATTTTCCAAGCAGAATAAAAAAAATAATTTCCATTTCCATGAACAAATCTGCAATTATGCTGAAAAGAACAATCCAAATAATGTTAAAGCTGTCTTGAGAATTTGTGTTAAACCAAATAGAAAAGTCACATAATGAGTGAGGTGGCTTTGTGTGCCGAATATGTAAATAATCTTGGATAGTTAATTATTTCAGGTAATATTATAATTCAAGCAGAGAAGAAAGAAGCTTTTACTAAATTTCCTTAAGTAGATTTTTTGCTATGATTAATAAAAGTCAGCCACCTCCCAACATGACTCCTCCACTTTGAGTTTAACTCTCATTTCCGAAAATCAAAGCAAAACGAAAAATAAAAGCAATATGCAAAAATTATCAATATTAAATTTCCCATTTGAATGTATACTTAGGTTAATTTCCAAAAGAATATTTAAGATAAAATATTTTCTCTTAATAATGTCTTTAATTAGAAGTAGAAGACTGTTTTTAGGAAGTTGAATTCTGGTCACTTTTTAATAATTAGTCATGTTGGGGCTTGCCTGGTGGCGCAGTGGTTGAGAGTCCGCCTGCCGATGCAGGGGACGCGGGTTCGTGCCCCGGTCCGGGAAGATCCCACATGCCGCGGAGCGGCTGGACCCCGTGAGCCATGGCCGCTGAGCCTGCGCGTCCGAAGCCTGTGCTCCGCAATGGGAGAGGCCACAGCAGTGAGAGGCCCGCGTACAGCAAAAAAAAAAAACAAAAAACCTCAAAAACAATTAGTCATGTTGGTAGATGATGAAGTTTCAGTATTTTGAGTAGCAGAATATTCTTAAGCCCTACAGTATTAATGTTAATACTAACAATAGATCACTCTTTCCAATGAATAGCAAATGTGTTACCATCCAAACTCATTATTGTATTTTGGAAATTAATTTAAATTGAATCTTTTATTTCTTATATCAAATATATATTTGTTTATTTAATTACTTTTTTGAATTTTTTTATGTTTTATAATGATTTTTCTCTGCCTTCAATGGTTTAATGTGTGAATATACTAAAATACCTTAGGGCAATCATCGGAACTTAGGGCAAATTACCTGCTAAGAAAAGGTTTGTAAGTATCATGGATTGTGGAAGACTTAGTTTACAGTTAAATAATATTCCTCTATATTAATATAGATTGTTATCTCTCTATTAAATATCACTTTTACTGGGAATAAACTTGTCTGTAAAAAGTATTATTAAGCAGAAAGAGCTTGTTTATCTTTTGATTCTAGCAGTGCCCAGGTCAATTTCCAGAGCAAAAAAAGGTCTGAGACTGGGAGTGTTTTTTGTTAATACGTCTAAATAAGGGATGGAAAGAAACTTTTCATCTGCTATTTAGCTTTCCAGAGTGGAGGTCTAAAGATATCTCTTTAGTCCAGGAATAGATTACTAATAATTTATTTGACATTTAATAAATTCTAGGTGCTATGCTGTGTAGTGCACAACATAGTCTGTGGCTTCAGGGATTTCCTATTTATTTGAAAAACAAGACACAGATCCGTGGCCAACTAGTCAAGTGTACATTGAACACTGCACTAAACTGAGACACAATAAAACCATGTCTCTCCCTATTGCGTTACAAATTAAATGCAAACTTAGTTCTGGAATTTTATACTCTCCACAGTGTGACCACACCCACCCCAAGGTCTACTGCCCATTGTTTCCCTCACAAAGATTCCACAATAGTGAGATTCCAAATGCAAACAAGTAGCATTTGTTTTTTGAGTGTTCATCATGTGTCAAGCATTTCACATGTATGGAATCATTTAATTTTCACAACAATTCTAGGAGGTAGTTACCATTGTTATCCTCATTTTATAATCAGGAAAAAAGAAAAAAGGAAAAAGAAAAAGCAAGACATGAAGATGTTAGGCAGCTTGCCCAAGGTCATAGAACGAGAGGTGGGCCACTGTCAGGACTGGAAACTCAGTTGGCTGGTCCCAGAGCCTGAAGTTTTAATCACTGTATTTTGCCTCTTTCTTGCCTGCTATGTGTTAGTCTGCTTCCAACCTTCTCTTCTTGTTGTTTCTATAATGCTTCCTTCCACCATCAAAACTGTTCTCCTTATTGAACCCCTACTCATCTTTTAAGGTTGATCTCAAAAGTCACCTTTTCTTATGACCACACAAAGGTACTTTTTTTACTACTCTATAACCACTTTATTTACCTCTTTTTGGCTATTTATTAAATTTTACCTTATATTATTGGAAACTTTGTACTTATCTGCATTATGAGATTATAAACTTCTTGACTGTATCTTAATTCACTCATTTATTCACTCAACTCTCTGTCATTGTGCTAATCTCTGCCCAACATAGAATAAGACAGAGTACTTGACCTCAAGAAAAACCTTCTAGAGTGGGAGATAATTACAACAAACAGTTACATCCAGGAGGGTCAGTGCAAAGACATAGAAGCAAACATTGCAAAACCAAAAAAGTGAACTGAATCTAAGTTGGTCACTGGGGAGGTGGAAGACAAGAAAAAGTTTTAGGAATTGTTGACACTGAGCTAAGGTTTTAGTGTTGAAACTAAACCTCATTGACTAGTGAGGAAATAGATATTATAGTCCACAGTCCCACCAAACCACGTTCCTGCACATAGTAGATGCTTAACAAACATTGGTAGAATTTAATTAGATTAAAATCGCTACGTGCATTTCCTATGTTCGCAGACAGAGCGAGAATAACTTTGAAGCCATTGATTAAAAAAGACTTTACAGAAATGAAAAGTTTCAGCTTTCTGTGAAGTTCCCTGTCAAGCAATCTCACAATTGCACATCGTTGTTAATAGTTTGGCACATATTATGGGCTTTATGGTCTTTATTTTCTTTAAAGCTCTCTATTTTTTAGAGATTGCTAGATAAATATGTGGCAGCACTCCGTGCAGAGTGCACAGAACAGAACATTCAAAGATAAATCCTACCAAGCTGAGGGGATAAAAGAATTAAAAAAAAAAATCAACTTGCATTTCAGGTTGTTCATCTGGGCAAAAAGAGAATAAAAACGGCTTTTATTTAGCCCATTCAATAATTCAAATTCCTGGAGAACAGTAGTGGGGTAGTCACCAGGCAGAAAATTCTCTTATTTATTTTTAAGAACAATTTTTTATGCCACTCATCTATTTCTATCACCTAATGAAAGCTGAAGATCAATTCTTCCCTGGTGAGTGCAGAGTTGGCCAAATGTAGCTGCATCAGAGGTGTCATATGTCAATACCTGTAGAATTATACAGAATAGTAAAATAAAAGCCAGAGTTGGCTGGTGTTTTAACACACACATATATATATGGCATATATATGAGATACGAGAGTGTGTGTTCCCTATGATCTCTGTACTAGGAAAAGCATGAAAGATATTTCCAATTTAAAAGCACTCACACACATTTTTATAATATTGTGGAAAATTGAGTGTCTATAATAGTGAACATATGTGTAAAATGTTTACTTGGAATTTATTTAAATAACTTTTCCTTAACATAGTATTAAAGAAAAAGAACAGTATTCTCCACAGCATATGCCCACATCAGTGCTTTAATCATAACAGCCTAGTTTTCCAAAGGTTTATTTACATAAGTGCTTTCTCTGTAAATGTTACATTTGAAAAAAAATACACACATTCATATAACCTTTTAAATCAACGACTGCTGGCAAAATGTATGGAGGAGACCAAAGAAATATGCCCAAAGTGGTTTGGAAAAGTATTTAGCCTTAGTACTGTTTGTAAAATTCATTTTAACTTTGATGCCTGATTACATTGCAACAGTTTTTTCAAGATTCCATCTGGCCCTGTAAGTGTAGTGGGTAATCTGTGCTGAAAAGGGAGTTTGGGCGGTATTAAGTACATTGCCTCATGCGGATCTTGGACTAGGCTTTTCAGGCAGAGGTATTTTTGACTGATTAATATCTGGTGAACTTGACCTTACATCTTCATCTTGTGCCCTGGAGGCCTGCTTTCCCAGAGAATGCCCTCAAGTCAGCACCTTTTTGTGGATATTAATGAGATCAAAGGAGCCCCTCCTAACCTGGTGAAAGGTATTGTCCTCAGATGTTCAGACTCCTTTTCACTTTCTAGATGCTTTATTTAAAGGAGCTGATGAAATTGACCAACCGTTTGGATCTTGGGTGGGTAAAGCCTACAAAGATAATGCTAGAACAACAAGGGACATAAACTTCCTAAAGACTGAGGCAGATTTTAAATGAGTTATTCAAATTATTATATAATTCTCAAACTCACTTTTATCATTCAGATGTCATACTTTCTAAATTCATTTGGTAAATCTTTTCTTCAGTCTAACATGGGCTCAAATGTTGTAATTGAGGGACCATGAAACAAAGTGATTTATTTTAGTTCTTTAAATTCTGGATTATTTTTATAGATCTTTACCTTAGAAATATAAACATGTTTACACTAAAAGAGATACCAGCAAAACTTATTTTAGTCACTTTTCAATTAGCAATAATCGCGCCTCGGATAAACCTCATTGGCTACGATACTGCCACTGCGCAAAGCTATTTTAGTCACTTTTAATGTTAACTTTCTGAGGACTATTTAGGAAATTTTGTCTGTATTGTATCTTTCTCCTCACTCCTCCCCCACATCTCCAGGCAAAATTCTTTCTCTAGATTACACTGCCATCTGTTTTCATTCTTTTGGTATTTGGTTGCAATTGTTTTACAGCATATATTTTTGAATAATAATTAATAGAAGTAAATCAAAAGTCTCAGAGAAATAATTCTCATATGTGGAATAGCAAAATCAGATGAAAATATGACTGGAAATATCAAGTTAATTTTCAAAGCTAAGGACTGGGGATTTTGCCTTGTGGCCTTGATCAAGGTCAATAGGACTCGTGTGGGTAAGTTTTGGCAATGTGCTCTAAAAACGCTATCTTCTGAAAATATCTCAGGAAACTGGAACCAGGTAAAAAAAAGTCAAGAAAACACAAGGGCATTAAAAGAAAGAAAATCTCAGAAACCCATTTTTTGTAGAAGCTAAAATAATATATTGTATGAAATCATTCAGTATTTTTGGCAGTATATTGGAGGCAAAATTTTATACTCCAGAGCAACCATGACTAATTCTTCTACCTGCTGTTCCCTTGGTTTCTATATTTTTTTTCATTTGTGTTTTCTTTCCTTGGCTCTGCTGAATGCAGCCTTTCCCTCGTGGGGAAGAGTGATAAGGAGTCCAACTTTTCATTATTCATTATGGTCTAAAAATCTCATCTGCATGCTGATCTCGCTTTGAAATCAATGGAATCTCAGCCCCCGAAGAGGTGTTTAACTAAATGAGAAGCAGCTCATGGGAAAATGATGGGGAAAACATTTTATTATACTAATGTATATTTCAAATCCAAATGTAAAAACATGATGGATGATAGAGGCAAAACTGGAACCAAGAAACATATTATGTCAAGAATTAACTTAGTTCATGTAGCAAATGTCTCAATTAGACAAAGGGGGGAATAAAAAAAGGAAAATGTTAATGTTATTAAATTAATGCAATTAATGTTTAGTTAGTTTAATTCAGCGTGATTCAATACTTATCTGAACTCCTAAGTCAACAAGTAATATTATATCAGGGTCTATAATGTTTATCGTCTACGACTAGCAACCACATTTTGAGAATTACAAATATCGATAGTATATTATATTATAGAAGGTTATCTATATAATCTATATTTTATTTTAAAAGGACTATCATTTCTGGGAATAATCAGAAAACTGGTTATCCCCAGAAAACATCATTTCTTCTGTAGATCTCTTCATTCCCTGGGCTTCTCACTTTTTTTGAGATTGTGAGTACCGTCATTTTCCTAAGATTTTAAAACTCATACAAAGACCTTTTAACATGAAAGTGGGACCATTTGCTATCCTGCCTGTATCTTATTTCCCTCATTTACTTTTTATTTCCATATATATAAAGTTACATAAATGTATCGTAATAAAAAATATACATTTTCATTCACATTTCAGGCATCTATTGAGGACAATGTCTCCTTTCTCACAGTCATCCTCACCCTTTCACCTTCTATCATCCTATATGATTTCACCATATACATCACCCCAAAGTATCCCAAATCTCATGACTCCTTGTTTCCTCTATGTTAGTGTCTTCCCCTTATATTTCTCTTCAGTAATTTATCTTCATGGCCATATCCTGAAGTTTTCCCTCACCTGAAATGGAGCCTCCACACAGTAGGATTAGTGAGTGTTGGGAAGAAAGTATTTTCCTTCACCCTTCAAAGGTTCTTTTGACTGGTCTAATAACCAAATAGACATGAGACAGATTGACAGGAGAAAATCAAATTTAATTTCGTATGCATAGGAACTCCCGCATACATATGAGGTTCAAAGACAGAAGGGTAAAATGAGGTATATATGCAATCCAGAGCTAAGGAATGGGAAAGGAACCTGAGGCTTCAAAGGAGAGGAGAGCAGTTCACAGGACAATAAGAGGAGCAGGCCAACAAACACATGAAAGAATGCATTGAGCATTCTTTGTAGGGAATACTGTGTAGGGAATACTGGCGTTGAAACATCATTAATCATTAGAGAAATGCAAATCAAAACTACAACGAGATATCTCACACCAGTCAGAATGGCCACCATCAAAAAATCTAGAAACAGTAAATGCTGGAGAGGGTGTGGAGAAAAGGGAACACTCTTGCACTGCTGGTGGGAATGTGAATTGGTACAGCCACTATGGAGAACAGTATGGAGGTTCCTTAAAAAACTAAAAATAGAACTACCATATGACCCAGCAATCCCACTACTGGCCATAATGTTTGGTAATTAGATGTTTGCTCTGCCATACAGATGGGTCACTCATATAAAATTTATCTCTAATAATAATTCTCTTTCTGAAAAAGCCCTGAATTTAAATTCTTCTAGGTAGTTAAGGGTGGGGCAGAAGTTTCTCTTTAGCCCACAGGGTCTTAATTGCCTTTTGTTCAAAATAATCCACTTGCCAAAGTGGCACATCTTGGGGAGGCTTATTCTGAACCCCTTCAAAAGCTTAAGCTGCATTGTCTTTCTTTCTGATTACGGCATCATTTCATTCCAGACATCATGCCAGTATTCCCTACACTGTTGATTTTTGATCTTATTGAAACTTTCAGTCTCTTGACATCCAACTCTTTCTTCTAGTCTCTGGGCTTACTTGAGGCATTCCTTCCTTTTCTAAACACTCGGTTCACTTTAAGGGTCCCTTGGCTAACAGCCTCAATTCCTTTGCCTCCCTGACCTCTGCCATCCCCTATAATCCTCTTGCAAACGAAAAATGTTAAAAATTGCCTTTCACTTCTCTACACGTGTGTATGACCAGAGGCAATCACACAATTCAGCAGCTGTTCTCTGATTTATTTCAACAACTATCCTGGTTCTTCCATTTGTATGTCATGCAGCTTACTTTGTTTTCTGGCAACTTGAGAGACAACCTTGACTTCTATTATAAAGAGAGAAGAGCATAAACCACCAAGCATGAACTTTCTTTACTAACTCCCCATCCTCCTATAAACATGTCTATGTCTGATTCTAGAGTCTTCTTTTCCTCAGTCTCTTAGACTGAGACTAACCCCCAATTTGTTCTTAAAGCCAGTCATTTCTGAGATTTTTCATAATGTTGATTCATCAGTCCTCTTTTCTTTCTTGTTTCTTCAACTTCTTTATATTTGCCCTTTTCTATCAGTATTAAAAACAAACAAAATCTAAAAAATTTATTTCCAGATTACACACTACCTTATATGGCATCAGCTTATCTTTACAACAGCCCTCTGTGTGTCCTGGTGGTCAGTTAACCTGGGAAATTCAGATTCAGCAGTGTTGAGGATTTGGCCAATGTCACACTGCTAATGGTAGAGCACCAATCCATTTCAAATCTTCTTCTCCTTTCCACCATGCGTTGTTAATTATCTTTTCATATGCAGTCTTCTAAATTAAAGGTATTCTCTTTACTCATTGTATCCATCACAGCACTTAGCCCAGTACCTCACAAAATATTGGTGAAATATGGGCTTCAGTTATGATAAAGTCATCACAATTCAGTGCTTTAAATGCTACATTTCCAAGATATAATCATGTAAACTACGCTCACAATGTCCAATTTACGAAAGTGTCACAGGCGCTCCTTTCTAATGGCAGTCCAAAATGGAGGTTGGCATGATGTTCTGAACATTTGAAAAGAATACTAGTTTATATCACTGAACTATGAAACTGTACTGCCAACTCCTAATGACCTTCTTGACTGTTAAGAGATTCCGCTCAGGTTCTCCAAATACTTAAAATAATAATTAAAAAATCTGAAATACTAAGATCTTATTATAAACTGCACCTGGAGAAAATGCTTCCAGGGGTCACAAAGTCAGTAGGTTTTGCAGATGAAACAAGTTTATTTGAAAAAATTATAAAGGGAAATTACGCCACGAATCAAGGTACCTAAAAAGAGATAGAAAAAATACTGCACACTTTTCAAAACTCTCTATTCCATTTGGAATAGCTATTTATCAAGTACAATAAAGAAAATTTTTTGTCCAAATAACTTTGCATATACAGTTGTTAACCTATTTGTAGGTATTGCTTTTCAGACACATTTTGGATATTGCTTTTTAGTTATAACAATGGAATAACATTGTTCTCACTTGAAGTATATGAATAGCTCAAAAGTAATTTTCCTGCTTTACTTTTTTTTCTACCACTTTTTGGATATTACTGCTTTTATGTGCCCTGTAAGTGTCATATCTTATTGGATGCATTTTCATAAGCATGCCTAGCCTTTGTTAAGTGTGCATCTCTATTTTACAGGCTAGATTATAACAAAAAGATTTTAACCCACATTTTAAATCCAGGGCCATCTGAGTAGAAATACATCAATACCAAATTATTAGTAGAGTTCTGATGGGACAGTGATACCTGTCTGTCTTACTAACTTACTAAGTATTGAAGGACATT
Organism: Neophocaena asiaeorientalis asiaeorientalis; assembly: GCF_003031525.2. Taxonomy (NCBI): domain Eukaryota; kingdom Metazoa; phylum Chordata; class Mammalia; order Artiodactyla; family Phocoenidae; genus Neophocaena; species Neophocaena asiaeorientalis. Next base: position 11,215,313 of record NW_020185328.1, read on the forward strand.
TCCTGTCATAAGAAAATGTAAAAAAAAAGGAAACACATATCAGTACAAGTATAGTTAGATTTTAAAACCACCCTGTGCAGTATGGATTAATTTACTAATTGCCTAATATTACATACAGCATAATATGAGAAATGCTGGAAATCCCAACCATAAAACTGATATCATTAAACAGAACACTGCATCTTTGTCCTATTAATGTGTCTAATTAGAGGCCCCTTGTTTACTTCATGGCAATTATAATGTTTTTTCCAATTGTACCAGCCAGATCATTTACATTCCTTCACATTCTGTAGTAACAGTTCATGAGATGTATTAAATGGGAATCACTCAACATGATATAAAAAAGGAGATCAAGAAATAAAACAAATGACTCTCTTTTGCTATCAGTTTGGGAAAACTGGTGAAGGTGTTGGGAAGAACTAGGCCAGGTGGTGAAGTGTTTTATCAGAGACAAAATTACAATGAGGTAGTTTGATATATCCAGTGATACCTGCTAAAATATTAAAAATGAAATGCAATAAAATCACATCTAATCTCAGAAACATTTGTCTGTCCTAGGGTTGGATATTCTTCTTTGAACTTATTTTTTTCTGCTCTGGTAGAATTGGAGAATAAGATATGGCTTTATATGTACTCATTGTAGTTTGAATTAGATTAACAGCTAGTTCCATCAGGATTGGCAGTAGAAGTAGAATTTGCCAGTATCATATTCCAAAATTTTAATAACTATTCTCTAGAGAGATTATGTGACAGATACAGACTTATGCATCTTAGAGTGAGCGGTTCTTCTGTTGAAGTTTTATGGAAAGACCTTGGTTGTCTCATATGCTTTTAGACCCTTCTCTCCATTTGTCTACTATATGAATTATTTATTTAAATTTATTCATTTATAAGCATGTAGAAGTTCCATTTGGAGAAAGTCCCACCCATCCAAACCCCTTTCTCTTCATCTAATTATAATTCACTGGGTTGCATTTAAAGAGGAGTATTGGATGCATCATTGTTGACGTAAACTCTCTTCTTGACATAACTGTAGTCATGCTCCTCTAATCCCTCTCTAGGCCTCCACCTTCAATGTCTGTCCTTGATATCTGATCACTCTCCATATCTGGTCAAATTCCTTATTCCTCTTCCTTAGTATCTGATCCCCCCGGGTCTGACCTCGACAAGAGTCCTATCAAGTAGATCTAGCCAGAATCCCCCCTTATCCTTGAGTTTCCTCCTAGTAATTTTCCATCCACTGACCTCCAATCTACTCCTGGGCTAAACATTCCCATTTTTTTCCATGCTGTATTTGGAATTGAGCCCAGTTCTATACTGAGGTCTCTTTTCCCCTATTGCAACGGTTCTTAAATGAAATCTGGTTTCGCTTCTTAATTATTATCCAGTTCTAATTTTCTTTAACATTGTGAATATGCATGATGTCAAGAAAAGAGCTTTCATTTGACAGAACAAGTAAATAATAAATACAGACTTACAAATTGATCAAATTTGGCTGGTATTGATGTGCTGAACTTTTAAATTTACATTTGTTTCTGACTCAGACATCTTAATCTCTCTTAAAGTCCCCTACAAACATTCTCTCCTCTCTCACCTTCACCACTGGGGTCTAATGTTATCAACATTATTCCAGTATCTGTAGGTAGTGGAGGAAAAAGATCTTATAAATACATTCATAGTGATATGTACAGGACTCGTTGTGCCATTCTTTTGAGAATTATAGATTTTTTAAAAGTCCTAAGGAGAAGGCTAACTAAAAGAAGAAAAAAATTAAATAATGATAGTATTTTAGACAATAGTGGGGGAATTCTCTGGATTTGGGGAACCAAGTAGCCGTCATTTAATTCCATCAAGCAGTCAACATTCCACTGCCTGTGCATAAAACCTGCACTGATACAGATGCCTTATTTTAAAAGTCTTTATTATTATATATAATCATTGGTATTTTTAATAATAGGTAACTAATTTATTATTGCATCATTATTTCTTCTTCTGAGTTTTTACTTTACAAACCACAGTTTCTAAGATAGTGAACTTTTTCTTTTGGTATATGTTCTTGTTCTTCTTTCCCTATAGTTCGAATGCAAACTTATTTCTCCCAATCTATGGAGCTAATTTGAGTAGAGTTAGTTTCCTCATTACATTGGGTGAAGTACATAATTTATAAGTCTCAAAAAGTTATTGAGAAATATATTTGTCTTATGATATTTGTGTGATTTCAAAGAAGAGGCTTATGTCAACCTCCGTGGACAGTGTCCAACTCAACTCTCTTGTCTTTAAAGAGAGTGCTGATTTATTAGACTTAATAGAAATTGATACAATATGATATATTTGGCTACAATTAAGGCATAGTTTTCAGTTGGCTGTCATGCTATACATTTTTGCCACTGTCATTGTTAAAGAATAATTTTCAAAGGAAAGGAAAATCTTGATTCTTATACAGATGCAAGAACAAGTACATATTAAAGATTTTATTTAACTCATTAATGAGAAAGCTAAGATGTTACAACCTGCTCAAAGAAGTTAAAGAAACACAAATATATATATAGAATTATGGAATGTTGAAATGAATAGACAAGTGGAAGCAAAATTGGCTTTTCCACAACAGGAGAAGTTTGTCTCTTCACAGAATTTATTTGTATGCTGATAGAAAAGAATTATTTTTGTACAATAGCTTCCACAGAGTCAGAATCAGACAACCCAGAAGGACGTCTTATAGAAAATGTACAGTTTTCCTTTGAAGCACAAAGTTTTTCCTACACTGTCTGGACATTATGAGTTTGATTAATCTGTCCTCCTGGATGGTAGTCATGTCTCTGATGACTTAGTAATATGAGGACAATGGACCTTAGCTAAAAGGTCCAAGGAAAGGAAAATTCTAAGGTTGAATTTATCATCCTGACAGGTCAAACATGGACTAGGCTGCAAGGCTGCTTTGTTTACTCCTGTAATTCCTGGCACATAGACTTGATATTTCCAGAATAACCTTAGCTAAATAGCAAGGGAAGACCCATATTAGGAAATTTGAAATAAACAGTAACAACAAAAAATAATTAGGTGTCTGCAACGGAAAACTTTGCATTGTTTAGACTATCATAATTTCTGGGTTACTAATTCTAGCTTTTTTTTGCCTTTGAGCTAATTTAGAACTCTGCAAGTTGTAGATAACTGTTAGCAATGAGAAAGAATTCTTGTCAATAAACATGCAAATAAGTTAATAAATTGTGTCAGGTGGCAATTTAATTGATTTCCCTCACTTCCCACTCCTCAAGTACACCCCTGGAAAAAGCCAGTTTTGAGTCATTTGCACATTTATTTCAATGCTTATTTATTCCATATAAATTTGCAGTTCTTTGGTTTCTCCTTTGGACTGGTTGTAATATCATACCAGTTACCTCAGTTAAATAAATTCTTTGACATGTGTTCATTTGATATTTGTATGATACACAAGCAGGTCTTTTATGATTTATCGTTTAATATCACAAAAGCATCTAGAGACTCCTCTTGTGTAAGAAATAGTTGCAGTCTCACACTGGCTGGGTTACATTACGAAAGCAGGCAGAAATGGAAGGAAATGATGGCAAATTCCATTACTTGCAATAGATCTCTGTCCTTATAATCTTCTCTTGTGTACTTCTTAAGGTGAATATGCCTTATTTTTCAGGATAAAAACTAAATATTTGGTTTATAGGGGGTATTTATTGTATGAAATAAATTTCATGAAATAAAAAAATACATAATTACCATATTTGGTAAGTATCTTCTCACTGTATCTTATATTTTTATAGGAAGAAATAAGATATTCAACTTAATTCAAATGAACTCAGTTCAATTCAAATCAAAATACCTCTACTGTAAGTGTCCAAGAGGTGCTTTAAATTTTAAAAGTTTCTTGTTATCCAAGTTAGATATATTTTGTGTAATTCTCTGAGATTCTTGTGGAAAACTATTTCATAATTGCAAGGTATTTTCAGATTTGTATATAAGCAATGATCAATTATCAATATTTCTCCTGGGTATTTCCAGAAAGCAGTGCCTTCTTATAAAAAATAAATTGCTCTTTACCTATAGCTTAGATATTTTTCCAGCTGTTCATGCCAGTACCTTAGCTTTCATTAGCACCAAGGAGTTATGCATGACGAAGGGAAAATATTTACCAATGGAAAACATGTTGACTAATGAAATGATGCATTCCAGCTATTACATTTAGGAAGATAAGACTACATATGCAGGCATCTAATTGAAGTGATATTTTTCATGTTCAATTGCAATCGTTTGAAAATCTTTTAAGGAAGTATTTATATTCAAAATTACCTTGACTAAATATAAACAATAAATAAATACTTTTAAAAGACCTACATCACTAAACAATTTCTTATGATTTTCTTAGGGAAGCCTCCTCTTTTGCATAGCTAATGCTGTGGCAGCTTGAAATTGAGGTCCATGTGTTAGTCAGTTAGGGCTGCTATAACAAAATACCACAGACTTGTTGGTTTACACAAGAGACATTTATTTTCTCACCATCTAGAGGCTGGGAAGTCCAAGATCAAGGTGCCAGCAAATTCAGTTTCTGGAGAGGGCTCTCCTCCTGGCTTATAGACAGTTCTCTTTTCGTTATTTCCTCAAAAGGCCTTTCACTGGTGTGCAAGGAGAGTGAGAAGAGAGAGAGAGAGAGCTCTGATGTCTCTTCTTATAAGGACACCAATCCCATGGGATGAAGACCTCACCCTTATGTCTTCATTTAAACTTAATTATGTTCTTAGCGGCCCCATCTCCAAATACAGTCAATTTGGGAGTTAGTGTTTCAACACATGTATTTTAGAGGGTACAAACATTCAGTCCATAACCGACCATAGAGTTCAACTTTGTTATAAAAATTTGACAGTTTGTATACACATTTTATTCCAAATTAGAGAATGATTTATTCAATTTGAATGATAATTTGCTTATACTTATACACTTGTACCTTATATAGAAATTGTCCCTAGCTTCATGAAACCATCTTTAGTGCAAATATAAGACATATTTACTTTCTATTACTGAAATATGCTTCCACAGTGCAGTGCGATTGATGAATTCTGACCGACTGTTTCTTCAGTTTGAAATAGAACCTCACATTTGAGCAAAAATGTAATATTCACTTACATTACAGATTTTCTGAAAAAATATGTATGTTCACATTTCCTCACTTTTTGTCACAAAACCCTTTGAAGTATACTTTTAGTGATAATCTTAATGTTTCTAATAACACAGTTGAATATATTATAAGAAGAAAGAAGTTAGTCAGGAACTTAGTGCCAAGAGACATCTGTTGATTTATTGTTATCTACGCTTCAAAATATTTATTATTCTGGACCAGTAGAGATGCATGGTTATTATAGGTTATATCATAGGCTATATGCCCGCCAAAGTGAGATTGTGTCAACTGATATACTTTTGTACGCGTTATATGTTAAACTCTCCAGGGTTTGCACATGAATCCACTGAATCACCACGTTGCTAGTAGTATCCTCTGCACCCCAGTGTCTCCTGATTTACTACTTTCTTTTGGCCATGACATGAAATACAACTCATCTCAAGCCAACCTTTTTCCTTCCTACACTTCACTTTTCACAAAGACTTACATTAAAGCATAAGTGAGAAAAAGAAGTAAGCCTCCCTCCAAACCCTGAATGACTGAGATGTATTTGGCTCTTACTAGAAAATTGCTTCTTACCTTCAGTACATTCTGAAAAATAGACATATTCTTTATGCCTTTAGTACACAGTGCTGATTGCATTTCTTTAAGCACGTCTTGCTAAATGTCCTCAAGTTTCTAGTAGGTGTATCAGCTATTACTGATACTGTTGTTTTTGTGGTCTGTTTTCTATTTCATTTTCTTGAAATGGGGATTAAATACTGTTGGAGAGTTTCTGGAATTAAAGAGAAGGCTCAGGTAAACATATCTGCCAATGATCTCAAATTGCTACATTTTCATTTGGGGTTTCAAAAATATTTTAGGGGCTTCCCCTCCCATTGTTTTCTCAGATATTGACCATTAGTACTGTTTTAACAGTTACTTTCTTGACTTTAGAAATCCTTTATGGTCTTCTAATAAATTATGTGGACACTGTTGCCTTCCAGCAAATTCCTGACATTACTTCCCCTATTATTATAACGATTTACCAAAGAGAATACATAAATTGACACACTTGGAGACCCTGTTATTTGGGAGTTCCCATTCAAATGTTATTTATTGGGAGCTGATCACTAAGAATCCTAAGAAAAATAGTTGGTATTGACCCAGCTAGCTAGTGTGGCTCATGTAATTATCATACTCAGCCATATAAAACAAAACTATATACAGCCAAAGATCCATGAACACAATTCACAGTAACATCGTTGAAATTCAGCAGACAGACAGACCTGAATTTAAATTCCAGCTTCACCACACATGAACTTAACCTTCTGGAAGTTGCTAACCTGTGGAAACTTCTGTTTCTTCATTCGAGGCTGATGAAATTAGAGATTATGTATATACCACCTAGTACAGTCCCTGGCAAATCTTTGAGAGCCAATAAATTGTCATTATTATTGAGTTTTTGTTATATATCTGTGAGGCCAGGCTATTACTTGGTCTTCAAAGAGATGTTATGACACAAATTTAGTCTTAACTATGTATGACTTTGTAGAAAATATTAGTAATATTAAATATTTTGTTACTTTTCATAAGATCAATATGAAAACCTTAAAAACTTCCATACATTTGTTTTTATAAGAATATCATACTACATAAACTGTGATGAATAGATTGCAAGGCAAAGTGGAGCAGAGGGACCAGTTAGGAGGCTACTAGTCCAAATGCACCGTGATGATAATTTATAAGACAGATTCAGGAAAATTCGATGATAGGAAATAGGGTTATAAAGGGCAGATTCAAAGTGAATTCCTAGGTTTTTGTCTGAAACAACTGTTTGTGCTGTCATTTACTAAGAAAGAAAGCTATAAATGGAGTAAAATCAGGTTCAAGAATAAAGTAAATTCAGTGCTTTTTAAATTGATGCCTAATTGGCATACAATAACATGCACAAATCTTAAGTATTCAATTTGACATGCTTTGATTATTTTATTCACTGGTGCATTCACAACACAAAATAATACCTGGGACATTTTCTTCACCTCAGAAAGTTCCCTCATGTCTTTTTCCAGTTGATTCAACTCCCCTTCCCTAAGCAATGATTTTCTGACTTCTGTAATTGTAGAATAGTTTTATGAATCCTCAGATTGCATACTGATGGACCCATACAGAATGTATTCTTCTTTGTCTGCGTTTTTCATTTTAGCCAAATAATTTTGAGAATGCCATGTGTATTGGTAGTTTATTCTTTTACATTGCTGACTAGTATTCCATTGTATGAAACTATCCCAATCTGTCCAGTCTCCTGTAGACAGACTTTTGGGTTGTTTCCTGGTTTTGGCAATTATGAATAAAACTGCTATGAATATACTTATAAATCTTTATTTCAGATATATATTTTCATTTCATTTGTGTAAATACTGAAGAGTGGAATTGATGGGTTGTGGAGTATATGTATGTTTAATTTTAATAAGAAACTGGCAAACGATTCTCCAAAGTGGTTTTCATTTTATACTCTCAGCAACAGTATATGAGAGTTTCAATTGTTCCACATTCCATCCTATATTTAGTGTAGTTTGTTTATTTGTCACTCTAGTAGATGTGAAAAGATATCTCTTTGTGGTTTTCTTTTTTTTTTGACATGGCATCAACTTTATTAGTTTTTATCACTAACATGCTTGGGCAGATTTGTTACTTGAAACTGGTTAAAGAAAAAGGAGTTTTAACAAAATGATATACTGGATAATTCTTGATGCTTACTGAAGAATACTAGTACACTATTGAGAGCTCAAGCTAACTGAATTAGAACTTGTTTCCTTTCCATTTTTTAAAGATAATTTGCTATTCAACTTTTTCTTTTTCTCATTACAAGACCCTAAAATGTAAGATGGGCACACAGGTTTCAAAAGTTCTGTCAATACTTTAATTTCAAAGTATCCACCCTGAATGCGGGCTAAAACGTCACCTAAGTCCCTGTAATGCCCCTCTCATTTCTTCCTAAGTTGAAGTTCAGATAGCACTTTGTAGTCACACAGAACAGGAATCTTTCATGCATGAGCTCCAAGAATGCTAAGGATTAAGAATATAACAAGTTCAGAAGAAATGAACGGGATAACATAGGAGGAGGGTTCAACTCACAAAGATGTTAGAACAAGTTATGCTCCATCCGAAGAGTCAGTGTATTTCTGGACAAGGCACAGGACCTGAAGAGGGAACCCTTAGATGTCTTCCACTTCTTCACCATAACGCACGGGAGCCCACCTTGCGCCTCTGACACAGTCACTGCCTGGCCTCTGGAGACAAGCAGGCTGTGACACTCCAAAACCTCAGTGCTTGCCTGCGGCTGGAGCAGCTGCTACAAATAGGTGATGTACTGGTGCCAGTGGCTAGCCCTGTTCCAGGAACGTGCTTTCAGACGAACAAGTGAAGCGAGTGTCAGGTCCCCCATGTTGGGTTTCTTTCTGAAGTGCTGTCCTGTTAGTTGGTCCTGATGCAGCAGGCTTCTAGAAGGAAGCTTCCTCTAGTGGAGCTCTCCAGGCAGGCAGTCTGAGAAGCTCCATCACCCTGAGTCCACTTAATACACATAAGGATATTAAGTTTGCTTGTAGGACACATGAAAATAGCTAATATATAAGAAGGAAGAACAATCTATGCTTTCTCTACAGGACCTGAATCTACAGGCAGATCGATTCTAATAGCTCAGCACTTCATCTACTCACTGCCAGGCTTTCATGGCAGTTTCAAAGTCAACTCAGAGGCCAGTTCTTCAGGAAAACAAGTGGTGTTAAGAGAAAAGAGAAGCATTACCTTCAATTTATGGAAACTAAAAAGAACACTGCCACATTCCTGTCCATTCTGTTTGAAGCTAAGTCTTTGGTTTTCAAATGAAAAAAACCTTAAATCCATAAACTTTGAGAAGATTAATTCTGGTATCTTCTGGTTTTAAAAAAAAAAAAAAAAGGCAAACCCCTTCAACCAATGAAAATCTGTAAGGGAAGGAGCAGAGTTCAGGCACTCCGGAGAATAGATGTGGAGGAAACACGTCCGCCCGCCTGCCCGCCCGCACGCACACACACTGCACACGACCAACAGGCAAAGACTCAGTATGTGACTGCTAAGTTTAATTCAACGGCTACACCCACTCCTGCCTTGTAAAAATAACAGAATGCTCCTCTCAAAGTTACATCGCCATGTGAGCACTGGTTTGTTGTTTTTGATACAGCCTTACAAAAAGTTGGTACCAAATGCACATAAAAAAAGTTTTAAGGCTTAATAAAAATACAGATGAGTAATTTCTTAATGCAGCTTGGAGGTTGAGAAAAGGATGCCAAGAGTTAATGAAGCTTCCAAATACAGGCAGTCCCTAATGTACAGAGCATGTTCCAAATGCAAATGGCCTCCCCCATCAGGTTCAAAGGAGCAAAAACTTTTCTGCTGCGCTTCCCAGGGACCAGGCTGCCCAGAGCTCTCTAAAGCCATGCCCATGGCCCCAAGGAGGGAAAGGAAGACGGAAGATGGGGACAAAAGTAAGGCGATGTGGTCACTGCTGCCCAGAGGCTCTGCTCTGGTTGTTTTCCTCCTTCCCCCAGGCCTCTATCCCCAGCTCTGCCCCAGAAGTCCCTGCTAGGGGACAGATCTAGAAAGCTCTTCCCCTCAGTGAGCTCTGCCCCTGACAGTGAGACTAAAGCCCTGAGGGCCAACAGCATGTCAGGGTCTTCTTGGCGATCCAATTTGGAATTCACAAATCATTTTCTTGTATATTAAAAAGAAAAGTTAGAAATAGCAGTTCATTTCTACCTTTGGAAGATCTTACTGTAAGCTAAACAAGTTAGTGTGTTTAACTAACTAAGTTAGTGTGTTTGAGCTTAAAAGTTAACCACCATGTATGACATTTTTTAATGTGGAAAAAAATGCTCTGAATTCCAGACAACTTTCCTATAAATGACCATTTGAAGGATGGAGGAGATAGGAAGCACTTGATAGAGTCACATGGAATCAGTGTTTCTCGGCTCCAAAGTCAGCAGGGGGACCGAAAGGCAAAGTGTCTTTGCTTGGCAAAGCACCGTGTGAACCCCCCAGCGGCGGTGGAGGACGTGCAGTTTGGCAGGGAGCTCCTGCAGGCACGTGAGCGTCCAGGCCACTAGGAGTGCGACTGCACTTTAACAACGATGAAGACATTTTTAGCACTGCATTAGCTTTGTAGGCACTCGTACCAGTAGCTCCAACCCAAACTGTTGGTCCCATGTGACTGCAGTACAGGAACCGAGACCATAGCCCTATAGTGGCTCAATGGGAGAAACTTTCGCCCAACAGATTACAGCAGCACCATTCTTGCCAGCCCATTACCTTTGCTGGCAAATACCATGGAATGGGCCGGTTGAGACTTTACTGCCAAACTATTTAATGTCTTAGCCTAAGGTCTCTAAGGCTCATCTGGAAACTGTGAATATGGTCCAGAGGTTCTGCAAAGCTTTATAAAGGGTGGCCTAAGAAAACTTTCCTTCCTCTTTGGTGTACCTGAGCAACAGACTTTTTTCTAGAAAGGTGTCAGAAACAGACCAGAGTCAACAGTTACTGATGTAAAGCTGGTACTTGAGAACAGCTCTTGAGCTATTATGACAGAATCCAAACCTAAGAACCCAAGGTTCTCAAGCATCTCTTCTTCCCACTGTCAGCAGGAATATAAAGGAAGATACATGAAGGAGTTAAACAATCCCATTACCTGGATATATCTGGGTAGTTTTAAAGTCCTGTAGAAGTTAGTGGTCTTGCAGAAAGGAAGTGTCACTGGTGAAGGGAACTGGCTACATCACTAGTGAGGGGCAAAGGCCTGGACTTAAGGCTGATGAGGAAAAAAGGAACAATTCACAAGCAAAACTGCCTGTAAAGAGCCCCAAACCAGTCTCTCCTGGATGAAAGGGAGAGATTTCTACATAAGATCTGGCCAAGGATTTAGAGGGCAGAAGCGGGGCACCTCGGGAGATCAGGGTGCAAAATCTTTCCATAAAGCGTACGACTGAGAACATTTTGGTTTTTTGTTGACAGTTGCTGAGGAAAAGCAATGAAGATGTTTCAAGAAAATCTGCGGAACTGAAGCGAAAAACACTGCGGCCGAAGTCGCAGGAATGGAGACCGTGTCCATGAAGGGTAAACGGCGTCAGGGCCTCAGGGCTCTATCCAGATACCCGCCTCGCCACCCCGCCAGTGTTTCAGTGTGTCTTGCTCTTCTATCCCACAGCAACGGACATGTGGTTTTTGGTTTTCTCTCCAAGGCTTTAAACTCTGCTACTGTGTTAGTGATTCCTAGATACCCAGCTAGCCAACACACCAAGGACGCGAAGAGCCCACTCCTCAGGCGCCCCTGGCCTGGCACCGCCTCCCCGCCCACCCACCCGAGAGCTCCTCCCACACCAGGCATCACGTTTCCTCCCTTGGTTTCGGCAGGCGAGGTCTCGGGCTTCTCGTGATGGCAGTGAAGTCGGAGCAGCAGCTGCAGGTGTCCACCCAACAGACCGTCTCCCCACCCTGCTCCTTCGGGCTAAAGAAACTACAGCTTTGAAATCCTATCTCTCGAGTTTCCTGTCTGGCTCTGGGGGACGCAGCAGCGTCTCAGTAGAAGGAGACGCTGGACTTGCCTCCAGGCGGGTTCAGGACTTTGTTATGGGAGCGAGGCCTCAGGCTCAGCCTGGGCTCATGACTGCCGATGGCGGGCGCCGGCTGCTGGGCACGGGCTGCACCTCCCGGGCCACTGGGCGCCCCAGCTCTTGTCTGGGGGAGGCGCTGGCTGCGGCTCTAAGGTCCGGTGTGTCCTCTCCCTCACACAGGAACACGTGGTCCTTGGGTTTGTTGGGTGTGCCATGGGTGAAGCAGCAGCGACTGGGGAGCCAAAAATGTCACTGGTCTTCCCACCAGGGCGGTTCAGACGCTGTCGAGTCTGCACAGGCGTGGATTCGTCAAATATACCACTTCCTTTCCCCCCAGGGGGCTTGGTCCTTTTGGGTATGTTCTGAGGTTTTTCAGTGGGTCCAAAAATATTAGATGTCATCCTGTTAAGGCCTGCGTGGAGGTGCGGCTGCTTCTGGACGATCGCTCGGCTCTCCTCCCGGGGGCTTCATGGCCCTGGCGGCGGCCCGACCTCCCTCGCTCTCCCGCGCCCGGAACGTGTCGCCCGCCAAGCGGAGCCTCCCGCCCCTGTGGTTTTCATTTTACTTTTTATGTCCCTGATCGCAAATGATTTTGAGTGCCTTTTCATGTGCTTATCTTTTGAATATCTTGAATATTGAATATGCTTGTACTTATCTTTTGAATATCTTGAATATTGAATTTTTGAATATCACTTGAATATCTTCTTTTGGAAATTGCCTGCTGTAATAATATATCCTTAAAAATTAGACTATTCATAATTTTATTGTTTATTGTAGGAGTTTTTGTAGAATCTGAATGTGTTTTTGTCACATAAATGTCATGAATATTTCTCCTTGCATTTGGTTTATCTCTTCATTTTTAAGGGAAGTCTTTTCATGAGCAGAAAATTTCCAATTAATCCATTTCACTTCTGCTAAAAGTTGAGTGGTTTTGTTTTTTTGTTTTTGTCCTTACCAAGAAATCTTTGCTTACTCTAAGGTTATTAGGGTATTACAGTTTGGATCCTTTTAGAAGTTTTACGGTTCTGAATTTTCAATTTAGGCCTATGACTTATCTCAAATTAATCTTTGTGTATGGTTTGAAATTGGAGTCTACTTTCATATAGATATTTAGTTGTTTAATCAACATTTGTCAAAAAAAAACCTCTTCTTTCCCAATTTATTTATCAAATGGCTAGATATGTGAGTCTGTTTCTGGACTCTATTCTGTTCATGAATCTCTCTATCTTACACCAAAATCACACTTAGTTATGTAAATTTTGAAATCAGTTCATGTAATTTCTTCAACTATTTTTTTTTCAAGATATTTTCTAGGTTCTTTGCATTTCCATAAGAATTTTAGAATTTTCTCACAAATTTCTACTAGAAATCCTTTTAGGATTTTGTTAGGGATTGTGTTGAATCCATGGGGAAAATTAGAGAAGGAACATCTTAAAAATATTGAACCTTCCAATACATAAAATGGTAAATCTATCCCTTTGGGTCTTCATTAATTCCTTTGGGCAATGTATTCTATTTTTCAATATACAGGTTGTGCATATATTTCATTGGATTTAATAAAGTACTTTGGGGCTTCCCTGGTGGCGCAGCGGTTGAGAGTCCGCCTGCCGATGCAGGACGCGCCCATGGCTCACGGACCCAGCTGCCCCGCGGCACGCGGGATCTTCCCGGACCGGGGCACGAACCCGCGTCCCCTGCATCGGCAGGCGAACTCTCAACCACTGCACCACTAGGGAAGCCCTGAAATGTTACCTTTAATGGTATTGTCATTACTAGTAGATAAAAATACAAATCATTTTTATATATTTATTTTGAATCCTGTGATCCTGATCACTTCACTTATTAATTTTAGCCATTGTTTTGTAGACTACATAGAGTTTTATACATAATCATGGCATTTTCACATAAGGACAGTTTTACTTATTCCTAGATTTTAGGTTTTTTATTTATTTTTAAATATTTTTACTTTATTGCACTGGCTTGGACATTCAATACAGTGCTAAACAGAAGTGGTAAAAGTGAATATCTTGACCTTTTTTCCTCTCTCAGGAGAAAAAGGCTCAATATTTTATTAAGTGCGATGTCAGCATTAGACTTTTCTTTAATTCCCCTTCTTGGATTAAGGGGAAGTTTCTTTCTATTCTTAGTTTGATGTGTTGTTTTTTTAAAATCATGAATGGGTGTTGAATTTTGCCTTTTTTTTTTTTTTTTTTTTTTGTCCTCCTAAGAAAGTCATATGGCTTTCTCTTTTATTCTGTTAATGTATTGAGTTACATTGATTTTTGAATGAAACACTAGACTAAATTTCTGGGATAAATTACCTTTGCCATAATATATTATCCTTTTTATACATGGATTGATTGAATTCATTAATATTTTGTTATGAATTTTTGCATCTGTGTTTGTGAGAGATATTGGTCTGATTTTTTTCTTGTAATATTTCACCACAAAGTTATTCTGGTTTTATAAAATGTATTGGGAAGTCTTCTCTCTTCCACTAATTTCTGAAAGTTTGTGTATAACAGGTATTATTTCTTCCTTAAATACTTGGTAGAATTCAACAGTGAAGCTATCTGAGTCCACGGTTCTTTGTGGGAAAAAAAATGATATTAATTTCCTTTACAGTTATCGGTATTTTGTACTGTCTATTTTTGTGTGTGTATGTGTCTGATGAAATTGTCCATTTACCTAAGTTGTCAAATTTATTGGCATAAAGTTGTTCAAAATATTCACTTATAGTCATTTTAATGGTTACAGTGTCTCTAATGATTTCTTCCTTTTTATTCCTGCTGTCGTTGTGTTCTCCTTTCATGAAACTACGGCAGGCCAACATTTTAGCTTGCAAGGAGGGAAGGCTCTCACAGTCCTTGACAATAACCTGGACAAATTTTTCAGCAGTCCAAGATTTGACTGATTTAAAGTTCATAATGATTCATTTGTTATTGTACCAGCTTTTTTTTTTCCAGCTATCTCAATCCGTTAATACTTGTACAATATTTGTAAATTCCTTGATGCAAAGTAGTCCTCAGAGCTAATATTTAAAGAAGCAAATGTGTTCATTTCATTGATAACTAAAAATTAAATACACAATACACTGGGAAGTACTTCAGTATTTCCACGTTGACATTACCTACCCCATTACTTAAAAGTAGATTTTAATTTATTGAGCTCTTCAAGAATTATTGAGAGCCCTATTAAGCCAACTCTTGTGGAAGGTGCTGGAAATATAATGAGGAGTAAGACACAGTTCTTGCCCTGAAGGAGCTTACAACTGAGTATTGAGAAAGACGTGTTACCATGACTTGATGGCTTAGTCTAACAAGTGATATGATAAAAGTGGGCACAAGAGACAGAGAGGGAAGACTTGACTCAGTCTTATCTAGGACGGGCTTCTAGGAGGAAGTGTCATATATATTCAATTCTGAGGAATGAGTAAGAGCTAGCTAAGCCATTCTCAGATTCCTGTCCCTCAGAGACTGCAAAAATACAATCTGTCTTCATTATTCATAGATTCTCTATTTGCAAATTCGCCTACTTGCTAAAATATGTTCATAACCGCAAAATCAACATCATGGCATTTTCACAGTCATCCACCACCATGTGCAGAGCAGTGAAAAATCTGAGTAGCCCAATGATTGTGCCTCTTCCCAGTTAAGATCGAACAAGGCGATCTCTGCCATCTTCCATAAGGTGTCCTACTGTAAACAAGTGTCCTTTTCATTGTCTATTTGGTGCTGCGTTTTCCGCATTTTGGTGTTTTTTGATGGTGATTTCGTTGTCTACAATGGCCCCAAGCAAAGTGCTGAAGTGCATCTAGTGTTCCTAAGTACAAGAAGGCTGTGATGTGCCTTTTGGAGAAAATATATGTGTTAGACAAACTTCTCTCAGGCATGAATTATAGAGCTGTTGGCCACGAGTTCAATATTAATGAATCAACAATATATATTAAACAAGTTGTTTTTAATGAGTAATACACATAAAACAAATTTATGTATCGATTGGTTGATAAAAAGTTTGTGGCCAGAGGCTTGCAGGAGCCTAAGCCTGTGTTTCCCCAGGAGCAATGGTTCAGTATTCACTACTTCTGTGTTTGCAGTGACTTTATAAAATATAACTACTGTAAATAGTGAGAATCAACTCTAAATGTTTTCTGTTTTAAGCACTAAGTTTTGAGATAACTGGCTATGCAGCAATAGATAACTAAAAGAAAATATAAAGTCCAATGATGTAGCCTTTTTATAAGGCCTATATGATCTGACAGCTAATACGCCCTTCAGGAGTGTGTCTAATGTCTAGCCAAAAATATTTTAGTACAGAATGAATGTGTACATTTGCAGGTGAATATTCATTCTTTTTTGTTGGAATTGGCATAGCTCTGTAGACTATTTGGAGCTACTGTGTTTTGAGATATTCTGAATTGTTTTCTATTTGGAAGTAACTTAATGTATCAAGAGTTGGCCACATCCAGTGCCTTCCCACTTAACTTTGTTTTCAGGATCTCTTTTAGCAATGTATTGTGAACAATATACCAATATTAGAAAATACCAGTTTTGTGGCTTTTCTATTGTATAAATCCATTTTAAAAATCAACCAAACAAGGTTAACACTGGCTATGTGTGAAAAGGAATGTCTTGACAACCTAAGGTCCCTGCTTGGTTTGCATTCTCCATGATTATACTTGTTTCATACTTGTTAAGACAATGATCATTATTTAAGCTACAGAAGAGCTTTGCCTACCTCTGATGAACACACACAGGTGTAGGGTGAGCCATTAAAGAAAGATTAAATTGTTGGCTCCTTATTAGAAAGTCCCGCTTATTTTGTTAAAAGGTACCAGATTATGTATAAAAATAGAAAATAGCTGAATTGGGCACAGGCATTCTGCTGGGATTAGATGAATGGCAGCTGCGAAACCATTGTGAGAGGCAAAAGCGCATTTTAGCTTTCGCTAAAAAGACTGTGGCTCTCACTTTCCTTGCAGCTCTGGCCCATGTCTTGCTGCCAGCTCAGCTGTTAAATTACTGTGATATTGGAAAACAGGCTGGAGCTGGCTGTGTTGATAAGGAAAATAATTTAGGAAGTCCCTGTTCTCACTCCTAAGAATGTCGCCTTAAATGTATAAAGAATAATAATCATAATATTCAAGTATATGAGGTGCATAATCAATATCTTAAAAGATGTATGAAAAATAAAGTAACTTACCTGTTTAAATTTTTTTTTTTTTTTTTTTTTTTTTTAGACTCTCAACCACTGCGCCACCAGGGAAGCCCCTGTTTAAATATTTTTAAATATTTACTGAAAATTTATAAAATTGTTCATTTCATCGACTGGTTCTGATGCTGGTTTTCTGTGGGGACAGGGATAACAGGAATCAAGTTGTTATTTGACCCAGAAGAGATATGAATACACAACATATATTATTTTCAATCTAAGAGATAACTCAAAAATCTATACATCAGATCTTCTGGGATTCTTTTTTTGGGGTTCATTAATATTCAAAGATTTTAGAACTTGAACACAGCACCAGGAATCTCCACACTGACTCACATCCTTTGTAGTCTCCAATATTGCTCTGAGAATCACAAGAGATGTAACTTATTCGAAACTTAGTTCTGCTTAGACACAAAGTCATAATTCTTGCCTTCTTCTACTGTGGAAATGGGAAGAAGGGCCTGAGAAGAAATTAATCAAGTACTTCTATTCCTTTCCTGGCCACCAACTCCCCCCGCCCCCTTTCCCCAGGTTAATAATTCCCACTGGGGGTAAGGGGTTATGGCAAAGAGACATTCAGTTCATTAATTCAGAAAAGTAAGTGAACCAATGTTTATGAAAATAGTCAATTTTGGAATTGGGGAGGGGCAACTCTTAGGTGTACCCATTTCAAATTTCTATGTTTTAAAAGTTTCAATAATGTTCATATTTCTTTTAAGCATTATACTTTTGAGCACAAAATGGTTTAAATAAGATTTTAATTTCTTTAAATAATCCTCAAGGAGCCTAAAATAGAACTGTATTCTGTGCATTACAGTTTAATAGATGTGTTATTATTTAAACTGACTGCAGTTGTATTTGATTTTTTTCATATAATTAGATTCAGTCTAGCCTTTTGGTCTAGCCTACTGGTAATTTTCTTCATTGGAAAATCTGTTAAAAACTTTGATCTTTTTTTGAACCTCCCCATTAATCAGTTCAGTTCACTGATCTGATTCTAAAATATAAGCATATGAAAAGACTGAAATAATTGGTTTGCTCTGAATTACACAAGTTCATCTGGATAGAATCTATGGAGACAATAGGAAAGCTGAAAAGAGTGTGAAAGCATTTCCTTTAGTGGTTTCTTTATGCTGGAAAGAATGATACATTTGTATTTATCTCTGAAACAAAAAGTCACCGACACAAGATTAGGAATTAATATTTTCTTATGAGAAAGATGTATAATTTACATATAGGTTAGTTTACCTTAACAAAAATGAATTTTAACTTTCACTTTTTAAAAGATGAGAAATATTTGGTGAAATGCCTTAAACTCCATTTTAATTTACTGTTATGACCAGATATATACATAAATAGTTCATTAAATACAAGGAAAAAGAAAAAAAAATAATGATGTTAACAATTAATTGCTTGTGTTTTAGGGATAAAATCCATTGACAGATTTTTTTAAATTAATAAGCTTAATTTTTTTTAGAGTAGTTTTAAGTTCACAGCAAAATTGTGTGGAAAGTACAGAGAATTCCATGTATTTCCTATTTCCACACACCCACAACCTTCCCTGCTATGGACATCCCACATCATAGTGGTACATTTGTTACAATCAATGAACCTATATTGACACATGATTATCAACCAAGGTTCATAGTTTACATTACAGTAAGACAAACATTTTCCAGCATATATAAATATAAATATATATATATAAAACACATACACTTTCATACATGGATTTCTTTATTCATGTGATATCCAAAATTTTAGAAGAATGTGCACAATTTATTATAAAATTGTAACAAAGACTGGAGAGTGTTTTGATCATTCTGGAAAGATGAAGCTCAGTATAAATACAACCTTGGAAATTGTCCAGAGATTGTGGCAATATCTTTCTTCTAAATAGTTAGATATCCTTTCATTAAAGATCCCAAGTACTCTTAAAGGGATCTTGTGACAAGTATAGTACAAATGCTAGGCAGGGACCAGAGGGGGTATGTTTTTCCATATTGAAGTGGTCCTCACCCACTTTGACCTTATCTCTTGCCGGAAGCATAGCCTGTGTGGTGGTGGTGGCGGGGGAGTGTCTGGAAACTGTGCTGTACATGTGGTGAGACAGCCTGAAGCAACTGTTATTTGGCTGTTTGTTGAGTCCCTGCTCACATTATTTAAAGTTATGTAAACTGGTGTTGGGGAATATTGTGTGGCAGAAATCTTTTAGTGAATTCCTAACTTAGGACCAGTTGATACTGAGTCTGTGGTTGTGAAGCAGTCAGTCAGATCCCTGAGTCTAATTAACTCTGGTGGACCTGACAAAATAGTTCCATGAACCTTCCAACGAAGGGCCAGACCATGGATCATTATGAGGTCTGACTCTGTTATGAACTGAATGTTTGTGTTTTTCCTAAATTCATGATGAAATCCTAATGCCCAGTGTGACAGTGTTAGGAGACCAGCATTTGGGAGATGATTAGGTCATGAGGGTGGAGCCCTCATGAATGGGGTGAGAAAGAAGAAACCCCAGAGGACTCTAGCACCTTTGCCATGTGAGGACACAGTGAGAAGGTAGCCATCTGCAAATCAGAAAACAGGTCCTCACCAGACACTGAATCTGCTGGTGCTTTGATCCTGGACTTCTCAGCCTCCAGAACTGTGAGAAATAAATGTTTATTAAGTTGTCAGTCTACGGTATTTTTGTTATAGTACCCCAAAGGACTGAGACATTTCACCTACACAAACAACAAGTAATCCTAGATCAACTTTGTTTTTAAAATCTCAAGCTGCAACCTTAAACCAGGGCATATATAACTCCTCCAGTGCTCAATGGATGTTTCATAAATGTAGTAACATAATGTACACAAGTGGTTAAGCAAACAGGTTTGGAGTCATATACACCTGGGTTTTAATCAGAGCCCTTCTTTTATTAACTGCACAACCTGGGGAAAATTGCCTAAAATACTCTGGTTCTCAATCTATCTATAGGATAATTTCTACTTGATAGATTATAATGCAAATACATTATTTGTATGTTAAATGAAAGAATGAATATTGCCCTTGATTAGTTAATATCAAAAAGTGGGCACTTTGTAAGACTTATTTTCCCTTTAATCCATCTTTCAGGTTACTAGTTTATTTTTGAATAGTTATCTTTATGGCACAATGAAAGAGATCCCTGTGGGCAGTGCATTTCTGAGCATTTCTACATCATATCTACAAAATATAAATAATAATGTAAAGTGGCTCAAAATGACATCATGAGGAGGAGTCTTTTTATCTCAATATTACTACTGCAATTACCTCAGTCATTTGAAAAATTAATTCCTAAATTCAACAAGGCCCCTACTTCATGACAGATTTCAAGACAGATTGCTCTTCAGGAGTTGAATGGGGTGATTTTACTACTTCTCGTGCTATTTCAACCATCGATACGAAGCACCATAATTTTTCAAACTTTTTATATTTACTCTTGATGATACTTTCAAAAATTTCCAAGTTGCCTTTCTATGTATTCAGTTCAAGGTGTGATTTTTAATATGGAATATAAATTCTTCCATTTTGTCCCCCAGGATACTGAATATTGACAGGGATGACAAGTTGTTTGGCCAGTGACTTGGTGAGTTCAAATAAAATAACAAAGTTATTTTTTGGCCAGTTGCTATTTTACTCCACCATCACTATAACTGAATTAATCCCCCTAAAGGATTATAGGTTTGATTTTGCATGGAAAAATTTTAAAAAGTCAATAACTTTGTGCATAGCACTTCTTTCCATTTCATCTGTTTTTTAAAATTTTATTATAGAAATTTTAAGCATAAAAATGGGAGGGAATAGTATAAATGAATCCTTATGTTCCATCACCCAGCTTCAACAAATATTGACCCTTTACTAATCTCATTTTATCTCTCTTCTCTACTTTCTTTTCCTGGAATATTTTTTGAAATCCAAGATATTATATCTCATGTCATTTTCCAGTAAATACGTTATCTCTAATAAGTAAGGACTTAAAAACACCATGATGCCATTATCATGAACCTAGCAAAATTAAAATCATTTATATCATCTAGTATCCAGTCTGTGTTTACATTTTTTCTATTGCCCAGACTGTCTGTTTTATGGTTTTGTCCAAATCAACATCAAACAAGTTTCACACATCACATTTGTATCTATGTGTTAAGACTCATAAACTATAGCCCCCCCTTTTGTATTTTAATTTTTAATTTGTTTTTCTATCTTCAGATTGACTCTGTAGAATGCAAGTGAAAAATCTTCAAAGGATTGTATTTCCCATAAGACAGTGTAATTAGTTGGAGCACACAAATATTAGGATTTCTCTGTAAGATAAAGCTCTGAATACAGAAAACACTCATTTATTCAAAAAGTAGTTTTGGGTGTTTACTATGTGCCAGGTAGTATACATAACCGGGATAGAATGTTGAGCAAGACTGATACAACTTGTGCTCTTCTGAACTTAAGTATCAAGCAGAAAGAGAGACATGGAATCAGACATGTAAGACGTGGAGTGTAATAGACTAGTGTGTAATGGTGTGTAGCAGAGCACTATGGGAGCATATAAGAGAGAACCTGACCCAGTCTAGAGCGGAGGAGTATTAGGACAGAATTGTGTCCCTCTAGCTTGATATGTTGAAGCTCTAACCCACTGTGTGACAATATTTGGATATAGAGCATTTAAGGAAAGATAAAATGTGGTCCTGTGGTTGGAGCCCTTATTAATAGGACTGATGTCCTTACAATAAGAGGAAGAGACACAGAGCTCTCCTTCCGTGTGAGTCTGTGCAGAGAAAAGGTCACGTGAGGACACAGCAAGAAGATATTGTCTGCATACTGAGGGGAGATTCCTCACCAAAAGCCAACTCGGCTGGCACCTTGATCTTGGACTTCCACCCTCCAGAACTGTGAGAAAACAAATTCTGGTTGTTTAAGTCACCCAGGGTGTGGCATTCTTTCATGGCAGCCTGAGCAGAACAATGCGAGGAGTAACAGAAAGCAGTAGTGGGGCTCCTAGCTTACCTCTCAACCATAAAATGCAGAAGATCTGAGAGAATTCCTTAATTTATTCACCAGTAAATCCTGATTACAAATCTACTACATCAAGGGCTATACCGAGATGTGTGTTGGTGGAACAAACTGTACGTGGACTCTGCCCTCATGAAGTGCATCCTTTAGTAGCCATCTAGACGTTAAACAAATGACGTCAGGTATAAATGCATCATTATGTTGAACCCGGTGAAGGGGAAGGGCAGAGTCCTAGAGGAAAAATTAATGGGTTGCTGTGTGGGTAGGAGGAGGTTTGGAACGGGGGGAGGGGAATATTCATAAGGCTGGGGAAAGCCTCCAAGAGGATGGGACGTTTTAAATAGAGCTTGAGAAATGAGCATGAATTTAGGTAAGGTTCAGAAGAAGAGCATTCCAAGCAGAGGAAAGAGCCTGAGGAGAGAATAAGCTTTGATACATTCGAGAAACAGAAACAGGATCAGAATGCATGGAGTGTAATAACAAGAGAATAAAGAGCTGCGAGATGAGACAGAGGAGGGAGGATCTGGCTCCTGCAAGGCCTAGGGAGGCGTGCTTGGAATATGGCACATAATGCAGTGGAGACCCTGAAGGGGAGAACGCAGGCAACTACTGGTCTGAGAGAGGGATTAAGAAAATCACTCAGGCTGCTGAACGGAGGATGCCCAACCATACAAAAGAAAGCACAAGATGAAAGGAATGAAAAGAGAGGGGAGGTTAAGTGACTAGAGCAGCTCACATCCTGGCAGAAACTAAGGATAAAAGAGGCATGTCGTTTTCAACATTTTCTTTAGCACGGGTACCTCTGCCCACAAGCACCTAGAACGTGATTAAAGAAAAACCGCTCCATCCTGGCTAATCCCACTTTATATTTATGATTATACCCTCAAAGCAGCCTTGAGAGCTTTCTGGAAACTCTATTGCATTTCTCTTGTCCATTCATTTTTTTTCACTCTTCTAGATCAGGGGTCAGCAAACTACCTTCTGTGAGCCAAATACATCTCTGCTTGCTTTTATAAATAAAATTTTATTGACACAGTCATGCTTATTTATGTGTTGTCTGTGGCTGCTTTTACAATGTAACACAGAAGTTGTAGCTGTGACAGAGACTTTATCTTTCACAAAGCCTAATATATTTGATGTCTGGCTCTTTGGGACAAACGTTTGCTGACCTCTGTCTGAGATGGCTATTATATTTCTGTGTCTGCAAAACTTCAACCCTCCTTCCCCTCTTTACTCTCAGCTGAAAACCTTGCTTTTTATTTAAAAAAGAGAGTAGAAAAATGCATAGGAAAAATTTCACATTCTTCTAACACCAAGTATATATCTTCCTTCGGACACTATCCAATTTCCCCTTTTACTGTTCCTTTTTGATTTTGTTGACCTTGATGAGAATCCCTTGAAAGAGTAATCTACAGTTACTGTCTATATTTCTACTTCTTCCATTCCGTAATGAAGTCTTGCCACACAATACTTTTGTCAAGCCCCATAATGACTTCCTTGAAACCTTATTCATTGGTCAATTGTAACTTGCCTTCTAAGCAGCATTTGACAAAGTTCATCATTCTCTCTCGAAGCAATTTTTTTATGTAGCTTCTCAAAATCTGTCGATTATTCTCTTACTCCACTGTCTTCTGGCTTTTGTCCTTTTCCAGGGTTTATTTTTCTTCCAACCTTTGCCCCAAAACATCATTGTTCCAAGACTGAGTTCTCTCACCTTCCCTTTTTACACACAATGTTATCAGTTTTATCCAGTCTCTTACAGTAAATGCCATCTCTGTATTGATTTTTCCCATGTTTACTCCTTGAAACCCCAGATTTTTATTTTCCTATTGGACTGTCTAGTTGGTATTGAAAAATTAAAATTTTTCCAAATGCAAGTTCTTGATTTTTTTCCTAAAATCTACTCGTCTTTGTTTTGGTGAAGGCACTTCCATTCTTCGAGTTGCTCAGACCAAAAGCTCTGAAGTTTTGAGGGGGGCTCTCTCTTTCTCTCATATCCTAAAATCAATCCATCAGAAAATCCTATCAGATTTGTTAAAAAATGTATCTAGTATTCAACCCCTTCCCTACACCTACTTTGACCATTTCATGCAAGCTGCCATCATCTCTTATCTGGATTGTTATAGTATCCACTTCCATGGTCTCTCTGCTACCAACTCTTTCTCTCTGTCATCTGTTCTCCATTCAGCTGCCAAAATGATACTATTTAAAACTCGAACCTCTCTTAGAGGCTCCACGGGCATCCATATAAGAACCAAATCCTTACCTTGTAAAATACAACTACAACAAAAAACAAATAGCTTATTCAAATAAACAATTATTGGAAATAATCAAGGCTTTTACAAAGATATGGGCAAGGTAAAAAGGGAACTTCAGGAGATAGTGGAAATAGTGCAGGATTGTGGGATTATTGACAGCAGAGGTCATTACCATCTTTAAACCTGAAGGAATGAGGGAAGGAAATTATTATTGGCAGCTGGAGGCAAAGGATTACCTGTCAGGAGCCGTGACCTGCAGTGCAGAGGCAGAGCCAGCCTGAGGTAACCAAGCACAGAGAGGTCTGGGAGATTAAATACCTCACCTTCACTCTTCTCCTTCCCTCTGATTTCCTCTCATGTCTCTTATTGGCCAAATCCAACCTAAAGCCAAAGGGTAAGGCAGCCCACTGATATGATTCATAAAAGGGCATAGAAAATGGAACAGAAGTGGTATGTATGCTGAGATGAAATCTCTCTAAAAAATGTTAGTATACAAAAAAGTAAGGAATAGAACAATGTACATGAGTGAGCCATTTCATAAAATTTGCTAAAGAAAATAATTACATGGATATGCATGGATATTCAGAGAGGTGTATGTGTGTATGTATGCGAGTATCAATATTTAGGATTTACATTTTATTTTTTTCTGGAGAGGGCTATAGTAACTATTTAACTGTGGTAAATAGAAAAGAATGTTTGGAATTAGTATACAAGGTAAAAAGTATTTTATTTTTAATTTGACATCTCTAGGATTTTTAAGTTACTAAACACATGCATATTTTTATTTCTAAAAGCCATAAACTTTAATGATGTCCTCAAATATAATAAATGAAAAATGGATTCTATATTAACTTAATTTTTTAAGACTCTAGTTATGTGAATGACAATGTGTGAATTTATATAGTTCTAGAGAGAGTTGTGGAATGACACATATAAATATTTTAAAATATATTTTTAAAAAACAAGCTTACAGTGACAAAACTTTCTAGAATAATTTATAGAATTATAAGCAGGTGAGAAAATCATTATTAATATGCTCTTTTGAGAAAACCAATGGAAATTCTAAACTGCTGACTGTGGCACTTCAGCAGAGAGATTGGTGGGAAAATATCTAATTTACATTTAATTTTTGAAGAAAAACTTAAGAAATATATGCAACACTTGTGGCTACAACTGACATTCACATTTGGAATACTGCAAAGTGCCATTATTTCAGCAGATTTCACCTCAGCCTATCACTGAAATCAACAAGACCTCATGTGCTACCAGGAAATAGATTTAGTAATTAGTTAACATTTATAAGTGGAATATTGTCATGAAAAAGACAATACTGTTGGAAAATGATTAAAAAATAATAATTGGAGGTTGCACAGTGGTGCAGAAAAATTGACACAATTTTTCTTGAGAACCCTAAGTAGGTATACACCAAACTGCTGCAAATCTAGACCATTTTGGTCCTGATAAATGGGAAGAGAATTTGAAGTGGTCTTTATGTTCAAACTGAGTAGTTTGTTTATGAGCTTATTGAACAATTTCAGTTCATTTTAGAGTGATGATGTAAGAGAAGAAGGAGAAAAAGCAATTCAAATGAAGGAGAATATTAACTCCAGAGGTAATCTCTAAAGACCCAATCTTGTTTGGAGCTCCAACCTATTTTATGTGGAGGGCTTATGGGTGATAGAGAAATACTGAACCCTTAAACTCTGGGCACTTTCCTTTAAAGGTTTATTGAAGGATCTATTCTTGTAGATATATATCTCTATAGAGATATAGGTGCAGATAGAGATATGAAACATCCTTAACATAAAGCACTATTACTCTGTGATCCTCTAAATTACCCCAAGTCAAATAATTCTTTTATGATGAAAAAACTGAGGGGGCTATTTTCATATATTTCTCTGCAGTGCAGAATTTTGAGTGAAGACATATTTTCAGGCAAGATGGGAAATGTCAGTATCAACATGCAATAGTATATTTTTCTTTGTTGAATATGTATGTAGTATGAATCCTTGAAATGCAAAACCAGAAAACTATATTAATTATGTTAAATATCAAGTAAAAGTAAGCTATTTGCTTTTATATTTATTTGTCTTCTGCTTATGAAGTGAGTTGATTAAATAATCTGAGGTTATATGATTTTGGTACAATCAAGTTGATCTTGTAATGAACTGCTGTGCATTCAAAATTATGCTCTATTGTTTCCCTGAGCACAAAGCAGAAGAAATCCCTCAAGCCCAAGGTTGGCTTGAGCTGAGAATTACCTGGCAAAAGTGTGAAATGGAATTTAGGCTACTGCATAAAAAATAAATAAAAATAACAGTCTTAGTTACATTCTATGTGAGTAAGCAAAAGATATGATGACACTTAATTATTTCTCCAAAGCTCGAAAAATTTGTATAGGAAGGTAATTTCCGTTTTCAAATTGAATATATTTTCTTACCCTAATAAGACTGGATTTTAGTTCTGTGCCAGTGATTTCTATTTTACTCTTTGTTTACAACCCATCTTTTCCAAATACTGTTGTGGTATTCCACTAGAAATAGCTTTTCATATTGAGAACTAGAAACCCTCCCTTTCTGAAAGTTAAGTTCTGAAAAATAAAATACAGCTCTAGAATTACAAGCATGTTCAATTCTATTTAATGAAATACAAGGAATAGATTTAAATAATGGATGTGCTTTTGTTTCCCTGAAGAACACATGCAAAGGTGAAAGCCATAGTTATATTAAAATGCCTACATACTTTATATTGAATTATGAAAAACTATCACATATACTAATATAATAAGATACAATAATTAATTGAGATAAAATAGTACTTACCCTAATACAATTTTTGGTTCTGTGAACACCCCCAAAAAGTAGAAAATATTGCAATTAAGTTAGATTAAAAATTGTCTTACTTTTAAATATTACATGCTTTTAAAATATATAATATTGCCAATAGCCTAAGAAATCTGTTATTTCAGTTCTGACATCAGTACACATTCTGCTCTTTTGTTCCACTTTAATGAAAGGCAAGTGAATTTCTAAACACAGATTCACCCTAAGAATTCTTATACCATTTATATTCTATTTGTTTTTGTCACTCAACTCAAGCACCCATATTCTATCTGTCAAAGGACTGTCTCATGGGGCACTAAGTTTCCCACGGTTGTGTGTTGCATGTATGTGGGAACCCTGGATAGAAAGAAATGAGAAATGCATTTTTAGTTTAGATTCCCATATCTTTATCCTTTTCAGTTTGTATTTCATAAACTATATTTAAAATGAATGAGGCAAATTTTTTAATAAAAATATACAGGTTGAAGAGAAAATCAAAATAAGAGAAATGGCTGTTTCTCTAACCGGTGATATCAATGGACCCACAAGATCTTCCCACACAAAATGTGACTATAAATGAGACAATGTGTTGTTTGCCAGGATGACGGCAGCATCCATAGCCTTCCTGATGGAGTGAAAATACTAACATTAAGTGTCAGTCATGCTGCTGAACATTAAACTTTATCAGAAGCCTATGTTAGAAGTATTGATCCTATTTTAAGCTTCTTTTACAGAAGATAATGAGTCCAGGGAAGTTCATTAACTTGCTCAAAGTCATACAGCTAGTTTGGAGCTGAGTATGGGAAATAATAGAAAAAACTTATAAGCAACACCTTATCTACAAGACTCAATTCTCAAAACAACTTGAGGGTAGATGTCCACAGGTAACCATATAAGTGAAGGCTGACTGATACTCTCTGAGCTTCAGCACCTGGTCCAGGTCAGTACATGGTAAATTCCCAATGATTTGTGTTGAAGAAATGAAAAAAATAAATGTAATTGCATTTGACAGATCATGAGTGTTGTCTACTTATGATGTTCCGATTAAACCCTTATTTTCTATTTCTGTAGAAATAGATTGAAACTCCTTTTTTCTACTAAACATATTTGATGTATCCCACGGAGATACAGAGTTGCATTAAGCCAAGTAAACCTTGCTTTTGCCTCATGTCTTCTTGAGACCTGGTGAGAAAGAAAGTAGAGGAGCTTCAGCTAAAGAGGAGGGTTAAAAGTGTCCATTTCTCATCACTCCAGTCTGGGTTTGGAATGAGCTGATGCAGAAGAAGGGTGGGAAAGATCATTCTGGTGACTAATGTCCTCAAGAAAACTGGATGCAACATTTTCTAGTCAGAGGAGGATCATAACCTTCATCAGAGGATCTCATCAGACACAATTACCATAGTATGGACACATGATGGACACATGACCTGTGCTTACCTTTCTGTCTTCTGCAGCTCTGGAGATGGTCATTGCTTCTTCCATTTTATTCCAGAGCTAGGGATACTCTGACTCTTAAGGCAGGTGGGCAGGTAACGCAGTTGTGTGGCCTAATTCTTCAACAGTGACCAAGCAAAAAGTAAGCCACCAATTATTTTAAAACGTCTCACCTAATGGCCAATTGCTCTTTTATTTTAAACATAGCATTTGCACCTATATTCAAACTCATGATATAGTCACATATCAGTCAGATTAGTACTTCAGAAGATCATTTTGTGACCAAAGACATGAAACCTCATAATAAAGTCGTGATTTCAGGGCACATTTTTATGTGCTACTTCAGCTCTTATTATACTCATCTGTAAATCGTTCTTCCAGCTACAGCAGCAGCTGCAACTTGACAATGCCTCACTTCAGCCCCTGCTGCATGCCTCTCACCTCCTGATCTATGGCTTTCCTGTTGACACTGAGGTGTGGGATGTCACACGTCCTCAAGGGGTTCTCACATATGAGCAACCCAGATGTATGGGAAACTTAATGTCCCATGGGACAATCCTTTGACAAATGAGAGATGGGAGCTGGTATATAAATATTTTTCCCCTTCCTCCATTCACACTCTATCCCCAAAAGGCTTCCTAAGATCGATGGATCTATCTATCTATCTATCTACCTATCATCTTGATAACACAGCTTTCTGTGCTGTGTTTCCCTCATCTCTCATTCCTTCTCCCTCAGCTTGTGTTACCTAATCAAACAGTAGCACCAAGCTCTTTGACTTAAGTTTTGTTTTCTGATGACCTGGGATAAAACAGTTGGTAAGAGGATTGCAGTGTTAACTTCTAACATGTAGTGGCATCATCACTCCTGAGGCTTTTACCTACTGACTGATGAGAATGAGATATGGGAAGGTGAAATGGTAGACTATATGGTGGCCATGATTCTATTTAAGGATCATGTAGGGCTATGATACTTTTATGAATTGTAATGTGGAGGGGGTTGGCTTCTGTTAACTTCATCAGAAGACCTGGGAAACAAGTGATAAGCTCAGAACAGCTAACTGTCAATGAAAGGTATGCTGTGGAAACCAATTCTCATCTCCTGTAACTGCAGGGCAAATTTTTCTAATTATCAGGCCCAGAATCTAATTGCAAGGGCGGCAGAACACTGAATGCACGGCTTCAAAGGAATTTGTATGTCAAAATCAGGGAACTGATAGAATAGAATGAGACCCTAAGACCAGGATGGTGACATTTCCATAGATGAGCCTGAAAATCTTGAAGACTCAAACTTCCCTAATGACTCTAAGCTAGTAAGAGCAGCCCTCTCCCCTTTCCAGAGATGAGAAGCTTGGAGACCATGCCTCAGATCTAATCTGAAGCAAATGACTTGCAAGGTGACATCTATCCTCCTAAACATCTGCCCCTATCACTTCTCATTTCCACCAGGTTAATGAACATGATCATGTCTCTGCAGAAACTGAGTGGGGAAGTTAGTGCCTGCCCCAGGAGAGAATGGTTTATAGGAAACAATTGTTGAACCTCACTAATATGTACCAGCAGGAAACAGGAGGGTGTGTTGAGGTGGATCTTAAGGATGTTAGATCGTGTGGGAAAGACTATAAAGCTGGACAGGGGAAGATTTATTTTCATGAGAGCCCTCACTCATGAATCCGGTTTTAATATTTGGTAAGGACACCTGGAGATTGTCCTAACAGTCCTAAAAGTTAGTATGCCTTCTTGAAGCATGATGACAGGCTACAGTATATTGGGAGAAGACATCAGGATTTCCTTGGCATATTATTGAGGAAGGGGTCTGCAAGTTCAAGGAGATGGAAATGTTAGAATAGATTTACCTAAAAATACCCAAAACCTACCATCTGACTGTTCATAAAGGCAATAAGGAATGCACTGGTGATATGGGTATGCAATATCCATAGAAAGCCTGATAATAGTTTGTTGGAACTGCTGCCATGGAACAGAACTTCCTAGTGTTAATGGGGATGATGATTCTGGAATGGTAAAGGCCAGATGGTGGCACTTAATCATCAGAATTAAGGTCTTTATAATCACCAAAATGAGCAGTAAGTCTATAATGTGAATCTGGGTCCCTTGACCACTGTGGCAGTGACTATTGTTTCAGTGTTTCTAGAAATAAGATAGAATACCAATAATTAGGGTATACTTAGGAACTGGCAGAACCCTCATATTAGTTCCTGATCTATGGAGTAAGAAATAATTACGGAAAAAAAAGTTTAGCCATTTCCCTTCCTCCCTTGCCTAACCACGATGGTAAATAAGAAGACATACCATATACTGGGAGGAATTTCAGAGATTACTGCTGTCCTCAAACGCTAAAATGATGCAGGTGTATAGGTCCCCTTCCTATTCATTCCACCTGTGTAGTCACCATAAAACCAAACTGATAATGGTAATGATAGTGGATTACTGTAAAATTAGCCATGCAATAATCTCAATTGTAGCTGCTATTTCAACGTATATCCAACATCTTAACTGAAATATATTTACACACTTAGTATATAATTATTTATCTGTTATATACCAACATATATTCTTCCTAATTACTAAGCAATTCACTTTTATATAGCAGAGACAATGATATACACTTGCTGTCTTGCCTCTGGGATCATGTGAAAAATCTTACTCTCTAACACAGTATAGTCTTCAGAGACTTCAATTGCCTTCATTCTTCTGGAAAAGTTCTCTGAATATTCTCTATTAATGACATCATGTTATATGCAACTGATAAGCAAGAAGTGAGAGTATCTCAAAAGTCCTACTATACAACAAAACACCCAGGAGCAGTTGTCCTACTAGAACAGGTGAATAACCTATTGGAACTCTAGCTAATGTTCCAACTTGGGGTCAACATCATGTTAGGATAGGGTGCTGTCCTTTAAGATGTGGTACAAGTATGTAACAATGGCCTCGATATGGTACAGTGTTTCAATAGTTAAAATGCACAGGTCTGGAAATCAAGAACTAGAAGTATGATTGGCCCCCCTCACCACCACTTCAAGTGTTCCACTTACAGAATTTTTGTTTACTCATCTGTCACATTAGAGATCCTGGTTTTGAAGGAGGAAATATTTCTTCCAGAGACACAAAAAAGGCCACCGTGTCCATACAACAGGAAGCCCAGCCTACCACTTAACTACTTTGAGTTTTTCATGTCAACAGTCCAAAGGGCAGAAAACAAATACTTGTGAAAGTAATCAACTCTGATCACCATGAAAATGTTGGAATGCTGCTACACAGTGGGGGGTAGGGTGAGTGTGTATGGGTCCCACAAGATTCTGGTGCTTTCATTACCAATGGTAGTGGCAAATGGGCACTTATAGCAATGATAACACAACAAAGACAATATAACTAAGGGCCTTTTAGTTATTCCTCTGGGCTAAAGGTCTGTGTCATCCTACTAAGCAGGTATCCAAGACCAGCTTGGCTGAAAGAGTGGGAAGTGGAGGAGGGAGATGGTGACGCTGTTAAGATGTCAAGGTCAATGGTTATAGTGAGTCTTGCAGCATGTTTCACTTGGGAATTAAGATTTTTCAAAGAGTGTGGCTGGCTTCTACTTGGAAGGAAACTCTGACTTTTTAAACTTGTATCACCTCTCTTTGGGAAAAATTAAGATCACCATATTCTCACAGAATTGGAGGCCCCATCGTGTTTTTTAGAGCCAGTTAAAATGGAGGCTATGAGTTTACCTGAGGGGCAAATATTCAATCAATACTTGGTAAGAGCCAGCGAATTAATTCTTCTTTTCTTCTCAAAGATATTCTTACCTGAAATGAACTTTATATAGCTTCCAGGTGAATGCTCCCCAAAACTGATTGATTGCTGCTCTTAGCAGCCATCTCAATAATTACGGGATTTTGTAACGTGTCATCTTGGAGCAGCTCAACAACATTTTCCAAAATTCCCTTCCCTTTCTGTTTCTGATTCGAGCTAGCCAAAAGAGAAATTTGGGCAAGAATTGTTCAGATGTTCTATATGCTTATAATTTATATA
>NW_020185328.1:11248408-11263871 GCF_003031525.2 Neophocaena asiaeorientalis asiaeorientalis
CTTTATGTATTCTATCCATTACTGAGGAGGCAGGGGTGTTAAAATCCTCAACTATAATTATGACTTTATTTCACTTTAATTCTGTAAGATTCTGCTTTATCTATTTTAAAATCATTACTTGGTACATACACATTTATAATTGTTATGCATTTCTAATAAACTGCTTTTTTAAACATTTTAGCAATTCTGATAGGTATGTGGTCATATCACATTGTGCCTTTAATTTGTATTTTCCTAATGACTAATGATGTTGACCATCTTCTCATGTGTTTATTTGCCATCTGTATGTCCTCTTCAATGAAATATCTGTCATGCCTTTTGCACATTTCTAATTGGATTTTTTTTTTCATTTTTAGTCTGACCCAGATCTTAATGAATGCCTTGTGATCCTGCCTGTAATATAGCAAGGCAGGCAGTCCTGTGAGGAACTGTCACAAGACTGTTTCTTGTCCACATCTCTACCTTGCAGGGGGCTCCCTGTCTAGCAGGAGGGGCTACCACAAGGCAGTTTCTCATTCATCTCCTTGCTTGTGGTGAGACGTGGGACCTCCCACCTCACCACCCCCTCCCCAACATAGGCTATAAAACCACCACTTAACTGCAGTCTAGAGATGGCTTCTCCACAGCAGAGTAATGTACTAATTGTGCTGTCATCTGGCCCCTTAAGTCCTGTGTCATTCTGCAGAATTAGGGTCATAGGTAGCTGAAACCATGCTGATCTTGCTTCTGCTTTACTTTGTGTAAGTAATAAACTGTCAAAATCCATTCAGGTTCATTGTCTTTTGCTGACTGAACCTATGGAAACATAGCAAGCCAACCTAGCAGCTGTCACCATGCTGCTAGTCAGGAACTGCTTGACCACTTGACAATATTCATTAACCTTTTACTCAAACACCATTTCTTTGACCTATAACTGCATTTGCTTAACTTATCTCCCTGCCAATGTTCTGGCCTCCTGCAAATCTCTATCTTACGTGAAACTAGAGTAGCTTTTCTAAATGCAAATCTAATATTGTTCCCCTACTTAAAATCTTTCGACTGATAGATAAAGTGAAACATTTTACCATGTCTTAGCCAATTCAGGCTGCTATAACAGAATATCATAGACTGGGTGACTTATAAAAACAACAGAAATTTATGTCTTAGGTTTTGGAGGCTGGGAAGTCCAAGATTAAGATGTTGGCAGATCAACAGTGTCTGTTGAGGGCCCACTTCCCGATTCAGTCTTCATGCTTGGTCCCCAGTTGGCAAAAGGAATGAGAGAGTTCAATGGGGTCTTTGATGAGGGCACTAATCTCATTCATGAGGGCTCCAACCTCGTGACTTAATCACCTCTCAAAGACCACATCTCCAAATACCATCATATTGGACATTAGGAGTGCAACATGAATTTGTGGGGGGAAACATTCAGTCCATAATACTGTGGCCTACAGTGGCTTCCAGGATTTGCCTTTTGACTACCTCTGCCACCTCATATCTTCCTTTAACAGTGTAAGTTCTAGTGGGATTGAATATATTCTCAGTTTTGGAGGCAAGATACCCATGTCAAGTTTTAGGCTTTAAACATGTTTAGTCCTGACCAATCCTGAGCACAAAATATGGCAGCAAGACATGAAGCTGAGTAGAAAGGCACTATTGGATTTTTGTGGAACACTGCAGTCTTGCCTTATTTATCTGACTTAATGAGGTGAGTATATATTTATAAAATATATCCAGCAACCCATGATTTTCATGCAACAAATACCACACTTATTATGTATTAATGGGCTACAGGAGACTGCAAGTCCAGAGTCACATCTTATTCCCTGTATTCCTATATTTCCAGGAAAACAATGACATTAATTTCTTCAATTTTATAAAACCTTAGGGGTGATTACAGGGAGCTGATTTAGAAGCACTTTTGATTGAGTAGTATGTGCAACATTATGTAAATGGCTTTAGGATTAATTAGGACCTATTTGATCCAGCATTTTGCTGCAGTATTTGAAAAGCCAGCAAATGGCTCATGTTATGTGTCAGCATAAAACTTTAGACTGCAAAAAAGTGTCTGTTTTGTCTTTGACACTATATTCTTTGCCTCCTCCACCTTCCTCAAACTCTAAGAAACTAAGTAGGTCTTTGTAAATATTTTCTAATTTTTTTCAATTAATGATATCCAAAAACAAAAACAAAAATGGGGTTACCAACTAATTTCCCCCCCCCCCCCGTAGACTGTCCCTCAGTAGGAAACTCACAAGGAAAGGAAGAATAATGTTCCCTAAAAGTACGAAAGATCTTGAGGAGAGATGTTTAGAGATTAAGATGTTATTTTAACACTTATGAGGGAAAATATGATCCTTCTCCTTAGTGATAAGGAAGACATTTGTGAATCACACACTTTAAAACCTTTAGTGTGTATCTGGTACTTGGCAGCGTTGGTAGCAGTAAAAATAAGAGTGCACAGAGCATAAACGTGTAAGAATGAATGCAGTATGCTTTGAATTGCAAAAACCGCTTGATATGAAATGGAAATGCATTTGAATTATCACTTTAGAAATACTGCTTTAATGCTGGTGTTATTTGTTGCAAACATATTCCCTTCAGGTAACAGAGTTATGTTAATGACTATTAAAATTCAGCAGATATTTCTGAGTACTCCTCTCACTGTATTCATGATGCTGAGTTATGGCTTAGTGATATCATATGTTTAGGGACAAAAAATGGGATTAGGAAAATTGCTCTCAGCCACCCTAGTAAATTTTCACCAGAACAATCAAGTAGGCAGCTACGGTAGATGATATTTACTTTGACCTCTGAATACATCATTAGAATGGAAATGACTTAATGTAATATCCCCAAATATATGTTCTGCTGCTGAGATATGTTACCTAAGATTAGTATATCCTGTGCCAGTATACTACAGTTTAAAAGAGTCAAAACTTTTAACATTCTCCATTTTTAAATTTTGGTATTTGGTGACATTGGTACACAGGCAAATGCTTATTCATGAAATGATGTATTTAAATTGGCATTGTGTGGGAATAAAGGTGACATATAATTTTTAATCTCTATACTTAATTTTGCACATTCTTTGCAGATTCCATATTTTTTTCAAATCCCCCAAACCACTCATCAACAGAAATTGTAGTTAAAAGTGACAGCTAACACTGTAAAGAAATAATTACATGACCACAAGGAAGTCCAGTTCAACTCTGTATAAAATATGGCACTAATTCCATGCATATATTTTATCCATTTAACTTTAGAGAAAATATTTTTAGGAAAAGTACATTGCTAGTCATTATGTCAAAACCCAAACTGTAACAGTAGTCAACTGGCTTGGAGTATGTATTTTATAATACATGCCTCGTCTACAGTGAATGTTCCTGATTGCAATTTGCCATGAGGTTCATCTACTCAGGCTGTTGTCTGGGTTGCTTCTCTTAGAGGACCTGGCTGAATAATTGCACTTCAAATTTTATGGTAAAAATAATTTTGTCTTGTGGCCAGGTTTTAAGGTCAAAGGCCAAAATATAGCTTAGAAAAACCATCCTCATATTCTATAGAATTTTCTCTTGCAATATTATAATATTGTACAATTACTTTACTATTATGGAAATTTGAAATGTGTGAGACTTTATTTCTCTTCCAGTAATTTTGCATTAAAATTTTGACATAGGGAAGCAAGAGATTGATATGTTAGTTTTGACTTTGTCACTTTGTAAATTTGTTACCTTGGTCAAGTCATATTAATGCTTCCAGACATTTGTTTTCCCATTTATAATAGGAAGGAGTTGGATAAGATCATCAATAAGATAGATTTAGTTCTCAAAAGTTGTAATAGTCTAACAAGGAACTTGCTTAGGTAACAAATCTTAAAAAGTTATACCATACAATTCGGTATTACTTACCATGTGATTTTAAAGTGAGATTTCATAAAAATTTTGTTGATGTAATGAAATCAATGCTACTTTCTTAAAATTTAATTACAATTATCCCATATTTTCATTAAATAATAATAAAACATTACTTTTTCTGTGGAAGTACATTTTAAAGAGAAATATATAATTTTTCTTTTTTTCTGAAAGACTTGATACGTCACAAAGATTTACCTTTTTGAATGGTATCTATCTAGAATTGTTATTTTGTAAAACATAATAACATCTTGGAATAAGGACAATAATGTCAGCAATTGAATATGTCATTAGATTTGACATGTGTGGAATGTGATGCTCATTTTTGTCATCTGCAGGTCACCGTGACACAGGATCAGGATGACACTAGGTCAGAAGACAGATAAGATAAGCAATTTAATACCTAAAGGGTTCTTTGTGCTCAATCAAACCTCTTTGTGCTAACTCAAATATAGAGCTTGATTTTACTCTAGAAAATGCAAAACCACCTAATCATCTAAAAGTAAAATGTCTTTAGAAGTGAAAGCGTTCTTTAATCTGATAATTATAAAAATGTCAGTCACTGGTTACTCCATATACTTTGAAGTATTCTTGGCTCATGTAATGTGAAGTTTGTTTATTTTGCTATTTTTGTTCCATTTTGTTCACATTTTTATTTCAAACATCATTCAATGGAGGAATGATTTCAATGACCTCAACTGTCTACGTGGCAGAGCAATTTGCTTTTGCTTTTATCCATGTTGAATTAGAGTGAGGAGAGAGTTTCTCTTTGGACCTATGAGAGATTATTTATGTACAATCCTAGAAGAGGGGCATTATTAACTGCAAAAGAAATCCATGAAAGCCCCTAACACACTCAGGGTTTTTTGTTTTTTTTTTAGAAGATGTTGGGGGTAGGAGTTTTTTAATTAATTAATTTATTTTTGCTGTGTTGGGTTTTCGTTTCTGTGTGAGGGCTTTCTCTAGTTGTGGCAAGCGGGGGCCACTCTTCATTGCAGTGCGTGGGCCTCTCACTATCGATGCCTGTCTTGTTGCGGAGCACAGGCTCCAGACGCACAGGCTCAGTAGTTGTGGCTCACGGGCCTAGTTGCTCCGCGGCATGTGGGATCCTCCCAGACCAGGGCTCGAACCTGTGTCCCCTGCATTAGCAGGCAGATTCTTAACCACTACGCCACCAGGGAAGCCCACACTCAGGGTTTTTAAGTTTAATGAGTTTATTTCAAGAGTAAGTCTAAATATTTTTCAGAAAATGAAAGTGATTACACAGAGACTATTAACCTGTTTTCCATTATCTTTGGTGATTTTGTAGACAGTCTTATTTAGCATCATTTGAACCAAGACAAGTAGTTAATTTTCTATTGTTTCAAATTATGTTGAAATCATATATATGTGCATGTGTGTGCATATATATACATATAATAACTATTGAAACCGAGTGAGGCCCTTTTTCCCCTGTTTCTTGTAAGCAAGGCTCCAGCCTCCATGACCTTCCCTGAGTTCCAAAGGGCAGATTCCAACAGTTGTTAATCAAGGGAGAAGCATCCATGAAACCACCTGAGGCCAGATTAAAGGGACCAGAGAAGCTCATCAAGATTAGCCGACCACCTGAGCTGAGATTAAGGGCGTGCAGGCCCTGCTCAACCCTAATCTTGTCAGAGACCCCACCTTTGAACCACTGTTATAAAACTCTCATCAAATCCTCCCAAGTTGGGACACATAGTTTCTCAAAGCAGGAGCCCTATGTGTTCCCCTTTGCCTGGCAAAGTAATAAAGCTATCCTTTTCTACTTCACCCAAAACTCTGTTT
This sequence comes from Neophocaena asiaeorientalis asiaeorientalis, assembly GCF_003031525.2. Lineage (NCBI taxonomy): Eukaryota > Metazoa > Chordata > Mammalia > Artiodactyla > Phocoenidae > Neophocaena > Neophocaena asiaeorientalis. Next base: position 11,254,108 of record NW_020185328.1, read on the forward strand.
CTGAGATTTGATTTGGCACCGGTGTACAGAGAGGTCAAGATTTTGGTAACACAATTAAACAATATTTTGATGACTATTAATCATTTAAAGATTGCAAGCAGAAAAGTTGATTTTTATAGATTTATGAATATAGTTCCTTCTTAGGATAAACACATATATACTATCAAACACTGTTTTTGATTAACAGTATAGATACTCTATAAAATAGTCTGCAAATCTGTAATAAGAAAGGACAATAATTCTGCAACGATTTTAAATCTTATTTGCAGACTATTTTATAGAGTATCTATACCGTTAATCAAAAACAGTGTTTGATAGTATATATGTGTTTATCATGTAATTTCATTTTCTCTATGCAATTTTATAAATGCAATGGGAGAGTGCAAATAAATAAATAAATAGAGATTGGAAGCAGTTTCTAATTACTAAGTCTCAGAAGACATAACATTTAAAAAGCCAAAATTAACTTATTCTAGTGACCTTTGAAATCATATTAGAATAACAATTTAGCAAATCACATGCCTCTTAATTCTGACTGAAGATATGAAATCAAAAAGTAGAATAAAACATGTTGAAGTTGCAGATAGTGCCAGCTTTGGAAAATATTCTGTTTTATATCCTGATCATCCCTAATTTTGGCTTCAGGTCTCAGACTGTCTTCTCCTAAATCATTTAAAATCAAAGAATCTGAGAAACAGCCACATTTATATTAGAGACCTCTGCCTCCAGCTTTCTGATAGACTGGATATTCTACAAACAAACAACCAAAACACTTCTTTCTTTGATATAACTTGATCCTGGGTAAATTTTAACAAGCTTATATTTAAATGAGTGACTGAGCTTGTGATGAAGTAAGAAAAATTAACAGGGTTACCAAAATAGGAATAGCTTGCTAAAACCAAAGCAGTGAGCATTAAGTAATCAAAAGCTAGGGGATGTTCCTAAAAAGCAATGCATATATCAAGTATGTAGATCTTAAAAATAGATGATATAGTATACAACATTGTAAATCAACTATATTTCGATAAAAATTTAAAAAATAAATGACATAGCATGTAGGAAATTAGACATTATCCTTAGGCCCACTGAATTAGAGAGATAAAGGGACACGACTGCAGTAATACTATGTTTTAGTGAAATGGTAGGTTACCAACATTTTTCTTTTGTTTTGTTGAACTATAGTTGATTTACAATATTGTACCAAAATTTCCTAAACAACAAAAGGAACATAGAAGGATACCTGTCTGTCTCCATCTCAAAAAAGAGAAAAACATGATAAAAATAATGATCATCATCAAAATGATAGGCTTATCTGATAACTTACAAACATAAAGCTCTCTCAGGTGACTCTCGATTTCAAATTTTTACAACCCATGTCAATGGAGAGTATCAAGCCAAGAAATTATCTTAAATTGGTCCCAAGTTAGTAGTTCTCCTGATGACATATAAATACTCTCAGGAGGAAAAAAGACCCAAGAAAATATCCTCAGGATTTCAACAGAATAAATCCTGTCAAATATTAACTCAGATTAAAAAATACTGGATATTTCAAGAAAGAAGCCATTATGTCTGAGGTCCAGCACAAACAACACAATAAAGACATACAAGGACTTCAGATACTGGAAATATAAGATTTAGAATATAAAATAATTATATTCTAATTGTTTAAAAAATGGGGTAAAAAAATAGCAATGTGCAAGAAGTTATCAAAAACATGAGAAATATCCGATATTCAATTAAAAAAGAGAATTAAGAGTGAAAAATATAATAAATTAAATTTAAAGTGAAGATTAACCAGCAGATTAAATAAATCAGTAGAGATTATTAATGAACTAAAAGAGACATTAAGAAATTATTTAGTCTGTAGCAGAGAGAAAAGAAGATGTACAGCATGAATGAGAGGTAAAAGATATGTAGGACAGATAAACATGGTCCATTAATATAATTAGAGTTCCAGAAATAAAGAAGAAAAATAATGGCTAAGAATTAATGCTAGAAGAGATAATAATTAATAATTTTCAAGAACTTTATATGATATGAAAATCTTTATGAATACTAATAGAATAAATAAAAAGTTCACAACTCAATACTTTGTAGTGAAATAACTGTGACATACTCAAACAAAACCAAACAAAAAACTACAGCAAATATTTTAAAAAGCCACAAATTATCTTCTCATGAACAGTAATTATACTGACCGCTGATATTTCAAGAGTAACACTGTAATCTTGACAATAATGGAAAATATCTTCTAGGTGTGAAGATAATTTATGTACCCAGCAAAACTATTTTTTATGAGTGAGGGAATAGAAAAGTAATTTGCAAGTAAACAAAATGGAGTTTACTACCAACAGATCCTTATTTAAAGAACTCGCAAGTAATACATATATCTCAAGAAGAAGGAAAATGATCCTAGAAGAAAGTCTGAGATATAAGAAAAAATGGTAAGGAAATAAATTGGTAAATATGTGTATAAATACACACACACATGCCAATTATAAAAAATATTAATATTCATGTACAATTTGGAGGAAGTAAAAATGACAAAAGAGGATTATAATACCACATAAGCTGGGGTATATAAAACGTTCAAAGATCTTGGTATTTGAAAGGAGAATTAATCTACTGATTAAATTTCCTTTACATTAGGTTCCTGAGAAAACTGTGTAAGTGTAACTCATAAAAGAATAAAAATAGGGCTTCCCTGGTGGCGCAGTGGTTGAGAGTCCGCCTGCCGATTCAGGGGACACGGGTTCGTGCCCCGGTCCAGGAAGATCCCACATGCCATGGAGCGGCTAGGCCCGTGAGCCATGGCTGCTGAGCCTGTGCTCCGCAACGGGAGAGGCCGCAACAGTGAGAGGCCTGCGTACCGCAAAAAAAAAAATTAATTAAAATAAATAAATAAATAAATAAATAAATAAATAAATAAACATGCCATGGAGCGGCTAGGCCCGTGAGCCATGGCTGCTGAGCCTGTGCTCCGCAACGGGAGAGGCCGCAACAGTGAGAGGCCTGCGTACCGCAAAAAAAAAAAATTAATTAAAATAAATAAATAAATAAATAAATAATATTATGATAGCACCCAAATGTGTAGATTTAAAAAATAGTAACAATTAACAAGTGAAAATTCCTGAAAAATTCCTCCCCAAAAAGACAGCAAAGAAAAATAAGACATATAAAAGCAGGAATAATAGAAAGCATAAAAAAAGATGTAAACAAGGCCTAATATATCATTAATCAAATGCAAGTAGACTGAATGTTTCTTTTATAAGACAGAAATTGTCAAGTGGAATTTAAAAGTCCAGTTGTAGCTACAGATTCTTTACAAGCAACAAACCAAAAATATGAAGACACCAAAATGTTGAATATAAAAGGATGGAAGAAGTCATATAAGGTGAATACAAGACAAAAGAAACTATGCTAGAAATAGTATAGATGCTATTATGAGAAGAAAAAAATGGACTTTAAGATAGAAATGTTATTTGGACAAAAAGGATTAGTACTTTATGATAACAGGTTTAATTCACCAGGAAGATGTAATAATTCTAACTTTGTACTTGTACTTAACTAATAGATAAAGCAAAAATGCATCAAACCAAGTGGAATTTGAACAATATGCTTACCAAACTTTATTTAATAGTAGATCTGTATATCTAATGTTAAAGCCAACAATCAGAGAAAACAAACTCTTCTCAAATGCTCGTGAAGTAGTTTTACAATTTGTCTTAATGAATGTTATGTTATTGAGAAATCTCAACAATTTTTAATAAATTGATATTATACAGACCAATATTTACTGACTACAATTACATAATATTAGTAATAAGTGAAAACTAACTTGATTGTGGTGATCATTTCACAGTGTATACACATAGCACACACACTGTATACCTTAAATATGTATAATTTTTATTTGTCAATTATACCTCTAAAAAAGCTGAAGAAAAATAAAATACAAAAATACTCCAAAAATAAATTAGACATAAGTGGTAAACTGATATTTAATAAAGTCTCTTTCTATATTAGAAAGTTAAAAATACATAAACAATTGAATAATTAAATAATGACTAGATGAAAAAATCAAAATGGAAATTAAATAAAAAAAATTTTCCTGCATGATAGTAAAACACTGCATATTAACATTAGATAGGTACAACTAAGTTGGTTAGATAAAAATGGATAGCCTTTAATGCTTAGACTAGAAAATAAAGAAGACTGAAAATTAATGAGCTCAGCCTCCCACTTAAGTAGTTAAAAACAACAAAGAGAATAGACCTAAATAAATTGGAAAGATAAATCTAATAAAGATATGAAGAGAAATTAATAAAATATAAAACAGATATACAAAGGAAAAGAGCACTAAGCTAAAACAATGATTACTGAAGTACCTATAAAACAATAATACATTTTACAGGATGGAGAAACAACAATAAAAAAGAAGAGAATGAAAATACAAATACTGTCAAGAATTAAAACGGTAACATAACTACAGATATAGCAGAGATTTAAAGATAGTAATCGAATACTATAAACAAACGTATGCCAATATATCTGAAAACACGTGGAGTGGAAAAACCTCCCAGGAAATTGACTTACCAAACCAACTCAGGAAGGAATGGAAACACTAAATAATCCCATAGGCCTTAAGTACATTGAATCAATTAACAATCTCGTCATAAAAATAATACCACTAAATGTTCCTCACAGATGGTCTTACAAGCAAATTCTATTATTTATATGGAAGAAACCCATCTCATCGTGAACAAATTATTTACAGAATGGAAATAGTGGGACTGCGCCCCAGCTTATGAGGCTACTAATAATCTTGATTGAAAGCCAAGTAAAGAAATAGGAAAATTGTACCTGCAAGGTAGGTGAAATCATTAAAAAATTAGTCAAATAGAATGCAACAGTATATAAAACATATATTACAGCCTGACCTAAAAAGCATGTCTCATTTAATGTTACATATTCTATGTAATTTCCTTATTAAAAGACTAAATAACAAAAATGCTCTGATCTTTTACAGAGTTTAAAAGAAAATTCAACATCCATTTATGATAAAAATTTTTAACAAACCAGGACCAGGGTAGAACTTCCATCTCATTGTCAAAGGTAAACATCATTGTTAATTTTCCAAAACATTCCTTTAAACCTAAGAAAAGGGTAAAGATGCCCAACGTCACTTTTGGTAAATCATAGTGAAGATCCTCCACAGTGTAGAAAGATAATAAAAGGCAGAAGGATTGGAAAGAAAGAACAATACATCAGTCGCTAGCATGCTTAGTAAAACTAAAACAAAAGATGTGCAAAGTATTTATAAATTTATTGAAAACAATTAAGGATATACTCCATATTAAAATATTAGTTTTCTCTAAATTAATTGAAAGAATCAATGCAGTTACTCAAAATTCAAACAGAGTTTTTCATGAAATTTGTCAAGCTGATTTAAAATTTTATATAGACAAGCAAGAAGACGAGAATAGCCATAATACTCCTGAGGCAGAAAACAAGGTGGAAAAATTTGTTCTTGCAGTTATCAAGACTAATTATAAAGTTATGATAATTGAGATAGTGTGGAGTTAACAAATAGATCAGTGGAATAGAATACAAAATATAGAACCAAACCCAAGTATATACTGAATCATACTATGTGACAGAAGTGACATTGCAAGGAAATACATTAGGATGGACTATTTAACAACTGGTAGAGAAAAAGTTGTAATTCTTGTAGAAAAAATAATAAAGTTGGAGCTGTACCTCATACCATAGACAGAAAAAGTTCAGGTGGATTGAAAGTTTAAGTGTAAATGACAAAATGTAGTAGATTTACAAGACAATTTGAGACTATGTTTACAGCCTCAAAGTATTTCTTAAACAAGATAAACAAAGCAAAACCAAAATAGAAAGAATTAATATACTTTACTATGTTAAAATTTAAAAATTCTGCTCCTCCAAAGACACATAAAAATAAAGTGAAAAGGTAAGTCATAGTCATAAATCAGCAGAAACTGAAAATTACAAAAGGAGGATTTTTTTTATATATAAAACTACAAATCTAAAATTACTCAACAGAAAAGAAACAAAATATATACACAGGGATTTCAGAGAAGAGAAAGCAAAAATTTTTAATAAACATAGTAAAAGAGACTCAGGATTACCTTTATAAAAAATACAAATCACATCTATATTGACATATTCCTTTATATCCAAATGGCAAAAACCATATCACAATGAAATTTTAATATGGAAAAATAAATATAAAAGAACATGGACTCAATCATCAGGTAAGCAGGGCCAAAAAGAGAGAAAGCAAAGTGCAACCAAATAAAAGAATTAATCTTCCTGAGAATTAAAAAGAAATGCTAGACATCCAAAAAAACCAACCAACCAAACAACCAAACTAACAGGAATTAAGAATGCATTTGATGGGCTTATTTAGACTGGAGGCAGCTGAGGAAAGAATCTCTGAGCTTGAGGATATCTTAATCAAAACTTTTAACACTAAAAAGCAATGAGAAGGGCTTCCCTGGAAAATGGGAGAGGCCAAAAAGGTGAGAGCCCCGCGTCCCAAAAAAAAAAAAAAAAAAAAGCAATGAGAAAAAAGACTGGAAAACATGACAGAATATCCAAGATCTATGGCACAACTACAAAAGGTATAACTTATGCATAATGGTGGTACCAGAAAGAAGACAGAGAGAGAGAAAGTGTTGAGCAGAACACCGCGGGGAGGACTCCAACTATGTAGAGAATAGCAAAGATCATCACTATGCCAGCCACCAGGAGTAGAAGGAAAATGATATAGGTTAGAAATTTATAACTACATAAAAAAAGGAAGGGCATAGGGGAAGGAATAAATAATGTAAAATAAAAACTTTTATTTTTCTTATCCTTAATCGATCTAAAAGGTAACGGTTTATTCAGAGTAATAATAGCAACAATGTATTATGTAGGCATGTAACCCTTCTCATGGAGTTAAATTACTTTTTGTTCCTTATCCTGGGCAAAGCTGCTTTGCTTAGAAGGCATTTTCCAGATGGGAGGCATCCAAAAAATCAGTCTGCTTTCTAGGAAATTTCTATCTGTAGTTAACAGTTTAAGCAGACAATTTAAACAATTTCACATGCATGTTATTCTGAGTCATGTATAACCTAACACTGGCTTTACTGCCAATCAAAATGACAACTGCAAATTCATTCATGATCTTGTTCTGAGAAGAGAAATCCCTACAGATGATTTAAGTAAAGGGAGAGTAGAGAAGAAAATGAAATTTTGTGTTATTGTCCATTATGGTTGCTAACTAGCAGTTCCTCAGAGAAGTGAGTGAAATGTTTCCCAGGCACTGGCTAATAATTTGGAAGGATGTAATTTGAGATTAGAAAGAGAGTTTGAGGTCCATATGACAAATATGTGTGAGCTAGAGTGGCCCATTTTCTCATCTAGAAACAAACAAATAAATAAAAAAACACCTGAATAGAAATTTTAATAGAAAACCTTGAACTTTTGGAAAATTTGTCTGTCTGTCACACTTCATATATGATTTAAGGTAGGAGTTTTTTGCTTGCCTCAGGGAGTAAAAGCGCTATTGAGTTTACCTAATGAGATTTCATGGAAATAGATGAATTCAAAGGAGAATAATTACTCTAATATTTTTACACTTTTCAATGCTTAAGGTTAAGGAAATTACCTATCCGTATGTACATGTTCCTCGGTGTGGTCCTTTTAAAAACTTAGAACGCTAGTAAAAGTGCATCTTCAAAGAAATGTATACATTTCTGAAGCACAGTACTTGGAACCCAGTGGGGAGTGAGTCAATATATGCTGGAGTGAGAGAACAAGAAGGAAAAGATGAAGGGGTATGAGGATAAGAGAAAATGAGGAGAGAAAGAAAATAGGAGACTCTCTTACAGTACCAATTCTGAAGTTGCTAGATAATATATTACTGAATTTTAGGTTTAAATTTTAGCATTTAATACATACAAAGGGATATGAAGAATATTATATCAAGTACCCATGTAGTTACCAACTAGCTCAAGAAAATACTTGCCAATACTGTTAAATCTCTTTCACAAACCTTTCCTGTACACAACCCAGCTATGCTCTAGAAGTAACCATTATCCTAACATTGTTATTTAGCATTATAATGAATTTCTTTATAGTTTTCTAAATATATATGTATCCCTAAGTAATACATAGTGTTGTTTTGAATACTTAAATCTTTATATATAATTGGTTTCAATGTGCAACTTCATTTTTCTTTCCATTCAACATTGTGAGATTTATCTATATTCATTCCTTCCCGCATGGTATGAATATACTATTTCTCCATTCTCCTGCTATAGACATTTAAATGGTTTTTCTCTCCCTTCCTTCCTTCCTTCCTTCCTTCCTTCCTTCCTTCCTTCCTTCCTTCCTCCCTCCATTTCCTTCCTTCCTTCCTTCAGAATGCTATTTTATGCATTATCCAAAGTGATGACACCAATTCCCAATTCCACTGTAATGCATAGACATTCCTCATGCTTCCCTACTTTTCCAATATTTGAAATATGGCAGCTTAATATAGCAGCTTTAAAAAATTTTGCCAACTTGATTATTATGAAATCGTATTTCTTTGTGACCCTAATCTATCTTTTTCTTAATTATTAGTAAAGTGGAGCATCTTTTCATGTGTTTATTGGCTTCTTTTTGTTAATGCGTTGTTTTTGCTTTTTACTGTTTTAGGAAGTTTAAAAATATATTTTAGATATATGTACAGTGTATTATACGTACATATGTGTGAATATAAAAAATAATGTTCCCCCCAATTTTCAGGCTCTTTTCCCACTTTTGTGATGTGCTTTAATGAAAATGATTTTACATTTTAATGCAATCAACATACAGATAAACTCATCACCCAGATTCTCATCCCTGTTATGCTCTGTACATCCTACTGAGATCTATAGTCTGTTCAATCTATAACATTTTTACTGTCTCTCCTTCTTATGCCTTGCCTACAGCCTTCATTGTCTTGCCCTTTAGAGTACAAGTCTGAAAAATCTGAACTCTAAATGAATTCAATTTTCTTTGTACTCAGCACTTACACTGGGACTCGTAACACAGTGGAGAAAAAAAGCACACAGCCATGATGCCTAACGCACTAGAACTCATAATCCTTTCCCTCTTCTGCTCTCCTATGTAGCTCTTTCCTGCTGCTTCTTAAATTCAAAACACTCTCTTATCCATCTTCACTCTCAGACTATGTCCTTGCTTATTTCACCAAGAAAATAGAAAAAAATTGGAATAAAGATGCCACATACTTCCTCCACCCCAGTTCCCAGTTAACATAAACTATGTCCATAGAGACCACATTACTCCTATAACTAAAGCTCCCCACTCCCCTATCTAAAACTAAGCCCTCCACTGGCTTCCCTCCCATATCATCTGCTCAATTTTCTTTCCGGTATTCGTCCCCTTTTTCTTCTGTGCACAACAATCTCCTCTGTCTATTGGATCATTACTCTCATCATACAAATAAGCAATAATTTTTAGAAAGAAACCTCTCTGGCCTCCACTTCCTTTCCAGCTAACACCACTGTAGCCCTCCATTTCTTATCTCTCTCTTCTAACTAAACACTCAGAAAAGCTGTGTACAATTGCTTCTCTGATTCTCTGCTTTTATTCTCCTCTTTTAAGGTTTTTATTTTGAAAAATTCAAACATACACAAATATAGAGAATAGGATAATGAAATCCTATATTCTTTTTTTTTTTTTTTTTTTTTTTTTGG
>NW_020185328.1:11264466-11354386 GCF_003031525.2 Neophocaena asiaeorientalis asiaeorientalis
GGACCGGGGCACGAACCCGCGTCCCCCGCATTGGCAGGCGGACTCTCAACCACTGCGCCACCAGGGAAGCCCTGATGAAATCCTATATTCTTATCACACAAATTTAACAATTATTTGCCTTACTATCTACATCTACACTTCTCTCTTTCTTTCTTTCTTTCTTTCTTTCTTTCTTTCTTTCTTTCTTTCTTTTCTTTCTTTCTTCTTGCCTTCCTTCCTTCCTTCCTTCCTTCTTCCTTCCTTCCTTCTTTCATTCCTTCCTTCCTCGCTTCCTTCCTTCCTTCGCTGAAGTACATAAAAGCAAACTTCAGACACCATGTTATTTTTCTTCTCTAGTCAGTCTTTGGAGTTCAGTACTTCACCACATCGGCTATTGTCAAGGTCAACTATGACCTCTACCTGGCTAAGTCCAATGGTCAGTTCTCACTTCCTCTCATACTTGGCTCATCAGCACCATTTCGTAAACTTGATCACCTGCCTCGTTGAAACATTTCCCTCACTGGTGCTGCAGTGTACCCTACTGCTTTGGTTTTTCTCCTGTTACACTGAACACTTCTCTTCAGTTTCATTTGGTGGCCTCTCTATCTATGAATGGTAGAGGCCTTGAGATTTACTTTCTTGGCTTCTTTTATTCTTTGCATAGATTCATCCTTGGGTAATCTAATCCAATATTCTGGGTTTAAGTACCGTCTAAATACATAATGATTTTCATAGTTACATCCCCAGATGAGTCCTCTTCTAAGCCTGACTCATATATGTCCAACTACTTTCTTGCCTGTATCACTAAGGTGTCTAACAGGCATGTCAACTTTAATGTCCCGAACTGGACCTAGAATCTTTTCACCTCCTCTTAGCAAACCTCATCCTCTAAACTGGATCACTATAGCAGATAAAGTGATCCTAGAATATAAGAGAATATGTATATTCTCTCTATATAATCTATAAGCTGTATCACATCACTCTTTAGCTCTACATGGTTTTTTTTTTATTCCCATCAGAGTAAAAGACAAAGTCTTACAAGGGTTATAAGTAAGGTGAGCATATGTTTATCTTCCAAACCAGAACACCTTGAGGAGTGAAAGAGGATTAAAACTAATTAAGGTAATATGATTTTAAAATACTCACTTATGAGTAGACAAATTAAATTAATTTCATTTGTAGACATAAAATGATCATATTCAAGAATTATTTCAGAACAAAAATGTTCTCCCCAAACAGTGTTTGTTAAAGCAATATTTAAAAACTAAATATCTCACTTAAAAATGAACATAATGTGAATAATTATTCTTGGTACATTTTCACATACTTTAGTCATGGTTTAGTCATAATTATCTCTAATATTATGTCACTGGTATGTTTTTTAAGTGTATATTTTACCATGGGTTTATTAACTTTATTTAAAAACATTTTTTCAAATGTTCTTCTAATTTGCATTATACAGCTAATTTAAAAGTAATGAATCTTTCAATGTGTTCTAGTTTGCAAGCTGTCAATAATTTCAATTTGCTAAAATCTTCAGATATGAAATTTGGAAGGGACTCCATTTGTTGAATAATTTAACTATTTCTATTTTCTTGTTTTGAAAAAATACATCAACATTTAGAGGATTCTTTAAAAAAATGTTCAATACCGTTGTAGCACATTTAGCTAGATTGACAAAGCAATTGTTCAAAGAGCCAACATTTTCAAAATATTATTGATGTGGGAAGCAAAAGGATAAGTTAGGCTCAGAGAGAATGTACTTTTTAAAATTTAACATTAACTTAATCAGAAAAGGTTTTATAGTTAATCTATATACATGTATATGTTTGTAAATTTTGACAACTATAGCTATTGTTTTTATTTATAGGACACTGCTGTTTGTTTAGATGTAAATGAAAATTATAGGTGCATGATAACCAATTTAAGAATATCTCTCCATATATTTTTAACTTATAAGAACACTGGTATAATTATGCTGTTATTCTTCAATATTTGTATTTGTTTTATCACTGTAGTGCTAAACTTTCTAACTTAATTAAGAAAAGTATTCACAAGAATGTCAGATATCTAACTTTCAACAGAATCAACTTTCAATAATTTTACTTTTACCCCACGAATTGTACAAAAAATTCAAATCATTATTGGAATTAAATTAAAATTTTTTGAAACATCAGATGACACTAATATGAAACTGGGATCTTTTAACTATTTCTGAAATTCTTCTACTAAAGGAGGGAATATATCACTTCACTCTTCATACGTGCGCAAGAGAAGTAAATAATTAAAAAAAAAAAAAACTTGGATCTAAAAGAAAAGCCACACTTAGAGTGACATATAAACGTATCTTCTACAGTTACAAGCTCTAAATCTTTGTCTTGTGAGAAGTTGTTTTTAAAAAAAGAAAAACATTTATGTTTAAAGTAAAGGATCTCTGGCAGATTTTTCTTCTGATTTTCATGTGATCAGTGATATTATGGCCCTATGAAAGATGGAAAATATTGGCAAAGAGTAATAAGAGCAGGGTTGCTGTACAAATGTTACAAATGTTTATAAATGTGGTAGCTTCAGCGATAGCGTAAGTCAGTCTATGAATGAATGCCCAAATGAAACTTTGTATTTAGGATCTAAAAATGTGGCTGTCATTGAATATCATGTTCTTCTATAAGGCCATCATTATAAGAAGAGCAATTTTATTCTACTGGACTGAACATTAAAAAAAGGAAAGAAAAAGAAAAAAGAAACCAGGGTCAAATCAAGGTTTATGTGTGTCCTGATAATTAGAATTCTAGCTCATTCTTATGTGGCATATGCTGTGTGTAAGGCACTGTTCAAAATAATTTAGATATATTAATACGTGTAATTTTTACAACAACCTTGTGAAGGGGGAGTTTTTTATTATTACCATTTACAAAGAAGAAAACTGACAGCAGAGATGTTAAATAACATGTCTAAGATTACATGGCTAAAAGGTGGAAGACTTGCATTAAACCTTGGTGCTATGGATTGAACTGTGTCTTCCCCAAATTCATATGTTGTAGCCCTAACCCCCAATGTGACCATATTTGGATGTAGGGCCTTTAGGAGGTAATTAAGATTAAATGAGGTCATAAGAATAGGCCTCTAATCTAATGGGATTGGTATCCTTAAACGAGGAGATACCAGAGTGCATTCTCTCTCTCTTTCTCTGCCATGTGAGGACATAGCAAGAAGGTGGTCTTCTGCAAGACAGGAGGAGAGCTCTCACCAAGAACTGAGTTGGCCAGCATCTTGATCTTAGATTTCTGAGCCTCCAGACTGTGAGAAATACATTTCTGTTGTTTAAGCCACCCAGTCCATGGTATTTTGCTAGGGCAGCCTGAGCTGGCTAGTCCACCAGACAACTTGGCACCAGAGCCTGTACCTCTTAAAGATTAAAACTCCAGGTGAAAAAATGACTTGTCCAAATCTTCTCAAACTTGTGTTCTGGTGTGCCCAGAGCAGCAGCATTAAATGAGTATTCCCATACGTATTTGTTTCCTAGGGCTGCCATAAAAATGTATAGCAGACTGGGTGGCTTAAAATAAAAGAAGTGTATTCTCTCACTTTTTGGCAGGGCTAGAAGTCTGAAATCTAGCCAAAAGTATGAAAGATGAAAAATATTGGCAAAGAGTAATAAGAGCAGGGTTGCTCTTGTCACCAGGGCCATGATCCCTCTGAAAGCTCTAGGGAAGAATTCTTCCCTGTCTTTTCCAGTTTCTGTTTACCTTGACTTATGGCAGTGTAACTCTAATTTCTGCCTCTGTCTTCACATGATCTTCTTATATGCTTTTCTGTGTGCCCTCTCCTCTTCTTACAAAGACACCAGTCACTGAGGTTAGGGCCCACCCTAATCCAGTATGACCTTACCTGAATTTAGTTACATCTGCAAAGACATTTTTTCCAAAAAAGTTCAAGTTACAAGGTTCAGGTTGGACATGAATTTGTGGGGACTCTAGTCGACCCATCACCAGATTTCTGGGAAGACTAGATTTAGGTTAAAAAATCACTTGAAATCTTCTCTCTAGGAAACCAGGAAAGGGACAGCTGTAAATGAGCCATTTCCCTCTCTTTCTTCCTCCCTTTGGATTAGCCATTTTGAAGGATTAAGCTGAATTGTAGGCTCCCTGCCGTCCCTCCCCCCACCACAAACAAGAAATTAACTTCTTTCAAATTTCCTGTCTTTTGAAGAAGAGGTTGTAGGATTTAGAGCTATGTATGTGGTCTGAAGAGAGCTCATTTCAGAGTTAATTTAGAATTAGAATTTCAGACTTAATTTAGAATCTAGTACATGTGAACCTCAGACTATTCTAACTCTTAAGCAATTAGTGTTGGAAAAGCTGACTGAGCTTTAGAAAACTGTAATATTTAGGCTTGTTACTGAGTTTTTCTCTTCCTGATGAATAATTAAAATTGTAACTGTTATTTATGGGAAATCATTCTGAAAGAGTTGTCATCTATAGTTTTCATAATTGGAGTGGAATAAACACATATACATTGCTATGAAGGATAGTTTGCACGTCTTTTATTTATTTTGCTAGTTCCTAGATATAAGAAGAGCAAAGTACAAGAAACTAACTTTAGAACAATTAAGAATTTTAAAAGATTTTGAAAAAAATAAAGGACGCTTAGGGGCTGAGGGAAAAGAACTTCTGTAATTTATGGACATTGAATTATAGATTTGAACATAATACTTCAAAATATCTGTGTTGGTTAATATTTTGAATTTTGGAAAGTTGTTGAGGATGGATAAAAGTCACAATGGCAGACCAAAAAAAATCTCAAAGCAAAATGTAATAGTAAATTGTTCCAGATGGGCAAGGCCAAGGCATAGGTCCATTAGTAGATGATGTTAGGTAATAGCTTTCTTTGAACAGCTTGCTTGGTAAAAATGGGAAGCACTTTCCACTGTATGGGGCTGTGGTTTACATGAAAGTTCAAAGAAGACTTCTGGAAGTGGAGTATGGAGAATTATTAGAACCTTGACCTCTCTTGCTTCACTGAAGTTTAGTATAAAAAGAAAAATGCCTGATTTTCTACAGTGAATCCAGTGAATCTGGATCTACAGTGAATCTACAGTGAATCTTTGTTGGAAAGAAACAAAGAAGGCTCTAAGAGGAGCCCAGTCTGAAGAGAGGAAGAGTGTGGATGGGTGGCCGGACAGCAGCAGTGCTGGCCCATCAGAGGGGAGTGCTGGGGTGGGGCACAGGGAGCAGCTGATGTGGGAACCTCTTCAGATCCAGGTTTTTCTCTGGGGAAATGGACAGGTGTGTGAACTGAAAGTGCTGTGTCACTGAAGAGTATAATTTCAGGTCCAGGTAGCTTTGTTGTGGTTAGTCTCTGATTGGATGTAAGTGAGGAGAGCACATCCTTCTCTTTGACCTATGAATCCTTGGAGACAGAACGTTTTGCATCTGGGAGGACTGCTGGCACTTTTAGATGGGCTCTCAAAGACTCTAAATATCTGGCTCCACTATTAGCAATGACAGTCCACTGCGGGTAATGGTGGCAAGCTATGAGGCTGCAGGCAATCAAACCACCTGGCGGGGGGGTGGGACACCATCAATTATACGTACCTTGTGGAGTTCAGCCTTGAGTGATGCCATTGGCAACAGGGGAGCTCTGAAAGGGACTTATTTATGACAGAATGTAAGCAGCTCTGAGGATTTGTGTAAATATTTATATGAAGAGTGAATTCTGGAAAAAATGGAAATTATTACAAGTAAACGGATAGTGGCTTCAAGATACTATAATCTAAATATAACAATAAATGACCTCTCACTTTTGCCATTGGGCTAGTGAGACATGAGGAGGTTCTCAGTGACAAAACTGCCCATATTAAGGCAGTGCCAAGGTGGTTAAGAGCTCAGAAGTTGGAAACAGGCTTCTTGTGTTTTGAGCCTGTCTGTACTATACACTAGTTTTGTCTTTGTTACTTTAGAAAGGTAAATTCATCTCTCTATGCCTCATTTTCCTTATCTGCAAAAAGTAGTGCCTCACTCATTAGATTGTAAGTTTCAGGGTCCCAAATTATTTCTTAAGTACTTAATACAGTGCCTGGACCACATGCTATATGTGTAGTTAGATAAGAGTCAATCAAGGAAATGGAAGTGAACAAAGAGAGTTATATCTGTGTTTCTAAAAATAACAGGGTGAGAGGCTGAATTTGTTAGCATTTCAGGGGCACTGTTCATCTCCTCAGTGAGCATGACTGAACATCTCCCGTGGGTCAGACAGTTGCTTAATTGTGGCCCTCAAGCAATAAGCTCCAGCAATGGGTGAGCCAATCAAAGAGGGGCACTGGATATCTATTGTCTTCCATTAGTCAGAAGGATTGCACTGGACCTCAGGTAAGCCTGAATATTTATCCACCAAGGTAAAAACATGCAGTCTTCTGGCCTAAGGATGACTCTAACGGCTGTCCCAGACCCTCCTCTGAGGATGCTTAGGGCATTGCTAGATACTGAGAAGCAGTAGTGTAGTGATATTAGAAATCGGCTATAGTGCCAGACAAAAGAAATGCTTGTGTTATAGGGCCATTGTGAGTATTAAGTAAAGAGACACATGTTCAAAGCCTAATAAATAGGCACATTGTGGGCTCCTGTTATTCGGAAGTTGCATTTCTCAAATAATTCTCTGCTGTTTCTCCAAGGACCTCAACATCAATCCAATACACAATCACTGACAAAGGCTTTTGGGATGCAGCAAAGCATAATGACTCGATATTAGGGCTCTAGACATACTCCTGTATTCAAATCCCAGCTCCTTTACTTACTAGCTGTGTGACTGAGGGCAGAGTCTATGCTCCAGGTTCATCATCTGTAAGTGGGAACAATGACAGTTCTTACTCCACCGCATCATTGAAAAGATTCAATGTATTAATACATGGGAAATCCCCAGGACATTACCTGGTGCACAGTGAGTGACCTTAGTAGATATTAAGCACTGTAATTAATATAAGAGTGCAACAAAACACCAGAAAAAGAAATAGTATCAGGAAAAATTCCACAGAAGGAATAAGAGAGTGATGAAGTCAGATTTGCCTTTTCTGTAAAAGCAGGGTTAGAAGAATCTTTTCTCCACTGATCATTGCTACCAATGGCTCTAGTGCCACGAGATGCAGGAAAAGGCTAGAGTAAGGATTCTGATGGCAGCAGTAAAGTCAAAGCAGGAAGCTCGTGAAGGATCTCCTAAATATATGAGGTTCTGAGTTAAGGGCAGTGAGCTCATTTAAAGACCACCTAGCTGGTGGGTCTAAAATCCAGTCTCCTTACCAAGGCCCATGATGTCCTATTTGATCTGCTGGCCTGCCCAGTCCTCCAACCTCATTTCCCACTCTCCCCACCCCCATTCCTAACTGCACTCCTGCCTTTTCTTTTCCTCAAATATCCCAAATTCTCAACTCATTCCAGTCCCCGACTTTTACATTTGAAATTGCCTCTGCCTAAAATGCTCTAGGCTCTCCTGACTGGCTTCAGATCACCACTCAGATCAGCATTCCCTGGTCATTTGAAAGTACCCAACAGACTCTAGTCAGCTTTCATCTCCCCACTTGTTTTCTTCTTTGTACTTAGCACTGTGTAAAATTATACTGTGTACTTGCTTCCTTGTGTAGTAAAAGCACGGACTTGGTCTCAACCACTATTTTTTTTTTCTGTTCCTGGAACAGTGCATGTCATACAGTAGGAGATCAACAACTATTTGTTTTGTGTGAAAAATATTCTGGCTGCTCAGCAGAACGGGGCTGGAATTTAAAGACAGAATATCTTTAGAGCCTGTGGCTGAATGGGGCTGACAAAGTCAGGGAGAGGTCTTCTCACTTCCAAAGAAGTTTCCTTTCTCTTCATGAGGTTGTTTTGGTTCATCTTAAAATGTGGATGCAAACCTGTAATCTTCCAGGTATACTTTGGACTAAACGTGGCAGGTTTATCTTCATTCTTTCTCTGCTTTCCATTCATATTTTAAAATTCAAGACTAAAGCAGCATTAATTAAGTAGGTGAATAAAAAAAATAAGAATTTGGAACCTGTCTGAGTTTTATGGATTTTTAGCATTTTTTTAATGCAGTATTTCAAATTCATGGATAACAGATTGGCCTATTCAACAAATGATGCTGAGAAAACTAGTTAGCCTTTGGGGGTAAAATGTAATGAAAATCCATACCTCACTGAAATCAATTTCAGATAGAGCAATGCATGTAATACTAAAAAATAAGATTTTGACAACAGTTGAAGAAAATAGAAGTGACTATTTCAGAATTTCTGATAGAGGACAACTTTTCTATGCATGCCATAAAGCCAGAAACTATAAAGGAAACAGTTGACCTACAAAAGATTAAAGTTTCTATAAGGAAAAATAAGTCCTATAAACAAAATTAAGAGACATTTGACAAACTGGAAAGATTTACTATATTTCCTTAATGTATTTATGGTTTTTTTTGCGGTACGTGGGCCTCTCACTGTTGTGGCCTCTCCCGCTGCGGAGCACAGGCTCTGGACGCGCAGGCTTAGCGGCCATGGCTCACGGGCTCAGCCGCTCCGCGGCATCTTCCCGGACCGGGGCACAAACCTGTGTTCCCTGCATTGGCAGGCGGACTCTCAACCACTGTGCCACCAGGGAAGTCCCTCCTTAATGTTTTTAGAGATGTATTTACACACACACACACACACACACACACAAACACACACATCACTTAGAAGGACACCTAATCTTCTGAAGGCAGATGGCACTGGTGGCCCCATCCATTAGTCATCTTTCTTCCCTCTAATTTCTTCTTTGCCAGTGTAGTCAAGTTCTCACCATAGAGGCTGAACTGTCCCCCAAACCATGCTTTGAAGCATCCCTGCAGCTAGGCCAGGATCATGTGTGCGTGTGACTCAGTTATGGTTAGTGGCATTTGAGTTGACGTCTGCTGGCCTCCTAAGATGTACTTTTTCTCTGTGAAAGAGGCTCAGAATAAGAAACTTTTCTTTTTAACTAGATATTGTTATGCCTACCTGGGAGCAGGATTTTGCTACATTTGAGGGCTAAGCCAAAAGTTTCAAGTCTGAAGACCAACCTCATATGCTAAGAAATTTAACTTCATATTTAATTTGCAAGGTAATTAATCATGCCAAAAGTTGAACATGATTTTATAATTTATCATTTTTTTAAATGTCCATATCATCTTTCTTTTCTAATCTAGAAGCCTAGGCAGGTTACATCTATCAATAGCCTTTGAAGTTGTTTTTGTTTGTAAATCATGAATCTGTCAAATATTTGAGTTAACTCTCATTCTGAAGGCTTAGCAACTGAGTCAACTGTCTGTGGATCCGTACAGTGTGTATAGTTGACAGTCTTAGCATTTTCTAACAGCCAAGCCACATAATATGCAGTGTTCCAGGCATCTGGGATCCCTACTAACCAGGGTAAATGATAAAATAAGACCCATTGTCTTCAACAAGATTGCTGTTGTATCTAACTTTGCACACTTCTGATCTCTGTTTTAATCAGTTAGAGATCCCAGTTGTCTGCTTCTGTGGCCCATCTGTGCTCTGATGTTCCATATTTTCTATAATACTCTGTACTACTTTGCCCTTGGGCTGCAGTCCTGCACCTTCTAAACCATCCATATCCTCTGGAGTTGCTCCTCCGTAATTGGCAACCCCTACCATATCCTCAGTGGATATCTGTGTTCCCTCCATCGTCTTGTCTTAACAGAGAATGGCCTCCTTCCTGTGGACATTACTTCTGCCCTTTTCTGTTTACTCTCCCTCACCCAATATAACTCATGACCAGGAATTAGGCTTTGATGTCCCCATTTACCTCCATTATTACTTCCAGTCCATTGTTCTTCTACTCTCTTGTAATGAAATTCTTTTTTTCTCAAGTCAATGTATTGAAAACTGTGTTGCCTAGTTTACTGTCATCATTTTATGTACCTCCGCTGCTCACAGGATGAACCTTCAGTGTTCTGGCTTCTCAGTATTCTGACCTCTTCAGCTCCAATGGCTTTCTCTTTTACTTCACTTTAACAATCCACTCCGGGGGTTGTCCCTAACATCATGCCATCACCTCCGATTTCTTTTTCTCTAAAATAAGTAATTCAAGCCTTACATTCTTTTTTTTTTTTTTGCGGTACGCGGGCCTTTCACTGCTGTGGCCTCTCCCCTTGCGGAGCACAGGCTCCGGAGTACCTCCGCTGCTCACAGGATGAACCTTCAGTGTTCTGGCTTCTCAGTATTCTGACCTCTTCAGCTCCAATGGCTTTCTCTTTTACTTCACTTTAACAATCCACTCCAGGGGTTGTCCCTAACATCATGCCATCACCTCCAATTTCTTTTTCTCTAAAATAAGTAATTCAAGCCCTACATTCTTTTTTTTTTTTTTTTTTTTTGGAATCGGCAGGCGGACTCTCAACCACTGCGCCACCAGGGAAGCCCAAGCCTTACATTCTTTACCATGTCCTCTTATATGTTCAGCTTATTAATTCAACATTCCTTTTTTTTTTTCAACTATTCAGTACCGTCCATATCACTTATCCATTCTTACCCATTCATTCCTTAATTTGTCAACAGCTACCTTTCATGCCTTGTCATCCGGGTTAAACTTTATGGTTCATCATTTCAACAACACTCTTGCCAGTGTCTTAAACTTCTTTTTTCTCTGTATTTTTGCCCCTCATCATATTCACCTGGAAAAGCCCTCAATTCCAATCAGCTTGACTGTTTGACTTTTCCAGCTTTCACTGTATTAGCCATTAGCTGCTCCTAGTTTCATGCCTTCTCTTACTTCCCAACTTAAAAGTTTTTTATCCAAATTTCTCAACATAATCACCTAAAATTTCCCATTTACTTCCCTCCAATTTACTTATTTATTTAGTTCTGTCAGTATTCTGACCTCATCCTTTCACCAAAACAATACATGTTAAGACCACAAATGATACCCATCTTCCTACATTTTTCAGACAATTATCAATAATTTACTTGAACTTCCATCAGGATCCTGTGCTTTAGACTCACCCTTCCTGAAATAATTCTCTTTTTTGGTTTCCATGTCACAATATGTTTTCCCTTCATTCTTCTCCAGGTCACTTATCCTGTTTGGTTTTGGGGGTTCATTCTTCTCTACTTACCCAGTGAACACTGACATTGCCAGGGTCAGCATTAAATAATCTTCTCTTCTAATTTTACACTATACACCATAACCTATATCACTAAAACCTATGGATTAAATTTTTCTCAATATGCAAATGACTCAGAAATATATGTCTCTTACCTATATTTAAGATTTACTTACCTCCCATAGTTGCTTACAAGTATATGCAACTGCTAGTTGATACTTCTTTTGGTAGTGGTAAAAGCACCTTAAATGAAACATGGCTAAAACTAAACAAATGATTTCTACCCATCTCTCCAAGAAAACAAACAAAAGTGCATACAACACAGGTCCTCTTCTAGTGACACAACCATCTGTTTAGTTGTATGCATTAGAAACTCTCCAAGTCCCATACATAATCAAATCCTAACAATTTCAATTTCCACAAATCTAGGATACCAACATTTCTCTCCAGGAATGTTATTCTGGTGTCATAACTACCTCCCTCCCTCCTTCCTATCTTGCAACCATCCCACCCAACATAGTTTCCACATAAACCCAACTATGTAAACTTACTCTTTAAAGCAATGGCTTTCTCTTACACTAATTAAAAAAATATTTAAGTGATCTACAATTATATTGTGTGTCTATCCAATATCTCCTTTTCAGCTTCATTGTACCTCTGTCTTCCAAAAAGAATGAGTCAAGGTTGACTAAAAGATTTGGCCTGAGAAAATTCTAGGATGGCATTGACATTTCCTGAGACAGAGAAGAGGGTACAAGGGGCAAGGGTTATCATTATTATTTTGTGTTTGTTGTTATTGTTTGTAGTCGTGGAAATTTTTTTGGAAATACCTATTAAACATCAAAATGGAGTTGTTAGGCAATTTGATAGAGGATTTGGGCAATTAAGGAAGAAGGTGACAGTGGATATATTAATTTAAGGGTCATTTTATGAAATTACCTTTGAAGTGAATATTAATAGAGAATAGGCTCAAGACTGAGCTCTCAAACAGGGAAACAATTTGGAATATGGATGAAAGGAAGGATCCAGCAAAGAATCAAAAATAAAGAGTGGTCAGTGTGATAGGAGAAAAAAAAAGGTGGTGGAGTCCCAGAAGCTAAGTGAAGAAAGAGTGAGTAACTGTGCCAAAAGATGCTGATTCAAGTAAATTGAGGACTGGGTTTCCCAATATGAGGGTCACTGATGACCTCTATAATTGCAGTTTCAAGGGAATGGTAGCGGTAATACCTCGGTTAGATGGGTTCAGGAGAAGTGAGATGTGAGGAAGTAGAATAAACAAATAGTGAATTTCTACTGAAGAAGAGCTATGATTGACTTTTCTCAACCACCTATGTTCATAATAATAAGATACAATAGACTCTCAATAATTATTTGTTTAAAAAATGAATTAAGTTGATAAAATAAAGGAAGAAAATGTTATTATAAACAAAATTATGTAAATTCATGGTTGTTTCTTATCAATGACTTAAGTCATAAATTTTAAATTCCAGTTTTCTTTATGTCTAGTACATAGGTAGATAGGATCCTTTTTAAAAATATTATAAAGGAAAATTGACTTTTTACTTTGGCTTACAGTTACATGAATTTTTAAGACATGTATGGTTTCCACCCATACCAGGTTACAAAACAGGCACTTCATCCCAAACAACTCCATTGTGTTATCACATTGTAGTCACACCTTCCCTTCATCCATTTCCATTGGCAACTACTGATCTGTTCTCGATCACTATCATTTTGTCTCTTTAAAAATGGTATTGTATAAGGAAGCATTCAGTATGTAGCCATTTAAGACTGGCTTCTCTCTACAGTTATTGAGAGTCACCTGAATGACTGTGTGTAACAATAGTTTGCTCGTATTTGTGGCTGAGTAGTACTCCATTGTATAACCTCTGTACCATGGTTTGTTTATCCATTCACCAGTTGAAGGACTTTTGGGTTATTAACAGATTTTGACTTGTTAGTTAGTAGATAGTCTCTTTTGTGTAACTTCTATAGCATTAAGTTCCATATAGTATCACTAAGAAATATTATTATAGGAAAAAATAATTAAAGGAAGGTTTTTTATGTTTTAATAAATATTTTATAAAGCTATATAAAAATGACAGTTTTTTCTCCTAAAAGAAAAGCTATTTTAAATTCTGTCAGTTTGCACCATGATCATATTTCACAATTTGAGATTCTGCAGGCACAAAATGACCTTGAGGTTAAGATAGTGTTCTAAGACCAATAGAGAGAAAACAATAAATATTCTGCATTACAGATGATACCTAAAATATTATTTCTTTACCTCCTTTCAAAGCCTTTAAGACTTTTTTGTATGAGTACATATGTAATTCTTTTCACATAAAAAAATTGCTTCAAGAATCAGCTCATATTCAGAATCCTAAAAACAGTGGGTTGTTTCTTCATGAATCTTACATTTGTTTTGTAGTTACGATAGCTTTTTATTTAATTGTATTTCATACACCTTAGAAAAGGTGTAAAATATAACTTATTTAAATACAAATAAAACCCAGCCTATTTTGGAAGAATTTTTTTAATGTCAGGACAACACTGGAGGTTGAAAGCTCTTGGGATACAGCACAGTAGAGTGGAAATCAATCATTCATTTAACTCAATATAATAATATCCTCTTGTGATTTTGCTTACAAGTTGATATGGAGACAGTGATATCCACCTAGGATCCTCACTTTTCCAGTCAGTTTCAGAAATGACTATGGGAGAACTGGAGAGACATGCTACAGCTAGATGACATGGAAGAAAAGTAGGCTTTATCTATTAAGGTGGCTTTGTTTGTACCTAATGGATCATAAGCCTAGGCAAACATATATAATCACACACACAATAAAGACGAGTGTTGTATAATGATAGAGAGGTTTAATGTAGACACATCCACTGGGCGTTAAACCACTGTTCTTACTTTCTCTTAAACCAGCTTGAATTGGTAATGGCTTGAAGTCCGTCTCCTTGTTCTTCATCCATAGAAGTTGACAGGACAATCTGTTTTCATGAGGTATATTAGTGGAAATATAATCCATTTTAATACACTGCTAAAGCACATCAAGAAAACCATATCCCCACATTCCTATGTGTGATGTAAAACCTGCTCAGGGCTACCGTGTTCTCAGGAGGTGTGTGTGGAACCACCATTAGTATTTAATAGAAGCTGGGCATGTCCATCAAGAAGATAATATTATAGTATCTGAGAATGTGGTAAGATCTATATAATATTAGGGCTTTTCTTGGACAATAGACATAAAAATGATTGAAATCCTGGTTTAAGGAAAGAATGTATTCACTTTAAATGTCTTCTTTGGTGGTATTTATAGAAATAGCTTTTATTCTTCTCCAACAGCTTTCCTAACTGTGGAAAAAATAAGTCATTTCAGTATGATGCAGCCTAATCTATAAACCCTTAGCCTGTAACTGTTCCACATACCATTGAAATACAAATAATCATCTGGCTGGAATTTGGAAGAGCAGTCAAGGGGGCCTACCTAAAATTTGCTTTAAATTGAGGACAGAATTAAAAGATTCTTTTGTTTGTCTTTGTGCATATGTTGGTGCAAATATGTGTGGAATGATTCTATGGCACATTACAATATGGAAGTAAAGTAATCAATGATCTAATTCAAATAAGAAATGTTTCATTTTCTAAGTGTTGATTGGCTCAAAGAGACTGCCTTTTCAAGGTTGTTGGCTTAAAAAAATTAAAACACTGCTTCAATCCTCTCTTAAATTTCCTCTTTCCGGTCCTAGGGAGATAAAAATACTTTATTTAAAAAAAAAATCCTAATAAACCTGTGATTGATTAAAATGTGGAGATTTTTAAAAATTCAAATTATCTTTCCACAGTTATCATTAAGCTTTGTGTGATGAGGCTCAGTGGCCTCCATTAAATTTTTTAGGTCAACTCTCCCAGATCCTAACATTCAAATTCAATAAGCACTTCTTGTTTGAAGTAGAACTGTATTTCCCATGGACTGTTTCCTTAAATGAGATCTCTAAATAAAAAAGAGTGTTTTCCCTCATTTTTTCTCTTAGGAAGTAGTGGGTGGGGAGTCTGGGCTGGGAGGCCTTATAAGCTGTAATGTCCCGACGCTGAAATTCTTATTGGAGAATTCATTATACTCAACTGAGAGGGCACGACCTTTCAGCAATCGTGTCTTTAGCTACTCCGCATGTTTTGTTAGCAGCTGTATGTTAAATTTAGATAAATCAGCCCTTGCTTGTACTGAGGATTGTGTCTGTGCAGTTTACCCTATATCAAGTTCAAGGTAATCAAATTTTTAAAATTTAATTTTCTTTCTTAAACACCATATGGGCTCTTTTTTAAAAAAAATATTTTTATTTTTTTAATTTTTTAAACATCTTTATTGGAGTATAATTGCTTTACAATGATGTGTTAGTTTCTAAGTTCCTTTTAATGGCTGAGTAATATTCCATTGTAGATATGTGCCACATCTTCTTTACCAATTCATCTGTCGATGGACACTTATGTTGCTTCCATGTCCTGGCTATTGTAAATAGAGCTGCAATGAACATTGTGGTACATGACTCTTTTTGAATTATGGTTTTCTCAGGGTATATGCCCAGTAGTGGGATTGCTGGGTCATATGGTAGTTCTATTTTTAGTTTTTAAAGGACTCTCCATACTGTTCTCCATAGTGGCTGTATCAATTTACATTCCCACCAACAGTGCAAGAGTGTTCCCTTTTCTCCACACCCTCTCCAGCATTTATTGTTTGTAGATTTTTTGATGATGGCCATTCTGACCGGTGTGAGGTGAAAATGTGTCCATCAAAAATATGCTAAATTTTGAGTGTAACAACAACAACAGCAGCAACAAAACCACATTTGCATCAGTCTTACATCTATTCATTCTTCCTATGGTTGATTCCTTCTGATTTTGTTCTCCCTTTATCCTTACAAACAAACAACAAACAAAAACCTTTTTTTCTTTGACTGGTTCTCTTTTCTTCTTCTTCTTCTTCATTAAAAAAAGAAATTCTTTTATTTTCCTTTGTGACTATTAGTAGACTCCCTCAGCTAATTGTTTCTTGGCTTGGAAAACATAGGTTCGTTCGATTTCGGAATCTCTTGCTTTTAAAGATTTTTCCAGGAGGTGGCACTAAAACACTGTAAAAAGATTGAGTCACAACTCAGTTTTAAAATATCACCTGGAAAAAAATCTCTGATGGGTCGTGAGGTTGGTACATGTAAAGAAGGTATGGTTGCAAACAAAGAACATTTTACAGTTTACAGTGAAAAATCTTAACACTGCATAGATTTAAACTACTACCAACAATTTAACCAACCTCATCTGTACAAAAGAAATCAATATTCATAAAGAAATAACAGGAGTTTGTATGAATGTGTTTGTCTCTTTTGGGGAGAATTAATTGAAACAATCTTTGTCTCCAAAGAGTCTGCCAAGTGTTGTGTAAAATACTATGTTAAATCTGCATAAAATCAGAATTAAAAATGTATTTATTAGTATCCATATGATTATGTTCTCATTTCGACACAAGGGAATCGGTGCTCATACTCTAACGTCTATTAGTATTAATGCGAATTATATGTGTAAATCCCCAAGTCCCAGTGCATTGAGATGAAAATCTTCAGAAGGATTTCCAAATCTGTATTTGTATTGCTTTTGGTTGTGAAGAAACTCAAAGTGTGGAAGTTGGTCTTATATCTTTAAACTTAGTAGAGATAAGTTACACCTGAAACAACAGACTGAAATGTTATTTATTCCAGTTAAACATTCAGTTTTAGTGGGATGATCAATTCAGAGCCAAAAACTAGAGAGGTTTCTCAGATTGCCAACCCGGAATTCTGGAAATCAGCCATCCCCAAAGAGCTACCACAGCTGTTCCCATAGTAGCAGAGGTTGCTCCTGGGTCTGGCTTGCAAGAAGAAATATCTTCCTTTCCATGCCAGTACGAGCATGAAAAACAGCATAGCTTTCCTGTCCCACCCAAAGCCTATCTCTGCAGTTCCTTCTGCCTCACCCAGTGGGGCTGCTCAGTCTCTCTGGCACCTGTGGCTCCCAGGATCTTCAGAACACCACCTGGATTTGTGCTGGTCCCCAGTAACCCTGTAGAGGTAGGTTCTCTCCAGAACGTTCCAGGCCCAGGCAGCCGAGGAGGAATGTCAGCTGCACTGCAGCAACCAGCTCTTACTGACGGACATTTCTGGTTTGGCACTGAACCAGGAAATTGAGGGGAGGGTTTTGACAGCTGGGAGATCGCCAGCCCTAAAGACCTAGAAGATTCTTGTGCCAGGAAAGAAACCCTTCCATGCAGGAATGCAAAGAGCCAGCCAGTCTTTTTCTCAACTGACTGTCTTTCCCCGCTCTTCTTTTCTGAGCTTTGCCCTGCCTAGATGACTAATATTAAGTCCAATCGCTTGAAGAATCTGTGTGGTCGGCACGCAGCTGCATTCTCTACCTCCCGTGGACCCAGAGACTTTCTGGTCTTAGTAAAAAGCCCTTCTGTTCTTGAGAGTATACTTCCAGTAGCGGAAGACTTCAGTTTTCCCCCACTGGATGAGTTGATTAGCCAATATTTATTGAGTACTGATGATGCGGCCAGCACTGTTTTATACTGATTATGTGAGGGACAGGGGAAAAGATTATTTTTGCATTTTTTCAACCGTCTTGCTTCTGACTACCTGTTTTTTGAAGTAAAATAGCCTTTTCTTTTCTTTCCTTCTTCTAGGTTGGCTGTGTCTAATATTCCTAGCTCTGCTTGCTGTATTTGCCGAGGTGATAGCTGTCACAAATCTACTGGCCTTTTGTATTTAATGAGTGGGTTTTAAAAGGCATCATTAGAGACAGCGTATACTATAGATAGATAATTCCCTCTGGTTTTAGGAAAATGAAAATGAGTCTTTTATGTTAGCCTGAAAACTCACTCTCCTTTATATTTTGTTGGTTTTTAACTCCTAATGTAAAAGAAAATATGTTTTTTTCGTTTCCATTTTCTTGCTCTGGACAGGATGGAGAACTGTAACACGGGTACTGTGTGTATAGTAATGATTTACTTCACGGATAGAGCAAATTGGTTGTTGACAATAGTTGACTGTTACTGCCTAATAAGGGAAAGAGGCATTTTATTGATTAAAAGACAAAAGTACCCAAACTGGGTTTTGTCCCTTTAAATGTATTGACTGTAAAATGAAGACCTTGCACTTTTAAAATTTGAATTTAGCCTGATATTACAATTACTTTTACTATCACTCTATTCATGTTTTCTGAAAGGGCATACACATTTACTCACAGGAAAAAATGCTACCCCTTAGCAGATTCATTGTTGAGGAGTACTTACACACACCCACATGCAAAGCAAAATTCAAAGCAGAGATAAATGCACTCTAATTTTAAAAGCCATTCCGAGGTCATTGCTAAAAATGTTTGATTTGAAGTCAGTTCTTCCAAGTTGACTATAACAATATTTCTTTAGCACAGTATCCTCCATCTACATCTCATTTACAGTAGTTAAATCCCTAATCCTCTAACACCAATTCAAATAACTGTCCACTTACTAGCTTCAAGCTTTGGGTCACTATTCAGTGAGAAGTGACAGGCAGTGAAACAGAGGGCTTAATGGCAGGCAGGTAACGGATGTCAAAGAAAGCCTGCATGACTTGTAAATAGCCAGAGTTTATAAATTATCTATTAAACAATTATTTTCTGAGCACTGTGCAAGGCAATGGGTGCAGTGGCTGAAATAATCACCATTCTCAAAAATTGTCACTGTTCTCAAGACACTCAGGGTCTGGCAACACAAGCTGATAGAGAGGAAAGTACAGGAGCTAATAATTGCCACAAACCAGGTGATTCTAAACATCCCATACCTGCTAAACACCTAATATACACCGTCTTGCTAATCTTCACAACCACCTTATGAAATATATATTATCTGAACTTTACCAAGGAGACAATTAAGGCTCAGGGAGATTATGTTAGATGGCTAATGTGTATACTTTATTAAATGACATCATTTGAACCCAGGATCGTCAGGCTCCTGAAACTGGGGTCTTTCTCCCCACCTTGCTATTTTCATCTCTTGGGAATACAAACAATCAAGTCAAATTTTCTGCCAGGAACACAGGTGACCAGGCAAGACTTCACAGAGAAGGCATCTCTTGAGACTGGGGGATATATTTTCTTGGCACAGTGAATTAGCTAATTAAAAAAAAGAAGTGTTAGAGAGTTGCTAGGTAGTTTATATTTTATTCCAAGTTGGGAAAATACCTTGTTTCAAGGCTTTGTTTTTGTATACATTCATTGTGGGGTGGATCACATTGTAGGCAATTTGGAGAAAATGTTTATAGCTATACAGGCTGAGAATCTGGTCCTTCCCCAACACATATTTTAATGTATAGCAAAACAGCCACTGTTCATGAAGCGAAGTTTGATTCTGGGGCATAAACAGGAGTGTAACTACAGGAAACATGAGTTAAGCCTCTCCCAGTTTTCAGCATTTGTAAAGCTTTTTAAAGAACCTCCTGTTTAGAGCTGACCAAAGCAATTTAAGCAGATACATGGAACCTGGAGAGAATCCAGAGGAGGGAGTCTGGAATAATGTAAAGATTCTCCAGTCTGCCTTGTGTAAGAAAATAATTCAATTCAACAAACACTCATGGACAAGGGACCCCAGAGGAAAAGCATAGCCCAAGAGGGCTGGATCCACATCTGTTGTATTAATTAATATGTCCACAGTTCTTTGCCCAGTTCTGGGTACATAGTAGCATCTTGGTCCATATGTGATGAATTGAATCAAGGGCCTTAGAATCTAGTAAGGATGCAAACCTAAGACCACAATCCAAGGAACAGGAGATAAGTGCTATACTAAATGTACCAGGAGGAAGGGAAGAAAGTAATTCACTCTGACTAGATAATTATTGAAGGCTGCATGCAGGAGTCTAGTGTTTGAGATAGGCTTTGGACTAGGGGGGAGCTTTCTATAGGATAAAGAGGGAATGGGCCTTTCTGGATATTGGGTCAGTCTGTCAAAAGACATAACTGTAAGAGAGTTTATGCTGTACTGATAGAATGCAGGGTGGTAGAGCTGTAATATAAAGTTCATGGGGAACATGAAACAGAGGAAACAAGACTGAAATTAAGTCGATGTCAGGCTACAAAAGGCTCGAATGTCATGGTAAGGATTTTGTACTTTATTCTTTAGGCAGTGGAGAAAATGAGAGTTAACATTTATTGAACTATGGTTATCAAATTTAATAGTGGGTAAATATGCAATTTACAAACATTACCTTACTTAATCCTCAAAACCTAGCTGAGGCTTAGTAGAGAGTTGAAGTAATTTTCCCAAAGTCACCTATCTGGCTGATAGCATATCTGTCTGAATCTAGATCTGACCCCGGGGCCAGAACTATTAACTATTATATTAAGCTGCCTTTTGTCAAAAGCTTTTGGAGGAGGAAGTGATATGATTAGGACAATACCATCACTTTGAAGTATGCATTAAAGATATGAGAGAGTGGAAGTGAAACCGCTTTGGTAAAACCAGGAAGATTATTGCCACAGTCCAAGCAAACTATCATTTAAAGCATAACTCTAAAAATGGCAGTTGAAGTGAAAACAGGGCCTGGATATAAAAGTAATGTCAAAAGTAATCTAAAAAAGGGCTCAAATAGTTTGAATTTGGTGATGTGGTTATTATTAGTGTTATTAGTCCAAAAATTCCAGTTCTTTCTCTTTCCAAACACATTAAGTGCACTTTCTGTCTTCCTGTAGTTGGATGGGGTCATGTGGTTAATTTGAGACAATAAGTTGTACATGGAAATGAAGTGTGTAATTTCTTGCCTGAGTGCTTAATCACCAATGTATGAACCTCCAGAGCTCTCTCTTTTCCTCTTATTGCAACTTGCAGTATCTGAAAAGGTGTCTTCCCTTTCAGCCTGGTTCTTGAATGCTTATACAGAGCAGAGAGCCCTTTGATCCATGAGAGGCATGATCTGTGAATGACAACGAAACCTCTGTGACTGTAAACCACTGAAATTTTAGGTTTATTTGTTACTGCAGCAAACCTAGACTGTCTTGACTAATACAGGGGATGAGGGAACTAGCTAACATTTATTGAGTACTTATGATGTGATATACTCTGTTCATTAATTGTCTTATTTAGTTCTCAAAAGGAATCTATTAAGTAGTTATCGTTATTATCCCTATATTTAGGTGAAGATCTGAGATGTATTGCTGTTAAAAGCGATTGGCTACAGGTTTCCTAGCTGAATACTCAAGCCAGAATTCCCCCGAGCGACCACATTTTGAATATCATCTTACCCTTTCATTGTGTTTTCTGATCAGGATGACTGGAATAATGATTATGCAACGTTAGTTGAAAGAGAGGGAGTAGGTTCCTTAAACATGTGTTGAGAAATTATTACATTTTAATATATTTTTTAAGTAGAGTTGGAACTTTTGGAGGCAGAAAATTGGGCAATTTTATGTAAATATAACACTTGGGGGAAAATCAAAACTAGTGTGGTAGACAGAACAGTAGTCCCCACCCCAAGATGTCCAAGTCTTAATCCCCAGAATCTTTGGATATGTGTTCTTACATAGAAAACGATTTTGCAGGTGTGATTAAGTTAAAATCTTGAGATGGGAGATTATCCTGGAATTTCTGAGTGTGCCCAAAATAATCACAAAATTCTGTACGGGAAAGAAAACAGATGTGATGATGGAAGCAAGCAGAGGTCTTGGAGTCAGAAAAAGATTGGAAGATGCACAAGTGCCAGCTTTCAAGGTGGAGGAAGGGGCTGTGAGCCAGGGAAAGCAGATGGCCTCTAGAAGCTGGAAAAGGCAAGGAAACAAATTTTCCTCTAGACCCTACAAAAGGAATGCAGCTCTGTCAACCCATTTTGAACTTCTGACTCCAGTACTCTAAGATAATAAATCTCTGTTGTTTTAAGCCACTAAGTTTGTGGTAATTTATTAGAGTAGTGATGGGAAACTAATACAACAATAATAGTAGATTTGGGGATTCATCTAAAGCAACTTGATAGTTGATGCTGGGCAGGTGGTAAGATAGTCCAGATAAGGAACGTAAAGTGAAATGAGAAGAACTAAATACTGGACTTTGAACAATTATAAATTCTCTTCAAGGGGAACACAAGGGAGGAGGATACAGTCAATGTCAAGATAGAAAATGGGCAGCTCTACAGGAGGAGAGCCAGAAGTGGGATAGTTACAGATCTGCTGTGAGTTTGGTGCTGCCATCTCTGGAAGGAATGGTGAAATTGATTCATAGGCCAATCATAACAATAAAAAACTAAGAAAAATAGGACATACTTGTATGGAGCTCTGGCCCAGCCAGCTCAGTACTACTACTACTAAACACCAACAATAAAAACAGCAACATATGATTGACAGTTTACCATATGCTGGGCACTGTTCTAAGTGCTTTACATTTGTTTATACTTCTAAACACTGCAACAACCCACTAAGGTATGCACTACTGTTAGCTTGGTTTTGTAAATGAGGAAATTATTTATGACAAAGCAGAATTTTAAATGAAAAAGCTAAGAACCCAGGCAGTCTGGAGCAACGTCTATATTTCCTAACCCCAATGCAGGTAGATATTTAAGAGAAATATGAAGAAATAAGACGATTGTGATTTCAGTTCTTTGTTAATCCATTTAGTAGATTTTAAATATACTTTTTGCACTTCCTTTTTCTTGTTTTTAAAGTAAACGTAATAATAGTGGTACCTATTTTGTATGGCCACTAGGAGGTGTACTATTCTGGACACTATTGGTTGCAAATGATAGAAACCCAACTCAGACAAACAGAAACTGCCCTCTCATTCCACGAAAGTAAGAAAGGTGGACTTATTGGAAGGGTTATGAGGTGGTCCTCAGATGGAAAGAGCATCACTCTTGGTAAGGAGAGAAACCCAGCTATCTCTGGGGATCCCAGCAATTCGAGTGTCATCAAATTTTTTTTCTTCTCATCCCTACATTCATCAGCATATAAAATTTGTCCTCTCCTACAGAAGAATGTCTCCCTCCATCCATTCAGTGGGGGAACATGGTATTTTGGACTTCTTGTGCTCTTCTCTGTCACCTTCATGAGTACAAACCCATGATTTGGCCCATGGATACTTCTCAAATCTTATTTTCTTCCAGTATACCGCTGGCTCCTCCAACCATTCATACTAAGTCTCCTTGCTGTTCCTTGGACCTACCAAACATGCTACCATTGCAAATCCTCTTCTGGAATTCTCCACCTCAAGATAGCAATAGTAATAGCCAATTATAGAGTAATTATTGTGTTTGGTTCCGTGGACTTTACCTATAAATTAATAGTCAGTGTCAAACCTCTGAGAAAGATACTATTTTTATCTCCGTTATACAGATGAAGGAAGCTAATTCATGGAAAGGTTTCTTACTCAGTGTCACACAGTGAATCAATAGCACAGCCAAATTCAAGCCCTAGAAACTTGGCTTCAGAGTCTTTACATTTTCATTCTCTCATTTTCTTCAGGATTCTGCTCAAAGCCCGTCTCAAAGACCTGACCACCCTCTCTAATATAGTACCCCTGGTATTCTCCCTCTTTTATGTTCTATTTTCTTCTAAGCATTTTATCAGCACTTGACATTATATTATGTATTTATTGATTGTTACCTGTATTCATCACTATCATATGAGTTCCATGAGAACAGTGGCTTGATCTGTTTGCTTAACTACCTGGCACATAGAAACATTCCAATATTGGTTGGACAAATTAAATTATTGAATTATTATGTGCTTAGTGTGTGCCAAGCACTATTCTAGATACTTAAAATACATCAAAGATCCTTGATTTTGTGGAATTCATATTAGATGAGGATTTAGGGGAAGAAAACAAATAATAATTATAATGTAAAAGGAAGCTATAAAGTATGAAAGCAAATTATAATATAAAAGTAAATTTTATAATATAAAAGTAAATTGTAAAAGCAAAATTTTTTACTATGTTTGTGAGAAATTCTATGAAATGAGACAGAAGTAGAGCAGGGAAAAAGGAGATGAGGAGTGCTCTCAAGATAGGCAGTTGCAAGTTCCAAATGAAGGCTTGAAGGTGAGGGGGTGAACCATGTTAATATGGGGGGTGAAAAGAGTATTTGGGGCAGAGAATACAGTCAGTGCAAAGGCCCTGAGGCTGGAGTTGGACTGGAGAGTTGTCTCTGCTGTGGCTGAGTGGAGTGAGGTGGAAGTCAGAGGAGTTGAGGTGAAGGGACTCAGAGGCAGGAGAGAAGGAAATGGGTCAGGTCACCAAGAGACTTGAGGTTCACTGTCAGTATTTGGTATTTGAACAGAGAAGTGACATGAGTTTACCGGATGAATAAATAAATGAGTGATTATAAAAAGGGAAAAATGTATTACATTAGCTCCACTTAAAAAAACTAAAAAGTCTTTGACATTACTGAACAGTTCTGCTTTGGGCTTGTGTCTATTTCTGAACAAATCCCATGACATTGACCATGAGCCTCGGTCACAAGGTTAGCTCAAATTCAGTTGCCCACTTAAAAAAAAAAATCACTGTGGATAGAAACGTAAGTTTATATGAGAAGGTGGTGATTTAGTTTTGTAATATTTAGTTTGGTTGGAAGAGAGGGTACAGTTCCCCCCAAAGTCAGAGTGGTATCCCAGATATGGCTTGGGACAGTAAATTTTAGTAAGGAAATAACCTGGCAAACAGTAGATTCTAATTTGTAATGTTCTTTTATCTGTTTCAGTCATTGGGAAACATTCTGTTTGAACTTGTGGCATCAACTTTAGATCATCTTTCATTAAACTCACTGTTCCAGGCACTGGGGACATGAAATTAATTGACCAAGACATGCTCTCAAGAAGCTCACACCCTAGTGAGAC
This sequence comes from Neophocaena asiaeorientalis asiaeorientalis, assembly GCF_003031525.2. Taxonomy (NCBI): domain Eukaryota; kingdom Metazoa; phylum Chordata; class Mammalia; order Artiodactyla; family Phocoenidae; genus Neophocaena; species Neophocaena asiaeorientalis. The sequence goes on from NW_020185328.1 coordinate 11,289,452, forward strand.
AAAATATAAACAAATCACAATAATACGACGTGTTCCTTGACATAATGGAGGATGCACTGCCTGCTATGGGGTCATGCTGGATGGATCTCTTAGAACGTTATTTTCACAATTCAGTTTCACAAAGCATTGTCCAAGGACTGCCTGTATCAGAACCACCTGGGGAGTATTCATTAAAATGCAGGTAGGGCTTCCCTTGTGTCGCAGTGGTTGGGAGTCTGCCTGCCGATGCAGGGGATGCGGGTGCGTGCCCCGGTCCGGGAGGATCCCACGTGCCCCAGAGCGGTTGGGCCGCTGAGCCTGCGCATTGGAGCCTGTGCTCCGCAACAGGAGAGGCCACAACAGTGAGAGGCCCGCGTACCGCAAAAAAAAATAAAAAAATAAAATAAAATGCAGGTGTCTGGGCCCTACCCCAGACCTACTGAATCAGAATCTCTAGGGATAGGGTTTAGGAATCTGCTTTTATATTATAACAGGCCTCCTAACAATTCTTACCCACACTAAAATTTGAGAGCAACTGCCATGTATTTTTTCTTTCCTCCAATGCTCCCTGGTAATAGTGCTAAGCACAAAACCAGCTGCAATGAGCTGGTTTACAGCTCAGCAGAGTCACAGGGGAATTTGCATGGTAGTCACTCTGCCATAAGGTACACAGATCTGAAAATTCAGCACTGAAAGTAGAGAAGCACAGGGCCCCAAAACACTCTTCAAATTTTGAGCCATTGCTGTGGTTGCCTGTGTTTAGAACCCAAGTATTACCGTGGGTGATACACTTCATTATTATTATTATTTTTGTCCATTGTGAGTTAATTATTTTTAAAAACACTAGGCTTTTGAGAAAGCCATTCTTTGCTGATAAGCGACTGTTATTTTCCTCAGAACAAATAGACACAGTTATCCAAGTTAATCTGATTGCATGATTGAGAGCTGGTGGTTCAACCAATACATTCTTTACATTACAGAAAGAAAGGAAAGGAAAAAAAGGAGGAAGGAAGGGAGGAAATCAAAGGAGGAAACCAAAGAAAACTCTCTCTCGTTACAATTTTGAACATAAGCCTTAGTTATTATTCCCCCCACAAATTATTTATCTATGTAACTCAATTAGAGAATTGGCTCTGATGATGGTCAGATCATCACACATTTGTGTTTCTTTAGTCCTTTTTTTAAAATTTTTTTTTGCGGTACGCGGGACTCTCACTGCTGTGGCCTCTCCCAGTGCAGAGCACAGGCTCCACACGTGCAGGCTCAGCAGCCACGGCTCACGTGCCCAGCAGCTCTGCAGCATGTGGGATCTTCCCGGACCGGGGCACGAACCCGTGTCCCCTGCATCGGCAGGCGGACTCTCAACCACTGTGCCACCAGGGAAGCCCTGTGTTTCTTTATTCCTATACTCATCTCCACGACCTCAGTCTCTAGCCCTCGTGTTCCCAAGTCCAGCTTGCTTACATATTGCAATATATTCCTAGTGGTTCCCTTTGCTTTTCTGTTACCTAGCTCCAAGATTCAGCAGTGATGCTTGATAAATATTCCTAAAGTATCACTTTCATGATGCCAGTGTGTTAGTTAGGCTTCTAGAACCAAAGAGTGGAGTTTTGCTCTGATCACCTTACATACAAGGAGGTTACTGGAGGCAATTGTCTTCTCTCTTGGTCTCCCATATGTACTATATGGTTTCATGATATACTTCTGACTACAAGTTTCCTCTTTCCAACTCTTTCTCTCCCCTGAACAGTCTTTTATGCAGTCAGTCTGATTGCCTTAACTAATAATAATCGTCATCATTCACAGTGGGAAGATTCTCTATCCCTGGGCTGCATACCCACTCTGACCCAGTTAGTTATCAGCTCAGTGCCAAGAATTGTCCATCTTTGCTTCCTGAGCCACAACCTCTGGTTGAGGGCACCTGTAACTTTCCAGCTCAAGACCATAAAAATGGTTAAACTTTCTCTCTCTGGATTTCAGTTTCCCTGATAACAAGATGCTTCCCTAACTTTTCAATTTTATTGCTGACTACTTTAATGTGTGCTCACTGCCATAGTAGACCAGTTTCCTTCAAGTGCTTCCATATACTGTGCATGGTCCCACCTCTACACCCTAGTCTGTAATGCTTATTCCGCAAAAGCCATGCACCTTCCCTCTATTGACACCTTACTCATTTAGCTACAGCTCACTCATTCTATAAGAATCATGTTTTATCACCTTTAGCCAGCCTCTTCAAGGATTTTGTCCTATGTTGATCCTCCCTTTTTGTCATCTTTTTGAACATTATAAGTACTGTCCTATTATCTATGACTTATTATTCAGGTTGTTTATTTCATGTGTTTTTTACACAATACTTTGCTCTCTAATTGGCTTCCTTGTGTCATATTGGCTAGCACTGTCCTCCTGTGTGGTAGGGCCACATACCACTGTGCTTTGTGACATAGTGCCCAGCCCAGTTCTATACACATAATTGGTGCTCATTGTTGTAAAGACAATGTGAAACAGAATAAGCAATCATTAAACAGGAAATTCCCTAAATGATTGCTACAAGGGTGATGATTAGCAATATTACCCAGAAAATATCACGTATTTGGTAAATGGGAAACTTCTTTTCTGTATGAATTAATCATTGAGTGGATCTTTTTAACTAAAGAAAGGGGATTTTTTGGGCTTCACTGGTGGCGCAGTGGTTGAGAGTCCACCTGCCGATGCAGGGGACACGGGTTCGTGCCCCGGTCCGGGAAGATTCCCACATGCCGTGGAGTGGCTAGGCCCGTGAGCCATGGCCGCTGAGCCTGTGCGTCCGGAGCCTGTGCTCCGCAATGGGAGAGGCCACAACAGTGAGAGGCCCGTGTACCGCAAAAAAAAAAAAAAAAAAAAAGATTTTTAAAAACTTCTTCATAACCTCAAAAACAAACAAAAAAATCTCGATCTGATTCAAGTCCAGAAACTAGAGAGTTCTTTGAATGAAGTAGAGGACTTAGCTCATGGACACGAAATAGGGAGAAAAAGGCATTTAAGGCAGAGAAAATGGCTTAAATAGAATCATGGAAACAAGGGCATTCATGATTTGATCTGGAGTTCAGTTTTACTGAAGTAGTAAATTCAGCATAATTCCCACCTCTAGACTGGGTGGTAGGGAATTTATCCTGCACAACTTTGTATCTTCAGTGTTTAACACAGTAGCTGGCATATGGTATGTCCTCACTAAACATTTGTTGCAAGATGACTCAGGTTAGAATGAAGAAGAATTAAAAAAAAGAAGAGAAATTATTCTACAGAGCATCCTGAGTGAATGCAAAACATACATAGAAGTATAAAGGAATGTGTACATATTGTTCAATATTATAGCTACCATTGACTAGTAATGAAAGTCAACTGATCATTTGAGAGCAAGCAATTAAAAAGACTTAGTAATGAAGGCACTAAAGCAAATATTGGTTCTTCTAGCACCAAATGCTATGGAGTGAGATTTCTACCAGGTATACAGAAAACGAACAGTAGATCTGTGACATGCGTAAGTAAAAAGTAACCAGGTTTAATTGATTCAAAAAATGCAAAGATTTTCTTTTGGCTTTCCTCGTGAAAAAAAATTTCCTTTTTCTTACCAGTTTCTAAGTGAGCAAATTGACATTGTAATTCATGTTGTTGTACTCAAAGTTGCTTTGTTAATTTGTGCCTTGGTCATCTATGTAAGAATTTCTTTTGTTCTATATGTTTCTTTTCACATTAACTTTTTCGATTGAATTTTATTCCTTGTTAAAGGTTTTCTTTCAAGTATTCTTATACATATGTGACAGAGTAGGTGGACTTTACTCAAATCAGCAGGGCTTTTTCAGCACAGGTACTGGAAACTCAATTTAAATACCATGAGTAAAAACTTGGGTAACCTGGAAGTCAAGGGTGGATCTAGATTCATGCACATTAAAACCTAGGGCTCTAATGACGTTATCAGGCCTTTATCTTCACCCCGTGACTCTGCTTCTTGCTGTGTATCAGTTTGTATTTTTTCTACTCCAGATGAGCTTTTCACATGTGGTTGCTAAGGAGGCTTCTAGTGGGTCCAATTCTCCATGTTTCCAGCTTAATAGAACTAGAGGACATAGATATTCTCTCTCTAATGTTTGTCTTCAGAAAAGACTGATTGGTCCAACAAGGCATGTAGTTCCCGTGAATGATTTGCAAAGTTGGGTTGTATGATTAGTTTGATTTTCGTCATATCCCTTCCCTCCCTGACTCCCTCACCTTCAGTGGCCAGGGTGTGCTGGGCACCCCATGTAATAGTACTGCAAGATTACAGGTATTGAAGGGAGAATTCTCAGAAAGAAAGTGATGTTGGCCATTCAACATATGACTACAATTATGACCTAATAGTGGAGATTATGTTTTCTAGATTGGAAACAATGAGGTAAGCAGCACATATCTTGACATAGAATGCCATCCTAACAACATTTATTTTTGCCTTATGATCATTTTTAAGACTGTATCCTACAAAGATGACTGCAACAAATCTTCTATCCCATGTGCTTTCTTCAATATGATCTTACCAGTTTCTGATCAAGAGGTGGAGTCTAACTCCTTCCCTCTGCCCCCAAATCTGGACTGTAGCTAACAGAAGATGGCAGAAGTGATGCTGCAGGGCTTCTGAAGCCAGGTTAAAAGCAGTATTGCAGTTTCTGCCATGGTCTCTTGGGATGCTTCTGCTTGGGATGGTCTATCTTAGAGCCCAGAAGCCACGGTGACTTGGCTGCATGTAGATGTTCTGATCGGCAGTCCTAGCTAAGCTTGGCCTTTGAGTCATCCCAGCCCCGGCACCAGCCATGCAAGTAAATTAACTGTCTTGGAAGTGTATCCTATAGCCCCAGTTGTTTCAGCTCCCAGCCATTTGTGTCACTCACAGAGGAGGCTCTAGACATAAAGGGGAAAAGATGAGCCACACCACTGTGTCCTGGTAGAATTTCTGACCCTAAATTACGTGACACAAAACAAACAAACAAACACATCTCAGTTGTTTTATACTACTAAGTTTGGTTAGTTTGTTATGAAGCAATAAATAACTAGAGCATAATCCATGCTCTCAGTGCCCAGCATGGGTTTTGGCAGAGGATAGAGAACATATTTTCCCCCGACATCTGAAACACCATTACTCCAGATGAAAAACATAGTCTGAAAATAATACTATCAGAGAGAGATTTAACTGATAGTATAATGACGATCAGGTACATTCTTTAAAAGAGGTGGATTCTGAGATCTTAAAGTCCTGAAAGATATTAATTAAGGGAGAGAAATGTAAAATAAAATCCAGGGATAGAGAGTTTAGTGATCAGCACCTACTTGGGATAATAAATTGATGACTGAAATGTATGGAAGGCAATAGAGATGAATTTCAAAGCTGGGCAATTTATTGGGGTCTTGAATATTGGGGTCTTGAATGTTTTGCTAAGTTTAGCTTTAGATAAGGAATAATAGGAGGGTGTTAAAATATATTCTGTTTGAAAGTTACATACCCCAAATGGTAAATTTGTTATCATAACTGTGTTTCAGATGACTTAGGGTGAGTAACAATCCCATGATGTAGTAGAGAGTCTGGTAGAAAACATGAAGAGCATGTAGAAATGGTGGAAGATAAATAGAATAATTGTGTGACCAATTATAGTTAGGGGTTAATTATAATTATAAATTCTTGCTTCCTATAAATGATTAATCCCCCAAATAATTCCAGAACATAACTATAGTTTGTAGTGAGGGACAGCTGAGAAAAGAGGCTTATTTTGAGGGATTTTCAAGTGCTAGTATAGAGATGTAGTTTTCAAAAATAACATTGGAAAAAATTTGTTTTCATTTGGCATATTTGTGATCTTAGATTTTTCACTCTAGTCTTGTCAATCATAGGTCATAAACCACACTAACAGAATGTGTTGTACCTGATGTGTGTACTTTTGGTTTAGTAATCAAAATTCCAGTCACTAGCTATGGCATTTAGAGCAAGTAACATTCCTAGAATTTACTATTCACATTGGGAAACTGTTATTTGACTATTTCATTGAGTTTGTGGAAGAATCAGATGAATACATATATGTGGAAGTGTTTTTGTACACTATCAAACCATATACACATAAAAATTCTTGAGATGAAACTAGAGTAGATTAAAATGTTTCAGCTATATCAAAGGAGTATGTTATAGGGTAAAGTCCCTGAGAGGTATATATACTGGGCTGGTGTCTTGGATTCTATGTGGGGCTACAAAGAGGGATGGTTCAGCCCAGACTGAAGACTGGGGAACAAAACTGGATGTTGGATCAGAATAGACTCATACTATAGGGCAAGGAGCCAGAAATGAGTGTGGAGGTAAGACCATGATAAGTCCAAAGGTGAGAAATGAGAAGTCAATGAGATGAATCAGAGAAACAGATTTGAATAGACTGAAGGAAGGAAGTTAGAAAGATTTCAGTGGGTTTCTGTAGGAGGGGCAGAGACACTGGTATGTCAGTTTCCTCTATCGACAGTTTCCTTTATTGATGGTCCTCTTGGTGTGGGGCTTCTTTGCCAAGGGTTTAATGGGGGCATTCTCACATAGGATTACTTAATTATTAAGGGCTTCATTCTTTCAGTTCTCAAAATTGCTATACCTGATACTTTAACTTAGACAATTCCTATTCATGTCTCAAGCTTAGACTCTGAAAGCTAAGGGATATAAAAACTGTTGTCCTAGTTGGCTCAGATTCCTCCTCATTGACGGTGCCCTCCAAATACGAGGGCAGGTGACACTAAAGCACCCTGTATAAAGCCTCTATTTCGTATCATGACTCCCAAATGCAGCTACTATAATTTCCTTTTTTCCCTTTTGAAATCCTATTGCCTCAGAAGTTGTTCTACCACCTTGCCCTTCTTCTTTGGATTGTTCATTCTATCAGCTTGGGTCTTCACCCTTTTTCTGACCTTAGAAAATGTCCAGTATTTTTTGATTCTATGCTCCAGAGCCAGAGGCCACCCTTGCTGTACTCAAGCATTTTAATTTAGTGTTTGTTGTCAGGGTCAGAACCTTAAAGAGATTATTAGTCAGCCAGGCTGATTATTAGTCAGCCTAACAGCATTATTATATGCTGTTAGGCAGGTGTTAATGTGGTCACTTTTATTTCAGGTCAAACATTGAGGTTAATGTGGTCACTTTTATTTCAGGTCAAACATTGAGGTTAATGTGGTCACTTTTATTTCAGGTCAAACATTGAGGTTAATGTGGTCACTTTTATTTCAGGTCAAACATTGAGGTTATCTCCTGTTTTCATGTTATTTGAGTGATGGTGCAGAACTTTATCAGTACCAAGTAACACTGTGTATTTGAAAGTAAACAGAGATTGCATGGTGGGTACAGCTTATAAATAAAGAATGCAAAAGAAATATTTTCCACTTGCAAATACAATTTCACTTTCTGACATGAGAATTGAATTATATTTCAAGGTGAACTTTTAAAAATATTAAATGTTTAAAATAATATTTTCTATTTTAGAAGAAAAAATTTAGATTTACAGAAAAATTGTGAAGCTAGTACAGAGTTCCTGTATACCCAAGCCTAGTACATTTGTCACAATCAATGAACAAGCACTGGTGCATTATTATCAAGTAAAGTTTTTAATTTATTCAGATTTCCTTAGTTTTTATCTAACATCCTTTTTCTGTTCTAGAATTCCATTGAGGGCACCACACTATATTTAGTTATGGTCTCCTTAGCTCCAGTGACTACGATAAGTTCTCAGATTTTCCATGTTTTTGATGCCTTTGAGAGTTTTGAGGAGTTTTTGTAGGATGTCTTTCCTTTGGGACGTGACTATGTTTTTCTCATTATTAGACTGGGATTATGACTTTGGGAATCCCCATGGATGTGTTCTTTCAATATGGGAGGCGATTCTTTAAATTTAGCTATCATTTCTCGCTTATAAACTGGTATTATTTCTTTGCGTGTTTGTTTTTCAGTGATCAGGTTACTGTACACAGGTCTCCTTATTGATTTCCATTAGCATACAATACTTTTGGAGTGTCACCTCTTGCAAACGAATTTAACTAAAACCAAGATATCTGTCTTCATTTCAAGCATATTAGTGCCTGTAGTGCCACCAAAAGGCAATTATCACTCACTTTGAGATTTAGCTTATTAGAGACAGAGTACTAAAGGAAGCAGGTTAATTCTTTGTCGTGGTTATTTTCCCTTTAAAAATGAGAGGTGTAGGCTGCAGCTAAGGCTTCGTAATGATGTGTTCAGTGTTCACAGGCTGTGGTGCTTGTGTGGTTTCAGAGAAAAACACTTTTTGAACATGGGATTTTTCATCCTTTCCCTATTATCTCAAGCTTCCCTTGCTGGGTCTATCGGGTGATTATGTCTGATTCAGTAGTCTGTAATACTCTCATTGCACTTGGAAGTGTTGCATACAAATCATCCATTAAAAGGGTAGAAAAGAAGATATCATTGAATGCTGTTTTCATATTCAGTAGATGATTTTCAGTTTTGTGTAGCTTCAGGGGAGGCATCCCTGCAAATTACTTTCCTTTAAAAATGTCTTTAACTTCCTCACTAATTCATAAATTCATTTTTCCTTAAACATAGTTTCATTATTTCCCTTTCTCTTTTGTACACTGTCATAGTAAATCAGAGACTCAAAATTTCTTTAATGTCATGGGTAGCACCATTTTATTTTTGAATCTGTCATTTTATTGTGCAAAAGTTCCACAGCTAGATCTGGGTGAGATGAAATACAGTCTTAGTGTACAATACGTTTTAGGTCATGGCTTTTTGACTCAGGTTGTCACAGAAAGAGAAAATAGGACGTAGTTTAAGTTTGGTCTCACTAAATATACCAAAGTTTTGAAATAGATTCCTTGTATATGTAAACTTGCTTTCTAATTTTTCTGATATTAAATATTTGTCTTCTCATTTCTAGTCAGAGCACTATGTAGAAATATTATTCTGTAAATAGTATCAACTTCCTAGAGCAGAGCCAGAACTGGATACCATTATATAACCTTAAAAATACTTGAATATGGAAACAACAAGTTCCTACTGTATAGCACAAGGAACTATATTCATTATCCTATGATAAACCATAATTGAAAAGAATATAAGAAAAGAATGCATATATATGTATAGCTGAATCACTTTGCTGTACAGCAGAAATGAACACACCATTGTAAATCAACTATACTTCAATAAAAAATTACTTGGTTATGCATTCACTTACTAAATATTAGTGACTTCACATTTGTTTAGAAAATGCTACATTCTTACTAGTTACACAATGATTAAATATAGAATAATACTTGTAATACAAAATAATTTATGTGCCATTTTACAAAATGAAAATATGTTCATCTAAATTTTAGGATAATAGTTTTTTTTTGAGAGCTAAATATTTGCAAGTATGTTCTAAACTTCAAGCTGTTCTGAAAGTTATCAAGTGAATGAAAGAAAAACAGTAGATTTTCACACTGACTTTGGATTTTACACTAATAACCTTGAAATTTAATATTAAGATCAATGTATTTGTAAAGTTATTTTAGGTGGATATTTGCCTGTATATTGGCCAGGGAGAACTTTAACTAAATTACTCTCACTATGCCACAGATCGGGAGTTGTCTGGGCTCCCATCACCCAATCATTTGTTATGTTGTATGAGGGAGGTGTGCCCTTGGTTTGCTACTTAATAAAGCTACTGTGTCCTCTTTTGTTGTTGTTTTCACAGAAAAATTATTAACTACATTCCTGAATTAATTGAATGCAAAGGAGTTTCATTTCACAAGTGACAGGTACTTGACTTAGAGTTTATTGTCAAAGAGAGTGCTACTCAATATTTCTGACCAACTCTACTGATGGAGTCAATAATTATGGATGAGTGACAGTGGAAGGATGTGGAAACTCTGTACTGTATCACATCAGTACTTCCCGATCTATGTGCTGTGTGGTCTCTCAGATCTTGGTTAGTGTACTAGAGGGAAAGAAAGAAGGGTTCTGAGTTTAAAAAGGTATGGCAAAATTACGTTAAGCTAGCATCAACATTTTTGTTCGTGTGTTTTTTAAAACAGCAGTAATTTTTTTTTTAACATCTTTATTGGAGTATAATTGCTTTACAATTGTGTTAGTTTCCACTTTATAACAAAGTGAATCAGCTATATATATACATATATCCCCATATCTCCTCCCTCTTGCATCTCCCTCCCACCCTCCCTATCCCACCCCTCTAGGTGGTCACAAACCACCGAGCAGCTCAAAACAGCAGTAATTCTTAAAATATTTTATATACTAAAAGAATTGACAGGCTGACTCAGTCAGTGGTAGATTTGGGCAGTGGTTATGGGTAAACTATGCAGGATTTCTCAAAAATTTTTACTTATGGAATACCTATATTATTTTATTTTTTCAAATAGGCTCTATTAACTTTAATCAGAATACTGGTGTTTGGATACAGTATGAGAAATACTGATATAGACATGGATTTTTAAAGCTACCTCTGGATTCAGATATAATAGCAAAACATAGTTACCTGGATCATATAATTTGGGACGTTTATGGTTTTTATTGTTTTCACTGAATTTTTCTTTGGTGTGACTTCGTTGGACTATATTCAAGGACACTTCAGGAAACAGTCCTATTGAGTTCTTTACTTTGTCTAATGAAGGGATACATAGACATTAGCAAGAGCATAAAACTTATGGCAGATTATATTTTCCTAAAATGACCTCAATAATATTTCCCAATTCCATATACTTTTATGCATGTGACTTTGTCACTCCATTAAAAGGTGGATCTATTTCTCCAACCCCATAAATCTGGGTGGGATTTGTGACTGCTTTGGTAGAAGTAAACATTATGCCTTCAGAGGCCAGGTGGTAAGAAGCCTTTCAGCCTCTACCAGGGTCTTTTGGAATGTTTGCTTTGGACATGCTATCACAAAGACCCCAGAATCCATGCTGTGTGAAACCCAAATGACATGGAGAGACCATGAATGGTGTTTGGCTGGCAGCCCCTGTGAAATGGTAGTGGATGGCCATCTCAGATGGCTGTAGCCCCAGTGAACATCTGAGTGCAGTTTCACGAGAAACCCTGCGTGAAAGCTACCCTACTGCGTTCAATCAACCAACAACAATGTGAGAAACAATAATAAATTATTTTTCGAAGGCACTAGGTTTTGGAGCGGTGTGGTTACACTGCAGCAGGTAACAGGACAGAACCTGAATGAATAAAGCACTCATATTTTTATTTTAACTCCATTTTATGGCTGTACCCTTACTTCTCCTTTGACTCAATTCTCGTATGTGTTTTGCATTAAAATATCTAGTTTATATTTTATCCGTGTTTATAAAGAGCCTTAAAGTTATTTTGTAAAAAGGTTGAATGTACATAATGTTCCATGTATAAAATAACATCATGTCCAAGTCCAAAAATATATATTAATCCACTTACCTTTTCTGAGATTTTAAAAAGAAAACAGAAGGATACTAAGAAACAGCATTATACTCTTGGTCTCAAGGAAATAGAGATTTGGTGAGAAAGAGTCTCAACAAGTAGAAAAAAAAAAATGTTTGGTTGTATAGAGTTATTCAGCTTATTCCAGCTATGCATGCAAATCTACTTGAGAAAAAAAAAAATTCACACAATGCTAAACAGGTCTTATACTTTAGCACATAAAAGAATAAAGAACTATGCTTCTGACCTCTGAGGCATTCTTTTTCAGAATGATGAGGTATCAGGTGACGGTGACATACAAAGTAAAATGTCTGAATTCTTATATTAGTAACTAATAGAATTCCTGGTTCATTTATCGCAAAAATTTGCAATGTCTAGTTTACTAAATATGGAAACTAGAAATTGCCTTTATATAATAACAAAGACATCTTATTGTTCAGGAAACAATGCAGAAAATTTAAATAGCATAAAAATAGGTAAAAACAAATGCATTTTACATATGACTATGAGGCATTTATTAAAGAATATTTCTTCCTTTCTACTGAAGATTCCTTTTTATTTTTTTCTCAAGTATTAAAATAGCTCATTTGCTTTTGTCTTTAAAGAAATCAAGACTATGTTTTAAAGGAGCATGGTTTCTATAGTTTTACATTAGGCAAGAGCAAATGAAATGACTGCAAATTGTCCTGCACAAAGAAGATGAAGTACCCAAATGATGCCAGTATGAATTTCTCGGTCTTTTATAGGAATATATGGAAAGCTGAGAATATCAAATTTTCTTCGCGTATATGTAACTGTTTAAAGAAGAGATTATATTTTTCAAGTTCATATAAATGCTCATAGTATTTATACTTAAATAAAAATATATCAATGCACCTTTGTACAGGAAAACATTTAATCAAATGTTTAATCAAATTGTGGGACATTTAGCCCTGCAGGGGCAGAGATTTTGTATGTCCAGAGCATTGCAGGGGCCTGGACTGCACCAGTACTCCAAAGGGCGTGTCAGCAATGTTGAACATTTGAAATTCTCTCTAACGTCCTACCAGCTTTAGAGTGGAACTTCAGGTTTTGAATGGGGCAGGGTGGAGATGGAAAGGTAAGTTGGGAGGTGGTAGACAGGAAAGTGAACCTACAATTTGACTTCATCGTGACTGATTTCTGTTTTTACTGTTTCCTCACCTCTTTCAGAAATAACTTCCTGATAATTCAATAATGTGGAAATCTTCACTTTATACAAGAAATGTATGTCTATTTTTTATTAATTTGCTTTTTACTAGTGAATTCCACCACATACCTATAACAGTCCCTGGCACTTAGTAGGTGCACAGTCAATATCTGTTCACCCGGGTTATAATAATCATAGCTAATCCTTCAATGTCAATTGCTATGCGCTAAGCACTGTAGTAATTATCTTCCATATATTAGTTGATTTAATTGTCACGACAACGTGATGAAGTAGGTCCTGTTGTCATCCCCATTTCCTAGATGAGAAACTGAGTCACAGGGCATAACTAAGCTGAGATCTCATATCTCACTAGAGGTAGAAAAGGAATTCTAGCCCAGGCACTCTGACTGCAGAGAGACGGGCCACACCGCGTTGCCTTTCGGAAAGTAAAGTTCTAAGATGTGAGAGTTGGCTGTTTATTTACACATTCCTTAAGGAGAATTGGAGAGATTGATCTGAGTGGGAAGATCAAATTGGGGAGCATTTAGGTAGTTCTGCAGAGGAGTGGGTGGCACTTGAGAAACAAGAAGTGATGTTGTTTTGAATAATTACTTTCCTTACTCGTGTCATAGAAGGTCTTGCACAAAAGCCTCCTGCATCAGAAAGATATAGTTGTCATGATTGCCGAGTGGGCTGAAGTGACAGAATAAATGACCTCACTGGAGCTGTGTCGCTCTCCAGGAGCCAGATGCATGGAAAACCAGGGGAATTTTAGGGTAATTTGAACAATATTTGCAGTGGTGTCAGCACAAGGCTCTTTCCTCACAGCAGGCAGCAGTAGCGTGGAGTCTTTTTTAGGGCTCTGCTCATATCACCTAGAACTTACAAAACTTAACTGACTGCCAAGATAATTAACCCCCCTGCATACTGGAGGTTCTTTTAGATCCACTTCCGATACATTAAGGAAAAGAAAGAAAATAATCATTTTCAGGTTGGGCAGCCTGGCCCTTGGATGCTGATATATGGCAAATTGCAACCCAATAGGAAATGAAACCACATTTCTTAAGAACAATTTTGCAAGAAAGCTATTAATTTTCCCCTTTTGAGTGTATAAAATTGTAATATACTTTATAGATTTTATTATTTACAGTGACTCAAAGTGGGGGGTTGAAATTAGAATCGTGGTACACTGGCACCAGAAGAGATCCATTGCAGCTAAACTAACCCTCGCATTTTATATTAATCATAACTACCATACAAACCTATGATGTATAACGTCTGAATGAAATACTGAGTAAATTGTTCTGTACTTTCAGATTGCCTACTGATCTTAATGCTTGCTCAAGCCTTCTATCTAGTGTAAGTAATTCAAATCCTTTTCACTTAAATGAAAATGCTCAAGGAGCTTTGTGGATCTCAAATCCATGGCACGATTTTCACTGAATAGTTACAAGAAATAACAAGCAACTTCTATATCAATGAAAGGTTTATAGTGCTTTAGCTTATCAACATGGGTCCACATCCATCATAAGAAAAAAAAATAACTATTGGCATTGGGTATTTTAAACAACAAAACCAAGCCACATAGCATGGAGAACATTACTCCTGAAAGATACTGATATCTTCTAATGTATTATTGCATACCAGCTGTGCAATTTATGGTCCATCCTTAGTATGGAATATTATTCAGTCACTTAAAAGGAATGAATGAAAGATACCCATTAGCTTTCCACGTGATAATAGAGATGCTTTTAAAATGTGATCTAATACTAATCATTTGAATATGATGATATGAACAGGAAGAAAAAAATGGAAGAATATATAACAGCTAGTTAAAATAAATTGCCTGGTTGGGGGTGTAAGTGGGCATGGGGATAGGAATAAATGTGCAGAGAAAGGGCAGCAAAGCAAAGAGAAAAGAAGAAAAATACTTCACCTTAAAACATATGAAATACACATTTCAAATTGCATATGCAATGTAGAAAAGACATGTTAAAAAGGAATGTCACACTTCCTCTATACCCAAAAGAACATAATTGTAAACAGGAATATTATCCTTATATGATATGAGTTTATAGCTACGGAACAGTGGAATAGGCTCTAGACTGAGAGGCAGAAAGCTTGGGTATGAATCCAGTCCCTTTAACTTCCTGAGAGAGTCTGAGCAAGTTCCTCAGAGTTACCATGGGGGGAGCAGAAGCAGCTATGACTTTCAGTGTAAACACTGATTGTTCAACTTCCTAGCTGTGTGACACTGAGCACTTTTCACATTAAAAAATGAGGATAAAATTGCATATATTACTGTAAGAATTAAATGAGATCACACAGTTTAACAATTGAAATCTATATCAAATTTCAGGAAGAAGTCTTTTTTTCCCTTTAAATGCCATCTTCCAGTTATTTCTCTCATATCTGTAGTCTAAAACCTAAAAGTCCTAAGTTTTAAGTTTTAAGCATGATGACTTAACAACCCTATTAAGTGTTATGTTATTTCGTACACTTTGTAAGTGCTATAGTTGTAGTGACTGGGGAAATTAATACGCACCAAATTGACCTGAGAGGCTTCGTACTAGGGGTCTTGAATCATGGGCAGAATTTGCACGGGAGAAGACGTTCTAGGTAACAGAAAAATCTGAACAATAGGTACTCTTTCTGATCCAGACTGAATCAATAATTCACATTCTCCTCAAAGACTTCATG
This sequence comes from Neophocaena asiaeorientalis asiaeorientalis, assembly GCF_003031525.2. Taxonomy (NCBI): domain Eukaryota; kingdom Metazoa; phylum Chordata; class Mammalia; order Artiodactyla; family Phocoenidae; genus Neophocaena; species Neophocaena asiaeorientalis. The sequence goes on from NW_020185328.1 coordinate 11,304,751, forward strand.
TTGGAAAAATTAGAGGATAATCTTGACACATAGAAAAGGCTCATATTCTGTAAGTAATTGAAGATAGGTGCAATAACTTTAAATATATGGAAAATTAAGAAATGCAGAGTTATCATTTAATTGGGGGGCATTAAATTTAAAAGGACTGAAGAAATGATGCCATCATCAAATGAGTATGTATAGACTGTTGGTTATGCCTAGCATGAAGATTGTGGAGTATCTGCTTAGAGACTTTCTCGTACGTTTTTAAATTGCTATATTGTGTGCAAATATATTTTTTCTAACCACAGTGTAATCAATCAACTAACAGATTTTTTAATTAGGGGATTATAGTGTCTCCAGTTAATAACAAGTTTATACACAGTAAGGGAATTTATCTTATACTTCTTTGGTGTCCACTCATCTCATTGTTTGAGACCCACCTTAAAGTACTAAGTTCTTTGATTGAATCCCTTGAAATACGATAACCCTTCTCCCAACCCCAGCTGCTCGTGAAGAAGAGTTTGCAAATTAATATTTATTAATGAATTTGTGATACATTTTAGAGGTTGAGGAGACTGAATCTCAAATCCTAATATTTATTCCTCTATCAAATGGTACGTGAGGAATAACAGACAAACGGAAAATAAAGCACTACTTTATTACTTCTTTGGCAACTTCCTTACAAATCCCAAAATATCTTCCCTGGAAAAACTGAGTTGAAGCCATATTACGAGCTCAAGGCTACATTGGTAGCCTAATTCCTCTCCCTTCTCCACTTCATCAATTTGAGATTGCTGGGCGATCTCTTCCACCTAAACTGCATGACGTTAGAGATAAGCATGGAGGGCTTTACCTGAGAAAGCTGGCTCACCCCATATGCTTCCAGTATGGAGTATCTAAAGCAAAAGAGCAAAAGCCAGGCTGTTCAGAGGGTCCAGACTCTCTTATCACCTCAACCACAAGGTCACAAAACAGAAGAAGGCAGTGACATTGATTCACGAGGCAAAAAAGAAAAGGTATCTGTCTTAAAGGAAGAACATAACTTGGTACAATGAATATCTTGAGCTCGGGATAAATAATTGCAATACAATGTGATAAATGTCAAAATAGGTAAGTACTGGATGGAATGATGACACAAAAGTAGAGCTGATTAATTCCTTGTGTGAAACCAGAAAGGCTTCATAGAGAAAGATACCTTAGGTATAAGCAGATGTTTGTCAGAGTAATGATAACAAGGAGGAAGCTCCAGAAATAGGGGATTTGGTAAACCATAGAAAGTCTTGGGAAAAATAAACAGTTTAGCAGAACTGAAGAAACTCATAGGGCAAACGTGAGAACCAGGGGGGTAGGATCTCTTTATCTCACAGACTTTGAGTGGGTTTAAATTTTTTCATGTTAATTAAGTGTGTGGTGTGTGGGCATTTGAAGGCGTGGGTGATGTCCACACCGTGGGGCAGTGTCACTTGGGGATGGGGTGAGCCCCCAGGCAGCGGGTCACACTGGGTCCTGCTGAGGCAGAGCTGCTGGGCCTCAGGGGACATGGCTTCATTGCACTCCTCCATCTGAGGGCTCGGGAGCCGCACATTGGAAGTGTGTTTCCAGCAGCTGTATGTACTTTTGTATGTACCTTTCAGTTCAGCATCTTAACACATTCCTGTCATTGTAATGTTCATTTTTGTGGGTTTTTTGTTTTTTTTTTTTTTTTTTTGCGGTACGCGGGCCTCTCACTGTTGTGGCCTCTCCCGTTGCGGAGCACAGGCTCCGGACACGCAGGCTCAGCAGCCATGGCTCACGGGCCCAGCCGCTCCGCGGCACGTGGGATCTTCCCGGACCGGGGCACGAAGCCGTGTCCCCTGCATCGGCAGGCGGACTCTCAGCCACTGCGCCACCAGGGAAGCCCTATTTTTGTATTTTTTAAACCGAACCCAGTGAAAACTTTTTTTGAGCCCTTTCTCTTGTTGATTATAAAAACAGGGGGCAAGTGCTATGAGGCATTTATGCAATAAATATATATTTATACCTGTGCATACACCTGTTTTTTTTTTTTCTAAAGAGAGATCCTTACCTAATAAAAAGGTAAGTGAGCAGTTATGAAAATGTCTGAAATCTCATACTAAAGAATAGAAGTTTCACCCAATGATGTCTATGGGAGGGTTAGTGAAAACAAGATTCAGGATTTTAAGGTTTTCCCTACTGTTATGAATACTTGCTTATATCTAAAGATGTTATTACGTATATATTTCCATAGTATTAGTTCCTATAGTTGCTGTAACAAATTATCAAAAAAAAATCAATAATCTTGTGACAAATTATCAACAAACTTGGTGGTTAAAGCAATATACATTTATTGTTTTACAGTTTTAGATGTTAGAAGTCCAAACTGGGTCTCCCTGGGTTAAAACAAAAGTACAGCAGGGCTGACTTCCTTCTAGGAGCTCTAGGGGAGAATCCATTTCCTTGCCTTTCTCAGATTACAGGAGCTGCCCATGTTCTTTGGCTTGTGGACTGTTTCCATCTTCAAAGCTAGCAATGTGTGGTTGAGTATGCCTCGTATGGCACTGCTTTAACAGGCTCCCTCTTCTGCCTCCATCTTTTGTTTATAAGGAAACTTGTGATTACATGGGACCAACCTGAAAAATCCAGGATAATTTCCTCACGTTAAAGTTAGAGGACTAGCTGTTAGCTGGTTAATTCTCCTCTCCACGTAACCTAACATATTCATGTGTTCTCAAGGTTAGGGTGTGGGCATTTTGGGAAGACCATTATTCTGCCCACCACACATAATTTGTATACATTGATTGAACAGATTACTTTTTTAGTATCTTATTCCAATAGCACTGTCCTATAATGATAATGATAATAATAGGTCATATAAGAGATCAAAAGATCAAATAAAAAGTTATCACAAATACTCTAAAAATGTTTAAGACATTGGCAGGCAGCTCATCTTTCTAGAGAAATGCCTCAGCCAAGCAGTAAAAAGATTCATTCAGATATCATCTTATTTGTTAGTGTAAGATGTGACAGACTTCACTTTAACAGCTGGAGAAATTAAGTTAAAATCACAACATTTAGTGTATTGGCACACTTTTAAGGTATGTGTAGAACAATTACATATTTTTTGAAGTAAAATCACTGCGTCTACATTTTAATGAGAAAACTTGAAGATAGACAGAAGCCTTACATTTTAGCAGATATGCCTTAATAGAAGAAAACTGTCAGAAAATAGATCCAGTGTGAAAGTTTATACAGTTCCCAGTGATTTCTTTGTTATAAATAACATTTTTAAATGTGTACTTTTCTGAACAGAAAAAAATAGCAATTCACTTTATGAATACTTTCATATTTACAATGCCCTTTTAAAAATAGTTAAGTTAAAAGAGAATATTGTGATGTGAACTACAATATTTCTAAAATTAAAAAAAAATAAACTCAAATATGCTAATGAGATACAATATTTTTCACTACACTGAAAGGTTATGGAACAGAGTACTTCAGGTTTATATACACAATTTTTACATTTAAAGGCATGAACAATATTATATTTTGACACATTTATGTACTACTGAATAAGCATTTGAAATCACAATCTGTGAAATAAGTATAGAAAGAGCATATACCTCATTCTGATGTTAACCTAAAAACAGAACAGAAATGTTTAGGTTTTTTTTTTTTTGTGAAGTTTTGTGTTTTTATAGACTATTAGAATAGAAAATGGATATAACAAATACAGGTCTAAGTTGTTTTGGTAGAAATTTAAGTTCAGAACAATTCACAGAATGGTAAGATGTGTTTATTCAATTGTTTGTCTTATCTCTAATTTCCCATCTAGTTTACAAAACAACGAGCTTGTTCAAAATATGTCTCATTGTTACAACCATCGTTCCCTTTTTACTGTTTTATATTCTACCTCTTCATTCTCTTATGTTCCACTTTCTGTAACGGAGCTCATTACCAAGGTGATAGGGGACTAGTTTCAAAGGCAACATGAATCAAGAAAATATCAAGCCAGTGGTTTCCTTCAGGACATTCATATATTTTTTGTGTTAGAAAGAAAATCTTTCCTTGGGTGCAGTGATATCACTCTGAGAAACCAGTTACTTTCCAAATATCTGCAATACTATTTTTGACATAGCTAACTAAGTCATGTAGGAAAGCTTACTATAGCTATATGGTACATAATTTTATCTCGTATTATCTACATTTCTTACACAGAAAAATGGACTTAAAATATTTGATTAGTATTAACAATTGGACAATTTGTTTGAGTCATTTTTATACATTGGTCATCCACAGCTTGGCTTCTTTATTTCTGTGTAGCAATAATGATCCATAGTTCTCTCTGTTTACCTCAAACATCCGAAACAACAAGGGACATTTTTGAACAATCTATAATATTCTTCTTGGATCTAAAAAGAAAGAAAAAGAAGAAAGTAAGGAACATGAAATATAACTGCAACAATCACATCAAATTATTTTCAAATCACAACAAATTGTTATATTTAGTTTCCTAAATTATTGTTGCTTTCTGATTATCTGTCAGAATACGCTCAAGTGAATGTAAGCTGTATTTATACTCCTACTAGCAAGTTTTTTAAAAGCACATTTCCCTATGAACAGCTAAGCATTCTGATTATTTTGACACTAAAGTGTACTGCACTTAGGCAATAAAGGCACAAGTCATAAATCTATGAGAATGAGAATTTGTATCAATTTGGTAACTGATGCTACATAAATATGCTATAAGGTTGACAAAAATAACAAATTGCTTACCTTTCTAGATAAAACACACAGGAATAAGAAGATGAACATCCCCTGGAAGGCATTGCTGACGGTGAAGATGTAAGCTGTCACCACCGATGCATGCACAACATGGAGCACTCCAAAGATCCAGGTGGTGCCAAGGAGGAACAGGAGAGCAAGGGCTCCTCTGGCACAAGACCTAGAACAAATTTGCAATGTTCCAGCTAAGAAAGCTATGCATACTTAACGTATCCTCAAATTCCTCAAATTATGTGGGAAGTCAGTTTTTGAATAACCAAGAAATCTTCGGTAAAGACCAATAATTTTGAAACTGACAAATTATGCTATAGCTGCATGGGACAGGCTAGGGTATACTAGCATACTGTGGCGTGGATGTGCTTCCAAATTCAAGGCAGCATTTTTAAAATCTGGTATTTTTCAAGGAATTTCCTTAATCCTAAAATATTTTCATCTGTGTGTATTTTTTTTTTTTTTTTTTTTTTTTTTTGCAGTACACGGGCCTCTCACTGTTGTGGCCTCTCCCGTTGTGGAGCACAGGTTCCGGACGCGCAGGCTCAGCGGCCATGGCTCACGGGCCCAGCCGCTCCGCGGCATGTGGGATCTTCCCGGACCGGGGCACGAACCCGTGTCCCCTGCATCGGCAGGCGGACTCTCAACCACTGCACCACCAGGGGAGCCCTGTGTGTATGCTTTGATCTCAAATCTAATGTTGCAGGAACTCCCAAAGGTAAGACAGATAGCTGTTAGGAAGTATTCTCCCTAAGAAACCTTGAAGAGTATACCATGTGGATTTAGGTCAGCACATGGGCAGGACATCAAAGGATACTTCTGCTTTCCTTTCAGGATTAGTAGAGAACATGTAAAATATAAAACAAGTTTTTGTTTTTTTTTTTTTTTTTTTTTTTTTTTTTTTTTTTTTTTTTTTTTTTTTTTTTTTTTTTTTTTTTTTTGCTTTTGCAATACAGTTACCTCAAAGTAAATTCATGTTAGAATGCTTATTTCTTAAAAAATACAGGCACATACTCACTTTTACACATTTTCAACTTATTGCCTGTGAGTTTTGGTAAAATAATATTCAATCCTGCTCACTGAGGACCCTGCCTTGAAAATGAGGCAACTAATACTTATTTTCTCATTCATTCTTAGTGCAATCATTCTTTACTGCAGAAGATGTTTTTGCAGTGTACCACAGAAAATGAGTCATTCTCAACTTTATTAAAGCCAGCAAACTACATGTAACTATGAATGGTGAGGAGTAAAAGAAAGTAATCAATCAAACATTTGCTAAATCCTAACTATAAATCTTGTGCAAGATATTGAAACTACAGGAGTGTTCCCAAGAGACCCAAACGTCAGTTGTTTCTAATGTTCCCTACAGTACACTTCAGTTTTTCCTGAACTAACCATTTTCAAGGTCTCAATAAATCAGTTTTAAAGGGAGGGAGCTGAGGAAAAATCATAGCGGACTGCAAACTAGAAATCACAAGGAAGAAACACAGTTACTAAGCGCTGAGAAGTGCTTTGCAAAAGCAGATCACTAAGGCCAACTTTTGTCTTAAAATGCAGTCATCATCTTTTCTTTCAAAGGGGAATATGTTCAAAAAGATTGCTTTACTTACCATTTAATCTGTGGTGATTATAGGCTTATTAAACATATTAAATACTATTTAGCAATGCTATTTAGTATTTTAAATATGATGGGGGAAAGTGTGAAAAAATCATTTAAAAATTGTCCTTCCAAAAATTATTTCTACTTTAAGTTACTAAAGCTTTTAATCACTAAAGAAAATACAGTTGAAGAAATACTTACCTTATGTTCTCACAGCAACTAACTTCTGGTTTCAACCCCGCAGTGTGACGAAAAACTTTGTATATGATAACTCCAAATGCCAAGAGATTAACCTGAGAATATAAATTAATTTCAACAGAGATAATTTTCATAGTAAACTAGATACATATAAAGGAAATAAACAAATAGCAAAGATATCAAATAAATAGAAACCAGCAAATCATGGCACTTTTATGTATATTAAGAAGTACAAACCCTCTAGTAGACATATGCAAACAAATATGTGGTTGATCTTTACAATATCACTGAAAATTGTCAGTACAAATCACAGTTAGTACAATTTGCCAGATTGTATTAAGCACCTGTTCAAGAACTTCTTCAGATGTTATAATCACTTCTACAGATTGATGAATTATCATCTTCTGCCAACAATATGGTTAATATACATATTAAGATAAATTTTGGTTTAAAAAACTTTATGAACACTTGAGAAATCAAATTTTTGTTCATGGAATTGTGTGCTGTTTCTTTGAAAAGAAGTTTTAGTGATACTTCTGTCAATCCTTTGAAAATTTAAACTGGAAAAGAGAAATTGAAAGGAAATTTGAAAACAACAAAACATCCTTAATTTCTACTGTTAGAAAATGTTTGAATGTACTTTCTTTTGTATGGTTCATCTTGCTATCTCTCCTAATATTATGTTGAGATTTCCTTTCCCTAAATTTAATCTCATAAACTTTCAAAGTATTAACCAGTGAAATATATGTTTAAAGGCATATGCATTTTGATAAGCATTTATATTCTTATATATTCCACAATATCGGTTATATAGAATGCACAGAATTTTTACCCCTTCTAAAATGACTGCATTATGAAAAACTTACTCTTCTTTTCTTTCCTTTTCTTATACTTTTGGAGACTTGTAAGTCATATGTGCAGTGTCAGAGGATTCATTGAGGGATATATTTTAAATGTATATCTATTTTAACATAAGCATACTAATAATTAAAAATATTAAAATTATAGAAATAATTTGTAGGTTAATCCTTTATTGAATATATTTTATTAATCCAAACAAAGTTTTCAAAAGCCATTTTGTAACAACAGTAGCAAAGTGCAATATTTTAATTTTCAGCTAATTCTTTTACTAGGATTAATTCTGTTTTCTAGAAAAATTCTGTTTTTTCTTCCATATTCTAAGGACTTTATATAGCTTCTAAAAATGTAATTTACTAGTTACTATTATAAAAAGCAATATAAAATAATGGATCAGATAATTTCATGTTGTCATATCTCCATGGAGAGGTCCTTGAGAGAAACTCTTAGAGGAATATGGATCTAGTCCCTTCTTCCTGCTTCCAAATGTTTATTACTTCAATTATACGATTAATTAATTCTAATTACAGTAAGGTTTCCATACAAAGAAAGACTTCAGCAATTGCAGAGGGGAGATAAAATATATTTAAATTGATTTAGTTGACAAGTTTCGCCCTATTGTATGCTCAAATAACTAACTGAAATGACAATTTAATAATATTTAATTTTATAAATAGTCTCTGCTACTTATGAAAGAGAGATGCATAGCATTTTCTAGGCTTCTATATCTATAAGTTCTTTAAATAAATTTGGGAACAACACTTGTATTTAATTTTATAAACATATATATGTTTTTTAAAATAATAAAAAGTACTAAAATTTGGTTAGTATAAATAATATACCCAAAATATTATTGGTTTGAAAATTTTCAAAGAAGTTTTATGAGGTGTTTATATTGAACTTGTTAACTCAACAGAAGAGTTATAAGATAAAATAACTTTAAGTGTTAAAATAATTGTTCACTAATGCATAAATTTCCTAAGTTAGTGATTTAAATTTATAATATTTATTAAATAAAGTTTTTTAAACTTCTGTTTTTGATAAAACAAATTTGAAAAATAGTTGCTTATATTGTTATGGTTTCTTAGAAATGCATATATATTTTGGATATGCTTTTACGTCATATGCTAAAATAGTGAAGAGTAAAAATGGAACATTCTTTATGGGTGATCTAGCTGTGGAAAGTACATGTTTTCTACATAGAAGGGAAAATGTTTACATACTTATAAAAACCAGGTGCTGCTAGACAAACAAGAGACAATTCTTAGTCCATAAACATATTTTTGCAATTATAAGATAAAACAGATTAAAGCATTTTTATCAAAAGGTATTATGGCTTTATGCAATGAAAACAATCACAAATACATTGATTGTATTATCAATGACAATAATAAAAATACTTGGAGCTTTTTATTTGCATATATTCAAAACATTTTATAAAGGGTCAACTAAGTGTCTGGTATATTGGTGAGGTCTGGGTACATATTAATGAACAAAACAGACACTGCCCTTTGTTCTCATAAACTTATTAAGAAAATAGATAGTAAAAAAAAAATCATACAAATACTTACAATTCTACAAACTGTGAAAAATGCTACTAAGTCACAAATTTAGACTGTTAGGAGACACAAAATGAAGGTGGACTAGAATGAAGGTTTGGGAAGTATGTCTCTTAAGATTTAGCATTTTAAACCAGACGTGACGACTGATAATGCATTAGCAGATCAAAAATGAGGGAGAAAAGCATTCTATGAAGCAAAATGGCATAGAAAAAAGCCATGAGGCTTAAGAATATGGTATGCCTTTAAGAAATTACCAGCAGTGGTGGCTGAAGTGTAGTAAACATAGGGAAGGGTAGCTGGAGACAAGGTAGACAAAAGATGAAGAGTTCTTAGATTTTATCTTAAATGCGAAGGTTTTAAAATTTATCCTTTCACTCAAGAATCACTTATGCACTATAGTCCTTTTCTTCAAGGAACTTACAGTACAGTGGAGGAGATGGCCAGTCAACAGGCAAGTACAACATTATTTAGTTGTTTGCAGAGTAGAGTAGAAAGACACAGGTGATGATACCCTAATGTATGATTTCTAAGCCAGTCTTGAGTGACCAGTAGAGCCAAAGGAGTGAAACACAAAGAAAATAAGTGATTTGTCTGGATCTCAGTTGCTGGACCTGTCTATATATACTCACTGACTCAGACTCAGTGGCTCCAAATAATATCCTTAGGCTCCATCTAACTTTTCTGCTTGGAAATCTAATGGGCATCGTGAGTTAAAATGTCAAAAGTTAAACTGCTATTCTCCTCCTAAAGAACCTACTTTTGTTGTAACATATCCCACCTCACGAAAAAAAAGTTATCTCATTTTCTAGCAGATCAAGTTTATTCATCAGCAAACCTTTCATCTCTACCTTCAAAACATATTCGGAATATGACCACCATTTACCATCTTCACAGCTCTTATCCTGGAAGAGGCCACCATCATGCCTCTTCTGGGTTATTGCAAAAGCCTCCTAATTGGTCTCTCTGCTTGCATCCTTGCCTTCCTACAATCCTTTCTCATTACAGCAGAAAGATTGAGCCTTTTAAAATGTAAGGCAGACCACTTCTCTAGTCGGAACCCTCTAATGGCTTCCCATCTCAGAGTTAAACCTGAGGATCTCACAATAAATTCTAAGGTCTGAAATGATATACTTCTTCCCTCAAGTCCTACTTCTCTGTGCTTTGATCACCTCACTCCACTCACATTGGATTCTCTGTTCTTCCTCCAGCACACAAAGCATGACTTCAGGCCATTGTCCTTGCTGGACCTTTAGATATCCCATTAGCTCATTCCCTCACCACCTCTGTTTAAATGCTCTTTATCTACCTACTGCCTCCCAGTGTACCTTTGTGAAAAACTGAAATCCAAATGATAAAATCAGACCCAAATTCAATTCTACGGAAATGCAGAGCATGATAGTACTCTTTACTTTTTTGGACAATGAAAATTCTGTATGTCAACATGTTCTTCCCTTGCCTTAGTCAGTAGGAAACTGACAAAGACGTTCCTTAATTAAATCTCAGTCAAGTTCCTCTGAGCCCTCTTCTCATCTAGGCCTCGACCCTGAGCTTCAGTGACATCCTTGCAGTGCCCAGTTCTACCAAGAATCCTGCTAAATCAGCTTAGGATTTTTCCCACTCTTGATATGTGATCACTTTCAAATTCCTCATCTCCCATTCTTGATATCTGATCACCCTGGCCTGCCATTCAGTAAGAAAGCTCTTAAAATAAGTTTGGCAAGAATTCTCCCTACATTTGGGCTTGAGAGTCCGCCTGCCGGTGCAGGGGATGCGGGCTCGTGCCCCAGTCCGGGAGGATCCCGCGTGCCGCGGAGCGGCTGCGCCTGTGGGCCGTGGCCGCTGGGCCGGCGCGTCCGGAGCCTGTTGCTCTGCGGCGGGAGGGGCCATAGCAGTGAGGGGCCCGCGTACCGCACAAAAAAAAAAAAAAAAAAAAAAAAAAAAAAACGTGATGTCTCCTCTTAGTAGTTTTTCATCTGCCATCCCCACCCACTCCGTCACACATAACCTGTTCCTTGGCTGTAAATTCCCAGTTGCCCTTATTGTATTCAGAGTTGAGCTCAATCTCCCCTATTTTGATAGTTTTGACACGTCTCACAATAGTCTGGAATAAAGTCTTCCTTACCATTTTAACAAGTGTCAGAATAATTTTTTCCTTAACCAAACTCAGAGTCAAATCCAAGGTCATATTATAATATTAAGCAAATTTGGGATAACTGGAAAAACCTAAATTTACTCTTTTTACACTGCCTGCATTCTCTCTTTATCCATAAATATATAAGCTACTTAAAATTCTTTTTCTAACAGAGTAAAAAAAACAAAAACAACTTAAACAAAGAATTAGCATCACCTAAAGGCACATGACTTTACTTACAGGTGGAAATTAAGTTGAAACTATGCATTTTACATGGTACAGAAAAGTATCTTTTGGGAGGAAATGTTTTATGAAGTAATCATGAACAGTCTGAGATGAGATAAAAACAAAAGCTCAGAACAAGATTATGTAGAATTAAAAAGTATTTCTAATAATAAGAAATAGTTTGCAATTATTCCAGAAGTAATGACTTTGAGGACTGATACAGAAATATCTGTATTTTAGGTTAAATAGTTGGGAAGATACTATTAACACTGTGTTTACAAGCAATGGCTACAGCAACAATAAAATACTTGAATACTTCAGTAAGTCTTTAAAATATAATATAAATCATTAATATTAACCTTAATTAGCAAAATGTTGCCTTTAAAATGATTCACACTTTTGCTCATTAGTGCTTACCTATGTATGCTGATTTTATAAGCTGTGGTTCCCTTTTTACTTATCTCTAACATTAGTGTCACAAAAAAGCACAGGGGCTAATTAATGACGTGAATCAACAGAGTCACTCATTATGACTTTTGTCTCAATTTTTAAAATACAGTTGTAGTTTGTCAACCAGGAGCCCATAATACTTTTCTAGGAATAAACAGGACAAGGACATTACATGGCAAACATAAGAACTCTGAAATTCATTGCTGTACTTTAGATTACAGAAGAGAATGAAAATAGCCGTGGAAAAAAAATCATTCGAAGTCCTGGAAGCTTAAAATCAGTTCCCTTGCTTCATCTTAAGGGATGTTTATCTATACAGAGATTTGTTTCTTCACTTCATTGATACATGCAGTTACTTCAAAGTTTGGCACACACGTTTGACAGAGTGCATTAAAAATTTTTAAGTGCCTTAGTCTTTTAAACTAGAAATTTAAATAGATGGGCTGGTGAGAGAGCAAGAGCTAATTCTGAAAGATTTAGACCTACAGGTACATTCAAACCAAGGGCTTCAAATTCAGACTTCAGAATAAAGCATCCCAATCAGTCATTTTTTTTCTTAGTCTTTTTCTCAATAATTGATGAAGCCATCTATATGCTGATGTCAGATCTCACCAGAAAGAATGAGAAAATTTCTCTTATAGCACTTTTAGTCCCATGCTTTAATTTTTCATATATATCAAACAGGATCTGGTTCATTTAAGAATGTGTCATGATCACAACTGCTATATCCTTTCAAATAGTTTTATTACCTTTAAATTAACTGGCCTAGAACAAAACTGCTTCTGCCAAGGACAAAAGGGGGGTTTCTACTGGCTTACCAAAAGGCCATAAAAAAAGACCCATTCTCAATCCCTAGGCCACTGCAGAGATGGCTGAGTAGCTTTTAATTTAAGCTTTAAAGTGAAAATATATAATCTATTAAATAAAAAAATTGTCTACTAGCTAGATTGGAATTAAGTAGTTAGAGTTTTGTCTTCTGTCTGATTTTTTTTTTTTTTAATTATTTCCCAGCTGGAATCACTTCTTTACATGCCTTAGTTACAGTACATTCATATAGTATTGGGGTATGTGGTAAGTGGAATAATATGCCCCTTCCAAAAAAAAATGTCTACTCCCTAATGTCTGGGACCCTGTGAATATAGCAAAAGGGATTTTACAGATAGAATTAAGGTTATAATTCTATCCTTAGGATAGAAAGACTTTAGGATAAGAAAGTTATCCTGGATAAAATAACAGCTCAATGTAAATATGTGAGCCCTTAAAAACGAAAGAGGAAGGCAGAAAAGATTCAGCAGAGATGCCACAGAAGGCAGGAGAGATGAGGCATAAGTGAAGGTCTGAGAGATGGAAGACCAAGCGGGCCATGTGTCAGGAAATATGGGAGGCTTTACAGATTGAGGCTGACCTCTGTCTAACAGTCAGCAAAGAAATCAATCGCATGAAACTGAATTTGGCCAACAATCTGAATAAACACAGAAACAAATTCTCCCCCAAAGCCTCCAGAAGAGCTGACGCCTTGATTTTAGCCCAGTAAGACTCTGAGCACAGGAATCAGCTGAGCCGCACTGTGCCCAGACCTCTGACCTACCGCACTGTGAACTCACAGATTTGGGGTGTTTTAAGCCACTAAGTTTGCAATAATTTGTTATGACAGCATTAGAACACTAATACAGGGTGTTTCTATTGCTAATTATAGAGGTATAGATATGAAACACCCTATAATTACAGTGTTCCTTATTTTTAAAATAAAAAATTTAAATCCAGCTTAAAATAAATATTAATTTATCAATAACTCATAAATATTATTGATGTTCCAGATATTTGATGGGTAATCAATTATATGAAAGCATTTATTATTTGTGGATTCTGCTTCTGTGTTCCCTAAAATAAAAAGATCAAGACAAGTTATAACTTGTAAAAGACTTCCTTTCCAGCAAGTCACAAATGCAGGTTGTACTTTCAGGTACCTGTCACATTTTCTTCATTATAATACCTGCCTTTATAGGCCTTTCTCATACTGCTGCCAGATTAGTAAATAAAAATATAGGATGCCAGTGAAAGTTGAATTTCAGGTAAACAACAAATTAATTTTTTAGTATAAGTATGTTCCATACAATATTGGGGACATGCTTATACTTAAAAAATAATTTTTTGTTTACCTGAAAGTCAAAGTATGTGGGCATTCTGACGTTTGTTTGACAACTCTGACTTCTTAGCTATCAAGTTATTTTCACATCTGATCTTTTTTATACTCTGAGGGCACTGACTTCTTAGTAGAAAACCCCAAGGACATTATCCTCGATGAAGGCTGATCTATAACTGTTTGAAAAGAGATCTCAAAAGAAGAGGGGGTCAATTTTCAGAAGTTGCAACCATTGTGGAACCTGAACATGTGTGTATGTGCTAAGACTGATAAAATACCCTGAAGGTATATAGTGGCTGAAAGCAAATATAAAAGGTTTGAGCCCAGTAAAGAATATACCCAGGCTCGGCAGAACTCCCCCTGGAAAGCCCAAGATCTGCATGGTGAAGCTGTGCCAGGAAGCAATGGATTGGGTTGGCACCTGTTAAAAGCTTTTTGCTAATAAATTAATATTTAGAAACTAAGTTTCCAAAGTTTAGATGTGAAATTGCTTTAATATAAATTTAGGGAAAACCCACAGAAATTATGACGCTACCGTTTGTTGACCTTTTGTCAGAACTGTGGAGTGGAATAACTTTTCCCCTACATATACCTCCATGACACTGCTAGGAAGCATTTCTCTCCTAACATCACGAGCCTCATCTTGTTTAACATTCCTGAGGCTCAGAACTGAGCAGCTTGGGAATATCTACAGAGCTAAGAGATGCTTCTCTCCTGAAATTATTAGCACCTGGCTCAGGAGGGCATAGACTACAGAGAAATGGGAATGTAGTCTACAAATTATACGAAAAAAAAAGTAATCTGAAACATATTGAAACATCTGAAAAAATCTGAAAACAACATATTTAAGTAGGTTCTAAATATCATGAGAGGAGAGTATCCCTCATAGATTACTCTGGGGTATTAACAGTATTCCTGATACTTCACTAATCAATCTCTTGAGGTTTACACTTTAAAACACAGCAATACCCTCCTACCAGGCCTTGACTGCTTGGATATACAACTGGATGAATAGTTGTTCTGGTATAAAATAGCATTTTTCATGTACTCAATAACTACTATAAAATTGAGGCTCAAATCAGTAACAAAAATAATAATAACTAATATTTATTGTTTTCTATGTGCCAGACACTATTCCAAGTTTTCCTTATTTATTCGTTTATTTAACCCTCACATGAACTTTATGGGGTAGGTTTTCTTAGTCTTCTTAATATTATCGTTACAGATGGTCCCTGATTTACGATGGCTTGATTTAGGATTTTTCGACTTTACGGTGGTGTGAAAATGATATGAATTCAGTACAAACTGTACTTCAAATTTTGAATTTTGGTTTTTCCTGGTCTTGTGATATATGGTATGATATTCTCTTGATGCTGGGCAGCAGCAGCGAGCCTCAGCTCCCAGTCAGCACCGCTGTCACCAGGGTAAACAACCAGTACACTGACAAATATCTGTACCCATACAACCACTCTGTTTTTCACTTTCAGTACAGTATTCAATAAATTACATGAGATATTCAACACTTTATTATAAAGTAGGCTTTGTGTTAAAATATTTGCCCAATAGTAGGCTAATGTAATTGTTCTAAGCATGTTTAAGGTAGGCTAGGCTAAGCTATGATGTTTGATGGGTTGGCTGTATTAGATGCATTTCGATTTAGGATGAGTTTACTGAGCCATAACCCCATTGTAAGTCGAGTAAGATCTGTATCATTATATTTATTTCACATTTATGGCAACAGAGGCATAGCGAAGTTAAATAATTGGCCCAAAGTGAAACAGTTAGGATGTAGCAGAGCCAAGATTCATACCTAGTAGACAGATTCTACAGTTTATGCTCCTAAGAACTCTGCAAAACTACCAAACTACAGATGAAGGATAGGTAAAGAGAAGTTAAATTGACATCTAAAAGTTTAAGAATTTGTTTAGACATTTATTTATTTTGACTACTAATAGTAACTTTATTTTAGAAATGGTTAAAAGTAGAAGAGGAAAACATTATTGAATAGTGACTTGGTTAGCCATTAGGCGTTAGTGTTCATTGAACTTAGTCAAGAAACCAGTAACACTGAACAAGATGTAGTGTTTTATGCCAATGATCCCTTTATAGAGACACCTGCCTTCTGTTCTCTGTGGTCAAGGATCTAAGAAAGTGATAGTTTTTCCTGTGCTGGTCAATAACAAAGCTTTATATCCTTTAGAGTTCAAATATGGTTATTGGGTTCATGTCAGTGGTCTAAGTGGAATGCAAAATAATCTATTGTTGCACAGGAAAAACACATTGGAATTCCTATTGATATTTTTCCAAGGAAAAATTAAGGTTTACTACTTAAAATACAAAGGACACCGGTGCCCTCACTTTTTCTACATCACATGTCACACATCAGATATAAGCCATTGGGAGGGATAAGTGCTTGTTACCAAAGGTAGCAGGGTCCCCCCTCCCCTGCTGCACCCTTTGTTATCTTTCAGCCTCCTGCAGCGTATGGTATGTGTACCTGCTAGGTGGATTTCCAGGTCACATTATGTAGTTTAATAAAGTAACTCTAATAAAATGAAAAAAGCAAGATCTAATGTCTCCAAGTGAAACTCTGGATTAAAATGAATACTGCTAAAGTACACACGAAGGAGAAAATGACACAACTGACTTTTCCTACTCTTAGACTGAGTTATTTGCCAGAAAAGTTGCAAGTCCATGTAAGTCAGCCAAGTTAAAATCCACAAATGGATTCAAATTCCAGCTCTGACATTTATTTACTTAATTCCTTGTATTGCATGTTCCTTGTCTGTAAAATATGGATAATATTAGTACTTATTTCACAGGGTTTTTGCATGTATTAAATTACATAATTAATGTAAAGTACTTAGAATAGTGTTCAATATATACATTCCCAACAAACATCAATTATTATCACTAATAGTTATTAATTCATATGGAAAGATGTTATTCCAAATTGTGTCAAATATTTGAAGTGTCTAACAATAAATATAGTGAATATTTATTAACAATTGGATAAGCATTATTTTGTGTCATAGTCTTACTGGACCTATAAATAGCACCTTAAAAAAAAACAGAACTTTTATCTTTCAGTCTTTACTTTAGGCAATATGTCTTCAACAGAAAATTTAAGATCTTTTTTTCCACTTTCAGGATTTTCCTCTAAAATAATGTCAGGAAAATAAATACTTAGATATAATTCAACAATAAGTCAATTCTTTATTGTTCATGTAAACAATTTCTCACTTTTGTTAAAACATCTCTAGGGTAGAATTGAAATTTCAGGGTCAAAAAGCTAGCTATCTTTAAGAATTTTATAGAAAAGGAGGAGTAACTAACTGTATTTTAAAGGGCAATCAATATATAAAATTACCAGATACATTAATATAAGAAATATATTCTTAATAAATCCAATATGATATTCTAGGATATTTTATGGGAGAGGATAGTTATCTTTTCTTACATCACTCTAGTGTAGAACAGGGATTAGCATACTTTTTCTGTAAAGGGCCAGATAGTAAATAGTTTAGATTTTGAGGGCCATATGGTCTCTATCATAACTACTCAATTCTTCCTACCATTAAAACAGCCTTACAAGAATATACAGTGAAGAAAAGACAGCCTCTTCAATAAATGGTGCTGGGAAAACTGGACAGCTACATGTAAAAGAATGAAATTAGAAGACTCCCTAACACCATACACAAAAATAAACTCAAAATAGATTAAAGACCTAAATATAAGGCCAGGCACTATCAAACTCCTAGAGGAAAACATAGGCCGAACACCCTATGACATAAATCACAGCAAGATCCTTTTTGACCCATCTCCTAGAGAACGGAAATAAAAACAAAAATAAACAAATGGGACCTAATAAAACTTAAAAGCTTTTGCACAGCAAAGGAAACCATAAACAAGACGAAAAGACAACCCTCAGAATGGGAGAAAATATTTGCAAATGAAGCAACTGACAAAGTATTAACCTCCAAAATTTACAAGCAGCTCATTCAGCTCAATATCAAAAAAACAAACAACCCTATCCAAAAATGGGCAGAAGACCTAAACAGACATTTCTCCAAAGAAGGTATACAGATTGCCAACAAACACATGAAAGAATGCTCAACATCATTAATCATTAGAGAAATGCAAACCAAAACTACAATGAGGGCTTCCCTGGTGGCGCAGTGGTTGAGAGTCTGCCTGCCGATGGAGGGGACACGGGTTCGTGCCCCGGTTTGGGAATATCCCACATGCCGCTGAGCAGCTAGGCCCCTGAGCCATGGCCGCTGAGCCTGAGCGTGCGGAGCCTGTGCTCCACAACGGCAGAGGCCACAACAGTGAGAGGCCCGCGTACCGCAGAAAAACAAACAAATAAACAAAAAAAACCACAAAAAAACTACAATGAGATATCATCTCACACCGGTCAGAATGGCCATCATCAAAAAATCTACAAACAATAAATGCTGGAGAGGGTGTGGAGAAAAGGGAACCCTCTTGCACTGTTGATGGGAATGTAAATTGATACAGCCACTATGGAGAACAGTATGGAGGGTCCTTCAAAATTAAAAATAGAACTACCATACGACCCAGCAATCCCACTACTGGGCATATACCCTGAGAAAACCATAATTCAAAAAGAGTCATGTATCACAATGTTCATTGCAGCTCTATTTACAATAGCCAGGACATGGAAGCAACCTAAGTGTCCATCGACTGATGAATGGATAAAGAAGATACGGCACATATATACAATGGAATATTACTTGGCCATAAAAAGAAACGAAACTGAGTTATTTGTAGTGAGGTGGATGCACCTAGAGTCTGTCATACAGAGTGAAGTAAGTCAGAAAGAGGAAAACAAATACCGTATGCTAACACATATATATGGAATCTAAAAAACAGACAAAAAAATAGTCATGAAGAACGTTGGGGCAAGACGGGAATAAAGACGCAGACCTACTAGAGAATGGACTTGAGGATATGGGGAGGGGGAAGGGTAAGCTGGGACAAAGTGAGAGAGTGCCATGGATATATATACACTACCAAATGTAAAATAGATAGCTAGTGGGAAGCAGCCGCGTAGCACAGGGAGATCAGCTCGGTGCTCAGTTACCACCTAGCGGGGTGGGATAGGGAGAGTGGGAGGGAGGGAGATGCAAGAGGGAAGAGATATGGGGATATATGTATATGTATAACTAATTCACTTTGTTATAAAGCAGAAACTAACACACCATTGTAAGGCAATTATACTCCAATAAAGATGTTAAAAAAAAAATAACAGCCTTAGACAATACTGAAACAAATGAATGTGACTGTATCCCTAAAAAACTTTATTTATTAAAACAGGCTGTGGCTATTGTAGACTCCTGGTCTAGAATCCAAGATCCATAAGGGTAAGGACTTTTTAATATTTTATTCACTGATGTATTCCCAAGGTATAGCACAAAGTCTGACATATAAAAGATGCTCAATAAACATTTGTTGAATGAATAAGAGGATGAAGAGTGGTATGCCCCAATCCCAGGTATCCTTAATGTCTTATGTAAAGGAACATTCAACCATTAATCTGACTAAACATTTAAAAATTTATATTTTGTTACATCTTGCATCTTGCAGATTTTGACAAAACGATATCTCACTAGAAATCTATAATCTGTAGATAGATATACCAATGGAAACTGAGAGAAATAGTTATCAAAGTATAATGACCCTCTAGGAATAATTTTGAGAAAAGGGAAAGAATTAAGTTACATCTCCTTCATTTTATGAATGGATACCTTGGGATATATGCAACATTTTGCATCTAACAGAAACCACAGACCTATGGACTTTTTGAGGTATATTCGTTAATCAGACTTGGGCACACAAAAGTCTTAATCAACAAGTGGGCAGAAAACTGCCTCATTAGGAAAATATCTTCCCACATCCCCCCTGAGGTAATAGTTAAATAATTGCTCTATTTTATTACGGCTAAAATTCCATAGCAATATATAATCATCTTATGAATTAAAAAAATATTCACACTTCATATTTTTAATATGTTTCCTTTGGGAATATTTTAATAGCTGGATATTTTCAATTTTTGAAAGAATAATTTACTAGTCTCCAGACAGAATTAAAAGGTGGAGAGAACTAGAAATTTATAAACACGAAGGGTAAAGTGGCCTCCGTGGGTGTAAGTGAATTTCATGAGCTTATTTTTGTGGCTGGTTTCAACTGCAGATGGTTATAAGCCATAGAAAGATACTAGAAAACAAAGGTGAAGGAGAAAAACTATATGTGAAGAGTATTTACAACAATTGTTCGGTTTAATGTGACAATGAAAACTGAATAATGAAATTTAAGATATAAGCAAGGAAAAATGTTCCTTGTATATGCTTACTGTATAAAATGAGGATAGAGGTTAGTAACAGTTAAAAAGTTTATACAAACATATAAATCATTAAGCTGTTATTTAGCATCTGATAGAACTTTAACAATTAAATTCAAAGATGTATCTAGTTATCACCAATATAAAAGATAAAAATAAGAGGGACATAAGACTGTCCCCCAAATTATTAAAAGTTTTTCTTTTTTAACTTTTAAAGGATGTTTTTATCTTTTTAATTTTGTTTCTTTTGTTTTTTTAACAGTAACTCTGTATATAGAGTTGGCATTGCTGTCCTCATGTACATATTAGAAATCCAGGGCCTATATAGAAAGGACTCCATAATATGTGCTTTTTACTAATCATACTACTTTTTAAAAACTCTGACATTATTTGGCTAGGACCTCATTTTATTCAGTTAAACCTAAAATGCCAATGAAGATAGATCTAGGTAGATAGATAGATATAGCAATTATTCCTAAGGTGAAAAGAAATAAAGTAAAAAATGAATGAAATAATGCCATTTGCAGCAACATAGTTGGACCTAGAGATTATCATACTAAGTGAAGTAAGCCAGACAGAGAAAGACAAATATACAATATCGATTATATGTGAAATCTAAAAAAAATAAAAGATACAGATGAACTTATATACAAAACAGCAAGAGACACACACACAGAAAACAAATTTATGGGGGAGGATAAATTAGGAGGTTGGGATTAACATATACACACTACTATATATAAAATAGATAATCAACAAGGACCTACTATATAGCACAGGGAACTATATTCAATGTTTTGTAACAACCTATAAAGGAAAAGAATCTGAGTATATACAAATATACATATATATAATATATGTATAACAATCACTGTTCTGTACACCTGAAACACGACATTGAAAATCAACTATATTTCAATTAAAAAAGTGATATGCTATAATGACTGTTTCACATGTTATCTCTTCTGAGAAGTCTTCCCAAAATAACCCCATTTCCACGATGATGATTTCTTTCTTTAAATTTCCTTTGGAGAAAAGAATTAACATTTTTGACTAACTACTGTACTTGGTGCATCATTTATTTATTCATCCAACAATATTACTTGAGTGATTACTACTCGGCAAACTTCAAGGATAATATAGTGAGAGAAAATCCATAAGGTTTTACTCTTATAGAGCTTACAGTCTCCTGAGGGAGACGGATACGAATCAGTTATTGATCAGTCATTCAAACTAACTCCCGTGTAATTATAAATGGAGGAAATTCTTCAAAAAGAAAAAAAAAAAAAGGGCTTCTTTGTAGACATATAACAAAAAGATTCATTATAGACCAGTGAGTCAGGGATGACTTTCCTCAGAAAGTGTTGTTTGAATTGATATCTGAAAGGAGTTAACTGGATGAAGGACAGACAGAGGAAAGCCACGAGGAGTGTTTTAGTGTGGAGGTGCTGACATGGGCAGCTACATAGAACTTCTGAGAAACTATAAAGCAGCCAATGTTATTAAAACACAAAAGCCCACGGGAGGGTCATGAGAGATGAGGCGGATCAGCAGACAGGGGCCGGAACATCCAGTGCCTGCAAGGGACAGTGTCCACTTTATCCCTGTTTGTTGAGGCCCAGTATTTGTTACTCCTGTTGCCCAGTGCTCTGCTCAGTTTAGAATTTACTTGAGTTTTTTGTTTTCATCTTATTAAGATAAGCTCAGATATGTTTGGCAAGCTCCACCTCCAGCTTCTGCCATGGCTCCTGGGGTACCGTGTGAGAATCATGTGTGTAGTGACCATTCTAACTTTCAAATGTGCCTAAATATGGAAGATAACCAGCAATATGCCACCTCTTTCCAGACCTTATCCAGATATGATGTAAGCATCATCTTTCACCCAAATACGCTCAGGCACAGGTGGCTAAGGACAGTCACCTCCTTCGTATATCGGGGTAGTAGAAGAAGGATTCAAAATGTCTATCATTGGGAATCTATTATTATCATTCAAAATGTCTATCAGGCACGTGGTGCTCTGTTCCAAATAAGTGTTACTCTGTAGAAAAAAAATTACTTTTGAAAACGGCTTTTTGAATAGAGCTGTCTGGAATACATCCAGACTATCTGTATTCCATATACTGATCTATAGTCTGGTATAGTCAGGATTTCAGGTAGGATCTTTTGATTAGTTGTTAGATATGCTTGGCAAGTATTTAGATAAAGCAATACAAAATGGGGAAAGAGACATCTATAGTAGATGAGATCTCCATCATTTTCAGTGAAAAATAATTTGTTTTGACATCTTCACTAAGTAAAACAAAGAATTGAAAGTTTATGAATAATTTTTAGAAGGAATGTAGTTGCTGCGTCTCTGACGACCCACCTTGAAACCATTTGTGGAATCTGGGAGATGGAAACAAGTTTTTCATGGACCTAACAAAGATCTACTCCCTTTGGTCTCTTGGGCAAGGCAAGATGAAAGAATATATGACAGGGAAACAGCACAGAATGTAAACTTGGAAAGCATGAGCTTGCCTCTACCATTCAGTAGGTGGGTGACCCTGAGTAAACTTCTTAATCTCTATAAGCCTTAAAATAAATTCCCACTTATTTGAAATACAGTCAGAATGGTGGCTCTTACCCAAATGAGTGTGAATGAATCTCTAATGAATAAAGGTTGTGCACTAACACTGAACAACTCGGGCTCTATTTTTGAACAGAAACCATCAGGAGGCATGTTTTTTTCATCAGAAGGAATTGTTAAATGTTCCTTTCTTGGGAAGCCCTGAAACTAGACACAACATTTTTATATGAGAAACAGAAATCAAGACAGACCCATGCAGATAGTCCGTTCTCTCAGAATGAGTAGTTTATATTTTGCAGAGAGTACTGAAGGGGACAGAGGGACATGATACATACTTACAGGGAAGATTAAATATTTTCAGATGTGTAGAACAAGAGCTCAGCAAATGCTAACAAAGACCGATTCAAATAAGGGCTCACTCTTGTTGCAGACCAACTTGGGTAAGGATGCTGTGTTACACTAAGAGGATGAGCAGAAGTAGAAGAATGATCAGAATATGTAGTGTGCTCTTGGCTAAGGTTAAGGATTTTTATGTATTCTTGCTGAGTAGTAGCTTGAAGATTTCACCTGTTAGCTACATAAGAAAGTACATAATTAGCTTTAGCTTAACCGGTTCTCAAGGAATTGGTACACTTCTTTAAAAAGCTATAAATAGTAGAACCCCCATAGGTATTTATAAATAGATAAGTCAAGATTATAGTTACTAGATTTAGTGAAAATCTAGTAAAACATTATCTCTTATTACATGCTATTCCTACCTTAATTTCGATGTATTACTGAAGCTTTTGGGAAGATTAACTGAGATGCTAAAAGGGTTTTGTAAAGATTAAAAGACTACACAAACATAAAGTGAACAATAATTCTAACCGACTGTCTTGCTCTACCAACGTCCCTAGTGTTTCCCTCTCACCATTTCATTATTTAACATCCCTCAATGTAAAGCTGCATTTATACGAAAATACCAGGGATGAATTTCACCTTGGCTGGTGAAATTCTAATTAAGCTGGTTATTTCTTATTGGGCTTGAGAGACCCAAGGGGTTTCTTTTTCGATATTTTTTTGGATTGATAAGTTTTATGAAGTTATTCAAATTTTATGAAATTTTTTAGAACAAGTTCCAAGAAGATTATCTGTGAAGGTATTTCCGGTAAGAATATAACTCCCATGAATGGGAATACATTGGAAACTACAAATGTATTATTTATGTTAAGTTCTTTTTTAGCACCACTTTTCCTTTTCTTAAATTCCAGCTACCTGTTTCAAGAAGGTCAGAATAATATGAAAAAGTAGCTAAATGTTATAGGCTCTGAAGTTCTTATTAATACATAATATGGAGAAGAGGGTAGAATACTGAAGTGCCTTGAACCACAGAGGTCACTAAAGATGCATCTAACAAATATGATGCCATTAAATTAACACATGTAATTAAAATGTTATCCATGTAATTAAAATTGTTATCCACAATTTAAAATTTACAATGAATAGTGTTTCTAATATAACTTCAATGGAGTCATCTAAAGGACATTGCCCAAACTATGATTTTAATTCTCTTCCTTATATTTGTGCCATTTAAAGAAAGCTGCAAATGCACTCCTATAAAAGATACTTAAAAACCAAGTCTACACTAGTAGCTCCCAGTCAAGAGATTTAGGAGTATTGCCCCCCATGGGACATTTGGTTGTGTCCGGAGACAGTTTTGGTTGTCATACCCAGGTGGTGATGGTGGAGCTGGTGGTGATGATAGAAGTCAGAGATGCGGCTAAACTTCCATACAGCACAGGTGCCACAACAAAGATTTGGTCCTATGTGTTAATGATGCCATTGTTGCAGAATCTTGGTCTATCATAATTCTTCCTTTCAGTTTATATATTCCTATTTAGCCATTAGACACCACAGTAGATAAAATTATCTAGTGTTGGCAAAAATGTCAGAAAACAGACATTCTTATATATTGTCAATGGAAGTATCAATTGAAGTAAGTGTTTCGGAGGCAATTTGGAAATTTAAAAATCTGCCTCTACTTGCATTTGTACCTTTTTTAAAAATTGAAGTTTAGTTGACTTACAATACTACATTAGTTTCAGGTGTACAACAGAGTGATTTGATATTTTTATACATTATGTACTATACAAAGTTATTACAATATTATTGACTATATTCCCTGTGCTGTACATTATACTTCTAAAAGGCACTTCATAACAAATTTATATAATGGGTATATGTAACTGTATTGAAACGATTCTCTTGCAGTATGATTTGTAAGAAGAAAATCAATAAGAAAGTGATTAAATAAATTAGATCATACTCATAATATGCAATGATAAAAAATGGTAGAATTGTATGTTCTAACAAGGAAGGATGAATATGATACATTGCAGGTTATAAATAATTTGGGTTATTTGAATTTATAATCAAATTTCTTGCTTACATTTATACATATGTATATGCATATTTATGTGCGGTATATATGTATTTGTGTGTGTGTCTGTATGCATAGCAAAGGTCTGGAAAGATACAAAGTAAATATTAAGCAAAAGAGTAGTCAGTCATGAAGAATATGAGTATGTTTTGAAATGTTCACTTTTTACTTTACATAGTCTTGTAATATTTACATTTCTTTCAAGCTTGGGCAATTTGCGAAATTTAAAAAAAAGTAATAAGAATACATCACATAATAATAAATATACATAGACATGTTCTGTTTTGTAAGGCTTATGTGAGGAATTCAGTTTTGAGTAGTTTTAATAGTTATTTCCTAGTGAAAGGGAATTAAGAGATTGTAGACACAATTTAGAACAATTAGAGGAGACCATCACAGAAAACTGAGTGGAATTCTGGGCAACCTAAAAAGACATGGGTAAAGGAGCAATATAGAAACACTGAATTATAAGAGTTGTGATTTAAATTGAAATGAAAGCTCTCATTTTTTAAAGAAAATGCCTTATTTGGACACAGCTTAATTAGTATTTGCCTCAATCCAGCAAATTAAATTCTTCAATACTGAACATATCTATGAGAAACTTCAATTTCTACTTAAAAGTTAAATTATTTTCACAAACTCTTTATATTTGTGTACTTGAATCTAATCATTTGCACAGTTTTAGTTGAAAGAATTCAGCATGAAAGATTAAAAATACTGAAGAAAAGAAATAAATTATGTAAATTATCTTCAGTTTGCAGCTTGCTTTACAAAGATTTAGAAATCTCTTTCTTGTACAGCTCAATCTTTCAAAAGCATGGCTAGGTCTTTTCATGTATAGTTATAATCTTAACATTCTAAATGCAGTGATTCATAGATAGAATCAGTGGGGTCAGTGGTTCACACTTCAGAATTCTAAGAGATCCTTAATATTAATGAGTAAACACCTGAGGAGTACTTTTATTTGATCAATGCCAAAAATGTTGCTGCTCAAATACCTAAGTAGTTAACACTTAACAGAGTAAATTGAAAGCTTGAATCTTCCTTTGAAACAACATACCTAGGGGTAGAAAAAGCCACCAGTGCGAACTAATTCAGTGCTTATTCATTTACATATTATCTTAAAGGCATCATCATTATAACTCCAAACCAGACATGCCCCAGGGCTCCATTCATAAAAACAAGCAAATATCATTTACTGGGAATTGGTTCTTACTCTACAGAAGAAATACAAGGATTCCATGTAAGAATTAAACCCATTGCCAGTTGTTCGATAAAAATGTCTTTTCCAAGTACAAGTCTTCCCAGATTTGCTCAGAGAAAGCTGAGAAAGCAATTTTATCTCTCATTTAAAGCCAGGCATAACAAAGTCACCACTAATTATCTATTTAAATTTGAAGGCTCACTTACTTTTTTATCTTTATTCTGGAAAGTAAATACTATTTATTCTATTAAATTTCTATTGCTTCTCTTTAAGACATTTCACACTTTGTTTCATTTCAGTTAACGTTTTCCAGCAGAGTGTACTAGAGACTTTTAACAAATTCCATGTACAAGCACGGTTATCATAATAATATCTTGCTATAATTAAACAAATGCTGTCATATCTTCACCAATATTTAAAAAATTAGGACCTATGTTTATATATATGTATACAGACACACACACACACACACACACACTATACTGGCCAAACCTACAGTACCTTGCATATAAAATTTTGCTGTGCAAATTATGGTTTTAAAATTAGTGTTTTAACTTAATTTTTAATACAAAAGGTAAAGCTAAGAAAGCCAAAGATTGTCCTCCAAATTATTGTGTATTTTCCTTTTTTAATTTTTAAAGAATAGATGCTTTTTCTAAAAAAATTGTTTTGTATTTACTGTATCTTTGTTGTGTTGGGCTGGCATCATTATCTTCATCTTACATGTTAGGAATCCAGAACACAGAACAGTCATAAAGCTTAAGAAAGATCACAGGGTGTTTCTTCTTGCCTTATTTATTACCATGGTCTTTATTAATGGATCAATTAAAATACACAGATCATTATTAAGGATTTGCTACCATCTGTGTTCTGGGGTGATCAGTAAGAGGGCTGGTAGTTTTACAGTGTAGAGTCCACTCATACATAGAGAATGCATTGTGAATGTGGCTCTGTAGAAAATTCGTTTGCAACTCATTGGGCTGTGGCCCCTAAGGTCATGTAATAAGTGGCATTGATTATTGAACAAGTTATGGTCAGTGAATCAAGAGACTCACAGCTCTATGTTGGGTATTTGGATGTGGGAGATGAGTAGTGTAATGCAGACAGAAAATTATCATGTGAAACAAAACAAAGCATTAAAAGTACTATTTCGGGTTTGACTCAAAATTCTATGGGAGCAGGTTGAAGAAAGAGATTAGCTACAAATCTGGAAAGGTTTTCATGAAGTTGTGCAGTAATTAATGATAAGATTTCAGGCAGCAGAGCTTTACACAAGGTTGTAGGATTATTGAGTGCAAAGAACGAAGAAAATATCCAAGGAACGGCAAATATTCTAAAGAGGATAAAGTTCTTAGATGAGTTGTTTTGTGGAGATATGCAGTGTAAGAAAAGGCTGAAAATAGGCAGGGTTCAGCTAAAGTACTGAGAAACTTATACACCAGCCTATGGTATTTGGACTATAGGCAATGGGAACTATCGGCAACGGGATGAAGAAGGTAGGTCATAGACTCAACTTCATGAGCGTGTGTTCCAGCTCAGGTACTTACTAATTGTTCGGCAAACTGTGTAACCACTCTATGCCCCAATTTCTCCAACTTCAAAATAAAATAAACCACACACACACACACACACACACACACACATTTTTGAGTTGTTGAAGGATTAAACTAAATGTGCTAATATATGGAGAATGTTTAGCTTAGTACCAGGAATATACAAGAGCTTAATATTAATGTTCTTATTTTTCTTATTAATTGCTCTCATTATGTGAGCTGAGTTAGGAGCAGTTTTTTCTGGATAGATTAAGATGAAATGGTACAGAATGGCAGCAGAAACACAGATTAGAAGGCAACTGAAAAAGTGGCAAGTTAAAATGAAAAGGTGAGCTTTAGATTAAGACAGAACTAGTTTAAAGTTCTAGCCTCATTATTTATTTGTAGATATCAGTGCCTTGGGCCAATCACCTAACATTTTGAATCAAATTCTATTTTTCATTAACAATAAAATGGGATGATGACAATGTAGGTGATTTAAGGAGACTGAGTATTGAAGTATTAGCTGTCTGTTTTTAAAATTAGTAGCTGCTCAACAAACTGTGAATCTAAAAAAATCCCTTATTATTGTTGTTATTAATACTATAATCTTAATAAGGAATAACAATGACTCAAAGGGATAAAAAAAGGCCTGACTGTGAAAGTAGAGAAGAAATGGATAAGTTTATGGAGGTAAAAATTTGGTAAATAGTTAATGACATGTAGACTAGGGAGTGATGAGTCTATGAAAAGATGATTCTTGAATATTCTTAATAAAAGACAGATTATGATAATTTTGTGATTTCTGGTACTGCCTTATTTACATTTTGTCTGTGCCCTTTGTTTTCCTTCAAAAGGAATCTGGCACGCTTACAGGGCTGCTTGGGAGACACTTAAGTTCACACTAAGAATCCACTGTATGGAAAGTATACTCTGCTTCTCTCCCCATCCACAAACGAGTTCCTCATCTCCATGATGACTTCCTCTTCCACATCTCACTGGTATCATTTATATTTTATTATATGATATTCTTTGTCATTTGTTTCATCTTGCTTTCTCCTCATTGATACTATAGTGGGCAGGGGGTAATTCTTATATTTCCTTTGTTCTCCCATCATGCCCAGACCACCCAATTAACATGGTGACCTTAATGATATGGACTGGCATCCTGTCCTACCAGAATATCCCCAAACATAGGATGACAATTTTCAATTCAGTAAATCTGTATAGATGACTGTTGGGGTGGCATGGTTGATTCTAGGCTATGTTCCTTCATTGGTAAAGCTCAGCTCCTCTGCTGCTGGGGGCTGGAAGGGTCTGATCAGCTCTTTCAGATGGAGAGAGCTTCACGACATCACTTTGGTTTAGGTTGGTTCTTATTACTGCCAGTAATCTTGGCTTATGTGATGGCTTACATTTAGATGGTATATGCGATTTTTTTAGTGTTTATAGTATTTCATTTCCATCTTGGCCCCTTCCATTTTTCAGAGAGGGTCAGCCAGGCCACCATTCAACATCACCTGTGCTCAGCCTATCTTCTTGCTGTGTATAACTTCACTTGAGCTGACAATCTTCTGGGCAGCACTACAACTTTTCTTCCCCTCTCTAACTTTTTTGTGCTTATAGGATAGCTGAAGCCTTTGTGCGTTCGCCCCGTCATTTTATTCCCAGGCACACTCTATAATAATCCTTTTCCTCCCTGCTGTCAAGGGGATAGTCCAATAAGCATGCAGCCTGCAGAAAACTACAAGGAAGTCTAGGCTCTATGTTCACACTTGACCCAAAGTCAGGGGACATATGTCAAGCTGTCGTAAAAATTGTTCATATATTGCTCTTGTATATCAAGGAGACATGAAAATTCCACAGTCACATCAATCTGGGATCAAGATGAGAGTTTTACTCTTACTATTTCTGATTCCATTCTTTACAGACCTTTCGGAGTACTCCTTCACAATTTGAACTTGTCTTCATGGAGATGGGGGAGTACTTTTTTTTTTTTGACTGGCAGGGTAAGGAAAAGCTTTTCATAGAGAACAATGCACTCCCTCAAAGGCCAAGGACTCCTAACTCCGAGACACAACCCTCTCAGCCCCACTCTTTAGTCCCCTTACTGGGCTACAGCTGGTCCTACTGTTTCTTTGAAAGACCCATGGGAAGTGTCAGGTCCAAACTATTGGTGGCTCTTTTTCAAATGTCTGGGTGCTCAATATTTCTTTTACTTTATCTTTGAATGCAATACTATTCTGGGACAACAGGAAAACTTTTACTTAATGTTGTATCATGCAGCTGAATAATAATAGTAATAATAGGCCAGCATTAGCACAGAAATCCAGAGATCACTAGAGTAAAGGAATTCACTTTCATTCAATAATTACTTAAAGAATTTCTGCTGTTTTCAAAGATATACAAAAGATAAACAGTATTCAGTTTTAGACTCAACCTAAAGGCCTTATCCATTTCTTAAGTAGCCTGACCCTCTAGTTAAATGAATGATTATCATACAGAAACCAGATGGAAGATATATTGGTTCATTAATTTCAGACTAGGACAGTGTGACATTGTTCATTTAGGCTTCTAGGAAAGTTTACAGGACTCATTTTTAGATAAGCCCATCTAAAGTCTGTCCATCTTACTATAAGATAATCCAAAGTTATCTTTTCCCTTATAGAAGCAAAAGCAAAAAAATAATAATTTCAGGGAACACTTTCTATTTCTTACTTTAGAGAAATATGCTCCTATTTTTCCTGTTTTCAGGAACTTTCTAGCCCACTTTACTTTCCTCTAAACTCTAAGAATCACTGATCCAAACTGATCCAAAGAACTTTCACTTATACAAAACAATATGAGAGATGGTCCACTCTGTAGAGAAGGAATCAGTAAAATTAGAAAATTTAGACAGTGCTTTCACACAAAATACTCATATCAGGGCAACACATGAAAATATATGGATGGGACACATTCAGCCTCTATTCTCATGTGGGTTGAAAATTTTGGAAATCTAAATTAACTAACTCTGAAACTGTTTTAGCTGAAATCTTGCCAATGTTTTCTTTTTACATTACTAGATTCACTGTGAGAATTATAAACAATTTTCTGTGATGATTAGGAAATACAGTTACCGAATGCACTTTATTTCACCCACACCATTAAAAAGTAAACCTTGAAGAAAATTCTCTGCTTTGCATTTCAAGTCTTTCTCCATTTAGCAGCTTCCTCACACCCATAAAAACACATGGGGAGGGGCTTCCCTGGTAGCGCAGTCGTTGAGAGTCCGCCTGCTGATGCAGGGGACACGGCTTCGTGCCCCAGTCCGGAAGGATCCCACATGCCGCGGAGCGGCTGGGCCTGTGAGCCATGGCCGCTGAGCCTGTGCGTCCGGAGCCTGTGCTCCGCAACGGGAGAGGCCACAACAGTGAGAGGCCCGCGAACCACAAAGAAAAACAAACAAAAAAAAAAAACAAAAAAAGAAACACATGGGGAGAGGAAAAAAATTCAAAAAAGATAGCTAGCTGATGGTCAAAACATATGGGACAAAGTTGTCCAAAATATTGTCACAACTCCTCCATTGACAATTCATTCTATTGTAGAGCCTTGTCAGACCTCCCAGATTCATTGACAGACTATTATATTCAGAGAGGCTTTGAAAACTTACGGCACTTAGAAATGCTCTGGAGACACATAAAAATGTCTTTATTTAGACTGGAACATATAACACCTGCCAAATTTGTAGGTTTGAAACCACTTCCAATAAGAATTTAAAGGCCCTCTTCCCAGCTGAAATAGGGCTATCAATATATGACTTGCCTGCTCATGGGAAATAGTGGGTTCTTGTTTCTGATGTCGCAATTTAGTTTAAAATCACTTTCGTGATGACAGGGTACATAAGGATGATAAAACTATAAAGATGACAGTCTAATCTTCAAAGATCACTGATCATTGATAAAAGATTAAATAACGTAAACATCTGAAATGCCAGATTATCAGCTGGTTGGCAAACTCTCAGTATTGAAGTATGCTGAGATACTACTGATGAGTGAAAAATGCTTTTTCTACATGTAATGCAAAAATACAG
The DNA here is from genome assembly GCF_003031525.2 of Neophocaena asiaeorientalis asiaeorientalis. NCBI lineage: Eukaryota > Metazoa > Chordata > Mammalia > Artiodactyla > Phocoenidae > Neophocaena > Neophocaena asiaeorientalis. The sequence goes on from NW_020185328.1 coordinate 11,336,830, forward strand.
CCTCCCAAGAGGGGCAAGTTAATTATAATAGCCTTGAGTTTAAAATGTATATTTCTCAATAGTGATGCAATATATGTCCAGTATTAATAAATGATTTATTGTAAAGTGCTCAAAATTATTTTTCCCCTCAAAGTAATGCCTGATTGTTGAGAATTTTAAGCACCCTTAAACTGTAACTTTTTTTGAATTCTAGCCTCAATTTTATATATACTTACAAGGATGATTAGACATGCTGGTCCTATAAAACTCCAAATAAAGTTGTTTTCTGTGCTAAGCCAACATCTGAAAAGTAAATAAGAGATAAAATCTACGTATATGCTTGTACGTACTTCAACAAAGCAAAATTTTCAATGATATACAAAGCTTATTCAGAATTGCATTCCAAATATTTATGAGATCATCTTAACTTACACTTTGGTGGTGCCATAATACCTATATCCTAATGATGCTGAAAATCCAACTACCACAGCTGGGCTGAGATAGCCAAAGATATAAAAATTCTTGTGCAAAAATCCCTTGTTGTAGATGACTCCTACAACAATGAGATAGAGGTGGATGCCTTCAATGCACATCCATGCAAAGGCAGCTAAAAAGAAGTAATGCAGCAGCCCGGCAATGATGGAACAGAAGAGCTAGAAAGCAAAGAAAGAAACCATAAGCAATGTTTACTTTAACATTATTGTAACATAAAATCTTGACTTTCTCCATAAATTATGCCATTTTATATAATGCTTGGTCACATTAAAATATCCTTGTCAAGTGTCAGTTTTTTAAATTGTACCATTTCCAACTGATTTAAAAGAACTGTGCTTCATCAATGTGAAACATTCACCAGTCCTGTAATAGACCTAAGTTGCTGTTCTCGTCCAGAGATTTATACTTTTTATACACTTACATTATGTGATAAATTGTGGATTAGTCACATGATTATCTCACAGTAACTGTTATGATTTGAGTTGATTTCTGTTTTGGAGCTGCCTTTACTTTCCTTTATCTTAATCATGCTCAAAGAATGAAAATTACTGCTAATACTATGTTAAACAAAACATTATAAATAATTAAGAGAAGGCACTGAAGTTACAAAACAGGCAAATGATGATATATTTTACAAAAATATCCATTATATGATCACTTGAAGTTACAAGATTATCAGGTAAATTTGAGATGGATTTCAGTTAAATATCATTTATTAGTATTGACTTCACACTTAGAACTAGAGTTAGGCTTATAGGAAATAACAAAATGTAATAGTTATACACTTCTGTAGTAACAGAACTAACACAATCTATTACTGGTGGGATAACACAACATTTACATACTGCACTTAATAAAATAGAGTATAATTGAAACATAATGAGATTACCTACTAAAATATATTCGAGAGTACTATATAAGGTTGGGGATGGTGATTAAAATTTGGGAAACACTGCAGTGAGGAAGTGAGATTTGAAATACGGCTTTAAAATGGGAAGAATTTGATAGGTGAAATAGAATTGAAAATAAACACTGGTGAAATAGAATTGAAAATAAACACTGTAACGAATAGTTTTGTGGTGAGGATGATGGTGGGGTGAAGCTGAAGGAGGAACTGGGCTTTGGAGGATAGTGGGAGGTACACAGAATTGACACGTGTTATAAATACCACTGCAAAACAAACAAACAAACAAAAACATACGGAGTTTACAGTCTTCTGTAGGCTATTTAAAATAGGTGCTTTGTGGCATCTACTTCAGAAGAAAACCTTGATAACTGATGGTTAGTCTCAGTACTTGAAAGATGACTAGTAAGAATGGAAATATGGAGGCAATTTAATGTTTTGTGGCCATGTTGATGCACTTCTCTGGTCTCCAGCTGCAGGGCAGGCTGCAGCTGCTATACAGGAAAGCCACTGATGTGCTCACGTTCCCTGATGGCTGCTGACAGCCACTGACTGAGCACAGCAAGACATTCCTGTTCTTGAGAGACCTGCCAGGTGACTTTGGCTGAGGGTCTTCTCAAAGGACTCCTTGACAGGCAAACTGGGCTTTCCTTAGAACTGCACTGCTGTGTAAAGCGCTTCTACTCACTCTTCCTTTCACCTTTCTTTCCTTCACTCAGGCTCAGGCCTGCATCTTGGTCTGATGGCTCTCCAAGTCTCTCTCTTCCCATTTTCTCTCACAGCCATTTCGCTTAATAAATTTATTGATTGTTTTATCCCACTTGAGTGTCTGCTTCGAGGATGACCCAGACTAGCTCAAGATGGGAACTATTTGATAAGGCTCTAAATCAATAATGGTGGAAAATGGTTAGAAAAGTGCCTTTACTAGGTTGAGCTAATTCATCATATTTCAACCTATGAACCTTAGCCACTTTTGTGTTCCATCCCTGTCTTGAGATAAACATTTTTTCCAACTCTCTCTCTCTCCCCTCTCTCTCCCCTCTTTTTGTTTAACGCCCATGGAAAAACAAACCAAAACAAAACAAAATAAGGTTATTTCTTCAGTTTGTTGACAAGTTTTTGCAGTTCATCATAATGAGGGCCACTGTGGTTAATGGAATTACTAAGCAAGTTGTTCAGATATATTAGCATTCTCAGACTTAGAAACACCTTAAGAACAAAGTATATCGAGTATTTGCCCCATTAAGCCCTTAATTCCAATTCATGTTTCTATGACATATATATTTAGGAAAGTAAAAATTTAGAAAATAAAAATAGAGAGTAAGGGAGATCTACATACCTTATTAGTATTTGTATTGATCCCAACAAGAAAAACAAGTTCAGCAAGGAATAGGCTACAGCAGAGATTTTTGTGAATTGTTGTCCTGGTGCTTTGAATTTCACTGAAGAACCAGAAGGTAAAAATGCATATGGCAAGGCAAATCAGTGAAATAATTATTCCTAGTTGAGTGATCCTTGTAAGAATATTATAATCTTTAATACCCTAAGGGAAAATAATAATACAACTGTTAAAAGAATAACTCAGTAGCTCGTCAAAAGAACTACAACATATAATGAACTTCCCTTTTTGGTGAAACATTAAACTGTTCCTAAAATGTAAAAATACAAACGTGCATTTAGATGAGAACATTTTGTACTTTTGAAAATGTTCAACATTCAGAAAATCTGATATAAATCAGGTAGCACTTTAAAAGTTCTGTAATTAGTGATTTTTTTTCCCTAAGCATAGTATATATTAGTACATGGTTTAACAATGTTATCACCATCAGTTTCTTGATATTAGAAAGGCAATTCATTATTGTAATGTGAAAATGGTTAATTAAAGCAGCTTTATCAGTGGTAAGAACAAGTAATTTCTATGCAGTAATTCATTTAAACACATTAAACAAAGGTATCAGAAATGCTGAATATGTAGAATAACAAAACAGTATAGTTGCGAGACTTTGAAATTGGAAAGGATGGTTTCACTCTAACCAGATGGTTTTAAGAGGCATCTTTATTTAACATTCAGAAAAAAAATCATCTTTGTTACTGACATTAGGGTTAGACAGATTTATTTAGTCATGATATGTATTTGATGGATTTTAAGTATTGTATGGAAATGAGCCTGTAATCTAAAGATTCCAATACAAGGATATAAAATAAAAACCTATATAATGTAAAAGCAAGATATTACTGATGTAAAATACATATTATGAAGCTATTCACCTTAGAAAGATTTTTCATGTTTAAAAATCTTGTGGGGTTCTACATTATTAAAACATGGTATTTTGTTATGAATGTGCTAATACTTATTGACCAGGTATCAAATATTTTTAATGAATTTGTCATCAGTAAAAATAAACTTTCAATACAAAGGCAAAAGCCCTTGAAGTCCATGATACTTTAAAATGTATAAATGGTCCTTAAAAGCTGCATTAAAAACTAAGAGTCAATGGATAGATATTTAATACACAATCTACTAGATATTATAGATTAGGTAAGTCTTACACTAAGAATAACCAAAGATCCAAACTAGATATGTCATAGAAGGCAGGTAAGAAAAGAAAGACTAAAAAAAAGGTAATGTTGAGATTGTATCAGTAAATTAAATATGCTATTTATACCCAAAGAAAACATATAAAAATTAAATATTCTCTTGAATGACATAAAGAAGAAGAAAAAACAGATTTATAAATATGAATTGGAAAATTGGCTTACAATAGAAGAACCAGAAGACATCAAAATTGCAAAATGTGTCAGGTGGTTACAGCTGCATGAGGTGTGGGTCACATTTGAGTATGTCACCTCACAGCCCTCCGAAGACCAGCTGCCATTCATGGTGTCAGGTAAGTAGTTCCAAAATGCACATTGACTCCTATACTTATCTGTGGTCTGAAAAAGAGACATTTTACTGACAGGAAAAAGAGAAAAATTTACACATACGACATCGTTTTGGTTATATTTAAAATACCATTTTGCATAGCAATATAATTAAAACCATGCCTAAAAAGTAAAGCATAAAATCAATGCTAATAAGTGAATGCTACTGTTGTGTGAAAAAACTGAAGTTTATACTGCAATCATGCTATATTTTATCAATCCTGTGTCACGCATTTGTGAGAATTATTGTCAATTGAGATCATGTAGGTCATTTAGAATGGTGCATGACATATCTCATTATCTTCGATACATGTTTATTGGATATACACTAGATATTAGTCATTGATCCAGGTGCTAAAAATACAGCACTGAACAAAACAAAAAAAGTGTTTGCGTTTTTTTTTTTTTTTTTTTTTTTTGCGGTAGGCGGGCCTCTCACTGCTGTGGCCTCACCCGTTGTGGAGCACAAGCTCCGGACGCACAGGCTCAGCGGCCATGGCTCACGGGCCCAGCCGCTCCACGGCATGTGGGATCTTCCCGGACCGGGGCACGAACCCGTGTCCCCTGCATCGGCAGGCGGACTCTCAACCACTGCGCCACCAGGGAAGCTCCGTGTTTCCGTTATTGACCTTACATTCTAATGAGGAGATAAGAAATTATTAAACAAAATAAATAAGCTAGGGAAAGGAGAACAGAAGTAATCTGAGGAGGCTTTTCCTAAGAAATGACATTTAAGCAAATACTTCAATTAAGTGAGAGTGTGAGTCCTAAAGACTTGGGAACAGAGGGTTCCGTACAGCTTGAATAGAAAATGGAAAACCTCTGAAGTGAGACTCAATGAAGGTCTTCCAGAAACATCTAGATGCCAGTGCAGTTCAAGCAATGAATGAGGTAAAGGGTACTGAGTGTAAGATCAGAGATAGACAGGGGCTGATCAAATAGACTACAGGAAGGTTGTTCAATAAATAGCAGAGTTCTCCTTATCATATATTAATATTAACTAATCATAACACAATACTTAATGCACTGTAAGTTTTAATAAGTTACTCATAGAATGCTGTATACCTATGCTTGTGTCTTGTAGAAATAAAAACTGTTTACAATTATATAACAATTTATAGTTAACTAGGTGCTTTCTTACCTACTTTGTTTAATTTGATCCTCAAAAGAGCCCTGTGAGTGGGTATTGTGTTGAGAGACCAAGAGATGTCAAAAAAAATATGCAAGACTAATCATTGATAAGTGGAGTAAAACAGAACCAAATGCAAATCTTCAGACAACTATTCATTAAAGAAAATATTAGTTGAGTATCAAATATAGGCACTGTGCTAGGAGCCACGGATTCTTAGTTGAAAAGATAAAGCATCTGCCCTCAAGGATGACAGAAGCCCAGATGATTTTAATACAATTAGACAGTTGCTTTAATGGCCTATATAGAAAATCCAACACTTAGATCAATAGTTGGAGCACTGGCCATTTCGATTGGAGTAAGTCTAGGAAGACAGTGATTGAACTAAAATTGGAGAGATGACAAGAAATTTTTCAAAGAGGTCACGCTATGTGAAGAAAATTGAAACTCTACATCCAGTTGCCCCAAAACTGCCAGGAAAATACCCAATCCCACTCTTGTTAAAAAAACAAACACACAGATAAGCTAGAGGAGCCAGAAAGACTCTAGAATTGAGGAACTAGAGTCAGCTGAGAGTGCATCACTCAAAAAACAGGGGTTAAGTGAGGGTCTGTCTACATGCTGAGCACCCACCATTGCCCACCACTTTCTTTTTATCCTCCTAATCCTTGTAGTGAGCTTCTGTCTTTAGGCATGAGACTAAAAGGTTTCTGAGAAACTAAAGGCCGAAGAGAAATGACTTTTAGGTAGTGATCTTCAGGATCTTCCAGTGCAATGGCCAGAAACTAGCCTGATGATAACCCTATAGGGAGGCACACCACTGCCACAAGCCACCTGAACACACAATCATCTTTCAAATGTCTCATTATTAGATATGGATGGATGGCCATGAACCACCAGACCTCCGAGGACACACTCTACCATGAAAGACAAAGAACAAAAAGCCAACAAGCCAAACAGAGGAAATCACGAGCAACATAATGTAGGGAGTAGAACACAGGTTTTTTTTTAAATATAAATACTACCACAGAGAAATACTGCACCCATGAAACAAAAGTAGAGTTCAAAAAATAAGGGTGCTCTGTTATAATTAAGTATAAAGTAGAAATAAAATATGTTAGCAGGAAAAAAAAATGTAAAGGAAAACTTAAAATGAAAAAAAAAAAGACCTTAGAGGCTCAGTTGGAGAGTCCAATATTTACATAAGAATAACAAGAGAAGAGACCAGAGATACTGGAGAGGAAGAAATTAGCAAAGAAATAATAATAGAAAATTCCCTAAAACTGAAGACCATACATTTTCAGACTGAACAGACTCACATAAATGCCTAGTACAATTAATAAAGAAAGATCCACACCAAGGTTCATCTTTGATTGAATCCTGAGAATAAAGATAAGATCTCAAAAGTTTGAGAGAAAGAGACAGATCACTTGCAAAAGAATGCAAATTTTAAGTAAAATATTAATTGCATGAAACTTCCCCAGGTTAACCTGGAAAGCTAGAAAAAATGAGCAAGGTCTAGAAAATTCTGAAGAAAAAATTATTCACAATTTATAACTCTATACCATGGAATTTATCTAAGTGTACGGATAAGATAGAAATATAGTATATACTTAGCTAAAAAGGTAATGCAAGAGCTCAAAAACTTGACTTTCTGGGCACCTTTCTCAAGAGACACTGGAGAATATGCCACCAAAATATAGAGATAAACCAAGAAAGAGGAATCGTTGGTTCAAGGAAACATTGAATCTGACACAGAAGAGAGGAGAGTTGCATGCCCAGGATGACGGTGACAGAGACGTCCAGGCTGATAGCTATACAGAAGGCAAAGGGTAGACCATCCAGACAGGATCAAGTTCACAGAGGCCTAACAAGGATGTCTCCAGAACATTAATTTAGCTGATAATCTTATGTATTTGAATGTTTTATAAGGAGATTTATAGTACTGTCAGAAAGTTTGGGGACTAATTAGTAATGGATAAATAGAAATCTAAGCAGCTAAATTAAGGAAATTTACTAACACCAGGAAAATTGTTCAGCCTCATGATTCAGCTGTGTATAACACATTGAAAACTGATTTAACCCAAAATTTGATGAAGCATGGGAGGATGAATAGTTGGGGGAGTGTGTGGATCACAGAGGAGGACATGTATAAGAAAATTAAATCCACATTTTCTATAGATGAAGGCAATAGATCATATCTATTTTTTAAAAGCTTAAAAAAATAAGAGGAGTTATTAAGTTTGGGGTGAAAGAGATAGAGGGTCAATGGAAAATGCTCTCCCATTTTGTAGGAGGCCAGAAACTTCAGCCTATTTGTTAGCTGAGACACTGGGACCAATGTGGAGACATCCAGGAAAGTTGAGGTAATGGACAAAGCTTAATTTCTTGGGAGGTAGGTGGGGGAGTGATTCAGAGAACAGCATCAGGCAGGAGAGTATCTTAGCTGTGGAAGAATGGATTCTGGAGAAAAACTGTGGGTATGAAACTTTGTTCTACCAGTTGTTACTGAGTGACCACGGGCAAGGCATTTAATCTTTCAGAGTCTCAGTATCCTCATCTGTGAAATGGAGATAACAGTACATACCTCATAGGGTTCTTGTGGGAGTTAAATAACTTAGAGCAAAGCATGTTTCCATATAAGCATTATTAAAGTATTGGTTGCTATAATTATTATCGTTATTATTATCTGTATTATTATAACAACTATAATTAATATTCCTCTAAAGTAATGAAGTATATACTAGTTGGTGAAGTTGCAATTATCAGGGAATCAGGAAGTGGAAGGTGTTACATATGAAATAACTTCGATTTTCCTAGAGAATAAAATGGTATCCAAATTTTATTCTCAGAGGGAAACAATTGATTAGGTAAATGTATTGTCAGAGGAAAGAGATGAAATTTCAGAGTGGTCATTGCTTTGAATGGGAAAATAATTTGAACAGAGAAGAAGATTAAGGACAATCAAGTTTTCTCATTAAGTATGGTGAAGAACTCTTGTGTAAATGTGTGTTTTGTTTTGTTGCTATGTCAAACAGAGATGGGAGAAGTGGGTTGTCCTTGGCACCTCTTCAGCTGCCAAAACATTCCACTGGTAAAAACTATAGAAAAACCATAAGACCATGTAAAAGAACAATGTTTGTTTTCTAGTATCAAAAGGTCATTTGCATTTAGCATCTGAAAATATCTAAATTTAGTTTCCATTCTTAAAACATTTCACACCTTCTTTTTCCCTCAACAGAATGCCCACCATTGTTTAGGTTTGACCTACTATTTACTTGCAATTTCTATACATTTTGTTTCTCTCTACATCAGATGTCTGTCTTTACAGTGACACATTTGTACTGTATGGAAGCATATAGAGTGGCCCCTCGATATTCACAGGGGATTGATTCCAGGGTCCCTGCGCATTCCGAAATCCACGGATACTCAAGTTACTTTCGTAAAATGGAGTAGTATTTGCATATAACCTATGCACATCCTTATGTATACTTTAAATCATCTCTAGATTACTTATAAAACTCAATACAATGTAAATGCTATGTAAATAGTTGACGGGCTGCAGTAAATTCAAATTTTGCTTTTTGGAACTTTCTGGAATTTTTTCCCTTGAATATTTTCCATTTGCGTTTGGTTGAATTCATGGATGTGGAACCTATGGATACGGAGGGCTGACTATATGTTCTTTTAATCCCCTGTTTCCCATAAACATGCAAATACAATTGCCCAGCTTCAAGGTTCTCCAAATAGTTTCTGAGGCACTTTAATTATGTACTAGGATTGAAATTCAATTGAAAGCCCAACAAACCATTAACTGTAAAAATGCAGCAAACAATATGATTTTGAGTTTCTCCTTCACTTTTAGGTCTATAAAAACCCTAAATACTTAGTTATTTCTAATCATTTTTTTATTGTATAGTTTTAATTATACATGGGTTTGAAAAAAGATTTAGAATAACAATAAAAGAGTAAAGTGTTCTCAGATAATTTCTTTATGAAATATTATGAACTTCTCTATGATTTTATTTTAATCGGCACCCAAATCCCTGCAAGTATTATTTTATATGACAATTAACCAAACACCTCCCTCATTATACAAGTAACATTTATCTCTTTAATACTTTTTTATAACTTCTTCCTTGAAGGGCCGGAGACTTCCAAAATGAACAATGTACTTAAAAATAAAACTAAATTGTAGCTTAATTTCAGATAATCAAATACATAAAATTCTTTGTTATTTATTATAAAATTTAAAGAGCGCTGAAAGTACAAAAATATTTTATAGAAAAATTAGTTGAAACCACTTTACTCTTTTATTTCAATTTTGAATTTGCATTTTTAAACTCAAGAACTCACATACAATTAAAGTGACACTACAAAAACATGTTCATTTCTCTGAATGCTTCACAATTATAATCAATAGTCAACAGAAACACAACTTACCTTTATGTGATTTAATGTAAATGTTATTTTTTCGAATTCATACAATGTGGGTGGGTTTGAGCTAATTGAGACTGAAATTACTGAAGAGATGACTCTTCCCTCCTCTTCAGCTTTATCATAACTTTGAGGTTCCAATAAGATGTTGTCAGACGATGAAAATAGAGGACCAATACTCTTATAATATAAAAATGCAACTGCAACACTGCCTGTCAATCAAATAAGTATATTCAGTGAAATTCTTAAAATAAACATAAAAATTGACCAAAGGGAGTCATACGAATTCCCAGATACTGAAATGTGGGTCATAATATATCTATGCTTACATCATCCAACCATATTAAGACATATTCTCTGACCTCTGTGACTCTGAAACTGATTGTGGACTGTAGCATTCCCTTGGCAGAGACTATATTTAGGAGAAAAATAGTCCTAGATAAATTTACATCCAAGTGCTGACTAAGAACCAAGGAGTAAAGTATATTCACTTGAAAAATAAAATTTTGACTTACTACTTTGCTGGGAAAATATATGAATTAGAAAGATATTGGGAGAAAATTATCACAGATTTACAGTATTAAGAAAGTTTAGAATTGAAAGAGTTGTGAGATGCCACTGAGTTCAACATCATGCCCACTGAAATGCTTCCTCTTTAAATTCATGACATATAGTTATGCCGACACAGCATAGGGAATTTATTGCCTTTCGAGGCAGCCATTTATCTGAACCCCTGACACTCCCCAAATGCAGCACGTCAGCACATAACCAGATACTAGAAATGTTACCTGATCAGTATAGACTATCACATGCCTATTTTTCCCTTAGCCTGGACACTATTTATTTGAGATCCTATTTTAACGGATCTCAAATTGCCTTGGTTTTTGAGATCATTATCAGCAGCTCATTATCACTGATATTAAGTGTGTGTGAACAACTCAACATGGACAACTATTATCTTTTAAAATTCCTGTTGTCACTTAGGTCACATTCCTTCTCTGTTGTACAGAATTACGGACAGTAAATTGAGGAATTTATATTCAGAATTTACTCTTGGAGTTAGAAGTTCTGGTTTTAGTCATTTCTCCTACTTGTGTGTCCCTGCGTAAACTTGAGTTTTCTCATGTATAACATGGTGGTAGTGATATTCCCTCCGGCTATTTACTAGGATAAGGTGGAGACCAAATGAAATTATACGAGAGAGTCTTCTATAAAATTTAAGATGCTATATTAATATGATTATTGTTATACTTATTAACTAGAAATGTTATATGTTTGCTTTAGATACTTGGACAAATTAGGAAGAACTCTATCATATTCATTTTCCCTCAAATTTGTGACACCAGCAAATAATTTGAAAAGCATAAATTAATCAAAATCATTAATACAAATGTTGATAATGTCATCAAAAACAAAGGTCTGTGATATAATGCTGGAACCATCCACATCACAATATCACACTAATAGCTAATATTCTTTGGATATGGTTATGTGAGCTAGAAGTTGCAAAAATGTGTCACTATTCACATTTTCTATCTTAGTATAAAAAGGCACCCCAAGATACTGCTAAGAGCCTTGCTGAAATTCAGATACATTACACATTTTCCTAAACTGCCAGCCCAGAAAACTTATATCAAAAAAATAATGTTAGTATAACATGGTTGGGCTAGTGAAATTGTGATGGCTCCAGATGACAACTAGCCCAGCATTTGCTATGGACAGACCAGGGATGGAAGCAGAACCTGGAAACCTCTTAGGGGAACTTGACCTAGTCCAGCTAATGAACCAGTTCATGCAACAGCAACTTCTCAGAGGTTGTAGTAGTGGGTGGTCCAAAATCAAGTGAAGCACCAAAGAGATAACATGGATTTAAAAATCTATCACTCTGATACTTTCTAAAGGAAAATATTTATTTAACATCAATTTTTGACTTTGGGTAAAAGGAGACTCATGCCACGTAGAATGGTCCAAAATCCCTTTTTCTGAATATTGATCCAGTATTTGTTCATTCTTTTTAAATCATTTGGAACCTATTTTAATTCCCATGATTTCTCACTAATTCTAGGCCTGATCTAGCTTTTAACTCTCATATCAGATCTGTACCTACTTTCAGTAAACTAGGGGTTCATTCACTAATAATAGGCACTAAAATTCAGTATATAAAAAAGATTAAAAATCCATCTGTGCCACCCTTATTTTCTGCCTAATGATACTATGCAGCTTTTAACTAATGAATGTTTTTATTAAGGAAGTTTGTCTATAAATGAATAATCACATGTAGACACCATTGAGTGGGTTTGATCAGTTTCTTACACTTGTCCTTATTTTGAAGATTCAACCTTGAGGAAAATAAATTTTCTCCCTCTGCTTTCTTGAGAGCTGATATTACTGTCCCTTTCAAATGTCAGCGTTTGCATGCGTGATTATGAAATGTAACAAAACTACCATACACTAAGACACGATCTCTTCGAGATACTAATTCCATGACAATTTCATCATCTGTCACTATGATAAGTATTTTCAATGTCTTTATTCTCAACTTCCAAATACTACTCAAATTGTCTTTGAAAATACAACAGTTTAACACATTCTTTGGATTTGCTCCTAAATATTACGTGTGTGCTTGGTTAATTAGAATATGATGTAATAGGGTAAGAGCCATGGTTCAATGGCAGTATGGCTTAGTTATTTTTGTTTTTTATGGCCATCTGTTTCTTACTTTTGAATAAATAATGACAAGAAAAAATGGAAAGGACAATATCAATGGATTAGAAAAAAATTCCCATATTAGTGCTGTAAAATTTTTCTTAAAAAGATGGTATTCTGAGAGGGAATGTACAACAAGCTTTTTAACAGTAAAGACAACATATTTTTTAATGAAGTGATGTCTGTAAAGGTGACATATGTGTGTTATTGTATATATTTTCCGTTTGTACGTATGACCACCCACAATGCTTTGTGAAAATATTATAATTCATGTTTTATAGGTAATATATTTGACCTACATGTGAACAGCACCGATTCTATTATCAGCAGAGATTTTTTTTTTCTAAGTGCATTGCACTACGAGAGCAGATAAATGGTTAAATTAAAATAGCAGCTTCTAGTTTGCCTGTGGTTAGGTGACAAGGGAAAGCTGGTCTGGGCTGATTTCTTTGTTACCTCCTTCTCTTCAAGTCTTAGTTCTGTATTATCTGTTGATGTACATAGAGACAAACCCGTTAGCTTCTTGTGCCTTAGTTCCATTATCCATAAAATGAGGCCATTAGGTTAGATAATCGTAAAGTCACTTGCTAGTACTGGCATTCTCTGGTCCCATTTCTTAAGAAATCCTGCCTTTAGTTTAGCTGAAGAGTTTAGTGTACAAAAACTAAGAAATGAGTGGAAGAGAAATCCACGCTTAAACAATAACTTTCTACCTTTTTGAACACTACCTCTATTCATCTTCCTCATACAATCCCAAATTCAGTCTTACAAGGAGGAATATGAAGGATTACTGAAGAAGAAATATTAGAAGAACTCTATGAAAATTATAGCATTTGACTGCTGCAAAATGAGGAATAAAATCACAGTTCCTTTGTATATTTCCACTGGGATCTTAACATTATTAGACAGTTACAGAGTTGGAGGATTGAGGACAAGAAGGATCTAGGTATCATCAGCTAAAATTCTACTCAGGTATTTTTATCATAATGAAAATCTCAAATATAAATATGGAAATTCTGTGTATAAACATAAAATATTTTTCTATAGAAAACCACACAAGTTATATGCACATATGATACAATCAAATGTATGGTATTTATTGCAAAACATTGAAATATTGTATATAAGATTGTCAAAGTCCTACCATTTGAATCATATGCAGCTTTTCTATTTGGAAATATCTTTATATTATCTCCGTCCATATTCATATGGGGATGAATATGCTTCATGTGATATGAATCAAAAAAGAAAACTTTGAGAGCTGAAACAAAATCATGAAAATAATAAATTCTCTGAAATTAGTTTAATCAATGTATTTATTTAGTTAGAGACAATTTCATCCATCATTGTTATATTTCAACTTCTTAATTATGGCAGATAGAATGAACATATTCTGAACATGATGTTTGGACATTATAATTTGTATTTAAAAATCTGATTCAAGTTTATTTGTTTGATTTCACTCTAGCATTCATGGTTTAATTCTAACTTTATTGAATAAAATAAAAGAAAATATGTATGTACACAAAGAAGCTATAAATCATAATTACTAAAGCAGACAAGCAATTACAATGTATTAGAGGATGATATCTACAATATAATTTATTATATACAGAGTGATTGACTTAAATTCTTGAGTAATAATTTCCTTACCTGGTGCATTTTCACCTTTTTCATGCAGGAACATTATAGAAATTTAGGCTCCTATATATGGTCACAATGTTTGCTACCTTAATTTTGAGTAACTGGTGAATCCCGATGAGTTAATGATTTTTGTATATCTATAGGTGCACAGCAGGATAACAACCAGAAATATAATAGGGGTGTATATGCAATGATTACTGCAGAAAGTGTACTTTGTTTCCTCAGAACAACTTTACAGGCAGCCTCAATTTGATCCAGATTCTTAATGTGTTAAGTATGAGATTTCATAAAGCAGGAAACATTCCAATTTGCTATGCTAATTACCTTATATTATCGAAAGGCAAAGGATTCCTAATGAGAAATTTAAATATACTACATTCAGGACAAAGATATACGCCTAAAGGATTTCAACGTTAAAAATAAACATCTTCAACGTTCAACATTAGAAAAACAGGGAATGGTTACATAAAATGCGATCTATCCATAGACTATTGCAGAGACACTAAAAATTATGCTCATGGTATGGTTTTAGAAGTCAGGATGGTATAATCTTTATGGGGCAGGGAGTGGCTGCCGGGGGATGAGGGGTCTTCTGGGGTGCTGTTTATACAGACGTGTTCACTTTGTGAAAATTTGTCAAGGTATATTCATTTGACATGTGCACTTTTCTGTCTGTTATACTTCAAAAAAAATTAAACTTAAAAAAATGAAATATACTACATCCAGAAAATCTGTCTGTACTATGATCGGTCAAGACAGATCCTACCAAGTCATGAGATGACAAGGGAGTAATGGTCTCTGAGCATTTAAATGCTAAACAGTTCAGAGATAGAAAAAGGTGGAGGCTATAAGTAGGTGGCAAATCTTAGGCACTCATCCTTTTTATTCACACTTCATTCATAACTACTCTTGTGATATGCATCACCATTCATGTCTACATTGATAAAACAACTGCCAGTTTAATTAACAATATTTTAAAGACTTCTCTTTTGAGAGTGGCTTGTTTGGAAAACTCGATTGCTTTGAAATTGACCTTGGCTTCTTACCTATATCACTTGAATTAGTATCAAACTGAGTGGTCTTTTGAAAGTTCTGAGATAGCCTTAAGGTAGCTTGCTCCACAGCATGTATCAGTTTTGTAAGATGAGTTCTTCTATGGTTTGTAGATAACTTGTCCCAAACTATAAATGTATCCTTTTGAACAAAATTATTCACAGTTTTTACAAATTCCTGTTGAAAAAAAAGTGTATCTTTTAAAAATGTTAGACTTTTACATTAATCACAAATGTAAGGAAAATTTTAAGCCTCAATTATGAGTTAAAGCTCAACATACTTACAGTAAGAGTTGAATTAGAAAGGGTGTCCTTGGCCGAATTCGTGCTATTCATATAACCCAGTAATGGGGATGATTCAGCTAATATTTCTATATATGTAATTATATCCGTCGGTGAAAGATCTTTCACAGAATTTCTATAGACTTCTTGTAGCAAAGCTACAGGTTCTTCTATGTGCCTAATCTGAACAAAAATGAGCCCAGAGAAAGGAAACCAGTTTAAAGCACTACTAGATCTTTTCAAGAATAAATGTTGCATGATAAATATGTTCTGAGTTTTTTTTTTCTCTTATACATTAATAAGTTATCAGATTACACCTAAACCATAACACAAAGCAATGAAACCTGAAATTATTTACAAAGGATTAGCAAATAGCTTAAAAGGCATAGAATTTACTTCAGAAAGGCAATACATGTTTGAATTTATCATTTTAAAGTTAATTAAAATACATTATAACTTAATTTGAATTAGATTTTAATTAACCAGATAAATTTTTTTACATGATAAAATGGCAATGTGCTTTTACCTCATTGTTAATGAGTCATGTGAGACTCACACTTCTAATCTCAGGACAGTAATTTTATGAATGTCCTACTTTGTTTACTCTTTAAAATAGTATTTACTTTGGTGTACAAAATCTAGTTGCATTCAGCTATGTCTCCTTAGAATTTGAAAATGGTCTGGGGTCAAAGTGTGTTTTTACTATTTTATCCATCCAATTTCTTTACATGTTGAAAATAACTTTTCAGTCTACTGAATAGTGAAAAAGTAACTTAAATTAAATATGTAGGTCTTCTTCAGTACTTTGGGGATTTTCAAATTAATCCTATCAAGTACTTAGATCTCTATATGTAAACAGTTTCAACTCTACATGAAGACCAACTGCTTGTTACTCTTTTAAAAAAAGTGACTTTGGAGTGCTCACTTCGGCAGCACATATACTAAAAATTGGAACGATACAGAGAAGATTAGCATAGCCCCTGCACAAGGATGACACGCAAATTCGTGAAGCGTTCCATATTTTATAAAAAAAATAAAAGAAAAAAAATAAAAGAAGTGACTTTGGAAAGAATTAAACTGAAACCAAGATGTCAAAATAGAACGTATTTTTAATTCAATACCTTTACTCACTTTTGTTAAAGTTTTATTAATATTCGCCGCAATACAGATATTATCTAAATGGCAGTCTGGATTCACAATTTCTGTAGAAAAAAAGATTATATATTAAGTCTTAAAAAATATTTTTCCTAAGATAATTATATTTATTTCAGTGATTTTGCTCACTTATTTAGACATTAAAAACATTCTTATCATTTGAGTTTCATTTTTGTTTATTTTATTCATGAAAATTCATTTATTTAAAATTTTTTTCATTATTCATTATTTTAAAATTTTATTCATAATAAAAATTCATTTATTTTTATTCATTAAAATGCAATATTTTATGGAAAATAGAATATTGTAGTTACCCTAAGGAAACAGGGTATGGTAATTACATAAAACATGTGGTCTACATCTTCCATTAAATAAAACTGTAACTTTTCTTATTCCATTTTATAGATAAAGGAATACTAGCACATTTCTTGGAAGATGTAGCTCTTTGATACTTCACAACTGTGTCGTACATATTTTATATGGTGCTTTGATAATACATAAAATATAACAATATAATTTACCTTGGCAATAAGTGCCATCATTAGGTGTGAACTGTGAGTTTCCTGTGGATGTATAACCTTCCTTGCAGGAGCAGTAATATCCACCATCCACATTTTCACACATTGCATGATCTCCACAGGCAAATGATTCATTGCATTCATCTATATCTGGGAATATTTGAAAAATTAAAATTTTAATTTATTGCTCGTATAGTTGCTACCTTGTTGATAATAGTATTACATAGAGTTAGTGATTTCATATAGAATTTTACAAGATAACAAGAAAAATTCCATCATTTGGAAAATGACAGAGCAAACTTAGCTGCATATATTTATATATATATATATATAT
>NW_020185328.1:11354496-11393428 GCF_003031525.2 Neophocaena asiaeorientalis asiaeorientalis
CCTGCATCGGCAGGCGGACTCTCAACCACTGCGCCACCAGGGAAGCCCTGCATATATATTTTTAACTTTGATTTGGTCAATCCATTTTGACAATATATTGCAAATGTTATTCATAGACCAACGCTTGAATTGTTTTCTAAATAGCTTGATTCATCAACAAAGTCATTAGAGTAATTTCAATCATTGATGATGTAATATTTATTCCTAATTAGAGATCTAATTTTAAAAATACATTTAGAATTCTTTGTTTTCTAGTATTAAATTAAATTGATTGTAACAACTCAGTTTAGAGTAATCTGCAGGGCAAAAAGGAGTAGCCCATTTTCTTTCCAAAGCCTCATTTTTCCATATAAGTAAACCTAAAAATTAAGATGTAGCAGAATGTATGATTCAACTCCCTTAAAATTTTACCAGAACTTATTACTTTTGTTCAGGTTATATTTTACTATGATTCTTAATACATGGTCATCAAAGGTAAAGTAACAAACTGTACAGAATTAAGTCTTAGATTTTCAGTAGCTATATATCAAAGCTATAATAAAAATGGTAAGTTATAAACTCACATAATTTATATTCTTAATTTAAAATTTTACATACTATAATGAATAGTGAAATATGTCTTAAGTTATAAATACAGAATAAATACTCTGCCAGTAGGCAGAGTTCCAATAGGGAATGATTCCAAGGAACTGAAGAGTCCAGATCATTACCTTAAACTAATGTAAAGATTTTTGTGCTCCTAGCCTAGCCCTGACATCTTAGAGCTTCACTATGTTAGATTAATGCATTAATCTGTAATCTTGCATATACAATTTGATTTTTTAAAGACTCATAGAGTGGCACAATCCTGTTTGCCATAATAAGGGGGAGTAATCAAAATCCAATTAAAATGTCATCTAGCGAGTTATCTGAAATGTAGCTGATCCTCATTTCTCATTTTAAAAATGCAATAATGGCACACACACAAAAAAACCCATTAAACCTCACACCACCAGAAACTGGAACTGACAGTAAGTCTCCTGCCAGTTCTTGAAGAAATTTCCATTAGCTAAGAAGGTGAGGGTACTGGACTTAGGAAGACTATTAACTCCCTGAAAAAGAGGTAGAAAACCTCTTGTTCTTCTGCCAAGTCTTCATAGTCACGATCTGTACTGCCTAGAAGTCCAAGTTCTCTACTTTTAAATAAACAAATGCTGCCCTAGCACCCTCACCCTCTTCCTTGAATTTCTATATATATGTGTTCATAAACTGCCACTCCACACAAAAAAAGGACAGAATAAAGGAGGAGGTGATAGCAGGTTGGCTCTTGGGATCTGGAGAATCATTAGCAAAATCATTCCAGGTTGGGCTGAAGTAAAGAAGTCAGGTGGGAGGGCAGACTAGAATTATTATTTTTCATGAGATCAATGAAGTGAGAAAAAAATATGAGAAAGCAAAAGACTAGTCTTTTGTGGAGCAGCGTTGAAGAAGTCATTTGTGCAGTACCCAAATGTGGATAATACCCCAGTGAAGGTGTGAAGAGATCCATGAAGTATCATAAATAGAAAAACTTATTTCATGGGAAAGAAAGCTGTGTTCTCTGAATACCCCCACTTCATATTTTCAGATACCTTCTATGGCTAACTGAAAATGAAGTGTTGATTTCTCCCAATTTCAAAAGTGCAACTTTTCTTGGGAACTTTTTCCTAAGCCCAATCTCTCAGCAACAAACTGATCTTAGCTTTACAAACTCCATTTGCATCCTCCCTCGTGCACTTTGGACACAGATGTACACAGTCTTGGTGTTCTTGACGGTTTCAGCTTTCCCCTGTGCATCCTCCATACCCTGAG
Source organism: Neophocaena asiaeorientalis asiaeorientalis (assembly GCF_003031525.2). NCBI lineage: Eukaryota > Metazoa > Chordata > Mammalia > Artiodactyla > Phocoenidae > Neophocaena > Neophocaena asiaeorientalis. Next base: position 11,356,327 of record NW_020185328.1, read on the forward strand.
GTCATTATGTTGGGGTCTCTCCTCTGGTTCCAGCCCTCCCAGCACCCGCTCAGCTGTCTGCTATCCCAGCACGTCAGCTTTGGACCAACTAGGGTATTTCAGCTTCTGAATTCACCAAGTGACAGAATGTTAATCTGTAAAAATAATGAAGTCATACTCTGGGAAATAAACATTTGAGATTAAGATTAGGCAAATTTTTATATTCTGACTCCAAATATTCTAAAAGAATATCAATCACCCTACCAAAGTAATGTTTTTCAAACCTCAATCATCCTTAATGAAAGACATGTTTTCTAAATTGTTTATACTTTCCTTGTTTACATTATTGTTTCTCTAATTTTTACTAAAATGTAGACATAAGGTTTGCTGAATTTGATATCCTTCTCAATTTTGGCCTCAGTATTAGAACTTACTGAGTTTAACCTAGTAACAGGTACAGAGTGTGTGACCACCACAACTGGCTGTGTGTCAGGGTAGTCAAAGAGCTTCCACTATCCTTAGCATATCACTCTATGCCTCCTTGCTACCTAGTAATATAAAGAGGTTCATAAAATACTGAAAGAGTATCCCAGGCCCAAAAGGGATGAAACTGGCTTAGCCAAAATGAATGTGACCGCCATTTTACATTGAGATCCATTACTAACATCTCTTGCAATTTCTTGTAGGGCCTAATTAAATCTAATAAAACTACTATATATCCTCCTTCTTACAGGCAAAGGCCCTGTAGAAGACCTTAATTCAAATCTTGATTCTAATACTCATTAGCTCTGTGACCTTGGGTAGGATTATAAAAATACTCTTAACTCAGAAGAGTTCTTTTTCATTACCAACGAGGAAATGTATGTAAAGGTGTTTGGAGGGATGCCTAAGATATAGTAGGTACCTGATATTGTAATTGGGAATCAGGTCCAGTGATTCTATTCATATTGTGTGATTTCTTAATAGCAGGAGCCCTGTGAGTATGTAGGTTTGGAGAAAACACATTGATAATGAGTGTCTCATTAAATTGCCATGTTTTGGTACTCCTAGAGCTGTAAAAGAGAAAAAGAACCCCTTCCCCCATTTTCATGAAAGCTAAATTGCTGTTGTATAATTATTTCAGTGAGGCTACAATTGACAAACTATATTTAATAACTGATCCACTTTTTCCACTACCAACCTAACACTCAACACTAATAACTCGATTTCGCTAAATGTAAGTACATCATAACACACATTTCCTTGTTTTGCATGTCAAAAAATTCATTTGCTACTTTTTCATTAATAAGGTTATGCTTGTTTTTCATGTCTACAATGAGCCAACACAGCAGTATTTTATCATAATCTTCTTTCAAAACATGATCATATGATTGTTTTGATTTTTATAATTTTTATAATTTTCATCAATAACTGAATTTTCTAATGTTGTTTAACTCATACACTGAAAAGAAAAGATACAATGTAGTGGAAGCAATTTGCAAAAACAAAATTGAATGTTAATATTATTCAAAGCCAGAAAACAAATCTGTATTTATCAGGGTACCTAAGGCAATAGGACATAAAAAATTATAAGTAGTGAACACTGCTCTTAAGCACACAGAAAACGTGAAGAAATTCTTGGGTTCTACTCATTTGGTTTTGGGAGAGTCACTTTACCATTGGATGCCTCAGTTTCCCTACTTGTGAAATGTGAGTCTAGAACAAGGTCTCTTGGGAGCTGGGCACCAGACGTTCTGTTTTACTCTGATTCCAAGGAGAAGAAAAATAGGCAGGATGCTCAATCTCACTCAAAGCCTTCTGCAATGAAATTACCTCATCCATGGAAAATAGTATTTGAATATAGACTAAAGATATAGAATTTTGCTAGGGTCATTTCTTGCCCTGTACTGCAGTTTTTCATTATGTTTTGTTCATATTTTCTGTTTCTTCCTGGTTCAGTCTTGGAAGCTTATACCTTTCTAAGAATTTGTCCATTTCTTCCACGTTGTCCATTTTGTTGTATGCAACCCAACACTGGAGCCTATCTGGGCTCTTTGTTGGGGCTAATGACAGACTCTGGGAGGGCTCACGCCAAGGAGTACTTCCCAGAACTTCTGCTGCCAGTGTCCTTGTCCCCTTGGTGAGCCACAGCCACCTTCCGCTTCTGCAGGAGACTCTCCAAAACTAGCAGGTAGGCCTGGTTCAGTCTCTCCTGGGGTCACTGCTCCTTCCCCTGGGTCCCGATGCACACACTACTTTGTGTGTGCCCTCCAAGAGTGGAGTCTCTGTTTCCCCCAGTCCTGTCAAAGTCCTGCAATCAATTCCCACTAGGCTTCAAAGTCTGATTCTCTAGGAATTCCTCCTCCCATTGCCAGACCCCCAGGTTGGGAAGCCTGGCGTGGGGCTCAGAACCTTCACTCCAGTGGGTGGACTTCTGTGGTATAAGTGTTCGCCAGTCTGTGAGTCACCCACCAGCAGTTATGGGATTTGATTTTACTGTGATTGCACCCCTCCTACCATCTCATTGTGACTTCTCCTTTGTCTTTGGATGTGGGGTATCTCTTTTGGTGAGTTCCAGTGTCTTCCTGTCGATGATTGTCCAGCAGCTAGTTGTGATTCTGTGTTCTCGCAAGAGGGAGTGAGAGCACATCCTTCTACTCCGCCATCTTGGTTCCTCCTCATTATGTTTTTATAGAGGTTCTTAATGACTATAATTACCAGACATGTCAAATTTAAGGATCAGCTAAACTTTCAAATCAGAAACAATGTACTACAAGGTGATACACTAATGTAAAAAGGAAATAGAATTATGGTTCTCTGTTCAAATTCCCTGAGGATTATCACGGTTCACAAGGAAAATTACTATAGGACTGGGGAAAAAAAAGGAAAAGAAATACATGTTCTGCTTCTTAAAAAAGTTTAATCTTTAAGGAAAACAAAACTTGTGAGAAATAACAATTTTCCAGAGAATGACTTTTTTCACCAAATAATCCATCAAACAAAACAGGTAGAAATTGAAGGACTCAATATTGGGTATTGGGTTTTAATCTAAGTTATTGTTTACTGATTACTTAAAATAGCTAAAGGGGGAATTAGCAAAAATGCAGGGCCCTTCCACAGTATCTCAATAATAATTGAGTACTGGGAGAAAGAGGCTTATATTACAAATATATTACAACACTGTAAAATGTTGGCTTTCAGTTATCTTTGTGTGTGTGTTTTCTCTGTATCTGTGATTAATTTTTTTATAAATAGGAATTCTTTACTTTCAAGGAATACAGAGAGAGAAATATATATCCCTTTGTGAACTGAGGCATATTAAAAGTAAACATGATCAGATGAAAAGACAGATGTCTTCTAGAGACAAGAGGGAATGGAGAGCACAGTTAAAATTGTATTAAATTCCAGTGATTAAGATGTCATAAGTTGCATTTCTTCATTAACTAGAACTTTTCTAGTAAAGCTTATACAGGTACATAGTTTGAACTTATCTACTAAAGATAAAATAGGCACACATTATATAACATTCTAAAACTAGAGACAAGAGTTTAGGTGTGAGAAGAACAAAGAGTGGGGTACTAGGTTTTCTGGGAAAATTCTAATTTCTTGCGTATATTGTAATGCTATAATCCAATAAAAATTTTTGCTGCAAACAATAAAGACAAAATTATAATTCAACAGAAATAGCATTATTTTCTCATATTTTAAATCATTTATGCCCTTGCAAAGTTGATCCACTGCATTTGCATGATCCAGACTCATGTGAGATTTAAATGGCCACCCATTTAAGACTCCTGTGGAAATACCAATGGCTTTCTAGATACAAGACTGTGATTCTAATCTTCCCTTTACCCTAAATGTGTGAATCTGGAATAGCTCTTCACTTCCCTTGGCTATAATATGAGAATAAAATCTACCTGGTTTATGTAGCAGAGAAAATGCTGTGAACCATAAGCACACAAGACAGGATAATTTCTTTGATACAGACATTTCACCGATAAATTCTCTTTGAACATTATCTCCTGACTATCATGTGTGTTAATGATAACATTGCCAGACTTCTCCTTAGCTCACTGATGAGAACCTCACTAGAAGCTCATCAAAGGCTTTAGGGTGATCTATATTGATTTAGACATCTCTCATTCATTTAACTATGGAAAGTAGAAGCAGCACCTTACTCCTGCCCATGTTGCATGTACAGTCCTGAGTTCAAGTCTCATATCTACCCCTGGTTATGTAATTAACTCTCAGGGCCTTGGTTCATCTGTTAATTTTGTAGATTATTATCAATCATAATTATACTAGCTGTTGGTAAACTGGATAGTTTCTTAGAAACCATGATTAAGATGATTCATAATTTATTTTCAAAGTTAAAGTCTTTGGCTCCAGAGAATTTATCTCTGAAATTTCTATGCAATTATTTTTTTCTCAGACTATAGGATCTGATAAATCAAGTGTGTGACCAAAATACAACAGAAGGACATTAAAAAAAATCTAGATACTCTCTTCAGGCTCACAATATTTCACTTAGGGATTTAATTGAAATTAATAACCCTCCAGAAGACATTTTAGTGAATCTGAGATGATTTTCTAAATAGGACTCCAGTGTTTAGAAAAACAGAATGCAGATTTTAAGTGTGACAAACTTTCAGCAGGCAGCAGTAAAAGCACTAGGACAATTATTTCACAAGTAATGCTTTCCTGAACACTTTCTAGGAAAATGTAGGGCCCATCTCAGAGTTCATATTTATATAAGCATCAGTATCTGGTGATACCAATGATAATTTTCTAGAGTTAATATATTACTTTAAAGTGTAAACATTTATTGTGTTGTTTGCCACCATGCTAGATCTCATAACTTCATGATTTATTTATTTATATTTTGGTAAACTGGTTGATATTCTCAAAAAAAAATATTTTTCTTATACCCTTGGATAAATATACCATAGTAACTGACACCATACTGGAGAATTAAGGGAATTAATGATGTTTTTGATAGTATTAACAATGGGGTACAATCAAGGACTGACAGAACTTGGTTTGAATATTATTTAATCTCTGGAGGTATAAGCAATAAGAGATAGGTACAAATTTTAAGTTATATAGTTGAATTTACCTATGCAGATGGTTCCATCATTAGTAATAAACTTGTCTTGCTTACTGCTGGATCTGAAACCAGGTGCACACATACAGTAGTAACTTCCTTCTGTGTTCGTGCAGTTAGCATTTTCACCACAGGACTGCGTTAAATTTCCACACTCATTATCATCTGTGGACATATCAATTTAGAACATTATTTTTATATAATTGAGATGAATTCCTAGTTTCCATCAGTTTTTGGGAATTTTGCCTGTTAAATAGTTTTAGGTATGTGATGTTTATTTATAAGAGAAGTTAATAATAAGAATCCACATTCCAGGTACTTCCTTGGTGGTCCAGTGGTTAAGAATCCGCCTTCCAATGCAGGGGACGTGGGTTTGATACCTGGTTGGGGAACTAAACTCCCACATGCCACGGGGCAACTAAGCCCACACACTCTAGAGCCCGTGTGCCACAACTAGAGAGAAGCCTGCATGCTGCAATGAAGAGCCAGTGTGCTGCAACTAAGATCTGTGACAGCCAAATAAATAAATTAATTAATTAATTTTAAAAAAGAATCCACATTCCATACTTGGTTATTCTTGTTTAAATGTGAAACCTTTGCAGTTGCAAAACAAAATAGAATCTCTTACTTCAAAAACACTAAACATAGCTGTTGAATCTATATTGGATTATTTTTCAAATTTTTACGTATAATTCAATTATTATAATGTCAATGAATATCTTATTTGTGAAATTATAATACTCTTTTTTTTTTTTTTTTAAATTTATTATTTATTTTATTTATTTAATTTTGGCTGCATTGCATTCCCGTTGCTGCGCGCGGGCTTTCTCCAGCTGAGGCTCGTGGGCTGTAGGCACGCAGGCTTCAGTAGTTGTGGCGCACGGGCTTCGTTGCTCCGCGGCATGTGGGATCTTCCCGGACCAGGGCTTGAACCCGTGTCCCCTGCATTGGCAGGCGGATTCCCAACCACTGCGCCACCAGGGAAGCCCTATAATACTCTTTATAATCAGTCAAAAGCATACCATAAGTTAAAAATGAAAAATCAGAGATTACACATTGATATACTCTAATCATGTGCCATTTACTTTTGTCGCTTACTCCCCAGAAGAATTTTGTTACTAGGTTTGCATCCCTTCATTTATTCATTATCATATGTATTGTACTGTATATGGAAAAGTACACAAATACAAAAATAATTACATGATGGTCCATGGTCCTTACCCTTATACTCTTATACTGTAATTTATCAGAAAAGATATATATAGGTTCATAAACCATTTTTAAAAATCAGAAAGCAGATCTATATTATCTGTCAAATAAACAAAATAGAAAACAAGTGTTTCTCAGAAGTGATTATGAGGGGCTAGAGGAGACATCAGATCCTCCTGTGGGCTGAACTGTGTCTCCCAAAAAGATATACTCAAGTCCAAATCCCCAGTGTCTGTGAGTGTGAGCTTATTGGGAAATAAGACCTTTGCAGATATAATCAAGTTAAGATGAGGTCATTCTAAATTAGCAGGGCCCCAAGAGTGGTGTCCTTATACTATGTAGGAAATTCAGACATGGAGCCACAGAGGAGAAGACGATGTGAAGACAGAGCCAGAAACTGAAGTGATGCAGCTACAAGCCAAGAAATGCCAAGGACACCTAACAACCACTAGAAGCTAGAAAGGCATAAGCAAAGATTCTTTCCTAGACCCTTCGAAGGGAGCATGGACCTTCCAACCCCTGGATTTCAGACTTCTGGCCTCTAGAACTGTGAGAGAACAAATCTGTGTTGTTTCCAGCCACCAAGTTTGTGCTAGTTTCTTAGGGCAGCCCTAGGAAACTAACAGACCCGAACTGGCTAATTTTAGGTAAATAAGTATTTGTTAGACAGAGAGAAGGAAATCATTAAGAGGAAAGCAAAATTTTGGGCAAACATGCAAGCCTAAGGGTGATTGAGATGTTTCTGAAGGTAGAAGGAACCCTAATCAGGGACAGAGGGAGAAATCATAGGGGGATAGTGGTACGAGTTGAATTTGGAAAATGTCTTGAATTTCTATTCTCCATTTTAATCAAACTAAGGTTAATTTATTTTAAAAGGATGATTTGTATAACATTTAATTTAAACACAGCTTACTGAACATGTATATTGATACCTAAGGGTTGGAGATTTTCCTAAGTGTTATATAAATACTAATTCACTTAATCCTTACATAAGTTCTAGGAAGCAGGTACCATTATTATTCTCTTAACTGATGAGGACAATAAGCCATAGAGAGGAAATGTAACTTGTCAAGGTCAAACAGCCATTTAGTTACAGAGCCAATAGTTTGGTCCAAAGCTTGTTCTCCTAACTGTTGCATCCTGCTGCCTCTGTGAGAATCATTTTAAAAAGCAAATATATAAGATAAGAATGTATCTAATGGATTATGGGTCTATTTTGAGAGAAGAAAAGATATTGAGGTAGAGATTGCAGAAGGAAAATAAAAACTATTTGTATTCTATCTCTAATGTAAAATTTATTTCCACTTAATCATTTTCAAACATTATAGATATAAGTATAGAAGTTAGTATATGACAGACAACTAGAGGTGAATTCCTCTTTCTCTTTTTTTTTTTAATGATTACTATGGACAGTCAGGTAAGATTTGCAAATCCTATCCTTTCAATATATTCAAACTATACATCTCTATTCCATAATTTTATTTTAATATTTATATGTTCTATCACTTTCACTTATGACATTAATTATAATAGGCCAACTGCTACAAATATATCCCAACATGTAGTGATTCAGCACAATAAAAGATTATTTGCTGCGTTAGTCAGAGGCCAAGGTTAGTGTTCAGGTCGATGGTGTGGCTTCTCCCACAATGGTTCAGGGACCCAGACTCTACTTTTGGCACAAGACCATTTCAATTGCTTGGAAAAACCAGTTCATGAGAAAACTGGTCAGTCCACAAGAAGCAAGATCATTTTCTCCAATGTCTAGAGCAAAGCTAGGCCAAGCCTCTCGCCTAATAGTTTTTCATGTTATGGCATCAGGTCTCTTTCCACTTTCCCACTGGCGCCTCTTTTGGGTTCAATCCCTTGCCCCTTTGAAAGTTCTAATTCCCAGCATGTGACCTGATTTATTCTTGCGTGAGTAGAAAGGTAGAGCAACAAGAGAAGAGTTTTGAGCTCCCCTTAGAGGCCAACTACTTGGAGACATGTAAGTGCAAAGGTTGAGCTCTCAAAAAGCTTGTTTAGGCCAGGCAGGAGGGTAACTTAAAGTCTGACTCCACCAAGTGTCAAACAATAGAAGGTGGTGTGGCTTATGATATAAGGAAGTACATACCTCACTTAGAGGATTTAAAGTTTTTTAAATTTGAAAAGCATATTTAAAACTTTTTTTCACATTCAGCACTTGGTTAGGCATTTGTCACCCCTAAGTTAAAGTGTATAAATGTTGGAGGAGTTAAGGAAAATTGCTGAAAATATGATAATCAAGTAAGAGAAATTATGAATGGCCATTATATAAAATGTTGAAGAGTTAATACTTTATTAACATGTGTGTATTATTAATTTATTCTGTATACAGAGATATTATGCAACTCTATATGACTATATGCACATATATACTGAGAAAGCAAACATATAGGTCTATGTATGCATTCAAAATAAATTAGACTAATTTATTAAAATTACCTGAGAGTATCTCACAAATTGCCACACAAGAACCTAAATCAAGTTAAAGAAAAATATTTCACACACTTTGGGTTTGATTCAATCATTCAGTTACTCAAATATTTATGGAGTTTCCCAGTTCCCAAATGTGAGTATGTCTACACTGGGAAATAAGTAAAAATTAATCAAAAAGTCAGGATCTGTGCCCTGCTGTCAGAGTTCACATTCTAAAGCAAGTTAACATAGGAGCATGTAATTGAGTTCTTATTAAAATAAAAGTTTCCATTTTTATTTCAAAATTTGACTCCCTTCACTGCATACTGGGAGAAGTTTATATTAATTTTAAAAGAAATTGTGCTCTCAGATCAGTTATTGGTAATACAGAGAATGATGAAGATTGTATCCCTGTGGTCTATAACTGCAAAAGTGATATGCAAAAATACTGAGGAAAAGAATTCACTAGGTCTGAGTTATTGGTCGAGTCTAAGAAAATGAGCCACTTTATATCACCTGATTGTGTTTCTAAAAACAAATTAATGTATCGATATGGTATTTGACTCCAATATATTTTTAAGTCTTGGGTAACACATTAACTGGAAGAAAAAAAAACAAAGATTGATACTGATTTTTGTGTTTCTCCTTACTATGTAGTTTTGAGCACTTGACCTCTTAGCTTCCTTATCAAGAATTTGGAAATAAAAACATTTTCTTATCTATCTCCTAATCTTCTGGACTGGATATACAATATAGGCGAATTCCCTAAATGGTCTGACTCCAATCTTGTTCCTTGAAATACCACTTATCTGAAAGTAACTGCCTCTCTCCCCCCAAGATAGCGGAGATAGGCAAAAAAATTATCTTTCTGAAGTAATATATAAATCTGAATTATTTAAATAGCTTTAAACTTCCCAGTGTCTAACTCCATAATAATTAAGTTTCAAGGAGAAAGTTTCTTTGAATGGGTACAATATAGGAAAATATATGTCTGCTTCTTTTGTGTTATTTCCATTGTTTAAATCAATTTAGCAGTTATGTTACCCACTCTCTGTGACTCTATATTTAATACTTCTTGTGGGATTATAAAATAAATATTTAGATTAGGATGTCACTTGAAAAATTCATTATAACACCATTAAAGAGAAGGTAAATTATTTAAAAATTATCAAAAAATGTTAATAAGGAGAAATATTCAGCATTCCTTCAGCAAAAATTCTTACTGGCTCAAGCCTAACACACCAGGTTGAGCACTACAAGAACAAAGGCATACACACAGCCTGTAACATAACAGGATCCATGGCTGCTGAAGAAGACAGACAAAAACCCAAATTATTAGGATGTGGTGTGTATAACAAATAAATGAGGTGTTTAGCGGTACCCTAGTAACTCAGAGAAGAGACGGTTTCCTCAGCAAGTTTTCAGGATAAAAGGGAGAAGGTTATTCGCACAGAAGGTTTAGAAGAGGAAGAGATGCTTGAGCCAGGCACTGAAGTATAAGAAGAATTCAGACAAACAAAAGGGGCCCCAATGATCCATTCAGACAAAGGAAAGAACTCACCCAAATGCCTGAAGCCTGCAGAAGCATCATACTTTAGAGGAGAACTATATTGTGGAACACCGGCCATGAAGGTAGAGGCTGTAGGGCCAGAATCTATGCAGACAGATATGGTCTAAACTGGGAAAACACTTGCTAAGAATTTCAGACTAAATTCAGTGGGTAAAGGATAGCCATCATCAGATTTTATGTAGTGGAGAAGTCTGATTGGACTTGAATTTCAAAACAATTTTTGAAATATAAGGAAAATTAGCTAAGATCCAGGTAGACCTGCTAAAACGCTGTAAGACATGAAAAACTAACAAAACAGAGTCAAGGAGAAAGGGGGGAGGGTGGGCTAGATCAGAAATATTTTCATGTTAAAAGTCAGTGATCTGGGGAGAGAAAGGAAAGTGGGTAGGATTCACCTAGATTAGGCATGAACTGAAAACTGTGTCATCTGGATAATGACTAACATGTGGATCTTTATATATTTTTTTAAGGTTGTATTTTTTTTTCAAAGTTACATTTATTTATTTATTTTGGCCATACTGCACGGCATGTGGGGTCTTAGTTCCCCAACCAGGAATTGAACCCACACCCCCTGCACTGGAAGGCAAAGTCTTAACCACTGGACCACCAGGGAAGTCCCTGGGTCTTTACATTCTTATTTTTATTCTTGTGACTTTGAAATTTTTCATAATAAAATGATTTTAAAATATTAGTGTGGCTTGGAGACTAACTGGATATGAGTTAGTTGGAGAGGAAGTGAGGACTCCCAGGTTCTGACTTGGAGGGATTTGTTGGCTACATTGACTCACGAGGACAGAGAGAAGCAGAGGAGGAGCTTACTTTGGGGCTAAGAGAGTGAACTCACTTTTGAGCATGGAGAGACTGAGGTGCCTTTAGGACATTCAGATGGGAGTATCCACAGTTGGATAGTCAACCATGAAGCCATAACTTGTTTAAACACAAGGTGGAGCTCAAGACTCCCTTCTTTTCCAGAGGATGAGTCAGAAGCAAGAGCCTGGCATTTACTAGGCTCCAGTGCAGGGAACAAGCCTGCTGTCTTCCTTTGCCCTTATCTCTAGATGGACCCTTTCTCCTGACTCCTCCTGCTTTGATCTCAGTAGTTTAAATGAACTTTGCCTCGGGCATTATCACACTCTCTTGTTATTCCTTTTTCTTTTCTTTCTTCCTTTTTTTTTTGTTGTTGTTCTTTGTAGCTTCTACTTACTTGAGTTTGCCTCTTCCTACCAACTGAGTGATAAAGTCCAGAGGTTAGGATGTGAGGGTAGAGAGAAAGGACCAAGGAAGCCCCTTAACCTGTGTTTGGTCTCAGTGTTGACCAGAAAATTCCTTGGGGTTCCACTTGCTTCAGTCCAGCCTATTGGAAAACTACACAAAGCTTTAAAATAATACACAGATGAATATACCAGAAATATCTTCTCTCATTATGTTTTTGGGCAGCTTGTTCCTATGGTTGATGATTAGTTACTGATTTAGTTATTGGCTTACATTAAAAACTAGATCAGCATGATTTATACCGAATAATCTGAAAGAAGAGAGGAAACATTTTTCAGGCATTCTGCTAGATGGCTCATTTTAGTTTATTTAATCGTTACAATAACACAATAATTGATATTATCCCCATTCTATTTATTAGGAAATTAAAGCCCAGATGCATTACATCATGCTAGTTTAGAGAATCTGTTGGATGTCGTTTTTATATTTAAGAATGCCTGGCTCTAAAGACCAAGTTATATCTTTGTATTGTAGAGTGAGGTGTATTTTGTAAAGTGTGCTTCTAAACAAGGCATCAGTAGTGGGTATATAATTCTCCAAATTCAAGAGTGATATTGAGTACCCTAGTAATGACATGTTTTTGGCAATAAAGCATAGAATTATATTACTTCCTGTATAATAATGTAGAATTTTACTAGCTTTATAGGTCACTGGCATTCCAGAATCTTAAGATTTTAGTTTTTCTTCCATTTTTCAATCTATTGACCACAGATGGGGAAAAATAATTAAAAAAGAGAAGATATTCCCCTTTCTTTTTCTAGCACTTGAAATATTATTGGCTGGACTCAAATTGATTATAACAACTTGAAAGCCAGAGAACTTTAACAGCAGCATCACTCTTATACACATTTTCCCTCTGGACACGATTGCCAGTATTGCTCCGTAAATTTGAACACTAAAATGACTATAACCATTGTGTGATTACTTGTGAAACAGGCCCTCTAAGTCAAAGATGGAGCAACTCACAAGCTTTTTTTCCTATTTCTCCCCAAGGCAGTCTCCTGGGCTCATTTGTTTTCAGTAACACTGGTAATTCTCTTCTCATATCCAGCATTCTTTAATGAACTTAGAAGAATCATCCTTACGAGCCCCCTGAATTATGGACTTCCTATGGTTTATATTTTTCTGGGTAATATGAAGGTAAACATATAGTCATGGAGGTAAGGGGGAGAAAAAGGTCAGCAGAAGGGAAAGAAAAAAAGGAGAGCTGCAATGAAACCAGAATGGGTTCAGTCAGTCAAGAAAAGTAATGGAGTTATTGTTTCCATGCTGGAACTGTCATTACCAACTGCTATACAAGACAAGGAAAGGTATCAAAGGAGACACTTGGAATTACATCTTTCTTGCCCTCTGTGAATTTCTTCTGCACCTGACTCTTCAAGTGCAGCCCAGAATATGAGTATGATACGCACATAACCCACCCTTCCACATAAACATACTGACATATGCAGAATTATTAAGAAGACAGAGAAAAAAATAAATCCAGTGCTGAAGATATACTTCCTACGTTACCACTGTTGATTCTAAAACACATAGTATAAAATGTATGTTTCCCATAACTGTAAAATTAATAAGACCAATTTAGTAAAGGAAAAGTCAGACACATCAAATGCAAAATGTTAGAATTTACCATGGTAAAGAAAGTAGAATTACATAAGAATAAATTGTTCGTGCTGGGTATTTATTATTTGAAAAAAAATGATTTAGTGGAAATGTGTGTTTTTTTCATTGTTTGAAGCAACAAGTATCACTTGAAAATTTTATGAAAGAAGTGTGCCTTTGACTATGGATCAGATTTTGCAAAGGCTATATAAGCCAGGAAAACAAAAACAAAAACAAAAATGTATAGGATGGTCTCTGTTGCTGCTTTTGCATTTACTTATTTTCCAAGAGAAATGTAGCACTTAAGAAAATATTCTCATTTTATACTACTGTCACTTTTTTAGTCCATTCTTGGTAGAAATTATTAACACACACATTTTTGAGCAAACAAGCAAAACCAAGTGTAAGCAGAGTAGGCAAACAGGAGAAAAATAAATCACTAGACACTGGAAACCACTTCTCTTGTTCGTTTGATACAAACGGTAGGATAAAAATCCTCATACATTTATTTCACATTATAAATTAACTATTCTAAAGTTTTTTCATTTCATTGTATCTATCAACTGTAACAGTAAAAATGAATAATACTCTTATATATAGTGCTTCTGGTGCTTGAGTGATGGCCATGAAATAGTTTTTGAGAAACTAGTTTTATTGATTTTTGTTTCTAATCATTAAATAATACATATTCCAGGGGAAAGTCAAATCCATGATAGAAAAATCTTACAAACTTGAAACCGAGTCCCCCTAAAACTGAGTTCCCCTTCTGAGTTTACAATTAATTTCTCTATCCCCTTCTTGTCCTACCCCTGTTCCCCTCAGGATTGATGAGTATCAAAGAAAAGAGGGGACGTAAACCAAGCAGGACTGTGCGGGGGGGCCTTTCTGTGTACAGAAGCCCTGATCATGCATCGTACGACCCTCTCCTCTAACACTATCTTTAAAAACCCTTGTCTAAAAGCCATGAGAGAGTTCAGGTCTTTTGAGCATGAGCTGCCTATTCTCTTGCTTGCAATAAATGCTGTACTTTCCTTCACCACAACCTGGTGTCAGCAGATTGGATTTGCTACACTTCGGGCAAGCAGACCCAAGTTTGGTTCAGTAACAAGCTCTCAGTTGCAAAAGAATTTGCCAGTTTATAAAGGAAAAACAGTTATAATAGTATCAGGTTCTTGCTAACATAACTGAGAGACAGTAAGATACCATGTAAGTCACTGAGATAAAATGACTATGAGACCAGTTCTCTAGTTCTCTAACCAGCCAAAGAAATCTTTTACTCATCAGGATGAAAAACATTTGTAGAAATACATGGATTCAACGAGTAGATCACCCATGCACTCTGTGAAGAAAACATTCGAGATACCTTTGAATCAAATAATAATGAATTTAGGAGACAGAGCTCAACAAGGGAAAATGAGATGGAGGTGTAACAATGGTAGACAGCAAATCCTGCAATATGTAAATTCAAATGAATGATTATGAATGTGCAATATAAAAGATAATTAGGATTCTTATAAAAATTTACTGAAAGGAAAACCTAAGAGTCTGGATATAGTGGGTTCATATTACTGTGGTCAGGCTGAGGATAGAGTACAGTGGCAAGTAAAGCACACTGTAGAAAGGAAAGTACAAAATGTGCACCTAATTTTGGTAAAGTACAAAAATGTGAATTTGATTATGAATAGAAAAAGGAAATGGACTGAGAATTTACAATTTAATTTTTAAAAAAAACAAGAGGAAAGGGGATGAAAAGTAAACTGATTAAGAAAAAATTAAAAGAAAAAATGAAACTATAAGTAAAAAAGCTAACATGAAATAATTTTGATGGAATACAAATATCAATCAAATATATCAACTGTTATGCTAAGTGGAAAAGACTCATATTTCCCCATTATAAGACACAGCTTGTTAGATTAGTTTACAGTTGCAATCCAACTATTTTGTTAATAATAAACACACTTAAACTTTAAATTAAAGCAACCTTGAAAATAAATCAGAGGACAAAGAAAATAGGGATGGCACATTTAATATCAAAAATACCCACATTACTGCCAGCCTGATTTAATTATTAATGAAACCTTGTTTCCTTAATTTTAAGATGTCATAAATTTTGTCACTTCATCAATGTGATAAAATATTTTGGGAAAAAACTATAGCCAATCTACACTTATTAAAAGTTTAAACATTTACCCTACAAATACATAGTACTTTCTTTATCATAAAATTGACTCTAATCCTTTTACACATTATATTCTAATATAATTTGGAATTACCTTTGGTATCCAACAGTACATATGTTATGATAATATGATGCCTTCCCTAATTTGTGATCATAACCTTCACCTCTATATTCACTACATTTAGATGTGGCAGATGTTACTGAAATGCAAAAGCTATCAGAGTTTTGCGTGCATTTTCTTTTTAGCTAAACTAGGATTTTGCTTGCTTTTGTTGCATTGTATAGCACTGAACATTTATATAACTTCTCAGCACTCAGTTTTAGGCTCTGACAGATTTCTCATGCCTGAGCAATATTTGTTCCTGTTGCCCACATTGGTAATACCAACTTCTCCTAGGTTTGCTCATTGTATTATCCATTCCTAAATGTGTTAATATCTGAGCAAGAAATGGCAACAGACTTGAAACTTATTTCTCTATCAGCCAACAAGTTCATCCTGATATCAAACTAACAATGAAAAGCAGTATTTGTCTAATGTTCAATTCTGTGTTACATTTTAATTTGGGGGAAGGCAAGAGTTTAACGCTCATTTTTCAAATTCCTCAATCTAATTTACTTTTTCCTTATTTTTCAATTCTTTCATGCTAAATTAGGTTTCCCCATGATTATTTTTCAAAATATATAATATAAAATAGTATTGCTGACAACAGTGAATTAAATTAGTTATCAACAGCATTAAAAGTTAATGAAATTTTTTAATTAAAATTATCCAAAGTTTTAGAAAACAACAAAAACAAAACCCCAAAAACTTCTAAATAATGCACAGGATAGAAGAAATTAGAAATTATAATGGATATTTTGTAGCTTTCTGACACTAGAAATGAGTATATAATTCACAAAAGAAACTCAACATATAAAATTGCAAATAAATATTTATCCTTACTGATAAATAAACTCAAATTAAAGAGCAAATGAAGGTCAATTATCATCTATAAATTTAGCATACCTTTAAAAATTCTTACCACCATTTTTATTAAAGCTAGAGATTTGCTGTTATTTCGTGATCAATAAGTAGTCCATGGTCATTTGTTACAACACTATCCCACACTGTATTCCTTATTTGCTACTACTAAAGTTTTAAAACCAGACTGGGGCAATAGGGCAGAAAAAGCAAAACCCATGAACATCTTCCATAACATCTTACTCCGATTCTGCCTCCACTCTGATTTTTTGATTTTTCTCTTGGGAAAAGTGTTAGAACAGTGTATGGACTGGTGGGCAACCTGGTATCATGACCTTTTTTTTTTTTTTTTTTCCCCAAAAAATAGCAATTCACAGAACTAATGGATTTCAACTTGTATTCCCTTTGATTTTATTGGTCTGAACTCTTTTTACATTACTTTAACACTTCAACATTTTAATTTCTCGTAACTGTAAAGAAAAAAAATAGAGGAACTTAAGAGAATACTGAACCAGAGTTGGTGTTATAAGAGCACTCACATATCTTGCTAACAGAAGTATATGCACTGTTAAATTAAGAGCCTGAAAAAATGGCCACATCTTTTCCCCCAGGAATTTCCCTTCTAGGTAATAATTCTAAGGTTCAAAGATACGACAAAATTTAGTTCAAGAACTTTCACTGAAGTTATATAATGGTAAGAATAAGCAAGCGCCTAAATACCCATTACAAATATTTTGAATTATGTGATAATTTACAGCCATTCAAAATCATATTTTGAAGAATACTGGCTAACTTTAGATAACATCCATAGTTTAATAAGTGAGATATCCTGAAAAACACAATGATGAATCCCATCTCCTATTGCTTACTAATTATTTGAAATATCTCTGACACCTTTTAAGAAAGATGCTTACTTGGAGGCATATCCTCATATGAATTATTTCACTGAAATAAAAATGTGGCTTTTTTTGTAAAGCATCTGCTTGCACCATGATTTTTCTAAAGCTATTAAATTTTACAACAGTTATTCAGACTTTTTTAACTATATCTGTGCCCATGGGCAGTTTGTGATTTTATATATGTTGTAAATAATATCTAGAGTTTAAAATTATCACACAAATGCCATAGTAAATATTTAAATCAGGTTTCTGGCAACCATAGCCTTTGGAATAGACCATAAATCTGACAATGACCCTTTGCTCTTGAAACATTAACTATACCTTGACACCCATATTGAGTGATCTAACATAATTACCTCTATCCCAGACCATAAAGATTGCAAAGCCAACTGTGATCTGGATGTGGAGTTAGAAAATTTGATACTGTCATAACTCTTCTACTTTACTATATATTTCCTAGGTTAAGGTTTGCAAACTTTTTTTTTTTTTTTTTTGCAGTTGCCTATGGTAGGAAAGGCATACATCTCCATGACTGGATATATTTATAAATACAGTGAAACAACTTTTTCATAAAAAATATTTACCCTTCTGTCATTTACCGTCGTTTGATATTTCCAAATCTATATTATTTCAGTATGTTTTAAAAAGCTGGTCATGATCCACTCCATCGACTATTTCGCCTTTTAACTACATAAACTATATATATATATAACAGGGAAGCCCTATCATTATATAGTTTGATGCTCAAATTTTTATTTTTTATTTTATTTTTTTTTTTGCGGTACGCGGGCCTCTCACTGTTGTGGCCTCTCCCATTGCGGAGCACAGGCTCCAGACGCGCAGGCTCAGCGGCCATGGCTCACGGGCCCAGCCGCTCCGCGGCATGTGGGATCTTCCCGGACCGGGGCACGAACCCGTGTCCCCTGCATCGGCAGGCAGACTCTCAACCACTGCGCCACCAGGGAAGCCCAATAAACTACGTTTTGAACAAGCACAGATGGCTAGAGTCACTTGATTCTGTTTAGTGTCAGTTCCACATTTTATGACACCATGTGTTGATGACCTACTGTATGCCAAAGGCCAAGCAATTTTTTTTTTTTTTTTTTACTGGCAGTCACAACAACCCTGGAGCCAGGCCATCAGGGCTGCATGTATAGCCTTTATATGGCACCACTGTATATATGTCCTTGATACGGCGCCATTGTACGTATTAGAAAAATGTGACCTCTCTGAGTGGACACAGCTTTGTAGGCATGGGAGTAAGTGAGCATATGAAAGTTTTGCACCAATTTGTAAGAAGCATCCCCTCCTCCGTGTGAAACCAGCCCTGCATCTTGGAACAGGGCCTGGAGAGCAGAGCATGGGCAAGACTTCAGGCTATGCTGTAATCAACATTTAATGCATCCCTAAAGTGCCTCAGTCAGCAAGCAGCCTTTGTGCTTCTCCTTAGACATCATTCACTCTCTGTGTTCAACTATTACCCCTGGGGATTTACATTTTTTTCCCCTACATCCTTGATCTCTCTCTGCATTTTAATTCAACAGCTACAAGATACTCCCACTTATCTCTCTCAGCATTTCCCTATACTAAACACAGGAAGTTTTCATATATTACCTCCTTCTTCAAAGATGAGAGCCATTCTGCCTCCCTCAAGTTCTTTGCATCTACACCATCATTTCATGAGTCCTCCTGCAGTCCTATGTTGAAGATATCTTTGATTCCTTTCTCTTCCCTGTCTTCTCCAACCAAGAATAAACTTTATCTTGACAATGTCAGGATGACATTTTTTTCTTTAAATATTTCCCATAAATCATATTGATCTTTCTTCAAAAATATGTCATTTATGTATTTTGTTTTATAACTAATATATATGTATATATGTATGTGTGAATATATAATATACATAGTTTTTATTTTTTAAAAGAAAGGAATACAGAAATTTAATTTCAATAACATTTCCACTTTTCTGGTAACATATCTTTTCATATATGACAGATATCTCACTATGTACAAAATAAAGTGCAATAATGGTGAGGATATACATAAAACCTATGGCTAATAGAGCTAATCAAATAACAAATTTTAAGTAATACAAAATACGGTGCCAATCTATTTGAGAAAAATGACCATGGAAGCTTACATTTTCTTAGAAATACTTGATATGCAAAATTATAGCATGCATAAAAGCTTGTTTTCACATTTTATTATTATTAAAATATGGTTTCTGTATTTTATCATTGTAAGTTGATGAACTATCTACAAATATGCCACTTTCTCAAGGAAAGAGACCATAAGTTATTGATATTTGTATTTTCAGTCAAGTGTACACATCTAGCACATAGCAGATGCACAGGAAATTCTTGCTCAATGAGGAGACCATGATATTGAATCTTCTTGCTTGCACCCAGATCAGAGTATGTCATGCACTTTTTATTGACAAACTGTTGAAAACTTAGTATGGGATTTGTAAGAGGTATAAATCGTACCAGTGTTCCCACTGCAACAGAGGTCTTGTTGCTTGCTAGGCAACTCGTGCTCCATATTTCCTTTGCTCCAACCTTTCTCTGCTGCTTTGTATACCTGTCTGCCTTTCCTACCTGATCCCAAACTCCTCTGCACCCAGAAAAAAAGTTAATACACCCTGCCTAGTTAGGAGTATTTGGACTCCCAGGGTGCTGCCAAGATTATCTTTCTCTGCCTTCTGAAGTCTCTAGCGAAACGGAAAGCTCTAATTGGATTTGGATATTTGAGGTCTCCTTTGGGACTGTGTAAAATGAACCTGGTACTCCTAGTTTTCATATTAGCAGGATTAAATATGACATTTGTTCATATTTTAAGACAACTCTACCTTTATCTTAAAGCATGCCACAAAACGATTATTTTATCATTTACGTCTGGCTGGTCTTAAATCACAGTCACTTGACTGTTTTATAGGATATCTTAGTAAAAAAAGATAAAAATACATTTACACATAATAAAATCAAGGCCCCAAGAAATAATTAAAGCATGTAAAGAAACTGTTTCATGGGGCATATAATAAACATATGGACATTTCTTCAATTCTTAGAAGAGTTCACTGATTTAAAAAATCGTTGCTGTTCAAAAAAAGGTATGAGTAATTTATAGCTATTTAAATTGAAAATGATACTAGGTGTAATCAAACATCACGCTTGTAAGTCCTAACATAATTGCCTTAAGGGTCAGTTAGAAATTGCTTTCCACCATCAGTTTTGCAGCCTTATACCACTGTTTAGGTACACTGAACTGTGTGAGGATGATTTAGCTAATAGTTCAGACCCTGGGAAAAGACATGATGCCTTATTTTCCAGACCAGTGATCTGACTGGTCTGGAAAACAAATATAGGATGGTAAAACTGATTATATAACTTGAAATGTGAATACTTAAGAGCAAAGGAGACTGATTCAAAAACTGTTCAACTTGAAAATGAATGTTCAAGATCAGAGTGATCCTGATATTACTGTACATTTCTTTATCACTCTAGTGTCTTTCTAGCTCAGAGTATGCAGTTACTGCATTTTTTTATGTTTAATAACATCGTTTTATGACAAGCCACTGTAGTCTTAGAGGTATCTCATTTTTAGTTCAGACACTATTTCTGATCAAAGTACAAAGCAGAAAAGGTTGCAACAATAACCTTAGAATTAAGTTGTTTACATCCCCACAAATGACGCAAAAATGAGTGAAAACAGCAAGGACGTTCTAGGTTGTTGGTATTAGGTTGCATCCCTACTATCTACTTAAAATGTTTTCATGTTTATTTTTCCCCTAGCTCTATTGTTAGCCATGTCATTTCAAAACCTAATAAAATTCTTCCATTTAAGTCCATTTTTTCTTTCTAAAATATTTCATCAATCAGTACAACTGTGCTTTTTCGTGGGATAATTGCAAATTGTCATGTCAAAAAAAAGCATCTGCATGTCCTCATCCCCCTTATCTCCACACGGGGCAAGGATGACAGCTAATTTATTAGTTCAGATATTGTTAAACTCATCAAATAAAATACTGTTTTCTGCTTCTGTGATGTTTTCTGTTACAGTATCAAAACTGTCTCTTTCAAAGCCCATTTAAAGATGCCTGTGATAGCAGTTAGTTATGCCTAATGCCTTTGTTGTACAGACATTGAAAATGGGAACTCCTTGGTTCTGGCTAAATGACTTGTACCAGATATTCTGGAAGAGAAAAGATGTGTAATCGGAATACAGTTCTGCTTGTTGGTGTGTTAAAAAGTATGAAGACTTTAAATCAGGAAGATAAACATTTATTTACCACCAGTGGCTTTTTTTCCAGGCAAGTCACTCAGTACTACTTTGTGTCTCTGTATTCTCACCTACAAAGGGGTGATATTATAATTACTTCTTTTAAAATTTCTGTAGAATTGTTTTCAGCAAATCAGATAGTGACTGTAATGGATTTGAATGTTAATCTGTGAAGCTATTTTATTCCTAGTATTTTAACCTTTAAAAACAGAAATTCACCTAAGTCATAGTATAGAAATCTAATTGATGCTTATAACAGTACAGTCCACAGTTCTGATAAAATGCAAATATATATTTTTGGAGGTTCCTTTTTTAATGTAAAGGCTAAAATTTTTAATTTTTAAAAATAATCACACTTAAATATGACTAAAAACTCCTATAATCTGAATAATATTTACTACTTTGTTATAAGAATAAAATGTAAGTGAAATATTAACTGATGATTCAATTTTAACTGTGCTAGAAAAGGAGATATTTGGAAACTAACTCCTTGTACTTTCTTGTTCATAGCCAGCAAAACTTGTAGGCTAACATAAAAATAAATAATATAGAACAACATGCTAACATTTCAGTTTTTATAGTATTCTTGGAGATACCCAAACCATAAAGTGTTCATTTAAGGAAAAAAAATGGAGCACTTCCTTATCTCACAGTCCAACATTTCTGCAGCAAACAATAAAATGATTTCCCAATAACAAGTATAACCAGAATCCTCTTTTAAATAGCCTACTCTAAAAACCAATAGCTGGAAAGAACAAGAGACTGTAAGCATTAAAACTACTATACCCATTTCAATCTATCTCTTATAATAATGATTACACAATTATATATATAATGATATATAATGATAATGATATTATAATAATGATTGTGCTAGGCAGTTACATTAACTGTGTCATTTAAATAAAACACACCTTTGAAAACTATTGCCCCCATTTTATAGGTGCAAATACTGAAAGCACAGAGACAGACGTTAAGTAGCAGGCTGAAGGGCACAACACTGGAGGGTCAGAGCTGGGTTATAAATCTGACAGCTGAGATGACACTCTAAAATATTAAGCAAGATTTATATTATCTCCAATGAACATAGTGCCAAAAAAACTATTCTCCAATGAGAAAGTAAAGTTCATTTCAGTTTAACAGTGATAACAGCACAGGATCAAAAAAAGAAACAAAAACAACAAAAAACAATGAAGCTGTTATTTGGAATCCTGGTTGAAAAGAGCCATAAGAGCTTGAGAAAAAACACAGACTGAAAAGTCATGTATAATAAAGTTTGAATCTTATGTGACTTGTCCACACTTTAAATTCTCCATCAGCAAAACGGAATTAATAATGTCCACTGAAGAGTAACTGTAAGCATTAAAAATCCATTGAAGTTGGGAGGGAGAGATGAATAGGCAGAGCACAGAGGATTTTTAGGGCAGTTAAAATGGTCTATATGATAATATAGTGGTGGCTACATTTCATTACTTATTTTTTCAAACCCATAAAATGCACAACACCAAGAGTGAACCTTAATATAAGCTATGGACTCTGCGTGGTAATGATGTGTCAGTGCAGGTTCACCAATTGTAAGAAACATCCCACTCTGGTGGGGGGTGTTGATAATGGAGGACGCTGTGCAAGTGTTGGCTTAGGAGGTGGACAGGACATCTCTGTATCTTCCTCTCAATCTGCTATGAACCTAAATCTGCTTTAAATGTAAAGACTTTAAAAATAAAACAGCAAATGTCCTCAGGGAGTAACTGGTACATTGAAGGTGCTGTACAAATACTATGGATAACAAAGCATACTAACTGTTGAGTAAATATGTAGGAAAGTAAATAATTATTTTTAGCCCACTGCTTAGGTTATGGGATCCTACCTTTGTTTCTGTAAAGCATGTATTTATCGCCATACTGTACCAATAGGATGACAAGTCTGACTGGATTTTATATCAGTATGAATGCTAAGTTCTAATATTTATGGCCAAATCTTCATTAAGACAGTAAACAGAAACACATTACTGCATAATTCTAAGATCAGAATTAGTAGGTTTCATTGTAAATCTTACTGACTCGTAAGTTTTCTAACGTAGCATATTTAGAACAAATGGAAATTATAAATACGTTAAAAAGAATAAAATCCAGAACAAGGAACTTATATAAAAAATAGTTTTGTTCCTATACCAAACCTTTCTCATGTAAGAACTGTACATATTCACAACTAGCACACTGATAGGAGTTTGTTGAATTAGAAAGGGAACATGCTGGGAAATAAAATGCATTATTTGAAGATGAGGAGGGTGGTATTGGCTATTTGGTTTCACGAATGTAATCTTATTGCCAAATCTTTTTCAAATTCTCTGCAACAGTTCTGTTTTCTAATTAATGTCTCAAATTGTAAGACCTTTCACATAGTTTCATGGCCGGCATACATCTGCACGTTTCCCCCCAAATGTTTTTTGTTCCACAACAACACTCCAGCTGTTGTTGCCACCTCACTTGTTCACCAAAAGTGTGGGAAGTCTGGTTGAGGAGTCAGATTGCCCGCGGACCCTGTTGCCACCAGGTGTGGGCCTCTCAGCTTTGAATGTCAGACTGAATTCATCTGCAAAGCACATATTTCTGTGGTTTTAAAAGAAGCCAGACAGGTCGCATCCTTAGATGGTTAGCATTTTCATTTTCATATATCCAGTTTGCTCCACTTTATTCCTTTGATTTACTTCCAAATTTAGTCTTCTTTTCTTTCTTTATGAGCTGGTTTCAAAGCATTTTAAAAAAACAGGTTCTTTAATTTTGTTTCAGACCTTAGAGTTAAACCAAGAACTCTTTTTATCCCCTAATTTATATGCCTTTTAAAAATAAGTTTATTTTCGCTCCATGTAACAGAGCAAATATCTAGTAACTCCTTTCATATATGTGTGGGTATTATATATCAGCTATATATAGAGAGAGACGACCTTCATTTCTAAAGAAATGAAAGATTCTGAGTGACTTTTCTACTTATAATTAAAAATATTATTTTAAAACCTATCATGTAAAGGTATATGGCTTTAAAAGGTATTCTTATGACTATACTTAAAGTTTCAAATAAGGGATATTTTATGAGCAAGTACAACATATGGAAACTATAATTTGAATAAAATGTAACATATATCAATTTCTCCTAAGTGACGTGAGATGTATCTTATATGAAAATAGTTAAATGTCAAAAGAAATAAGTAAGGAAAGAAGTCTATTTATATAATGTTAAACACGTAAAACACATTTTTCAACAAATTTTGCCATCTAAAATCTTTATGATAAATTGACCTGCTGTTATCCCTCTCCACTTGTAAAATGTGCTAAAATATCCATTACTACTAAAGGATTTTTGTTTTATGTTGTTTTCCTCATATATGTTCATATTCTATAATTCTCCTTTTCAACAACTCCAAGAAGACTTTTGACTAATTTAATTAAAAATTAAGCTTAGGGCAACTGACAAAATCTTTAGGTAGTTATCCATGAGCTTTAACTTTGATTTCTTTATTTAATTATTGAAGTATATTGACAACAATTTTTAGAGAAAAATACACTCTCATTTCTAGCTCAATCAGCATATTGAATACACACACACACACACACACACACACACATACATGTGCACTCTTGGGGTAAGTACTCTGATTTAAATTATTATTTAATAATTACCTACAAAATTGAGGCTAAAAATCACAACCTTGTGTTATGTCTCCCTGTAGATACAGGTGAATTTGAGTACCATGATCTATTTTCTTCTACTCTTCCAGGTATTTCTTGGCAATCCAATTGTGCTATTTGGTTTAAAAAAAAAAAAAAAATATAGTGTCTCTTTTAAAAATATGACTCCAAAATCCTGTGAGGTTAAAAAAAGGAATAATGTACTCAGTTATGCTTTTCACTTTTATGTAATATTATACCCAAGGAAACATACTCAGTTACTGTATTAATTTCCTATTGCTGCTATAACAAATTACCACAGACTTGGTGGTAATGGCACAAATGGCAATGGATCTCACTGGGCTAAAATATTTTGCTGGGGCTGAGTTCCCCTTAGGAAGCCTTAGCAGAGAATCTATTTTCTTGCCTTTTCTGACTTCTGGAGGCTATCAGCATTTCTTAGCTCATGCCCCCCGATCCATTGTCAAAGCCAGAAATGGCTAGTTGAGTCTTTCTCATCTCATTACTCTGACACTGACCCTTCTGCCTTCCTCTTCCACATTTTGGGACACTTGTGAGATTACATTGGGCCCACTCAGATACTACATGATAATTGTCCTACTTTAAGGTCACATGATCAGCAACCTTAATTTCACATGCAACCTTACTTTCTTCTTGCCATGTAATATAGTATACTTACAGGTTTCAAGGATTAGGGCATGGATACCTTTGCAGGCCTTTATCCTGCCTACCAATAGTCACCTATTTAATATGTTGAAGAAACACTAACAAGACTAGAAAATAGACTGCAGTGGGCATGTGAAAACATCTGTTTTTCAGATCCTATTACAATCATACAATCACAGAGAGAAAAAAAATGAATAAATAGATCAACTTTTCTCTCTAGCACCAAATTGAAATTGGGAGCTTCCAAATTGAAATTGGAAGCTTCTTTATATGATTATAAAGTAATCCTAACTCTTGACGACTATGTTTCTGGATATCTCTCATTAATAGGACCAAAATGGTTTCTGAGTTGTAACTATGATGAAGGAAACACTAATGATTGCTTAGAATAAATATCTCATGATAACTTAATGATATGACAATTATAATATAGAAACAATGGTGAAAATTATTCCATTATATGAACATTCCTCAACTGAGTTATACATTCTACTGATAATGGTCAAATGGATTGTTTGCAGTTTTAACTATTAGAAATATTTCTCTATGAATATTTTTATGTCTTTTGGTGCATATGTAGTAGAATTGTTGAGTTACAGATCATGCTTACCTTCAAGCATACTAGAAAATGCCAAACTTTTCCCAAAGTAGTTATATCAATTTATTTTCACGCTAGTACTGATGAGAGTTCCCATTGTCCAAAAATTTCATTAACATTTGATATTGACAATCTTTAAACGTTTTACCCATCCTGGTAGGTGTGTAGTATTGACTTACTTTTAATCTCTGTGATTATTAATAAGTGTGACCATATTTTCTTATGCTCACAATGCATTTGAATATCTTCTTTCGTGGACTGCCTATGCAAGTCTGTTGCCCATTTTCTATTGGGTTCTTTGCCTTATTATTATTTTGTAGAAGTTCTTTACATATCCTATGTAACAGTCATTGACAAATTATATGTGTTGCATGTATTTTCTCCCACTATATGACTTGCCTTTTCATTAATGATGTCATTTGAAGAAAAAAATATATTTTTCATCTAATCCCATTTATATTTACTTTTATGGTTACTACTATTTTGCCCTGTTGAAGACATAATTTCTTAACATCCTCTTAATCTTCTACAAGCTGTTCTGATTTTCATTTCTTATATTTACAATTCAACTAGAGCTAACTATTATGTATGATGTAAATAGAGGGTATGCTTTTCGTTTTTCCATATGGATCTTTAATTGTTTCATCACCATTTACTGAAAAGACCATTCTTTCTCCATTTTCTGTAATACCTGTGTTATTGTAAACCAAAGTAAGTATAAAAATATAAAATTAACTATTAAAGAAATTGAATCTGTAATTAAAAATAAACAAAACACCAGGCCTGTATGGTGCACCATCTGGATAATATAATGAAATAATGCCATTTCAAAAATTCTTTCAGAGAACAGAAGAGATGGAATACTATCCAACCAATTCTAAGAAGCCAGAAAAATATAAAAATCTGAAAAACTGATAAGGACATTATGAGAAAGAAAAATTACAGATCAATTTCATTCATAAATAATAATGCCAAAATGCTAAAAAAAATAGCAGCAAATCTAATCGAGTAAAATACAAAAGTGGATAACATATGATGGCTAACTCTGACTTGTTACAAGAATACAAAGATGGTTTAACATCTGAAAATCAATGTAATTTACCACACTAGTAATGTAAAGAAAAAATAGCATGGTCATCTTAAGAGATAAAGCATAAAGACTTTATTGAATTCAGCATTTATTCCTGATGAAAATTTCTATAAGCAAGTAATAAAAGGGATAATACAGTAAACATAAAATTTAATGGTGAAAAGAAAGTTTTCCTTTGAGAAGAGAAATGAGATAAAGATGTCTGCTTTTACCACATCTATTCATCATTGTACTGGTGATACAGTGAGGCAATAAAAATAAATGAAAGGTATAAGTATTAAAAGAACAAAATAAAATAGTAGATGATTTGATAAATTATCAGAAATATAAATACATGTATCAAGCTCATCAGATAAAGGCGAATTTGTAATTAAAAGCTTTCCCAGAAAGACAACTCCAGGCCTAAATGGCTTCAATGGTAAATTCTTCCAAAAACTTAGGAAATAAATGCCAATGCTAAACACACTCTTTCAGAAAATCCAAGAAAATAATTTCCAATTAATTCTATGAGGTCACCATTACCCAGATACCAAAATCAGATAAAGGCATTACAAGAAAACTACATGCCAATATCCCTCATGAACACAGATGTAAAAATTCTAAACACCACTGTAGCAAATTTAATCCAATAATACATACAAAACATAACACATCATGACCAGCTGGGTTTATCCTAGCAATATAAATGTGGTTTAACTTTTGAAAACAATCAATATAATTCACTATATTAACCAACTAAAAAAGAAAAATAATCTGATTATTTCTATTAATGCAGATAAAGGATTTGACAAAATTCAAAATCCATTCCTAACCTAACTAAACTAACCTTCGGCAAACTGGCAATTGAAGGAAACTTCCTCAATCTCATAAAGGACTTTACAAAAAAAATCTTAAATTATATTTAATGGTGAAAGACTGAATGTTCTTCTTTAAGGTGAATAACAAAATAAGGATATCTGCTCTCATTACTTTTATTCAACATTAAATTAGAGGTTTTAGCCTGTGTAATAAGGCAGGAAAAGGAAAAAAGGGCATTTAGGTTGGAATAAAAAGAAGTAAAAGGAAGTAAAGTAAGGGGAAGAAGTTACACTTTTTATTTGTAGGATAGTTTTTTAAGAAAATGGTGACAAAATAGTTGGATATTGATATGTAAAAAAAAAGAACTTTAATCCCTACTTCACACCATATTAAAAAAATAACTCAAAATAGACCACAATAAAAAACATAGGATGAATTTTTGTGGCTTGAATTATAAGAATATTTTTTAGATACAGCACAAAGAGCAAAATCAATAAATGATCAAACTGATAAACTAAAGTTCACCAAAAATGTAAATGTTTGCTTTTTGAAAGACACTGTTAAGATAATGTAAAGTCATAAATTGGGAGAAAATATTTGCAAAGAATATATCTCAGAAAAGACTTCAATCCATAATATATTTTAAAAACTCTCAAAGTACAATAATAAGGAAAAAACAATAATATTGGGTAAAAGAGTTGAACAGACACTTCAGCAAAGATAGTGATTGACAAGAAGCATGTAAAAAGATGTGCAACATTGCTAGTATCTTGGGAAATGCAAATTAAAACCACAATGAGCTACCATTACATACATAATAGAAAAGCTAAAATTAAAGTGATGGACCACAGCAAATGTTGATGAGAATGTGGAACAACTAGATCTCTCATTATCTATGGGAAAGTAAAATGGTTCAATCATATTGCAAAACATCTTGGCAACTTCTTATAAACATACAGTTACCAAATGAACCAGCAAGTCAATTTCTAGGCACTCACGAGAAATGTAAACATATGTCCATAATAAGACTAGTGTATGGATTTTCATAGCAGTTTTATTTGTACCCCAAACTATAAACAACCCAAATGTCCATCAAATGAATGATTAATAAATTATAAATATTACTCAGAAAGAGAAAGAAATAAACTACTGATACTTGAATAAATCTCAATCTTTATGTTAAAAAAAACAGTCATATTCAAAAAACTATGTATTTAAGACTGCATGTATTTGAGATAGATCAGATCTACAGTGACAGAAAGTCAATCAGTGGTTGCCTCAGGTCTGGTTTGGGGATGGGGACAAGATTGACTATGATAGATTATATGGGAACTTTTGGGGGTGATAAAATATTTTATATACTGATTGTGGTGTTGGGTATGTGGCTTTATAAACTTATCAAAGTTATCAAATATAAATTTTAAATGGGTGACTATTACTGTATGCAAATTATACCTCAGTAAAGTTGATTTTTAAAAATGCAAAAGGCTAAATGCTTCTAAGATACTCTTGAAGAAAGTGACTTTACCAGTAGAGACTTACAGTAATTAAATTACAGTAATTAAGACCATGTGGTGCTAATACAAGAATAGACAAAGAGACCAAAGAAACAGAGAACCCAGAAACAGATCCATGTACAAATATATGTGTAGGTAGTAGCAGTAATAGTAATAGTAGTAATACTATGTGTGTGGATTGGTGAGTAGTTTGGAGAATGAGTACTATTTTTCCTGTATTACTACTAGAATTTGGCTATAGACTATTTATACTAGTGATTACATTTTACAACACAGGTATAACCTTTACTTGGAATTAATTAGCAAAGACTAACATAATCAAAATAGTAGACAGTCACCCCTATCATGTATTTGTGGTAGAAAATATTACCTAAGAAGTATAAGCCACTAGACCAGAAAATAAACTCATTAAATAAATCAGAAATTAACAAATAACTAACATTTCTAAATTAATAGTATTCTCCCCACCAAACTTTGCAACCATGTAAATTTCCATAACAATTCCCACTCTGCTCTACATCCTCTATTACAATGGCCATTTGAAAAAAGTTTGGGATCAGCTTCTTTGCCATCCAAAATAGTTAAGACTTCCACTTGGTTCTAGGACCCTAAATCACATATCATCAGCATTCCAGTTCTCTTCAAGTTTAAAAGTACCCATTGTGATCTATATCCCTGACTCTAATCTCTGTGCTATTAATCAGGTTCTAGATTTCTGGAGCTGGGGGTACTCTTGGGGAATTTTCTTGCCCTCTACAAAGGATCAGGGCAGACCATCTATTGGCATCACTGGATCTGTTACCTACACAACTGTGTTTGTATTAAAAATGTACTGCCGGGCTTCCCTGGTGGCGCAGTGGTTGAGAGTCCGCCTGCCGATGCAGGGGACACGGGTTTGTGTCCCATGGGAAGATCCTACATGCCACGGAGCGGTTGGGCCCGTGAGCCATGGCCACTGAGCCTGTGCTCCGCAACGGGAGAGGTCACAACACAATGCGGGTGAGAGGCCCGCGTACCGCAAAAAAAAAAAAAAAAAAAAAAAAAAAATTACTGTCTACCCTACAGCTGACACTGTAAAAGTGAAAGGCACTATCTTTGCCCACAATAACATGGAAGATGAAAAGCTACAATTTCCAAGTAGAAAATTGCCTGCAATAATCAATGCCTCAATTCCTCTCCCATGTAATTCTTCAGGCCATTGTTGCCAGATGTTTCTGTTTTTATTATCATCTTTTTCTTATAACCTTCCTCTTCAACATATATGATATATTCTTCCCTTTGAGAAGGATTTCCTAAGAAACCTTAGAGTATTTTATAAATATGCACAAGAGCAGACTAACATTTATCAAGTACTTTCCAGGTACTGAAATCTGTAAGTGCTTTACATGTGTTGTTTCAATTGATCCTCACAAAAATTCCTGTGGGTTAGATTTTATTAGTTCTATTTTACCTGTTGTAAAATTAGAATCAAAGAGGTTGACTTTCCAAAGTTTACAAACCTGGAAAGCTTGGAGTTAGGACTAAATTAATCGAATGCCAAAGATCTTATTCTTTTTTTCATCTCTATCCTAACATATTCTATTCTATATATTAGATTGATAATCTAATGTTGATGTTCTACATTTTAATGTTTTAACATTAATATTTTTAAATGAATAAATTAATATTTATTTTACAATGTTTAATATTTTAAGTATTTTAATATAAATTTTGGACTGTCAGTACTTATCATTTACCACTAGCAGCAGCAGCAATTTTTAGAGTCAGTTATGGGTAAAATTTAACAAAAACACAGGTCCAAATACACCTAAAATTTAAACCTAGAAAACACCATAGTCTTATCTATAGCTCACATAATTATCTCTCAAATGTGGCTGGCCTTCCTAAGAAAGTAGAAACAAAGCTTTTATGATAATTTAAATGGTTAACATAACCCTCAAGAATAAACATCGTTCACAGTCATGAGAGCTACAGACCCAAAATATAAATGTCATCATGGCCTTTCCCTGCTTAAAAAACCTTGCTTTCAAAACTAACTTCAAATCCCATAGCTTGATATTTAAGTCCATTCCCCATCATTTGATACTGATGTTCCTTCATGATCCAGCCCTTGGCTATGTCTCTCTTCTCACCTTACCCTTGCAGCCAATATTTCAGATCTACTAAATACTTGAAGATTTTCAAACT
Organism: Neophocaena asiaeorientalis asiaeorientalis; assembly: GCF_003031525.2. NCBI lineage: Eukaryota > Metazoa > Chordata > Mammalia > Artiodactyla > Phocoenidae > Neophocaena > Neophocaena asiaeorientalis. The sequence goes on from NW_020185328.1 coordinate 11,388,337, forward strand.
CATGTCTCTCATTTTCAGAACCATTTAACATATTACTTCTGACACATTATTCTTCTTAACCTCACTTTAACAAAAAGTACTAATATTTTCGGACATAAATCAGATTTAACCTTTTTCCAGCCTTGCTAATTTCTCAACTAGGCATGGGCACACACTCCCCAGTTGGAAGGCATTCCCTTCTCCCATGTGCTCTCTCTTCTTCCAATGCTTATTCATAGTGAGTTTCAATCCTTTTTATTTACTGTAGACTTTTTCACTTGGCCTTTCTTCTGAAGAGTACGGACATCTTTGTTTCTTTCCAACTTTTTCGGATAAGAACACAATAAATACTTAGTTTAAAAAACACTGCTTTTTCCAATATAACGGTCTCCAATAGAGACCTATATATCAAGTCCATTTGAGTGTTCCACTGAAAAAGAGTTCTAACTTCTACAATTAAAAAAGTTTTACTTAGGTCTTCCCTGGTGGCTCAGTGGTTGAGAGTCCAACCCCCGATGCAGGGGACACAGGTTCGTGCCCCGGTCCAGGAATATCCCACATGCCATGGAGCGGCTGGGCCCGTGAGCCATGGCCGCTGAGCCTGCGCATCAGCAGCCCGTGCTCCGCAACGGGAGAGGCCACAACAATGAGAGGCCCGCGTACCGAAAAAAAAAAAAAAGTTTTACTTAATATTCTTAAAACAGAAAATTTTATAGCCACTGAGGAGTTAAAGCTTTATTTATATAGTAAAGTCAGAAAATTTAGATAAAATCTTTAGTAACTAGTTTACCATTGAGAGTACTAACTGCAGCCTAATGGAATTTATGAGCAGTTCTGAAGAAATATTTTATTTCTTTAAAGAATTACAAAGCTGGAAACGAACCAGAAGGGTCACTTAGTTCACCTCTCATGCTTAAATCATCCCAGATAAATGAGCTATACTATTTGTAAAAACCTCCAGAAAAGTAGATATGACAACTTCTCTTTGTACTCATTCTAGTACATGACACCTCTTACCCTGACAATCTCTCCCTTAATGTAACCTAAATTTCTACTGCTAGAGTTTAAACCCCTTTCCTCTTGCACCAGCACTGTTTAAGCCTGAGAACAGTAGGTTAATCTCCTCCATGTAAGCAGCTTATATACTGTAGCCTACTACTGGAGCCCTGAGTACTCCTTTTGTCTCTGGTTGAATAGTCATTTTCCAAAATTGTGTTGATCTTCGTGACACCTCTCAGAATTCTTGCCAAAGGCATCAGCCTCTCTACCACAGCCTTCTAATTTTCACTCCTGCCCCTCAACAAGCCCTTCCTCCAAAAGCAGTCACATTTACATGCAAACTTCGAAGAAGGCAGTATAAAAAATGTCTGTTGAAAGTAAAAAAGGTGAATATGAAGTGACTAATACAAAGACTGGTTACAAGGAAGCCATGATTATACCCTGCCCATTCCCTTCATGATGTTTCAAATTATTTTGTGTCTGCTTATTCCACTGCTGCTTCAGGTATAAAAGCTAAATTAGAACTATTTTTTCACTTATAAAATGGTTACAATAAGAGCACCTACTTCACATGACTGATAAGGATGATATGAGTGAAATGAAAGTAACTGTATTGAGTAGGTGCTCAGTAATTGTTAGCTGTTATTATTAGTAATATTCACAGTACTATTGATTATCTTTTATTCTCTTTAAACATATGAACCACATAATATAACTTTAATTCTCATAAAAGCCCTGAAAGACTAGGGATATTGTCTTAGAGGAACAAATAAAAGTCTATTTGATATCCTAGTTTTCCCTGGTTTTATAAAAGTGGCTGCTAAAAACTGTCTCTTTCTTGTGTTATGAATTACGTTCATATAATAATTAATGTAAAACAAAAATTAATAAAATTGAATTATTTAAATCATTACATAAACATTCTTTTATGTCCCTTAATGTCTTTAACGTAATTACAGAAGATTTCACTATTTTCACTTCGTGTTGTACATATCTTATAATTCATTTTGCAATTTCACCTTTTACCTCTATTTTCAGTCTTCTTTGCAATCTACCTCACCTGTCTATTTTGCTTTCTCTTGAGTTCAGGGTCTTCTAAGAAAATAGTGGCATAATTTTCTTCTTTTTAAGCTTTATATAATTTTTGCATTCATGTATTTTAATAAAATATTATTTTTTGAATATTTTTCTGATTCATTTTGCAATTCTAAACTTAAGCAGTTTACCTTGAAAATCTCACTTATATTTCCCATGTTTGCAAGCACGATTTCAAAATATGTGTGCATTTCTGTTAGAGCCAGACAACACCTTGCTTTAACATTCTTCTATGAAAGGTAAGGCAACAGCTCACACCAATACGGCTTTACAATCAAGGTCAGGAGGGTTGAGAAATCAAAGCAAACAAACTGATTATAGATCGTGTAAGGTGCTTCTGACTATAAGTAACAGAAAACACATTTCGAAGTGACTTAAACCACAAGGTAATTAATTATCTCACAAAAGAAAAAGTGCAGCAGTAGAGTGACTAGAAGGTTATTTCCTCATTCTGCTCTGTCATTCCCAGAATTTATGCTTTTTCCCTCAGGCTAGATATCTTCATAGTCATAAGATGCCTTACAAAGAATTTTGAATTTTTATTGTAACTATATAAAGACTAGATAATCTTAACATCTTTCTCCAACAATAGAAATACTAGATAGAATATGACAAAACAAATGTACTCTTAAAGGTAAAACCAAGAATACTAGAAAGTGCAAGAAATCCTCAGAGACAAAAATGAAGAGAAAGATAAAAACTAGGATGTAAAATTAAGCCTCAAAAGACTTTTTAGGGGTGATAATTTTCAATGACTTCTCTGGGAGGAAAGGACTGAGCCTGTGCAAGGGGAAGCCAGGACTAAAACCATTGCCTAAAGTCAGGATCATCAAAGGGCTGCACACTCAGTGATAGGATGGATTTACCAAGGTCTTCACCAGGGAAAAGGGGTGACAAAAAATTATTTGTCTTGGCCTAGGCAATATGTGGGGGGCAAAAACACATTTCAGAATCTGTAGCTACATGCCTCTGTCTGCAGGAACCCCAAGCTGACAAAATAGTAGAAAGTGACTCTGAGGTGGCAGTGATGGGGGCATGGTAGCTGCAAGGAGCAAAAATGAATATTCTTCCTCCATAGAAAGATCCTTGACACAGGCATCACAGGACCCCACACATAATGACTGTGGCTAAAATAAGTCCTACCACTAAAACTAAACACACACACACACACACGCACACGCACATGCACGCACACACACCATTTCTGAGGATCAGCACCAACAAGTAAGAAATTTAGGATCTTTTACAAATGGAATTATTGAATACATATATAAAATAACTACGTTTAAAACATAAAGTGATAAGGGATGAAATTTCAAATATCTAAAAGCAATAAAAATATTTCTATTAAGGACTCAAGAAAGTTTAAAAGAATCAAGTAGAACTTCTAGAATAAAAAAATACTAGTTGGAGTTAATAATTTAGCAGACTGTTGCACAACAGATTAGCTCTATCTGTAAAAAATACTGATGTACAGCTAGATCCGATGAAGTTACCTAACAGGTGGTATATACAGACAAAGAGATGGGTAATGAAAAAAAGTTTAAGAGACATGAAGGATAGAAAGAGAACATTTGACTGGAATTCCAATGAGGTTAAATGAGGAAGAGTCATTATTTTAAGAGTTAGTAAATAAAATGTTACAGAATTGAAGATAAGAATGTTTAAATACAGGAAATAAAATTCCAAGCCAGATAAATGAAAGAAATCTAAGCCCAGACACATCACTGTGAAACATCAGAGGTGATCTTATAAACAGATGCTCTTGTAAACAGTGTAATAAATTGAATGTTTGTGTGCCCCCAAATTTGTATGTTGAGGCCCTGACCCCTAATGTGATGATATTTGGAGATGGGGTTTTGGGAGGTAATTAGGGTTGGATGAGGTCATGACAGTGGAACCCTGGTCCAATGGAATTAGACCCCTATAAGAAGGGACATCATAGAGCTCTCTCTCTCTCTCTCTCTCTCTCTCTCTCTTTTTACCAGGTGAATGTGAGGACAAAGCAAGAAGGTGACCATCGGCAAGCCAGCAACAGAGACCAGAACGTGACCATACTGACACCCTGATCTCTGATTTTCAGCCTCCAGAGCTGTGAGAAAATAAATTTCTGCTGTTTAAACCACCCGGTATATGATATTTTGTTGTGGCAGCCTGAGTTGACTCATACATACAACTATAGAGAAAAGATAGATGACCTACAAAGATAAATGACAACAGACTTGTAAAACAGTGACATCAAACAAATGCTGTACCATATACCTTCAAATTTCTTAAAGAAAATTATGTTAACTCAGAATGTTACATTAAAGTACAAGAACAAATTCAGACATTTTCAAATAAATACTGTAAAATGTGATGCCAATGGTGAACCTCTGGGCAAAGAATATTGAACCCAGAAAGAAGGAATGGTAAACATGACAGAATGGTGAGAAAGAAATGGATAAATAACCAGGTAAATTTAAAACAACATTACTATGTAAATACAATAGTACACTTAAAGAGACAGCAGAGCAGTGGTTCAGAACATTTCAGAAGCTGCCCTGCCTGTGTTTTGAATTCCATTCAGTCATTAGTTAGCTGGGTCATCCTTGGCAATATATTAGTTTCCACATCTGAAAGATAGGCATCATGAGGATTATATGAGTTAACATAACCTAAGATCTTAGAATAGTTCCAGGCACAAAATGAGCAAGTTATAGCTCTTAATATTTCTGTGAATATGACCACTATTATTTCAAAATAATAGTGCCTAATTTAAGGGCAAAAAATATCAAACTAAAACATAGGACTATAGTAATAATTTAGATAAGAGTGAGTGACAGGTGTTGAAATATTAAAGTCATATATATATATATATATATATTAAACGTAGTTGTTTAAAAAAAATTTTTTTATTGGAGTAAAATTGCTTTACAATGTTGTGTTAGTTTCTGCTGTACAATGAAGTGAATCACCTGTATGTAAACCTATATCCCCTCCCTCTTGGACCTCTCCCCCACCCCCCACCCCCCTCCCC
>NW_020185328.1:11393722-11400497 GCF_003031525.2 Neophocaena asiaeorientalis asiaeorientalis
ACCTATATCCCCTCCCTCTTGGACCTCTCTCCCACCCCCCACCCCCATCTCACCCTTCTAGGTTGTCATAGAGCACTGAACTTTGCTCCCTGTGCTATACAGCAGGTTCCCAGTAGCTATCTATTTTATACATGGTAGTGTATTTATGTCAAACCTAATCTCCCAATTTGTCCCACCCTCCCCTTCTCACCTGTGTCCACATGTCTGTCCTCTATGTCTGTAGAGATAATGATTATCTTTGTCTCGTTTCGTTAATTATGCAAGCTAAAGATTAAGGATACTACTAAAGGAAAATACATAGAAAAGGAAAATGTCTTCTAGCAAATAGTCTGGATAAATTTTGAATGTACCCATCTGGACAGAAAATGCATGTCATCTATGAGAAGTTAAAAGTCACACTAGCCTGAATCTTTGACATGAGAGCAGTCAGTGTCAGAAGATATAAAAAATGGTGTACAACATTCTAAAGAAAAGACTTTGGTTTAAAGATAGTATGTCCAGACAAGATTTTCAAGTATGAAAGGAGCTATTAAACCTTTTCAAATATACAGGAGCATAAAGGACACAGAGGTCAGAAACCTTCTTGAAAAAAACATATTCAATGATGAAATTCAGCTAATTAGAGAAGATATTTTTTAATCCCCAGAAATGCAGCATCGATAGTGAAAATTCCTCAAGGGAAGCACTAAAAGCTTTTAAACATAAAAGCAAGACTAAACTTCTATGGGAATCGTAGTAGAACAGAATATCAATAGTATAAGGCTTGATAGGATAAGCAACAAAAACCAGGTAAAAAGGGAAAGTAAGGGAGAAGTGTTACTGTGATAATCAGTTAATCTTTTATAGCAACAGGCAAACCAGTACTGTTTGAAATTAAAATGAGTAGTTAAAAAATTATCTCAGCACGCTGATTCTATTTATATTTTTTCTTATATTTACACAGTTATTTTAAAATTTATTTCTCTTGTGGTTAAAAAAAGAAATCTGCAATCAGCAATTCCTTCAGTTTCATTTCAATTTCATTTTCTTCTGTTAACTTCTAGTAAAATGAGTCAGCATCCTTCAGTATATAGTATATTATATACTTTCAGTTATAACAGTCTCTTCTTTTTCTTCTGTTAAATCTAGTAAAATGAGAGTGGGCACCTTTCAGTAAAATAATAATCCAACTGTTATAATTGTCCCTCTATCTATCTATCTACCTATCTATCTATCACTTATCAATCACTTCCCTTATCTATCATGTCCTTTTATAGGTACCTATAGAAAGATCTCCAGAATAGTGTTCATTAAACACATAAAGGCTGACTTGGGGGGCTGGGGATTTTAGTGATGTTTTGCTTTCTCCTTTGTACTTTTTAAATGGCTTGAAATTTTTATAATGAGTATATATATATATATATATATATATCACTTTTATAAAACAAAAATAATATTTATAAACAAAAGATTAGAGTTTGTTCCTGATTTGATAAATTTAACAGCAGTATCTTTTTGATTTTTTAGTTGTTTTGCACAACGAACATAATATGCTTCCTCCAATGGTAATTTCAGATGGTTCATAGCTATCATATATAATCTCTCATTGCTCATGTAAATGAAGATGAAAAACAAAAATTACATGTAATAACATCCTCAGATGGCAGAAGACATGAGTGGCAAAGCTTAAGCAATATGTGAAAAATATGCTTCATATTTAAGTTTTTATATGACAGAAATATGACTAAGTGACTGTCTTTTTGGCAATGAAATCTGCAACAAAGATATCAGTTTTTTAAAAAGCAGTATTCATTATATTTTTCTTCTTTTATTCAGAATTTCAAAAGATGTGATATGAAATAATATTTGCAACTAATAAAATACAACTGAAATCCAAATGCGAACTAGTTTCCTACTCAAATTCAAATATTTTCCAAGTTGTTGACTCATCATAAAAAAAAGCAGCTGGTGTCCTTTTCAAAATGACTATAAACAATTTAAGTTAACACCTCAAAAGATTATCAAAACAGAAAAAAATGTATTTTGCAAAAGAGATTGGATAGAAAATCTAAAAATGTATTTGACCATAAGGGAGGTATTCTGTAGCAATAAGATGCATTGAAGGCACTTTAATCTCAATATATGTGTCCAAGGACAAAAACAGATAAATCACGGTGTTATGATGGTATAATTTAAAAGGGATATTTTGGAAGGAGCTGTCAGTGCTATTTTTAATAGTAAATTTTCAATCTCAGATGAATTTTTTTACTACCAAGGACATGAGTTAAAAGTAGCTTCAAATCTCAATATCTAAATCAATATTTAACAGAAAGTACAATAATTACAATTTCCATGCATGACTTCAGATAGTTACATGGTATGTATAAGACAGGCTATCACGGTATACTTGTCAAAGAGGACCTCATCAGTACCAGTTGTTTCCAAATTACAGTGGGGGAAATGCACCGCAAAGCACGTGAAAAACAATCCATTGATATACAGGAAAACTGTTAACATTTCTTCACTTATAAATACCTTTTCCTTTTTACAGTTCAGTAGTTATTGATCATAACGTAGAAGGCTATAATTTATAAGTAAATGTATATATATTGGATGTGCAGTCTAAAAATTCTAATTTACAGCATGAACAGAGTCAAAAAAAATCACCATCGTTAATTAGAATGGGATTGATTTCCACGTCAATTCTAATTATCTGGTAGTTATTGATCAGTACACTGTTTTGAGAAAATTCCAAGGCAATGTTCAGTCAGTGTCGGTAAGGGATACTGCTATGGATTGAATATTTGTATCTCTCCAAAATTCATATATTGAAGCCCCAATCCCAGTGTAATGGTATGTGAATGTGCGGCTTTGGGGAGGTAATTAGTTCATGAGGGTGGAGCCCTTACGAACGGGATTGGCACTCTTTTAATTGGATGAAGGGACTAGAGTGTCCCTTCTCTACCAAGTGAGAGTATCAACAAAAAATGGCCATCTGTAAACCAGGAAGAGTGTTCTCTCCAGACATCTACTCTGCTGGCACACTGATCGTGAATTTTCCAGCCTCTGGCATAAATGTTTGATGTTTAAGCCACATATACCACAGTATATGGTATTTGTTATGGCAGCCAGAATTGATTAAGACAGAAATCGTGACAGTTATCTATGGGAGAAGACAGGAAGCATGGCATCATTGGAATGGTAATCTGGCATCCTGCTCTAGGCACTGGCAAATAATACTGCTTGCTTAATTTATGTGGATAATTTCTTTGTTTCTATCATTTCCTTTTCAAAACTCCAAGACTCCTGTTATTTTCCTAGATAAGCCACATTTATTCCCTCTTCTGTCCCCCACCACTCAAGGATTTGAAATAGCATATGAGGATGCTCTAGATGACAAACCTGTGCCTGTGTCTACAAGTAAGCCAGAATCTTTTGTTCTAAACCCTCATTCAGCCTCACGTTTTCTCTGCTCAAAATCCCACCCATTTTTGTCTTCATGGAACCTATTCTTTCTTCTAGTTTTTTTCTCTCATCTTCTACTCTTTTTCTGCTCAATTCTTTCCAACAGCCTTTATATTTGGTCAATTTCCACACTGGCCTTTTTGTTTACTTTCACAGCTATACTACTTAAAATAATTTCTTTACTTCTCAGGCACTACTCAACCCATTCTCGATTGGATTCAGTCACCAAAATTTCACCAAAGTAGTTCTTGCTAATGCCACCATTGATCTCTATATTAAAACAGTTATTGTTTTTTAATTTTCATTGGGCCTTTCAGTAGCATTTGAAACTGTGAACTCTTCTTCTTTCTTGCAATACCCATTCCCTTAGCTTTAACAATAACACACAAGTTCTCCCTTCCTTTAAGGCCACATTTCTAAATTCCTTACGTCAATTTACCTTTCTCTGCTGATTAAAGATTTGAGCTTAGTTCTTCTTTATTTTCATTCGATGATCTCTTTTATGTCGTCTCTATAGGTAATCTTATTTACTTCCATGGTTTCCATTAACATCAACATTCTGCTAATGATTCCAAAAATTTTCTGTCTATTCAAGACTTCTCTAAGTTCCAGACCAACATGTACTGTTGTCTCCACTTAGATGTATGAATAGCATGACAGTGATACCATACAAAACAAATGATTTTTCTCCATATATATTTCCTTTTCTTATCAAATGCATCAATATCCACCCAATTGTTCATACTACAAACCTAAGAGATATCCTTCACATCTCTCTGTCTCTCACCTGGAACATCCAATTCATCATCAAGACCTATAGATGTCTACATTTTAAATATCACTCCTATCTGTTTTCTTCCGTCTTTTTGGTCACAAATTTTGACTAAGCCAAAATTCACTATCCCCGACCCAAGAGATATCCTCCACTTGCTGAGCCTGCTTCCACACTTTGCTGGCCTTCAATTCATTTACTTTGTAGAAGAAAAGGTGAATATCTGAAAATAGAAGCCATTTTTTTCTATGGATAACATCAGGGCCCTACATAATATGACCACTGACCTACATTTTCGATACATGTTCTACAACTATAGCATTTCACTAACTACTTCAGCAACTTATATTTGTTCTTAGAATTTGTATTTCTTTATCGTTCATTAGAGCTTTCATATGTGCATACAATGCTCATTCCTACCTGCCATTTCTATCCTCAAGCACATGCTTCATCAAACTAATTCCCAGCTCAACCCTCAGTTTAAACATTGTCTCCTTATGAAGCTTCCATGATCACTGGAACCACTCAAATGATTAAGTAATCATTGTGTAATAGTGGTTTTAATGTTTCTCTATCTTTCTAGAATCCATAACAGCCACATATACTTACTCACTGCTTTATATTTAACCCTACAAAGTGCCTATCACATCATAGGTGCTCAACACGTATTTTTTGAGTGAATGAATGCATGAATTAATGAATGGTAAACTATACAAAAGAGCACCTGATTTGATTCAACCTTATTGCTCTATCATTAAAAAAGGTAATCTACACTAATTACAGTATGGATTTTTAAATTTATGATAAGCTATCATCATATTCTTTAAAATATTTTTAATAGCAGCTGCATTTTTTGTGTGTCTGTAATTTAGAAATATTGAAATATTAGAATGAAAGTTACAAATGTATTAGAATTAAACATTTTTGTTAATTTAAAAGTGAAGAATTATGACATAACCTGATATTTTCTTGCCAAGTTACAAAATAAAAGTAATTAAAAAATAAATGTTATTATATTAAGGGTTTAAACACTTTATCACATTTTTTAAAAGTTAAATTCATCATCAGATCCTTGACAATAATTTTGAAATGACAAGTTTAAAAAAAAATAGAGAGGAGTAAATTTAGACTTAGGAGAGACTGATAGGGATTTTCACCACTGGCCAAGTGCTATGATGTTTGTTTTGATTTTTTTTTTTTTTTTTTTTTTTTTTTTTTTTTTTGCGGTACGCGGGCCTCTCACTGTTACGGCCTCTCCCGCTGCGGAGCACAGGCTCCGGACACGCAGGCTCAGCCGCCATGGCTCACGTGCCCAGCCGCTCTGCGGCACGTGGGATCTTCCCAGACCGGGGCACGAACCCGTGTCCCCTGCATCGGCAGGCGGACTCTCAACCACTGCGCCACCTGGGAAGCCCTGTTTTGACTTTTAAAAAAATATTTATTTGAGATTCAGTTTCAGAAAGATGACTTTTCATTCTTAATCAAATGAATTTTTATTTAGCTTACTTTTCATTTATTGGAAAGCTTTCCAAGAAAGTAAAGATGGTTCAAATGCAGTGAGTAAATATTTGATCATCTTGGGGTGACATAAGTTAAACCATAACTCAGAAATGTTGCTGAACTGAATAAAGGTGTCTTGACACATTTTCACTCAAATCTATGCTCATTCAGAATGAGATGTTAATTTGATGAATGCTTGAACAGCCTTGGAAGAGCAGAGTCATAATAGAGTAATTCCAATCATTCCTCTCAAGGAGTTCTTGTCAATGAACACATGTCATTTCTCCAAGACACTGAAAATCCTGATAGGTGCTGTCCTAGGAGGTTATTCTATGGATCCTTGATTTCTCTCAGAGTTTAAGACTCTACCTAGAGATTATATTGAAATTCCTATCCTTGAAACAAAGTTGTGCCAAATATTTCATCTTTCCATTCTGCAAAATTATTTTCTTTATATTTCGCTCAGAATGATCTTATTCAATGGCAAATGAATCTTATTATTATATATAAGCATCATATATATGTGATCTTGTTATTATATATAATGATCTTATTGTTCATATACACACATATATATATTTCTCTATTCAAATAAGCTTTAAGCTAAAGTATCCTGCAAGTCTTTTTTAAAAATTGCATAATAATAATTAAAAGAAACCTCATATATTGGGACTTCCCTGGTGGCACGGTGGATAAGACTCCATGCTCCCAATGCAGGGGGCCGGGTTCAATCCCTGGTCAGGGAATTAAGTCCCACATGCATGTCTCAACTAAGAGGCCACAGGCTGTAAATAAGATTCCGCATGCCTCAACCATGAAGTCTGCATGCCACAATGAAGACTGAGTGTGCCACAACTAAGACCTGGTGCAGTCAAAATAAATTAAATAAATAAATTAATTAAAAAAAGAAACCTCATATAGAGAAATATCTATTTTTCTGTGTATCTGTTTATCAGTGTTCATTTTTTTGTTTTGTTTTTTAATTTTTATTGAAATATAGTTGATTTACAATCCTCATATACTTTTTTTTTTTAATATAAGCATTTTTTTTTTTTTTTT
>NW_020185328.1:11400553-11448570 GCF_003031525.2 Neophocaena asiaeorientalis asiaeorientalis
TTTTTTGGTGGTATGCGGGCCTCTCACTGTTGTGGCCTCTCCCGTTGTGGAGCACAGGCTCTGGAGGCACAGGCTCAGCGGCCATGGCTCACGGGCCCAGCCGCTCCGCAGCATGTGGGATCTTCCCGGACCAGGGCATGAACCCGTGTACCCTGCATTGGCAGGCGGACTCTCAACCACTGCACCACCAGGGAAGCCCTAAGCATTTTTTTTAATATAAGCATTCTTAAGATCACTTTTCCATAAGCTATGAGAATGTCCCCAGAGCATTTTCTCTGGTTCTCTTATATGCTTGTGGATTTTTATTTGTTTGTTTCCATTTTATTTTTCTTTTTTAATTGAAAGTTGCAAAAGCTTAACATTAGGATCAGGCAAAATCTTATATTCATTTCCCATACCAGCAGCTTCACTTCCAGAAGGTTAAGGGTCCTAAGGGTTTAAAGCTTCATCTACCACAAACGTTCTCAATTCTTCTTGCACCTTAGAATCACCTGGGGAGTTTAAACAACTCCCAATGCTTCTGTGCCACTGCCACCAGAGATTCTGATTGGCCACGGATGGGGCCCAGGAATGGCAATTTAGAAGCTCCAGAGTGGATTCTAATATGTAAGCAGGGTTGAGAAGCTCTCTCTTTATTCTTTTTTTATTTTTTTTGGGGGGGGGGGTCTTTTAACATCCTTTACATTTTATACAATCTTCATATACTTTTAAATAGCTAATTTCAATGGGAGATTTGTTAAGCCAAAGAAAAATATTTAGAGTTTCATAATATGTAGATTTGTTCAAGTTTTCATGTAAATCCTGTGTTTTCAAGCAATATTAATTTATTACTCAATTATGATAAATATTCACAGTAAGTGGACTAAACTGTTTTCTCAGAATTTACACTTTTAAATGTTTCCTACTGTACTTAACATCCTCCACTAGGTACCACAATGCTAGGTATCTTCAATGCTAAACATTTTATATTATACATGCCAATAAATTATAAAAACAATTTATTGGCATATATATATATATATATATTTATATATATAAATTTGGAAGTAATTAGTTCCTAAATATTCTTTTTAAATGTGCTTCTACTTTAAATTCAGTCTTCCACCAAGCTGAACAGGTGATTGGTACAAAGGTAATTTAATGAAAATTGCTCTTTAAAGAAAGCTTACTTCACAAAGGCCAGTGATGGGTGTTGACATGATGTGATTTCTGCCCAGTGCTCTGAATGTCAAAGTGAAGAAATTCAGTGAAGCTTGGGTAAATGGTGGGAGTAACTATGACTCTCTTCAGGTAGCCAAATACCTTGTCATCTAATTAGTGGTGCACATGAATGAATGAATGAGATTCCCATTGTCCCTACCTACTATCCAGCGAAAACACAACCAAGGGAACAGGCTTGGTGGAATCAGAGGAGAAAGAAGACCTTGTAGAGCTTAACTCTAGTCTGGCATGGTGAAAAGAATGAGAGATGTAGAATAAGTGGGAGGCCACTGGCACACTCCGGTCCCTGTGAGAGGGTGGGGTGGGGTCCACCGGACTTGCAGGCTGCCAGTGAAATACCACTACTCTGATCATTTTTTCACTGACCTGGTGAGGTGGGGGAGGAGGGGGGCTAGCCCCGAGGGGCTTTTGCTTCTGGAACCGAGTGCCCAGACACACTCTGGCCATGAGTGACCCACTCCAAGGACAGTGCCAGTTAGGGAGTTTGACTGGGGTGGTACAACTGTCAAATGGTAATGTAGGTGTCCTAAGGGGAGTTCAGGGAGGACAGAAACTTCTTGTGGAGCAGAAGGGCAAAAGCTCACTTGATCTTGATTTTCAGTATGAATACAGAGCATGAAGGTGGGGCCTCAAAATTCTTCTGACCTTTGGGGTTTTAAGCAGGACGTGTCTGAAAAATTACCACAAGGATAATTGACAGTAACACAATAATAGTAGGGAACTTTAACACCCCACTCACAACAATGGACAGATTATCCAAACAGAAAATAAATAAGGAAACACAAAGTTTAAATGACACATTAGACCAGATGGACTTAATTGATACTTATAGGACATTCCATCCAAAAACAACAGAATACACTTTCTTCGCAAGTGCATGTGGAACATTATGCAGGATAGATCACATCTTGGGTCACAACTTAAGCATAGGTAAATTTAAGAAAACTGAAATCACATCAAGCATCTTTTCCGACCACAACGCTATGAGACTAGATATCAATTACAGGAAAAAAAAAAATACAAATACATGGAGGCTAAACAACATGCTACTAAATAACCAAGAGATCACTGAAGAAATCAAAGAGGAAATCAAAAAATACCCAGAAACAAATGACAATGAAATATGACAACCCAAAAATTATGTGATGCAGCAAAAGCAGCTCTAAGAGGGAAGTTTATAGCAATACAATCCTACCTCAGGAAACAAGAAAAAATCTCAAATAACCTAAGCTTACACCTAAAGCAATTAGAGAAATAAGAACAAAAAACCTCAAAGTTAACAGAAGGAAAGAAATCATAAAGATCAGACCAGAAATAAATGAAAAAGAAATGAAAGAAACAATAGCAAAGATCAATAAAACTATAAGCTGGTTTCTTGAGAATTGGTAAACCATTAGCCAGACTCATCAGGAAAAAAAGGGAGAAGACTCAAATCAACAGAATTAGAAACGAAAAAGAAGTAACAACTGACAACGCAGAAATACAAAAGATCAGGAGAGACTACTACAAGCAACTATATGCCAGTAAAATGGACAACCTGGAAGAAATGGACAAATAATTATAAAAGTACCACCTTCCAGAATGAATCAGGAAGAAATAGAAAATATGAACAGACAAATCACAAGCACTGAAACTGAAGCAGTGATTAAGAATCCTCCAATAAACAAAAGCCCACGGCCAGATGGCTTCATGGGCGAATTCTATCAAACATTTAGAAAAGAGCTAACACCTATCCTTTTCAAACTCTTCCAAAATATAGTAGAGGGAGGAATACTCCCAAACTCATTCCACGAGGCCAACATCACCCTGATACCAAAATCAGAAAAAAGATGTCACAAAAAAAGAAAATTACAGACCAATATCCCTGATGAACATAGATGCAAAAATCCTCAACAAAATACTAGCAAACAGAATCCAACAGCACATTAAAAGGATCATACACCATGATCAAGAGGGGTTTATCCCAGGAATGCAAGGTTTCTTCAATATATGCAAATCAACCAATGTGATACACCATATTAACAAATTGAAGGAGAAAAACCATGATAATCTCAATAGATGCAGAAAAATGTTTTGACAAAATTTAACACCTATTTATGATAAAAACCCTCCAGAAAGTGGGCATAGAGGGAACCTACCTCAACATACTAAAGGCCATATATGACAAACCCACTGCCATCATTCTCAATGGTGAAAAACTGAAAGCATTTCTTTTAATATCAGAAAAAAGACAAGACTGCCCACTCTCACCACTATCATTCAACATAGTTTTGGAAGTTTTGGCCATGGCAATCAGAGAAGAAAAAGAAATAAAAGGAATCCAAATGGGAAAAGAAGAAGTAAAACTGTCACTGTTTGCAGATAACGTGATACTATATATAGAAAATCTTAAAGATGCCACCAAAAAACTAGAGCTAATCAATGAATTTGGTAAAGTAGCAGGATACAAAATTAATGCACAGAAATCTCTTGCATTCCTATATACTAACAATGAAAAATCTGAAAGAGAAGTTAAGGAAACACTCCTATTTACCACTGCAACAAAAAGAATCAAATACCTAGGAATAAAACTACCTAAGGAGTGCTCGCTTTGGCAGCACATATACTAAAATTGGAACGATACAGAGAAGATTAGCATGGCCCCTGCGCAAGGATGACACGCAAATTTGTGAAGCATTCCATATTTTTTGATGACCATAGTGGTAGTCTGCACCTGGTACTCCTTATGGCATTTCTAAAAGACACCCCCGCAAAGATTCACCTTGTTGACTAACAGGTAAAATAAAAGAAAGTATTCTAGAGGAAATAATACCAACAGAACTAAAAAAAAAAGTGCCGCCAAAAAGTGAAGAGTCTGCTCTTCCAGGGGAAAGTGCAGTGAAACATGGTATATTTGTAAAAGATGTTCTGTTCCCCTGCACAGAGGTGCCTGCTATACTGCCTATCACACTGTAACAAAATATTAGTATGCTTTAGTAAGACATGTACAACGTTTCAAATAAATACATTAAGTACAAAAAAAAAAAAAAAATACCTAAGGAGGCTAAAGATCTGTATGCAGAAAACTATAAGACACTGGGGAAAGAAATTAAAGATGATACAAACAGATGGAGAGATATACCATGTTCCTGGATTGGAAGAATCAACACTGTGAAAATGACTATACTCCCCAAAGCAATCTACAGATTCAATGCAATCCCTATCAAATTACCAATGGCATTTTTCACAGAACTAGAACAAAAAATTTTGCAATTTGTATGGGAACACAAAAGAACCCGAAGTGCCAAAACAATCTTGAGAAAGTAAAACGGAGCTGGAGGAATCAGGCTCCCTGACTTCAGATTATACTACAAAGCTACAGTAATCAAGACAGTATGGTACTGGCACAAAAACAGAAATATAGATCAGTGGAACAGGATAGAAAGCCCAGAGATAAACTCACGCACATATGGTCACCTTATCTTTAACAAAGGAGGCAAGAATATACAGTGGAGCAAAGACAGCCTCGTCAATAAGTGGTGCTGGGAAAACTGGACAGCTACATTAAAAGGATGAAATCAGAACACTTCCTAACACCATACACAAAAATAAACTCAAATTGTATTAAAGACCTAAATGTAAGGACAGACAGTATAAAACTCTTAGAGGAAAACATAGGCAGAACACTCTATGACATAAATCACAGCAAGATCCTTTTCGACCCACCTTCTAGAGTAATGGAAATAAAAACAAAACTAAACAAATGGGACCCAGTGAAACTTCAAAGCTTTTGCACAGCAAAGGAAACCATAAAGAAGACAAAAAGACAACCATCAGTATGGGAGAAAATATTTGCAAATGAAGCAACTGACAACGGATTAATTTCCAAAATATACAAGCAGTTCATGAAGCTCAATATCAAAAGAAAAAAACAACCTAATCCAAAAATGGGCAGAAGACCTAAATAGACATTCTCCAAAGAAGACATACAGATGGCCAACAAACAGATGAAAAGATGTTCAACATCTCTAATCATTAGAGAAATGCAAATCAAAACCACAATGAGGTACTACCTCCCACCAGTCAGAATGGCCATCATCAAAAAACCTAGAAAGGATAAATGTTGGAGAAGGTGTGAGAAAAGGGAACCCTTATGCACTGTTGGTGGGAATGTAACTTGATACAGTCACTATGGAGAACTATTTGGAGATTACTTAAAAATCTAAAAACAGAATTACCCTATGACCCAGCAATCCCACTACTGGGCATATACCTGAGAAAAACCATAATTCAAAAAGATACATGTAACACAATGTTTATTGCAGCACTATTTACAATAGCTAGGATATGGAAATAACCTAAATGTCCATCAACAGAATGGATAAAGAAAATGTGGCATATACTTACAATGGAATATTACTCAGCCATAAAAATGAACGAAATTGAGTTATTTGTAATGACGTGGATAGACCTAGAGTCTGTTATACAGAGGAAAGTAAGTCAGAAAGAGAAAAACAAATAATACCATTTGCTAATGCATATATATGGAATGTAGAAAAATGGTAGTGATGAATCTAGTGGTAGGGCAGAAATAAAGATGGAGACATTGAGAATGGACTTGAGGGCACAGTGGGGAAGGGGAGGCTGGGACGTAAGTGAGAGAGTAGTACTGACATACATACACTAACAAATGTAAAATGGATGGCTGGTGGAAGCTGCTGCATAGCACATGGAGATCAGCTCGGTGCTTTGTGACCACCTAGAGGCATGGAATAGGGAGTGTGGGAGGAAGGCTCAAAAGGGAAGGTATATGGGGATGTGTATGCATACAACTGATTCACTTTGTTGTTCGGCAGAAACTAACACCACATTGTGAAGCAATTATACTCCAATAAAGATGTATTTTAAAAAAAGAAAGCTTACTAATAAGTAAATGATTAATTTTTTTTTCCCTTCAGACACAGAAAGCCTAAAATGTAAGTTGAGGATTAATAAACTATTAGCAAGTAGGGACTAATATACCCTTATTCTAGGTATATGGTTAAGTGCTCATATGTGTTGCTGTTCGTGGAATTTAGGAAAAGCAGAAGAGCACCTTGTTATAACATAACTGCCTAGATGATTTTCATCTGATTTTCTGGATAGTTTGGGAAAGTAGAAAAAGAATGAACCTATCCAAAACAATGCGGCAGAAAGTGACTGACAGATTTACATTAATAACAGTTCACTTACTGAGGCCTTTCTATATGGCCAGTATCATAACTAAATGCTATATTTTTATTATCTTCTTTTAGCCTCAAAAATATTTTGAAGTTGATAAGACTATTTATATACCAAAGACATAGCAACCGGTCCAAATATGACAGCTAGCAAATGATGGAACCAGGATTCGATCCCAGGGATGCCTTCCTCAGAAGCTCTGCTTCTTCTATAGCTCTGCTTCTTTGGATCGATCTTGGTTCAAAGTGTCAATAGTGTCTGAATCTAAAAAGCTGAGGTACAGATTTTCAAAGCAGGTCTCCATTATAATGCTTCATCTGCTGAAATCTACTTTGAAATAAACTATAGCCATTTTTTCCCCTCCTATATTTATTATTTGTACTTGGTATTCCAGATTTGAATACTTACCGTATGTCAAAATTTTGCTTTAAATTCTATTCTCTAAGTGTGTCATATTTGTAAGTGTGTCATTCGGTTTTAATATTGTTGTAAGGACAATTTCTTTTCAATTAATAAAGGAATTGATCTGCAAATATTAAGGCATTAGTAGTAGTAAGTCCTTGGATCATAATTTATGAATCGCTGGAATCTTTTTTTGAAAACTGTATCTCCAGTAATCAATAAGACTTAAGTTTTCTTTTCTAAACACAATAAAGTATATTATGGGTTATAATCTAAAACCTAGCTTAAATTCATATTAACTTCATACTTCTTTATTCTTAAAGCAACCATCTGATCGTTTAAAAGGATAAGTATAGAGATTATTGATTATAAAACAACAATTACTGCCTCTATTGAAAATTTTCTGACATATTTGTCTACTAATAAACTGAAATTCAAAGTCCAAAACATATTTAAAAAAACAGTCTTCTCCACATAGTATACCATTATGAAACTGCTGCAGGGAACATAACACTCATTGAACAAACACAACACTATAATCAGGCATCTGCTTGCTTTCCTGCATTGCATATACAACAGAGATTTGTTGTACTTTTTTTAGTATTCTCAATAGGTTTCTGTGTTTATAAAGGTCCAGAAATTATCTTCAGAACAGATCCTCCATATGGCACCAGGAAACCTAGCATAAGAACCTTTCTGACACAAAGGATATAGAACTCTCTTACTTCAAAATATCAAAATTTTTCCACAAATACAAAACTATCAAGCAAGTGTTAGGACCACCTCAACTTCTGTTCAGTCTCGTCAAAATTGATTTAGTTGTCTGCACAAGTCAACTTTAATTATCAAAAATGTACAAAAAACAGCACATTTCTTCCCACTTAAATGTTAAACATGACTCCAGTGACATTTTTAATAACAAATTCTTTAAGACTCAGTGTGTGTTCTTGATCTGCAGAGGGCTAACAGCATGATATCACTAAAGAAACATGACCCAAATTTTAGTTCTGAGGTTATATCCACAAAAGAGAAATAAAGTGGAGATGCCCACTTTTCTGCATAATTATTGCATATATAACTGACCTGGTGAGTCAACCCAAAGAATCTCAAGGAAAAAATATATATATTTTGGTGTTCTTTGGTAAGACTTTACAAATTTCGCAATTTGTTTGAACTCTCCTCTGCAATTCATTTTTTCCTCTGTAAATATATCCTGAGTTAACACCTGTTAAATAAGCTAGCATGTAAGACATGTAGAACACTGATAACCTGACTACCTTCATTCTACTGTAAGTTCTTAAAAACTACATTCTAAAATTCACTGAATAATTTAAATAACAAATAATTTTTATGTCTGTGCTCATGTGCACACACTTTATTTTTGATTTTATAAATATAACCTTTAAAGTATTAGAAAATACAAAATACCATGTTAATCTATAAGGATAACACTCTTAAATGACTCCACCTTCAATATAGTGAAACAACTAAATATAATGCCAATTACATAAAAACCACTTGTTACGCCATAGAAGATTATTCAGATCCCACACAAAGGGTAGTTTCCTTCCCCCTAATGGTAACAAAGTGATTAACTAGCAAGTTCAACATGAAGGAATGATATGGTTCCAAGTGTGTATGGTTCCTTAAACCTCGTCAAGGCATATTGCCAGATAGTTCAATTAATGTGTAATAAGGTCACAAAATCAATTTCTTATCAGCTAAAAACACTCTTACAGTAAATTTTATTTTCAAACCATAATCTCTAAATTAAATCTGTGTCCCTAAAACATACAGTACAGAAACTCACTCATTGGGTTTTCCCCCGATAGCATTTTCACAAATGGCACAAGGCTTTGTATGCTATATATAGCCTACAATGTTTGGCTGGATTCTAATCTTCCTAGAGAATGTCTTTATCTTTTTCCATGGCAAATGAAGGACCAAAGTATTAATTTCCTCCTTAAAATAAGTACAGGCTTTGAACAGTCTGGCATTCTATCTTCTAGCAATTTGTTTGGGAACTTTTAAACAGTTATAAAGAGAATCTCTGATACTGTATATTAATCCAGATTTCTTGGTAATATAAATTATCAGAACATAACATTGCGGGAAAAATCACGTTAATACGGGAAATACCATTACCGTGCAGTAAATTCCATTTAAAGGGACTTGGCAGGAATCGAGCTTTTCAGGCCAATGACACTCAAAATAATCTCATTCTTAATGAAAACTCTTTGACTTGAATATAAAATACCATCGTCTATTATTCAGGTGCTGGAGTTCTTTCTCTATATTCCAATTTCTTTAAACAGAATGTTTTTTCCTCCTAAAATCCTTATTCTCACTCTACCCACAACTACACATGAGACTACAGTAATTTAAGCCCTGGTACCTTTTCCCTCAATGGCAATGGACCAAAATAGTTAAAGCAGCTGAAATGTATCAGTAATACTGCCTTAATTTTTTAATATCCAGAAAATCACGACTTTCAAGGCAGACAAATATGATTTGTTCTGTTTTTTAACATTCAAAATGCTTGATACATTTATACAGATGCTGTATAATGTACACTACACAGTGGTATTATCTCATACAGCTGACCAACAAATTAAAAAATTGATTTATTATAAATTCAGATTTTGGCACCAGTTTGATGGTCGGTAAAATATGGGGTATAAAATCATATCTCAAGAAGACAAGAAGAAGAAATTATCTGAGATAATACATTAGAGTTTTTCAAAACATTTTTCCCACATCCTCCTAAACATATACTCTTTTAGTTGATTTCAGCACTGCTAGAGAGCATGAAAAGAATGCTTCCTAAATCAAGGAAGTGAATAACTCTTAGGAAGGGTTACAACACATTCTTTAAAATTAAACACAACATTTTTGTAGATGAAGACAATATTTTCTTCATAATCTTTATATATTGGAAGTATTAAAATTTTAATGAAATAATTTAAAGTTACAGAGATTAAGAATATTTTTTTCTTCCCAATTCATTCATGTGATAATTTATTCTATCTAATCAAATTTAGAGTTTGATAAAAAACAAAATAAAATTTGTCCTTCACTTTGTACATACTAATGCAAAAACAGATAAAACTTCACCTGAAGAATAAATACAGCTTCATGTAATGTTGTATTTAAAAAGATTAGTTCATGGGAAAGAGTGATAAATGTGAGACAGATATTTTCAACAACACAGAATAAAATTGTTTTGAAATTAAAGAAAGAACAAAGTACTAATATGCTTAGAAATGAAAATATCATTTTTCTAAGTGCTAATAATTTCACAATTACTAGGATTTCTATGAAAACAGCATATGTGACACATCAGATGCAGAAAAAAAATACCGTAGTCAATGTGACTCCTGGGACTCTGAAGATTAGGGCCAGGGTGCTTCAAAAACAGGAGGTCATCACAAGGTATTAGTGCCAATATTGCAAATGTCCCTGCTATAGCACATACTGCTTCCTAATTCAGGAAAATGTTCAAAAGAGCAATAGATAAGTTAATGGAAATTCAGTCTTGCACAGTTGATCACTCAAAATGAAACAGGGAAAGACAGTTTGGAGAAAACCAATGTGAAGTTTATTAAGCAAACTGATCATTCATGCACATTTTCTATCTGGCTATAATGGATAGTCTTTATTTACAGCAAAATATTTGGGATGGGATTATATCTAATGTAGTCTTGCTATATGGGTCTCTTACAATGTATAGAATTCAAGCAAATCTAAGTGCTCATTCATGCAAGCAGCAATACCACCCACAGTGTCTTAATAAATTCAGCATAGGCAAGGAACAATAAGAATGGGGCACCAACCAATCAGAGTAACCACTCAAAAACAATCCATAGTATTTTACAGATTGGATCCAAGGAATTTTGGTAGTTTCCAAGGATCCACTCAAGAATAAGAATTAGTTACTCTCTTCAAACAGCAGTCACTGTTGGGATTCCCCAGGCACTATTAAAAAACAGGCATTCTCTATGTCTGTGTCTTTATTCCTGTCCTGGAGGACACGGGGAGGGGGAAGGGCAAGCTGGGATGAAGTGAGAGAGTGTCACGGACATATATACACTACCAAATGTAAAATCGATAGCTAGTGGGAAGCAGCTGCATAGCACAGGGAGATCAGCTCAGTGATTTGCGACCACCTAGAGGGGTGGGATAAGGAGGGTGAGAGGGAGGCGCAAGAAGGAAGGGATATGGGGATAGACGTATGCATATAGCTGATTCACTTTGTTATACAGAGGAAACTAACACAACATTGTAAAGCAATTATACTCCAATAAGGATGTTAAAAAAAGAAAAGCAGGCAAACTCCATCAACACTTATTCCAATATCATGAATTGATGCAAAAGTAAAAAAAAATGAATTATGAGAAGAAGATGAAAAAGCAAACAATTATTCTTAAAATATAGAAATAAGAAAAGCCTTGCAAAGAAAGTGACATGTGTATTGAGTTTTAGACAATGAATCTCACTTTATAATTTTTCCAACATTGAAAGTGCCTGATTTATTTCCTGAGAACACACACAGCTGATTATCCTGTCCCATTTATTGTCTGACACAAAGTATTTTGATGCCTGGAACTATATGAAATCCTCAGAATGGAGAAATTTAGCTACAGGTTTCCAGCTGAGAAGACTGCCCCTCTGATCAAGTCCACTCTCAACATCCCTGGCTCATCACAGTTAAAAATAAACAATCATCAATGTTCTTTTGCAATTGCAACACAAGGACAAGTTCTATTTTGTAGCATTTTGTTCCAGATTGTTCATTAAATGGTACTTATAAAATCACATGAATCATAGCCCTCCTCCCCACATAACGAATATGTGTATCATTTTATTCAAAAGGGGTTCTCTCAACTGCATACAACAGTGACTAAACCTTCCCCAGAGGGGAGCAAATATAAAAATCAAGGTTTATAGCCTTCTTGTTTATTTTTTTTATGATTCAGGTGACTCTGATATAGCACTTCTCCTGCTGATCATATTCTATGTAATACCTTACTTTTTAGCACTCTAATACAGGGGGTTCACTGAAGATTCGTCCAGAAGTTCCTTTCAAAGGAGGAAATCACCAGAGAAAACAATAATGGAAAATGGAAAATAAGTTTTATTTATGTGCCTGCCTCTACTGATTTGTAACATCTGCCTGGAGAAGAACTTTGAGGTCACATCCTGGTTCAGCAGAAAAGAATATCATGATGGTGTTTTGGCCATGAATAGGGAGAAGGTAGCACAAGCAGTAGATGAAAGCCTCACCTGCATTGGTCACGCCAGCTCCAGAGATCGCAGTAAAAAGAAGGGTAGTAGAGTGGAAAGTGCACTGAGTTTAGAGGCAAGAGACCAAAATCCATATCTGTTTCATTTTCATGTTTTAAATTGAGCCGAAAATCCATTAGTTACCCAAAAAGTAGATGAACTGTATATTGACTACAGTCCAAATAAAAGTCTCACAATAACAGAATCAAAGAATTTTAAAGCTGAGAGAGACATTAATGACCATTACCATAACAGTCCCAGTTGAACAGGACTAGAATATACATAACAAGCTTGGAGACCTCATCACAGTCATATGAGAATTTATTATCAGATAATTTAGTTACTCGGGCATGGCATACTAGGAGGGTTCAAATTACAGGGCTAGCTCCCAGTTATTGAGATACAAGGATATAAGAAAGGAATCCAATAATGGGCACCTGGAAGATAAGACTTTGGTGTAGTAATTATTTTATTATTTTAGATGATGGGGTAATATCACAGTATTTCTAAAATATACCCCTCCTTTCTTAAACTAGAATTAGTCTCAGAAAAGGGTTAAATGAAAGTAGATGAATAGAGACATGGAGGCCCAGAGGATTGATAGAAACTCTTCTTGTAGTGGTCATTGTTGATTTTTGGCTGCTTGGCATCTATTCACTCTCCTGATGGTAAGAGTTACTCAACTGTCGTCTTGAAAAGCACTTTTTCTCACTCTGTCCCCATGATTTGAGAAGATTTTCACCTATGCTACAGGAATGAAGAAGTCTATATATTCTATTATTTAGGTACACAAAGGTAATAAACATTTTGAATGTATAAATAAAAATGACAGGTTATGAAGTAAACTATACTCTTCTTTTATTGCAAGATATCAATAGGTATTCCTTAAACATAAGCTGAGAAGCAAGGCACAAACATATTATGCAAAAGACAGTTGAATATTAGAGGGTTCTTTTAACTGAAGACTCAGGTGTTTATTAAGCTCTGGGAAATTGTCTTATATCTTTTGTTATTTCCTTTGCTAAATCTTGTCTGATCCTACTTTAATAAGACTTCTATTAGATGAATATTAGGTTCTCCATGTTGCTCTCATATTTTCCATCTTTGCCTTTTAGTTCTGCAATCTCTGGGTATTATTTTTCTGCTGCTTTATTGCATTTTATTGCCTCAATTTGGGAGTAACATAGATCAGAAGATAAATATATTTTATTGGAGGAGAAAAATAGATCTTTTTGTATGAACTCTCAAGACTATTAGCCAGTGAATTCAGGAAATTACTCAGGGAAAACAAACAACATAGGTTGGAAATTGCAGATAATTACAATATTATAACGACAGAATTTATGAGTCAGTCAAAAACAAAGTTTGAGTTTAATCAAATGGAGCAGAGGTTCTTCAACAACAATGCACTATTCTTGGGTACCAAGTATGGGCTCTATCCCCATATTAATGACATTATAATGTGAAAAATTACCAGCAAATCATGGAATTAGGGTCAAAAGACACATTGACTACCCTGTTTTACCTTTGAGATAAACTAGGGGAGGAATTTGGAAGAGCTGTAGGCAGAGATAATGGAAAAGATCACAAGGGGGTGAAATTGGGTTATTATAAAAAGGGGGATTGTGCTCAGCTGATGAACTTAAGAATATCTTGACTTATGTAGTCCAGGGGTATCTTCTGATGTGTAAGAAAAATTGAAATTTGTAGTTTCCCTGTTCGGTGTGTGATCATTTTCATAGGAGAGAAAACCCAAGAATAGAGACTTTAGTCTCAATCTTCTGGTGATTTTTAAGAATTGCTTGCATTACTGACAATTTTACCAGTTTATTGTCTTGATGGATTTCTACAAAAGGAGATGAATAAAAGGATAAAGGAGGTACAAGGAATTGAGTAGCACAAAGGTTATGGGATATACCAAAGAAGAAAGTGTTTTTTCTGGTATAATAGCTCTTTCACACACAGAAGCCTATTCTATTTGTTTTGTTTGTTAGGATGCAAAATTTTTGAGATCTCTTTGAGGGTATCAACTGGAGTTTTTCCTTCAACCTTTCTCTCCTTAGAAAGTATCTTTTTCAGGCCAGTTCTATTTATTCATCTTTGTGTTTGTATTTTTGGCTTTTCTCCAATGACTTGCTATCCTTAAAAGACGCTTATGTTTATAACTAAAGAACAATGTTGATTATCACAGGTACCATGACCCAGGTTTTGCCTGACAATTACAACCTCTTTAGTGCAAGAGTTCTGGGTTTGCTGCATACGTGGGTGGGGCAAGTTTCAGGCATTATTCCAGGTAGCATAGATGGGGAGTGGGCAGAAAGGTGGTATTAATTTGCACCTTAAGTGATGACAGGCAGATGACAAAGTTTCCTTTGAGAGTATTTTCTTGGCTTTATTTGGGAGCAAACACCAATGGGAAATAGGGAGACCAATCTGTACAGCTTTAGGAAAATAATGTCTCAACCAATCACTTAGATTTCCACTCCCTTTCTGGGAAGGGTAAAGAATATGACCACCATAGGGAGAAGACACCATCTTCACTGAAGCCTTCTCTGTGTACATTGAACTACCCCCATTCGTAGCACTGGATTCTATTTTGAGAAGTTCACTCTTAATTTGTAGACTTCTCATGAGCCTCCTTTGATTTCACTGATTTTATTTTCAATTCACTGGGCTTGAAAGAGATAGATAAGCAGGAGTTAAACAATTGTTCCTGGCCTATGATTTTCATCAAGCTATTAAAACTTGTAAATAGTGTTAACCTCTCTGTACTTATTCCTAAGGTATCATAAATATACACGCCACACATTTTTTTTTCTTTTTATCAGTTGTTTTGATAATGTAGCACAAAAAAAGCAGAATTGAGGTAGGAGGGGTAGAACCAAAATAATTCATTTTTTTCTTAATGAGATTCAATTTCATTATTTGCAGACTTAATTCACATAGTAGTTTGAAGATCATATGAGAAGACTGTTTGAAGGTACTTTCTCTGGGAAAATTATTTAACCTATAAATTGAGAATAATACTAGCTTTTACTTCAGAGTTGTTATAAGGATTAAATTTACAAATTCATGTAAAGTGCTTAGAATAGATGGTAGCTCAGAGAAAGCACTCAAATTAATATCAATATTATTATTCTTCCTTTGTGAATAAGCTGTAAATCTAAAGTTCCGTATTTAAGCATTAAAGAGACTAAGTAAGGATGAAGAGAAATAATGCAAAAATGGATAATCAGAAGACTGGTTAATTTGCTTCCAAAATAACTGGGAGTTGGCTATGAAGTATGCTAATGCCCTATTAAAACTGGGACTGTAGAAAATTGACATTCCAACAACAAAAGAAATATCATCAATTTTGCAAAATGAAGTTAGCAATCTTAAAATATTGACAAAATAATAGAATTTTAATAAGCAAAGCGAAAAAATTGAGACTCGTTGAGTCACTACGGTGTTAAAGGTGCTATCTCCAAATTCCTTTGTTCTTTATGCCAATATTTTCTTGAAAAGCAACAGAGGTTTAAAATGTCTAAAAATTCCACATTTAGAGCACAATTTTCACTTAATTTAAATTTCCTAGCAGTTCCTAAAGATATGACTGAACATAAAATATAAGAGGGTACAACTGCCATGTTCACTTTGCATGCAAAAAATGAAAACTAATGCTAGAAAAATGATATCCAATTTTATTGCTATTGATGCTTTATCATCAGCAACACATATTATATGACGTATATATATATAAATAGATATATATGATGAATCAACATTTTAGCCTACAGTAAAAACAAATTGATAGTCTTCACTTGAAAAAAAAAAACCATCACTCTGATAATGTCAAATCAGATAGTAAGTCTTATCTAGGATTGATTTAACACAGAAATTTGAGTAAGTATTTTTGATTATTGATATTAGAACTCAGAAGTTCTGTGTTGATTTTTACTATTTCTGTTTAATTCTCTGTGCCATTAGTTATCTGATATTACTTTTCTGATTCTAAATATGCAATGAATCCATGTAGATAATACTGATTAAAAAGTAATCAAAAATAAATGAGACTTCTACATGAAGAAACATTTTCACATTTCATTATAGATTAGTTGGGAAAATCCAAAACCATATATTCATATTAAACTTTTCTTTAAGAACTCAGGATACTTCTTAGTTTGTATCTCATTCATTGTCATATCTGTCCAGTGAAATAAACATGAAACAGGATGACTTAGAAAAATGATTCCTGAAACTTAGTCTGCAAAAAATGACCTTGTCAAGTTAGATAAGAGAAGTTTTTAGTTTTTAGTTTTTTAACATTGTTATTGGACTATAATTGCTTTACAATGGTGTGTTAGTTTCTGCTTTATAACAAAGTGAATCAGCTATACAAATAGAGGGGGAGATATGGAGAAGTTTTTAGTTTTAAAACTGTAGAGCTGATCAGCAAAACTCAAATGACACAAGTTCTTTTTTCCTTTTCTTTTTAAAAATAAAATACTAGCTTAAAGATGGTTTCTATAATGGTTTATTCTTTTATTTTTCTCTTTTTGTATGGTAAAAGAGTTTGTAATCTTACAGAGATTTTTTGAGGAGGTTCTACTTAATTATTGTGCTTGAGTTTGTTCTCTATTGTGTAACCCTTCTTGTCAACAGACGAAAGAGGTCATATTTCTAGTTACAAGGAAAAGAATTTCTGAAATTGGCAAAGGTATTTTATTTATTTGGATGAAGTTCACAGAAATCATGCATCCTGGAATGTAAGCCTTGGGTTAATTTAGACTATCTGTTTTTAAACAGGTTACAGTTTCCATTCAGTACAAGAAGGCCCAAGGAAATATGCATCTCACTTTAAAAAAATTTGATACACAGCTATCTAGAAGCATGTTAGAGTTCATACTTTTTCAAGTTTGTATTAGTATTCATTTTCCTAGGAAACTCCTCTGGAGTATGTAAAAATACACTTGTTTTACAAAAGAAATTTTGCTTCCTCAAGGGTTTTTAGTAACATTACATATGAAGGAAGATGTGGATGTAATGTTATTGAGACATAGATTTCTAAATCTTCAAATATTCCTTAAATATTCCTTAAAAACCAGAAGACACCTCCTTCTATGGACTGGAACAAGAAGAAAAGAGAAAAAGACATAGAGAGGGAGGCAGAGAGAAAAAGAGAGAGAGAAAGGGAAAAATCAAAGAAAATGCTAGCCCTGGCTGCTACTCAATTCTGTACTCCTAAGTTTCAATACCACAAAATGTAACAAATGTAAAAGAATAAGAAAAGTTGTAGATGAACTACTAGGAGAGCTGATGATGCCAGATGAGAAATGAAAACAAATAGTCAAAAGATACCCATTTGCAGCCCTAAGACAAAAAAGATTTAGAAGCTGCTGTGAAAAATCGCTTTTCTAGAGGGACCTGATCCAGGCAGTTTTGATGCACTCTATCTTCTGGGTATGTAACTCCACAGAAGTTAAATATCAGTACAATTTAAAGACAATTATAAACTTTAACTTTCCTTGTTTTTGTTCCAACTGTCTCACTCAATAAATAGACTAACTTTGGTAACCAGACTATTTAATTTGCCAGATCATGACAGAACTAAACTGATGGACCATCTTTTTTGGTAACAGAAATAAAATGTTGGTATGCTAAATTATTAAGGGTACCATATTCTAAATTTTCAAAGCTAGAATAGGTTTCAAAAATGACAGGGCCAAAATGAATATTCCAATTGTTGAAATAAGTAAAGGTAATGATGATGTTTTAAAAAGGTAATGATGATGTTTATGATATAAGAAAATGCTTGACATGTTCGCCAAAATGCACTGATACATTTTATGACATTTTTGTCCTACACTGTAAGGTTTATTTCATAAAATATTTGTATTAACGAAAATATTTCTAAGTAAGCTGGTATACACTTAGAATCTAGTTCAACAATGTGTTGGGTTTATCTTTGTTACTTTTAGAGCTAGAGATATTAACAATGCCGTTTGGAATTGGATTCATAAAGAACAGATAATGCTTATGAAATGAATGCGTGAAAATAATACAACTATCTTTAAGCAAACAACAGAACTTAAGCATCCCAATGAGAATTAACAACTTGAAAGTCAGTACATTTATTCTAGTGATCTTGCTATTATATGCAATATCAAAACATTTCAAAACTTAAAAAACTATCTTTGTTCCATGCTACTCATGAAAAATATTTCATCTCATATTACTTTATAACCACACACCATTTTCTTAAAACCATTTTGGCAATTAATCTTCCACTTCACCCATCAGATTTGGTTAAAAGTTTCTCTTAGCTGTTTCTGAAGATTAAATCCACTCTCAAAATCTCATTGTCATTGAGGACAGGAAAAAAATATATATATACTTAAATAATTTATTTAATTTAATATATTACACATATAAATTATAAAGTAAGAGTTCTAATAAAATTTTAAGCACTGGTAGCATCATTTTCATAATTAAACCATCTTAGACAATGATATTTACTTGAGTGAGAAATGGGTGATACCAATTAGTTTGTTATTCTGGCACATTTGTTCTGAAAAATCATTCACATACAGAATGTGACTATACCTCATAAAAGTGAAAAGGTATATGTATGTTATATAGCTTTGACTATATGTATATATCATTATTAAATGTGAAATATCATTGAGATGTGATGCAAAAAAGAGTACGTAAGAGTTATTTTTCTGTTCACATTTCTATTACGGATATTACCATTTTGTTAAATATTTACAGCTACAGTTATTACTTGTAGGACATAGTTTAGATAGTATATCTAATTGTGTTAACGATGTGTATATTCATGACATACACATTTTGTATGCTTTGCGTCTGTTCTGATGACTATTGGTTTGCGCATTTTGATGAGCATCCTCTTTATTACTAAAGAAAAAATTGTTATGGAAGCAATCACATGTCCTCAACACTTCTATTTTATCCTGGGCAGATTCATGCTAGTGGACTATTTTAATTAATATTTCTCTCACATTCTGCTCTTTACATAGCTACTGTGACACTGTTCTCTTTACCTTTACCAGCCTCATACTGCTCTCTAGTTTATTATGATATTCTTCCAGTTGAATTTTACAAGATTACGTATGGTTATTAGATAATAATGAAAAATTACTTTTTAATCATACAGTATGTCTCCCTGAGTCAGGCACCAAAACTTCATTATTTTCTGTAAAGTGCTTGTGATGTTGTTCATAATAGGCATAATAGGCATGTCTCAAGCTCTGAAAAGATTTTTATACATGCGTACTGGTAGTCAATTACATCCTTCCTGACCATTCCTCTCCTTACCTGGGGCAGTTGTTTTCCTCCTACCCATTCTCATTCCATGGAACTTCCCAGAAAACAGCCCCACTTAATGAGCTGATATGAGAGTAGGGAGACTATTTTCTCACCACCCCCCATCCTTACACCCAAACATGCAATGCACTGCATCCTTCCACTGGTTCCTGCTTCTTGCTTCTCACAGCTCAGTTTATTCCAACTCAAGCAATATAGTGTTTTAGGTGTAGCCAAAGATTCTTTCAGCCCTTCTAACCTTCCTTCCCTTTTTTTTAACACTTTCATAATTACCTGGGGGAGGAGGGATCTTTAACTTCCTATATTTGTAACTACTGTGCACTAGAAGGTAGTCAAAAATGTACTAAGAGCCATAAGGAACGGCAATAGTAATATATGTTTAAAGAACTAAAATAACCTACATTTTATAGTTAAACATCATCAACAATTTCAAAAGCCTTTAAAGGTACCCCCAAATTTCTCCACAGTTTTTCACCTCCTATCTTAAAATACACTTACATGTCAGCATAAAGATAAGTATGTAATAAATTCCCATTAATACCTCAATAAAGTGGTAATAAATACATTCCTATTAAAATGATACTGTTCCACCAATTTGGTTTAAAAATCTGTACTAAACTAATTATGTCAGGTGACTGGTAATACGCTGACATTTTTGGTAATTTAGAGAAGGCTGAGATTCCAGGGTTTGAGTCCTAACTTTATCACTTTAGCCTGGGACACTGGGGAACTCACTTAAGCTTTCAGAGTCCTGCTTCTCTCCTATGCAAAAGGCTATAGTGTGGAGTTCAACAGAAGCTAGTTAAAACCAGTAATAATACTGTTTGTAAGTAAAAGACAGCATCTGTAGTTTTTATTTCAACTGCTTGATATGAAGATTAAAGTACATTGGGCAGATGGAGCATAAAGTATAATGAACTGTACCATTGGTTTTACAGGTTAGGTAAATGGCCTTTGTGAGTTGACCCTTGCTAATCCGTTCTTACTCTACCTAATGGGGTTATCTTTCTAATACATAAAATCTATCATGTAACTCAGCTACTTAATACCTGCCAAAGGCTTTCTTTTGTTAACAGAATAAAGTCCATATCTTTGACATCTTGACTTAATTGCCATTGACCCCTCAACTAAGATACCTGTGATATATATCCAGCATGAAATACTTGGAGCTCCTTAAAAAAAAAAAACACACATGTTCAACTTCTAGGCCTTTGTTACTGCTGATTCCTTTTGCCTGACTTCTCTCTGTCACTTTGTTCGTCTTAATAAAACCTATTTATTCTCAATTCTGAGCATAAATGTCACCTCTACTTGGAAAACGTCCTTGCTGTTGACTGCACACCTCAAACTTATCTCTTTTATAACATTGTATCAAATTATTAACATAGTTCTGTAACTGTCCTCAGATATATTAGAAATCAAGGTCAATTCTTATTGATTATTTTAACCCAAGGGCATAGCAGTATCTGTTAAGCAGAGGCCTTATGGTCAAACAGAGTGAGTAATAATACAGGCACTGGAATTAGACAGACTTGGGCTCAAATCTTGGCTCCACTACTTATTTGTTGTGTCACTTGAGATTTTCACTTAACCTTCTTAACACTGTATTTCCTTATAGATAAAATGGGAATAATAACGGATGAAGATGTTGTGCTAATTAATATCTTGGACTAAGTGAACAATACAGCTTAACTATCCTGATGATGATCGTGATAATGATGATGATGAAAGTGCTCAACAAATACTTGTTCAATAAAAAGATAATTAAGTGAAACAAATTCACTACTATTAAAACTTGTTTCTGTGGGACCACGTAATCCAAAGTCTAAATAACTTGTTCAAAACTAGCTCTTGGAACAGAATACATTGAGTAAGCTTGGGTTATTATCATGACATTTATTTGGCGTGCCTTGGAGGGAGCCAGATTTTATGAAGATGATGAAGATGACGTAAATGATGCCAAAAAACAACAATTTTCACTCCTCAAGAAGCAGGCATCTTCTGTAACAAAAATTCTGTCCAGTGATTTCTTAGATACCTACTAACAATCTTAGAGAAAGATAAGGAAAGATGGGGAATCTCCTTAGAGATGAAAAAAGCCAACAAGATTCTTCAAACCCAAAATATAACCTAGACGAGTCAGCAGTTGAAAACACAATGTTTTGATTCCAAAAATCATATTAAATATATTTACTGAAAAAAGTGTCCCAAATTTGCCAGTGGATTAATAAAATGTGAAAAAGATGAAAACCACTGTTTGAACAGTTTTAAGAGGATATTATAAACCTCAGATTGTGAATATTAACACAAGTGTATATGTACCATTCTTCAAATAAGAAGGGAATTTAAGAAGAACTTGAAAAGAAAAAAATTCCCATTACAAACTGTGTTCTGTGTGAAAAGAAATTTCAGGGCCAAAGCTCTTGAAATATTTTTATTTTCAACAGAAAATATTTTCTGCCCTTCAGCTGACTATTGACTAAACAGCAGGGGGAAAAACAATTGCATTGGATAATGGAAGAGGTGTTTTTAAAAGAAATCATTAAAAACATGATTATGAACTGCTTGGCTGCTGAAGGTCCAAATTGTGAAAAATTATTGATGTTAATGATGGTAATCATGACACTTGAAAAGTATCTAAATAACAAAAAGGCAACACTGCTTATGAAGTACTCTGGTACAATTTGTAATGATTAGTGGAAAAGCGCACTAATATGTTTGATGCCATATTTCGAAGGTCACTCAACTATCAACTTGACATAATGCCATTCAATTAAGTACACAATAAAAATCTAAGATTATTTATGGAAAGAATTTTGTAGTGCTTGTAGAATAGTAAATTACAAATCCCGGCTGTATGTACAAGCAGAAATGCCTGATCTAATGCACCATTAAGCAACTGTAGCTTTGCTCCACATTTTTAAGCATTAAACTAATTGTGATGAGGTCTGGTCTTACTATATACTGCATATTTAATCTTTTTTTTTTTTATATCCCTCCTCCCCCCCTAATCTTTTTTAAGAGCCTATCAAATTGAATCATGAGACACAACTTGTTTATGCTGTAAGCAAACACATGCAGTATTAACACTGTACAATATCCTGGCTTAATTAGAAAAAGTCCATGTTATCTTAAATACATTTAGGAGCGTAATACCACACAGTTCGAGTCTGAGACTTCCATTTAATTATATTTTAAAACTAATTTACATAGCTTGGAACTTTTTTTTTCCTCACTCTCTCCTACATAGAATGTTGTTCTATTGACCTAGTTAAACTAGATTCTACTAAAAATGAAAGAGAGAATAAAGACTGGGTGAAGCTTGAGGAAAGAAGAGGCATGGTGGTGATGGAGATCACAGACAAGAAATCACTTAAATTTGATTATGGGATAGTGTTCTGTTCATCAAGTCAATGGGCTAAATTGTAGCCTAGAAGGAACTTTCCTGGCATTCTTGTTCTGGGCTCTAGCCTAAAGTTCCATAAATGGGATCTACTTTTTAAGAAAAGAATATATTTTAAAATTGTCTTTCTCTCTCTCTCTCTCTCTCCGGGGTATATATCCAGGGTATGCAGGCGAAAACCTCGAATCTCTTAATGGTATTCTCAAATTTAGATAGGCAAGTACTAAGGAAGGTATCTGAGGGCAACACATGTGGGTATAGCCTGGACTTCATGAATTCTCTGTTCTTCTGTTCCTGAAGGTATTGATTCTGCTCTCAGAACCTAGTTTTCCAGCTTAAGTTCAAGGGCAATCTTTACCCAAAATAAGATATGCATGGAGTCATCAAAAGTCCATAATCAAGTATAAATTTTGACCTGGGAAGTTTAAACTTATCGTTTCGTTAATTAAGCTTTTTTATCAATAGCATGAAACCAAACAGTATAAAGTAAGACAACTTAACTTCTCGATAAGAAAAAAGCAGTCATATCAGAATTTAATCTTACAATATACTGCAAAGGAGGTAATAAAGATTGTCTACCTTCACAAATTGTGACACCATTTCCTGAAAATCCAATGTTGCAATAGCAGCCTTCAGCTCCATTCCGTATTTCACATTTTGCATTTGGGAGACAAGGTGTCCTGGTACAATTCTGAGTGTAGCAACAATTCAGCAAAGTGGAAAAACCCACTAAAGAAAATAGAGAATGCACCTTTTCAAAAAGAAAAAGAAAAACCTTCTCCCACTGTTGAGTTAGATGACATACACATTACTATCCTTCTTTCTTTCCATTTAGATAAATGCATTATGAGAATTTCCCAAAGGAGGATTTAGGTAAATAACAGGACATGAGCAAGTGAGTAAAAAATGTAACGTTTTTCTTCAGTCTCAGTGTTTATCAAGTAAACCTCAACCAAGCTAAAATGTAGTGAGCAACCTGGCTTTATAAAGAAAATAGCATTCTTACATCACTGGACCCTTCACCTTGAGGTGAGATACTTTTAAAGGTAGCTGCATGATTGTAAAGTAATATCCCTCCCCTGGGAATGATTCTGTGCAGAAAGAAATCAAGGTGAACTATTTGTGTCTTTTCAAAGTCAAATCTGTGTTATTTTAAGATGAAGAGCAACATATACCATTCAGGAGGACAAATGCAATTATTTTTTTTTTCTGTACTCTAATTATCTTTTAAAATTCTGCCTTTTCCATAATAAAGTTTCTTTTCCATTTTCTCCCATTAGAGGGGGAAAAAATCAACTCAACATACTGGTCAAAGGTCGATCTTCCAGAAATGGAACACTAGACAAACATGACCAATAACATGCAGCATAAGAGAGAACAAGCCTTTATTTCAGAGTTTTTGAAAACAAAGTTGGCAATGGTATTTTGTGGGCTGTTAGGAAACGATAAGGAAAAGGGTAGGACGTTCCTTTTTTATTGTTGTCCTAGGCCTTCTCAAGACAAACACGCTTGGGATGGACAGTTTTGAATCATGCAAGTCATTACTCTGAAAACAGTCATCCGAGATAAATTGTCCTCATCTGGTAACAAGAGATTCTTAAACATTTATTTCTAAATCCTAGCCTCACACAGGGCTGTATATACTGTCTAAACCAGAATTAATTCGGCTTCAAAGATGTGATTTATTTTCTTTCCGCACAGTATCATCGAAATGGTATTTTAAAGGAACCCAAAGTCTGGGCCAGCAGTCCCCTTGAAAGGCCAGGAAACCTGCCACAAGTGTTAATGGTTTGGATTTCCCAAATGTCTTGGGGGGAAGATCAGAAGAAAGGTCAAAGTCTGGGACTTTGAGGACTTTGTCAGCAGGAATAAAAAGATGACTTGGTCCCTGGGTACTGAATATCGAACTCCAGAGTTGAAAGGCCAAGGAGAAAAACATCCTGAGAAGGACTGTGTCAATTCCCCCTGGAGTCTTGGCTAAATGCACTCGGCACGTGAGTTCCACCTTGGAAATAGCCTATTCCCTACAGGTGCTGGCCCGGGGCAGCCGGGCGACCGGGGCGCGGGCACTCACCTAGGAGCGGAAGGAGTCTCATTGGCGGCGCCGCGGTCGTGGCGGTGGCGGTGGCGGTGGCGGAGCGGCGGGGCGAGAGGGCTGTGTACCTGGGACGCGGCGGGGCGGGCGCGCCAGGCTCCCGGCTGCGGCCCCCGTGACGCGCCCGCTTCCTCCCGCCACTTTCCGGCCTCTTTTGTGTGAGTGCGCTCGTCCAGCGCTGAGTCTGCAGGCCACGTCCGGACCCGGCCCCCAGGCCACCCTGACCTCACCCCTGGCCTCGGGGCTGCCGGCCCGCTGCGCTCCGCGCACCCCTCGGGGGGATTCTGTCCCCTTCCCGCGGGCAGCGTTCAGGGTGTTGCCCTCAAAGACAATGCGTTCCAGAGTTCAGTGGAGCGTACCCCGCCCCGAGAGAACCTACTGAACTGCCTATCAGGGGTCCTTCCTACAACCTCAATTCCGGGACACAGCTTTTTTTTTTTTTTTTTTTTCAGTAACACGTTTCCCTAAAGAACTCTGGGCCCAGAAGTAGGCTGGAAACTTGGATCCAAACAACAGGGCCTTGGTTTCCAGCACTGAGGCCGCACCTTATGGGGACTCAGGGTTCCAGAGTGTAGAATAAAGATACTCTGTCTTGCCTACAGAGCCTACAGGTTAGAATCGTGTATAAAATGACTGAGTAAAAAACAATCAAACAGAAAAGCCAAGTGTCGAGAATTAAATGGCTATGAAGTACAAGATGCTGTTTTCCACTTTCAACTAAAATTTACCCCTCTCCTCACCAGCACCCTCCCCAGAACACCTGGTGCATCGTGTATAGCTTTCCTTTCATGTTACTACATATGAGTTGATTACATAGATACGGATCGTTCAGGTTGAAACACTTTTAGTGTAAAAATTAAAAATATCTGGCAGGCAAGGCTGATCTATAAGACAGAAAGCAGACCAGTGGTTACTTGAGGTTGGAGTGGGGAGTGAGGATTCACTGCAGAAAGACACAGAGGGAAACGTGGGGTAATGGGAATACTATTCATTTTGATTGGGAGGCTGGTTACCTAAATGCATGCATTTGGCAGAACTCATCTCTTAAAATTGTGCCTTTTATCACATGGAAATTATACCTCAATAAAGCTGATTTAAAGAAAAGAAATAACGGATGTTTGTGTCACTGACACAAGTCATTCCACCTAAAAACAGTTGGGCACACCTTTGTCACATTTCATATATGTTCTGTTTAATTGAACAAACATCTGCTAAGAATCTACTTTGCACAGAGAGTACCCTCACAAAGATGATCAAGTCATGGCCCTTGGACTCCAAAAAGATTATAAATAGTGGGGCAACAGCTGAAACTAGTCACAATGACACAAGTCACAATGATACAAGTACTTATGTATAGACATCTGTCCTTGGCTCTCTATTGCATTTTCCTGGACCCTTTCTAGCTTAATTTAATTCCTACAAAAAGCTCCTGAGTGTGGTCCCACAATAAATGAGGGAAATGAGGAACAGAGGTGTTGTGTGATTTGCCCAGAGTCACACAGCTAGTCTAGCTGACCGGTTTGATTCAAACCCAGGCTATTTTGCTTCTGAGTTGGTGCCCTCAGTCACCCTGCTATATTCCTTCTATAGTGGTACCACCCTGAGAAGGGTATTGCAAAAATGAGTAGTCATCAGTTATTGCTACCCAGGAAGTCTGGAAAGGTGATTTAAATTCCTTTTTTTTTTTTTTTTTTTTTTTA
Source organism: Neophocaena asiaeorientalis asiaeorientalis (assembly GCF_003031525.2). Lineage (NCBI taxonomy): Eukaryota > Metazoa > Chordata > Mammalia > Artiodactyla > Phocoenidae > Neophocaena > Neophocaena asiaeorientalis. The sequence goes on from NW_020185328.1 coordinate 11,427,186, forward strand.
ATAAGCTAGACAGTGATTCAGTGAATAAAACTCTCTGGCAGCAGTCTAAATGAGGGATGTTATGGAGACAACAAAGGCAGGGAAGCCAGAATAGTCCAGGAAATAGACTACAAATGCCTGAACCAGGATAGGAGTATTGGGATGAGGGAGATAGGGGCAGATTGAAGAAAGGATTAGATAAAGAAAATTGACATCAGGTTGACTTGCTAAGGTTGAGGGATAGGTTTAAAACAGAGTGTGAAGATTTTCTAGTTGTGTGAGCAGAAGGTTGGAACCATTCACAAAAAGAGGAAAGATGGGATGAAGAGTGGTTTCAAAGGGGAAAAAGTAACAAGCCCAGTTTTATAATATAAAATTCGAGGTGTTCTGAAGACCTGGCTCCATTTATGGGAAGCTAGTTTTTCCAAAGTCATCGCATTGTACTTATGAAGTCATTGTGTATACTCATCATTCAAAAGACATAAATATAGAAATATATTCTCTCCTAAGACACGTTATAAACTGAAACACTGTACGTATGTTTAAAATCACTGTCATAAAATAGTTTACACCATAGATCTGCCACACATGCTTACTCTTGATTTTTATACTAAAGGTAATAGAAGACAACCAATTTTAAAAAATATTATTTTTCTCCATGCATTGCTTAAAAATAACAAAAATGAGGTAAAATGCAATTTTAAAATATTTTCCAAACTTTCTTTTTGCATGTGTGTTCTTATTAAAAAGTAAAAGTTTATTCATATATTTTATCAAGAAAATACAGGAGAGGCCTTCCCTGGTGGCGCAGATGTTAAGAATCCACCTGCCAGTGCAGGGGACATGGGTTCAAGCCCTGGTCTGGGAGGATCCCACATGTTGATTTCCAAACTTTCTTTTTGCATGTGTGTTCTTATTAAAAAGTAAAAGTTTATTCATATATTTTATCAAGAAAATAGAGGAGAGGCCTTCCCTGGTGGCGCAGAGGTTAAGAATCCACCTGCCAGTGCAGGGGACATGGGTTCAAGCCCTGGTCTGGGAGGATCCCACATGTTGTGGAGTAACTGGGCCCGTGCACCACAACTACTGAGCCTGTGCTCTAGAGCCCATGTGCCACATCTGCTGAGCCTGCGTGTATATAAAAAAAAAAAAAAAAAAAAAAAGAAAGAAAGAAAATACAGGAGAGTAAAATGTGAGCATGAAGTGTTTAATGATGCTTATAGTTTTAAGATCGTTCTTTGTAAAAATCAAAATTACTTAATTTATTACTCAGTCATTTTCATAAGAAATAAATATAATGACTGAATAATTTTGGATATGTTGTCTTTACATTAATGAAAAAAATATATTGAATTTTCATTCCAAATATTTTACTTGTGAGAGAAAAGTATATGTTAAAGAAGTGTTCTCAAAGAAATATAGAACTTTAAGTTTAAAATGTTATCAACGATCTTCATTTGGGTACCACTGAGACATTTCTAGTCTTTTGAAGATATAACAATCATTTAGGCTTGATTTTGGCCTAAATATAGCACATGGAAGTAAAATCATTTTAAGCTGCCTACCTAATTGCAGTTTTAATACACTAGTATAAACATTCATCCTGCAATGCGAGATCTTATCAAATCCATGATTAGTTCTATGTTGGGTCTGTCTGTAAGGTGCCAGGATTTAAACAGGTTTCCTTGGAAGGTTCTTGGTCAGGTTGAAGTTCGTTATGGAAAGTATTTACTGTGAAGACCTGGGTTTAGCGCTGACTTTTATTATGAATAGATTCCTCTTTGGGGACAAGTTTACCCATTGTAACATGGAAATAACAATGCCTGCCTTAGTAGATCATTGGGGGTTGTTAAGGTCATTAACATACATTTCAGAAATATTAGGCATTTAGTACCTTTAATATTTAAAGCATCAAATATAGGAAATTAGTACACAATTGAAATGAAGACCTTATCCATGGATGTATTTATGGTGCCCCAGAGAGTGGCACGAGAAACACATGCAGCTTCTGGACCCCCTTCATGAGGCGTCTGTGAGACTGTCTGATTCCTCACCTGAGCGTTGGTAGCTTTGACTGAATTCTAAGTGTTTGGCCAGCTCTGTGACTATATTTCTAAATATCATCATTACTCACACATCATTTGAATTTTCTCAACTATGGAAACTTTGTCACCAATTTCTTAATTTAGGTAGCTCCTCATTTCTTCATATTGTCTCTATTCCCATAAGACCCTCAAAAGGATTACAGTTTACCAAACATGTTTTCCCACCACAGGTCAATTTTAGTCAAACCTAGAATTAACAATGTACAGTTGGCAAAAGGACGGCAAAAAGGTTTAAAAAAAAAAAGAAAAAGAAAAAGAAAATTGAGTTATATGTAAGGTTGGGAAGAGTAATTGGATGGCAACACACTCAATGTTTACACCAAGAAGAGTTTTACCAAAGTGGGACATCAGTTCCTCATTGTAAGGGAAGTTCGACGAATGGATGATTGAGGTTCCACGAGGTGAACTTCTCTATTAATGGTTCTTAACCTGGACTCTTAGAACTTGAAGGTAAGAAATCTAATTATTTTTTCCTTCATGACACCTCACACAGTGTCTCGAGGATAATAGACATGTAATTATAAAGGTGCTGATTGAAGGAATAAATAAATTAATAAATACCTAGAATAGTGTGTAGTCAAGTTTAGCAGAAATGAAAAATCTTTCATTTTGGAGATTAACTGTTTGCTTCAAATGTCTTTTAGATTTCTAGATACATTTCATGTCATTGGGATATAGCCAATCACAATCTTTTGCATTTCAATTTAAAGAAAAAGCCAGGAAAACTCTTAGTTAACTGTAGAGTAATCTATAGTTCCCAAACGGTAGGGAACCATTTTTTTGTCTACTGTTAAACTGATGATTTTAAATAGTCGGTGTAGAGATACTGCAATTCCTGAACCTAGTTACCTGGTAAGTTATGACTCTCAATCTATATTGAGTCTATGTGTCTGTCGACATCTTGTATCAAACAATTTTAATGTTTTAATACACATTTCCATTGGGGCACTTTAACAGCTTAATTTTCTAATTATAAAACTCAAGTTAGTATTTAAAAGAACAATTTAAAAATTGAGTTTCCAAAACTACAAACAGAAACACTTGAAGAGCTTTTATGGTATTAATTGTTTTTAGTGAAAGGGGATGCAAAAAGCATCTGGTAATTTTCAACCTTGGTTGGCAGAGGGGAGATCCAAGTTCCTTCCCAGCCTGGTTTGTTCAATTGTTTTGTGGCCTTCATAAAACCCACTAAAACTTTCCATTATTCTGTTTAACATTTGCAAATCTCTCTGTTTTGTATGTTTTTTCTGTTCTATGGTTTCTGTTCGTAAAGATTTATAAAGTAGCACCCACACTTAGGAACTTATGTTTTTAAGCCAGGCATTGGCCAAAAAAAGAGACGTATGTGCATTATGCTAGTTGTTTGCATTATAACTGACTTCTATGTTGTTTTATTAATGTATTTTCCTTTGTTTGAACCTTTCCATGTTACAAAAATATGAAACTGACCTCACTTTTAAAAAATGGCAATACTTCTAAAATAGAAACCATGCTAAAATCACCATCTATTTGATATTGTCGTACTTTTTAGCTATGCTTTTAACATGTTGTAGCATTGATTTATTTATAGTTGATTGCTCTTCTTCATTGGGCTGTCCAAAATAATATCCTGAGAGGTTACAGAATCCATCAGGATGTACAAGTAATTTAAATTATTTCTTTAAGTATGTAATACTTTGTGCTTTATATTACATTTCATCTACCTTTGTGTTCTTCAATCACTAGTTTATTATACCTACTTACAATTCTCCATATGGCTCAATTTTTTTAGCAAAATTAAATATTGTAATTACAAACTGTCAGCATATTTCAGCTGCTTGTTCTTGACTATCATCCATTATTATTAGCATGCATATTGAAGACACAAGCTTCTGGTTCAAATCTCCAGGGGTCATCATTATTAACTTCCTACCACTTTGAGAATTATCTTTTTTTCTTACTCTTTACTTACTACTTTGTCACAAACCTTTAATCTCAGACAAGATTTAATTTTCCTATTGTAATCTGTTTTATTAATAGCCTTCTGTAAGAAGGGATTGGTTTAAAAAACAGAAAGCTATTTGGAGGCCTAAATAAAATACATTAGCTTATAGTCATTTGTAATTGATCTCATTTAAAAAACTCTTATTAAAGGTGGATGTCAGACCATGAGTTGTCCCCTCATCTCCATCTACAACCATAAATGAATATAAAAGTACTGTCTCTAGCCAACCAATTGCTAAAATAATCTTGCCTATACAGAAATAATTTTAAAAATTTAAAGGTAACATTTACTCTTCTCAAAGTCATGGTAATATAAAGGCATCATTGATATATAACTTGTACATTAACATTGTCAAACAAGGGCTAAGATAACAGAGTTTAGTTCTCATATATGTCAAAAATTATTCACAAACCAGTTGCACTAGTTTCTCTTTCAGAATTCTGAAATAGTTATTGATTTTTCCAAATTTTAGTTATACTTAATCTACTACTTTTCTAATAACTAGTATAATGACATTTTTTAAATGTATGAATAAAAATAGGTTTCTTTGTCATATGAAATTATATAAGCACATTTGTTTTATTCAATGACTTACAAGAAAGTGATGGAAACCTAAAATGATGATCAGTTAGTGATAATTCCAAGAACATTTTTTTCTGTGAATGGAGTTCCACAGAGGGAAAATGTAATTAAAATGATATCTTTTGGAAATTAATCTCATTTGTGAAATGTAAACAAAATTATTTATGGTGCAAAGAGTAATGATATGAAAAAAAATTCTCACATTATTTTATTTTTGTGACAAACATGATTGCTGAGTCCAGAACATTGAATGATCAAGAGGTGTTTGTTTTAATTTCTTTTCATTAGTGGATATTCAGGTATTTATAGGTAACTTTCCTTATATAAACACATAGGTTTAAAATTAAAAGAATTCTAAACTATAATTGTAATGACATTGTTTAGGTGTGAAATTGTCTAGCTGCGAAAGATAGAAGTTGCAGTTTAATTATTATCACGTAATTGACCCTTTAATCCTGAAGTTGATACCCTATTTCAAGGCATTTTTTTCACTTTGCCTATTTAAATCAGAAAATAAAAATAAGATTTCTATGTAGAGTTGACATTTTTGTTAACATAGGCACTTCCTCTCCTTAAAAAAAAAAATGAGCTACATGTTAAACACTCTTCAGTAGTTTTTATTTGACTTCTAGGATACTACTTTATACTATTGGCCAAATTTCTTTTTAATGATTATTCTTCATTTACTTTTAATAATTTCAGTATTCTCTCATTAGCAATGAATTTTGTGATATGTCCTCCATTACCCTCATATTTATGAGAATTAAAGAGTTTTATTTATACTTGCAAGAAAGTACTTTTAAAAACTTTTAAACAATTCATATTACTTTAAAATCATGAATCCTCTGTTGACTGTCTTCTTTTTGTTTTTGAAGGCTGAAATTAACTTTATGTATTGTTTATACTTTCAGTGCTAAGATTGTTAAGGTCGATGTGTAAAATTTTTAAGCTATGTGTCTTGTTTACAATGTCCTGTGGTCCATTACCAAAGCATTTGAGAGGAACCACATAATTATGGTCTTAGAGGTTGTCCTGTAAATATACTAATTTCGTTCCATTTCCCTACTATCCTTGTCAATAGAATGGCTAAATATCATCTTTCTCTTTTTGTTTTTATTTCTTTTAAAGGACTTATAAGGCTGTCAACAAAAAATGGATTAAGTTTTTACTTCTGTCATCATAAAATGTTCAGTCCAACAGAGTTATTCCTGAATTGTAACTCATACTTTCACTGTGCAAAAAATTCACTGAGAGATAACATGCCAACAAATTATTCTAGTCTTGGCAAATCTTTAAAAGTAAATTTCCTGGTTCATGTGGAGTGCTACAGAGCACTGAAAAAGTACGTATATGGTAAAGTAACTTGCCTAGATGCAACTTTTAATGTGTATTATGTGTCTCAACCTAATAATCTGTACTTAGAGTATCAAATCACTCTAACACTGAATCATCTCCAAATATTATTACCCAATAAAAGCAGTAGTCTGTACAATGTGTCTGATAATTAACTAAGGCACTAGGAACAATAGAATATAAACCATTTCTGAAGTGCTCTGCTTTATCTGGAGAACTGTGCTCCAGATCATATTTATCACTGCTAAGACCACATTCTCATTGGCTTCCAGTGACATCATATACCCAAGGGATGCCAAATTTCTTTAATCATCTGAAGCCAAAGGCATTGTTTCACCTACCTGGCCTGATATCTCTATCAGAAAAGGAAACTCAGCACTGACTATGCCTGGCCTTCCTGCTCTTCCATGCACCTTCAAACCAGTTGCAATGGCCTATTTATCCCTCTTGTCCTCAGTGAGAAATTGTTTTATAATGAATATTTTTTTCTTTTATGATTAAAGGAACTATTCAATAAGGTGATTGGAATCAGACTGAAAGAAATATGATAAGTTAAAAAGAACTTTCTGATGAGCAATTCCCAAGATAAAGTCTCTTAGCATTACTCCAATCAGGCTCACTCTGTATCTCCCTTGATAGGGTCATAGAAAGGTTTGCTCTTTCATGAGAAAACACACACTAACGGGTCAGCAAATCTATACAAAGGTGACTTTATTTATTTTTTTCATTTAAATAAAGGAACAAATAATTCAAGTATTAGTGTATTTCTCAATGTTGCTTTCAGGTATAGCATCAGATATCCTCTATTCATTCATTCTCCAGCCAACATAACTGAGTATCTACCGAATAGCAAATTCTGTGTGATAGTCTGGAGATTCAAAAGTAAAATGTATCAATCAGAAATATTCCAGGATGGTCCTAGGGGCTAATTCCGGGTTTCCTGAGCCAGGACTGGAGATGCCCCTCTGCTTTCTTTATCAGGAGAGGCTGTGCCAAACCTGACTTCTCATGGGGACCCAAGGGGTCCAGGTACTTTCCCAGACAGCTCTCATCAACAGCTGATATCAAAGTTCAGACTTCTTGGCACCCAAATTGACCAATAATTCCTTCCTATACAACTGACAAGACTGGTCTCCTATTGACCCTACCAAAAGGGAAGGCAGGGCTCTCTCCACTAAAGACATGTCTGTACTTCATGTACAGCAGAAAAGCCTTGACCAGCAGCCCTCCCCTGGGGATGATGGGAAGACTGCAGGACCTGTACTTGCTTTTCTATTTCTGACCTTGGGCTTGCAAATTTCCCTGCATAGGTGGTTTGCTGAACACACCTTGCATGTTTGGAGTCCAGTGAAGGGGACTTGACCCTCTGTTCTCCCTTATTATAAGGCAAACCTAAGAAAATGACTTTTTCAGAGGGTAACAGACCCCTGGGAACCAAGAAATCTGGCTTCATTGACCAGCTGCCTAACATCGGGGACTATAAGGCCGTTGGGAGGTTTTAACTCCTCCTGTGAGTGACTGGGGTAGGAGAGAAAACTGCCTCTTAATGGAGAAAAGAGAATTCCTAATCTAAGATATCTTGATGGGCAACCTAGAATGAATCCTCAGGGTTACTTTCAGGCAGTTCCTGGTCCTCATATCATACAAGTTAATATGACATGTTCCTGACTTCAGTAATGGTACAGATAAGCAAGGATAAATTAAAATAAAAACATTATACTAAGAAATAATTGTCAATAATGGTACAAAGAACATAGCCTGTCATGAAGGGTGTGGCAGGGATTGTTGGTGGCTTCTTAACAAATATTTTTTTCTGTCTTTCCTAATAATGGCACCTTGTGTTTGAGGCTGTGAACTTGGCCTACTCTTTTTCTAGTCTACTTTATAGCTGGGAGTGCTGAGACTAAGTACTGGCCATTGAGGTATAAGCACAAGTTTGGATTTCACTTCTAGAAACCTCCTTTAAATAGACTAATTTTTCTCACTGCTTTTTCCATCCTGCTGCTTTTGACACAGTGGTAAAAATCACAACTTAGCCATTATCTTAGGCTAGGAGGAAGAGGTGCAGAGTTGTGATTGATACCCCAGGACAAAGCCATGGATACCATGGTGGTCTGCAAGTGGACTCTGTATCAACATAATGCCAGACCTCCACCTAATTTGTTCTTGACTCCCAGTAGGTATTGATCAGACACTGTCAGCAAAGGGAAACTGAGGCTCAGGCAAGAAGTAAGAACATTAGGATAAGTCAGGGCTACCACATGGCCCTGAACTTCAGTTGAGGGAATTACACATACACATACCCATATTAATATCTACGTATGTGTATATTTATACATGTGTATAAATATATATGTATCTATGTGCATATATGTGTGTATATTTCTACATAGACACAAATATAGTAACTTTTAAAAAGTATGACTGCCTTTCATACATCAATACAACACAAATATCCAAAATTAAAATCTTTATTTTCAGATTTTTTTTTTCACTTATTTATTGAGTCCAGGGATTAAAACAAAATTAGGGCAAAATCAATGTTTTCTCAATATTTATTATGAGATAATATCTTACAATGTTAGATCTCTCTTTATCCCAATTCTTTGAGCATAATTAACTTATGATAATTGATCCTTAAGTTGTAAATTAAAGAGATTGTCCCTGATTAAAATAAGAATGCTACACAGAAGCACCTCAGTGTGGCAAGCCCAAATCCAAGTAATTTAACTGCTCATGTCTCCATCCTCTGAGTATTTTGCTTAGTCTATTAAAAATAATGACAAACCTTCAAGATTTCAAAGAAGTCCATAAGGATTTTGTTCAATCAAAGGGTTACTGAAACATTTCTAGAGGGTCTACATGGTGACTTTAATAGATTATGAAGAGAGTCATTAAAAAATAAGACAGTGTTTATCAGAGTAGCATGAAAAAGCATCTCAGTGTGCTGTAAGTGATAATGGGAAATTTTATTAATTTATAACTACAACAAGTGTTTCTGTAACAGGATCCTGGGCTTTGAGAGTGAAGTAAATGTGGCTTATTGATAACGTCTTTTGGTTTCTAAGTGGTTGACATCTTAAGCTTAAGCGACATATTTAGAACTCATAGCTTTGTTAGTAAAATTGTGAGTTCTGCTTTGCCTCTCAAGTGCAATTATTAGATAATATTCTCTTGCAGATACTGGTGGATTTTCATGCAAGAGGATAACATTTTGATCTTGATAAGATCTTGATAAGAAGTCGTTTTAATCAAGCATACTAAATCTTTTGCTATATATCAAAATTTATTTTACATGATCATAAATAAACTTTTTTATTTTACAATTACTATTATCTGAGAAATGTGTTGATACTGATGAGGTTCAATCAAAAATAAGTTTTGGGAGAAAGCATGAAGAAAAATTTGAAGTACATTTTTCAGTTATAAATAAAATAGAGATTCAATATAGTGGTCCATTAAGGAACAAAATAAGAATAGTTTAAAGTTTTTTCATATTATAAGTACACATTAGTGATGAGGGACACCCTTCGCTTTGTGATTGTTTATGAAATTTAATTTGTTCATTCTCCACGTAGCTTGACTTTACTTCCTTACTTTGACTCTTACCATGGCCTGCTTCAATGCTGCTACTTACGTATAAGTAGAATCACCCACATCAGACCATAAGTTCCCTCAGGGACAAACCCTGTCTTGTTCAGCTATAAGTATGGAATTTTGAGTCACATACTATGCTTAGTCATTGCTGCCCACTGTGAAAACCTGTCCTGTAAAATCCATCCTGTGATTATTGTTACAGCAACAATGTCTAAGAATGTCTTGACACAAGTGACCTCCTACTGCAAATTCTCTGCAATTGTTAGTTAATTAATTAGTTAAACAAACAAACAAAACAAAAACAAACACCTAAACTGATTTGGAGAGCAATTTCTCAGTGTTTATCAACAGCCTTAAGAGTATTCTCACCTTTGACTCAGTTGTTCCTGTCCTTTACATATATTCTAAAAAAACAAAAACAAAAACTCCTCCATTTTGACAAATTTTATGCACCAAAATATGTACAGCCATTTTATTATAGCACTCATATATTGGAAACAATTTAAAAACTCAACCAAAAGAAAATAATTAAGGAAACTATGCCACAACTAGTCAATGTTGTATGGTCATATAAAATTAGTGATAGTAATAATAGGGCAAAATGGATATTTTGTGGGGTTTTTGGCTAATTTCAAAGTGCTGATATCAGTGCTATTCTTTTATTTAAAACAAACACAATTTTGAATTCACAAAATGAAATGAGAGTAAGTATATGATATACTTCAAATGCAATAAACTATAAATATAATAAGCATGGAGTAGAATTGTAAATTTATACTTTTCACTCAAATATAAATTAATATAATAAAGTACTTTCAGTGAACCAAAATACTATAAAGTGAAAAAATAGTTTTAATTATGAAATATTTAAAGCAAAATGATATTTGATCTCTTTTTAAAAAGCACTATCTTTAAAAAAGTGTCAATAGTGTCAATGTTAACTCACAAGTATATTTTTGGGTAGATTATTGCCTGCTGCTGAAGAAGGTCCTCTGGACTCTACACATTTCAATAGAATTCAATAGAATGATGCAGAGATAGGCTATAAAATAATTCCAGATACTTCATTCCATATCTTTCATCTTCAAATAACACATCCTTTAGATAAGTTTGAGGAGATCACTTAAAATAAGATTTTAGTGTTTTATTCCTGGCTTTGCAAACTTGTTTATTTAATTTTTTACATTTGATTTTTATTTTATATTAGGATATAGTTGATTTACAATGTTGTGTTAGTTTCAGGTGTACAGCAAAGTGATTTAGTTATACATATATCCATTCTTTTTCAGATTCTTTTCCCATATAGGTTAATACAGATTATTGAGTAGAGTTCCCTGTGCTATACTGTAGGTCCCTGTTGATTATCTATTTTATAAATAGTAGTGTGTATATGTTAATCCCAAACTCCTAATTTATCCCTTCCCCTGACCTTTTGTCTTTGGCAACCATAAGTTTATTTTCTAAGCCTGTGAATCTGTTTCTGTTTCGTAAATAAATTCATTTATATCATCTTTTTAGATTGATGACAAAGTATATATTTTGGTTTTGTTACAAAAAGTAGTTTCCTGGTTTGTCCTTCTCTTTCATTTTATCATTGATAAATGGAAGTGTTGATGCAGACTTACCAAATAACAGTTACAATACTGTTATGTTCATAGTTCATTTATTTGGAATGTCTTTGAAGTAGAGTAAGAATTGTCATTGCAAAAGAAGATTTGCAATATCACAATACATTTGCCTATTTGGACTCACTGGCACAGAACTGGCTAGACTTATAGATTAGCAATTGATTTGTCTTTTCACATTAACTATATAGTAGTTATCTTCATTTGTGTAAAATAATGATACAGATCTCAGATTTTTAAAATACCAACATGATGACATAATACTAACAAAAGATACTAGTGTATTGATTCTTAAAAACAGCCTTGAATACTGGAAAAAGTGAACACAATAAGCATGACAAATGCTATTTTAAATGTTACTTATAAAGACTATTCAATAATATGGAAGATTAGTAATATAAGTCTAAGTAGAGAACAGAAAGAACATTTCTACACTCTCTATGCAATCTACAAAATTTCATACACAATAGTATTAACAGTAATAACTAATAATTACTGAATAATATGTTGTTATGCACCAGTCACTAAAGCATTTGGTAGATAAAAGTTCATGTATATTCGAGATAACTTCATGAGCTAAAGGTGTGTTACCATTTTAGAAGTTAAGATCTCAGGCTTAGCGAGAATAAAATGTGTCTTATGTTATCTACTGGTGAGTAGCAGTATCTGGATCCCATCTCATATCCCATGGTTTCACCTGTCACATAAGCATTTTAAAGTCAGTCTGCCTGCAACCCATAATAAGAGGTTTGTTTATAGCATTGGAAACTCAGCAAACACACATAAACACACACATAACTTTGTATATATACAGACATAATTTTTTAAAGAGTACCTTATACTAACTTAGTCATTGTTTTTTGCCTGTGTCCTAACAATTTTGTTCGGCATTTTGATGATGTAGATCCACCTCTTCCTGTCAGAGCAACAGGAAAACAAACTTCCTCTTTTCAGGAGTGGCTACAAGAGGTAGCCAAATACCTTGGCCAATTATTGTCAGAAAAACATCTGAATATCAATTATGGAAAAATCACAGTTATTGCTTTACACAAAATGACCTGGTGTTCTAATAGATAAAACTAAACTGTGTTCACATTAACTTGTTCAATTATCTGGAGGTCTATTTTCTGACTAATGTCCTAGTCGACTCACGTGGTTATCTCTCTTCGAAATCAAACATGTTACAGGAAGCAAGTTGCTTGAAGGATAGAGGTCAGAAACAAATAGATCTGGCTTTGTCTTCTGAGGAAACTCCTGGCCCTATCCTCAAGTACTCCTACTGCACAGCTCCCATAAAGGCAAATTCATGGCAGGATTTTAGATGTTTTTAGTAAAACATTTGTTCCTTCATGTCTTTAATATTTGTTAATATTGCACTTAAGAGTAATGAACTATGCATCGTAATGAAGATGTAACAAAATGAACATGATGAAGCCTGACAAGACTTATGTCTTTGTTGTTTACACTTGCCGTATTTAAACTATATCCCTAGCAATTAGAACTACTTACTTGAATGCCTAAAACACTTTCAAAAATTAAACTTCCCCCTTTTCCTTCACCTCCCCAAACAAAATATCTGAAACCGTGTTTACTTCCACATTAAGCTAAGGACAGTGCCATCCTAATTGTTACTTGAGACACAGTTCTTGGAATCACTCTTGACTCTGCTCTTGCACACCTAAAATCTAACCTATCAGCAAATTCTGTGAGCTCTACCTTCAGAACCTATTTAAGATCACTTCACTTTTCACTGCCACCACCACCTTGACCCTGGTCCTAGCCACCATTATCTCTCTCTCCTAGATTTCTTCATAAGTACCTTAACTGGACATCATATTCTCACTTTTGATCCTAAATCAATCTGCACTAAATACTGCAGTCAGAATGATCTTTTTAAACTGTAAGCTGTATCATGACACTCCTCTGTCAAAACAATCTAATGACAGCTTATGTTCATTCAGAATTGAAGCCCAAGTTCTTCCACTGACCACAGGACCTTACATAATCTGTACTCTTACTTTTCTAACTTCACGCCCTATAATTCCTCTCTCACACTCCCCCATTCAACTCTATTAGTACTCTCCTCATTGGGGAATTTATTCTTACAGGTCCCCCATCTGAAGAGTTTGCCTCCTAGTTTTTACATGCTTTGTCCACCTCAGCGTCCTGCTCAGCATTGTCACATTGCTTTTGCACTTCAGGCATTGGCTGAAATGTTACCTTATAAATGAGACTCTTCCTAATAACTCTAAAACCACAGCCCTAAACTTTTAACTGCTTTTTCCACTTTCTCTTCTTTATTTTTCTCCACAGCATTTACCACCATCTGAGGAACTATATATTTTAATTATTTATTCTGTTTATGTATTTTTTTCCTGATAGATTGTAAGATCCATGAGAGTAGAGACTTTGGTCTAATTTTAACTCTACTGTTGGGCCCACAGTATGTAGGACAATACTTGACATATAATAAACTATAAATATTCATTGAATGATTAAATCAATTAAACAATAAATTAATCAAATTTGAATAGTAAATGAATAAAGACCCTGTGAATGAATAAGGCAGACAAGATTATTGTCTTCTGGAATTCACAGTTTAGAAGGATAGATCATTAAACAAGCAATTTTATTTTTATGTTATATATTATATACTTAATATGTACACAGATAGACATATTAGGAAGAATGAACTAGATCCACTATAGAAAATTGAGTATATTAGTTTCCCTGTTCGGGCTGCTTGCCACAAACATCTTTGTGTTAGGGACCAAGGCACTTTCTGAAAGAGGATCTATCCTAAGAGAACAGGGCATGAGACATGCAAATTTGTGCCATTACCAAACTTATGAAAGAGCCCACAAGACCACTCTCATTTCTGAAATCACCTATAGAGTTCAGGGTTTTCCAAGATAAGCCTCAATTTGATAATTCATTAAAAGGACTCACAGAACTCACTGAAAACTGTTAAACTCATGGTTATAGTTTATTACAATGAAAGGATACAGATTAAAATCAGCCAAAGGAAAAGAGACCTAAGGCTGAGTTCAGGAGAGTTCCAAACACAAGGCTTCTAGCTGTCTTCTTCCAGTGGAGTCATGGAGAGTGTAAACTCTTTCCAGCAATGGTATGAAAATATGGATGGAGCATTACCAACCAGGGAGGTTTACACAAGCCTTAGTGTCCAGAGGTTTTGGTCACATAGAGATGGTTGGCCACTTATGTGGCTAAATTTACTCTCCAGTCCCTTTGATGGTTAAGCTGATACTGCATGACCCAGAGTCTACACAATAAATCATATTATTAGCATAAGCTATTCGATGTGGACCAAAACCTCCAGGTAAAAGAATACTTTCAGCAAGCAAGACATTCCAAGAGCTTAGGGATTACCACTCTGGAACCAAAGGCAAAGACGAGACCTCTCTTTGGACAAGGTGAAATTCTTTACTACACACAAAACTCCATTTGCAAAAGGAGAAGAATCCTTCTGAGTATAACATGGTTCCTGTTATTCTGATATTTTCCTAGTCCAATTCCTCTGTCTGCCCAGAATCTTGACCATCTTTTATAGATACAGCTCTCTTTATTTTGGGAAGTAAAATTAATTCTACTTCAACCATGTGGTGAGTATGGGAGCAGTCATGTTTCTACAGACTCTGATATCCTGACCGTTGCTGAGAAGAGGGTAACATGATCCAATTGAATACTTTTCTCAGAATTTTTAAATTGGAAAAAGCTAAAGCCATAACCTTTCTGATGAAAGGCAAAATATATGAAATAAAGGACTATAGTGGACAGTTTTCATGGACACAGGCCCTGGAGCAAATGTCTAGATGTGATTAAGACTTTGCCATTTATGAGCTGAGCAATCTTTTTTGTGCCTCTGTTTCTTCATCTTTAACATGGGGATAATGATGATAGATTGCCTCTAAGATTGTTGCAAGTATTATATAAGTTATATGCAGAGCAATTAGAACTTATAGTAAGCACCTTGTTTTAACTCTTGCTGTTTTTGCCAAGAAAGGTGATTTTTCAGTAAAAACAGATAAATGCAGTATTATAAATAATTTTACTGCAATTGATTTATAACATCTGCCCAAAAAGACATATTTATAAGAAAAATAATTTTTCTTGACTGATTAAAGAAATATAAAATTGTAATAGTCCTATAACAATTTTCATAGTATTTAGAAGTCTTTTCATAGAAAAAACTTCAAATCCAGATAATTTTACAGATGAGTTTTTTCAAATTTTCGAGGAACATATAATTTTAATAAATCTTATGCAACTATTTGGAGAATAGAGAAAAAAGAGACAAACAAGTTTATAAGGCCTGTATCACATTGAAACCAAAACTAAGCAAGGATAATACAGAAAAGAATAACAGTCGAACACACTGATGTGTAAGAAAATACCAGTTTAAGTTTATCCCAAGAATGCAACTTTAGAAAACCTTTAAGTGAATTTATGACATTAACTGGCTAATGAAGACAGAAGTAATACAATGGCACCAACATATACAGAAAATAATCAGTAGATACAACTTAATACTCAGTCCTGATTTTAAAAATGCATATTAGAATAAAATATGTTTAGATTATGGCAAATATCACTCTTAATGGGAAGCATTAGTAATATTTGCTTTAAAATTAGGAAAAAAAGGCCAAAATAACTTTTCACTTCTTTGAGACATTGTACTGAAAGCCTGGTGAACAGAGTAAGAAAGGGAAATAACAATGAATTAGGATTGAAAAGAACAAACAAAGCTGCTATTATAACATATTGTCTTATAATATATATATTATTAGAAATAAAGAAGATTAACAAAGTGGTTAGATAGATGATCAATACATAAAAATTAACTGCATCTTGAAACAATTAAAAAATACCACTTATACTGTAAACAGAAAATACAAAGTATGTGGGAATATATAATCTGATTTGGAGGACCTGTGTGGAGAATATTATGAAATTTTAGTGGAAGTTTTTATAGAAAATTTAAATAAATTGAGAGATGTAAGCGGTCATTTCTCCATAAACTAATCTATACATTGAATTAAACTGGAAGAAAATCTTAATAGGGTTTTAAAAAAACAAAATATTGCTGTCCCAACTTTATTGGGATAAGTTTAGGTTGACAATAAGTAAGTTACCTGACAACATCAAGTGTTGGTGTGGATGTAGATCAAGTGAAGTTTTATATTTTAGTGTATTTATTCAGGAAAAAATTCTAATATCTACCCTTGATCAATTCTATGCCTAGGTATATAATCTGAGAAACTGCTGCACATGAGGCTTGGGAGACATATACAAAAATGTTCATAGCAGCTCTGTTTATAAGACCAAAAACAAACAAACAGAAACCAGAAATCTGGAAACAACCTACCTGAACGTAGGGAGGAAAACTGATAAATAACTAAAGTATATTCATGTCATAGTATATTATTTATTAATGGAAATAAATAAAACCAAAAATGAAACAAATGGATACATCTTAGAAACATAATGAGGGGAGAAAAAAAAAAAAAAAGAAAACAGGGCTTCCCTGGTGGCACAGTGGTTGAGAGTCCGCCTGCCGATGCAGGGGACGCGGGTTCGTGCCCCGGTCCGGGAAGATCCCACATGCCGCGGAGCAGCTGGGCCCGTGAGCCATGGCCGCTGATCCTGTGCTCCGCAACAGGAGAGGCCACAACAGTGAGAGGCTCGCGTACCGCAAAAAAAAAAAATAAAATAAAAATAAAATAAAAAAAAGAAAACAAGTCACAGAAGCTGATGTAAAGTGTGATGGCATTTTTATAAATCTCAAACAGAAGTAAACTAATTTATTTTTTCAGGGGTAGATACACTTGTGCTAAAACCATTGAAAACAAGGGAATATACTAAAAAAAAAAAAATTAGGGTAGTGTTTATTTCTGGATGAGAGACAAAAATAAGAGATACAGGAGGAGTAGACAATGTATACGGTGGTATCTGATTTGTTATTTTGCTTTATAGTTTGTATATACCTATAGGTGGTCTTTCATCTGTATCGAATAGTTCATATGAAATAATTAATAAAATATAAGCAAGAGAATAAACTTCTGAGTGAATAATTCTTGATGTAAATGAAAGAAGATCTAAAGAAGATTCTAGAACTATTTAGATCAGATCATATAACTTATTTTTTCCTATGCTGTTGACCCTTGATGTTCTCCCTCTCTTTAAAACTCTTAAAGCATTTATCCTAGCTATATCCACTCAATAGGCAGCCAACAAGTATTGGATGATGGCAATCATACATCTATGCTTATGTTAAGTTCTGTTTTGTCCTTCAGACAGATGTTACTTGGACACAATTTTAAATTTTTTCTCCATTTAACTGTCCAAGGGAGGTTGACACACAGTGAACCATATTTTTCAATCCACATCAATACGAGTTCCAGAATTAACTACACACAAAGAAAAACTGGCCTTCAGTTCAATACATTTCATATCTGACCTCTTTATTAGAGTCCATATATTTCTTAAATTAAGTACCTTTAAGCTAGGAATTACAATGTACTTTATGAATATTAACTCTTGGTTCCTATAAAATTTCAAGAGCATCTATCACTATCCGAACATAACTTTTAAAATATTCATTTTTATAAATGCATATAGTTGGAAGAAAATTAGTCATCAGGTGTTATAGGAGTGTTTTCAGGTTTTTAAAAATGAATTATTAGTCCTTGCAAATACTTAGTCTGTATTCAGTTTAAAAATCAGTGTCAACATTTTTTGGCAAGGAAATTTGATATGATTGTATGATAAAAATTTTAGAAACACCGCCATAAATTCCTTCAGCCTTCAAAAATAAAACACTGGAATAATTATCTCTAGAGCAAAGAGGTGCCATACCCCATGGCTAATTACTGACATGTTTCTTCCTAGGAGCCGCACATCAAACCTAGTGGTTAACAGCCCTGGATTTGAGTTCAGAAAGCCTGGGTTTGAATCTTGCTTGTGCTACTGACAAGTTGTGTGGTTTTGGTCAACTGAGTTTTGCTTTTATCTAGAAGTTTAAAGACTGCAACAGCCTTGAGGTTTTGCTATGAGCATTAAATGAGATAATACACATAAGCACAATTCCTGCATGTAGTAATTTTTAATAACGGCAGCAATTTGTGATCATTATTTCATAATAGACCTGCAAAGACCTGTGAAATACTTCTAACTGTCCCCTTGTTGGCAGTAGACTTGATTAATAAGTAAATAGAAAAGCAATTTTAGGTGTAAAAT
This sequence comes from Neophocaena asiaeorientalis asiaeorientalis, assembly GCF_003031525.2. NCBI lineage: Eukaryota > Metazoa > Chordata > Mammalia > Artiodactyla > Phocoenidae > Neophocaena > Neophocaena asiaeorientalis. The sequence goes on from NW_020185328.1 coordinate 11,445,668, forward strand.
ACATCCTTCTGGAATGAAATATATAGAATTTATCTCGAAGACTGTGTTTAGGAGGTGAGCTAGATAAAATTATGACTCAGGCAAATTTGGACTCTATTCTAACTTCACTTCAACTTTTGCCATTCTTTTGATTTGTACCCTTGACTAGGTTCCCTATTCTAGTCCTCTCCCAAAAACTGACCACCTTCTCCAAATCTGACCCATTATATTATTACATTATGTAATTATAGCATCATGTAACAATGTACAGAATGTGCATTGCTATGTTAGCTAATAATAACTTAGCTTATGCAAGGATGTTTAAGCTTTTATATCAAGACTTAAGGGAGTGAATCACTTAAGATAGAATTTTAGGACTAAATAGATCAATCAGCACAGGATAAGTTCTTCAAACTGCCTGTTCTGTCTCCCCCTTTGGCTGCCTATATGCCGATGGTGAGGTAACTAGGATATATATCTACAATATCTATACCTATATTTGACTCTTTTGGATTTTCTTGACGGGTTAGGAAAGCTGTCTTAAGTCATTGTGCTTTCAGATACAAAATGTAACAGAATAAGTTTCAGACTGTGTTCAGTTCAATTGACCTCCCCCCAATTTTCCTTTCTTATTTCTCCTTAGAGTGGTAAAAAACTGTGGGAGCTCTTAGCATCATCTCTTCTCACAGTATGCACAAAGGCTGGAAGAGGAAATACCAGTCTTTGTGTGCCCATTTTTAGGTTTCTCCTAAACTTCTCTAGAACTCTACTGCCTACAGATTGCCCCCCTAATGCTGCCTCGTATCACTTCATGGAGCAGTTCCTAAAGCCATGACTGCTCAGAAGACTAGAAGTATCCTGTCTGGCTAGATGTACCCTTCCAGATAGACAGAGGTAAAGCTGACTTCCACTATGGGAGACCTTCTATATCTTGCCACCCTCTCATCTCCAGATCACCTGCTTTGGGCAGCATTTTCTGGGGATTTCTCACAGATTGAAATACTCTGTTCATGTTTCTCTCATGATATATTAAACACAATTTATGACATTATGTCTACACTGTATTTGAATTGAATATTAACTGTCTTAATAAACTGTTGTTCCTGAGGGTTTGGGCTGTGTCTTTCACATTTCTGCACCCCCAGAGACTGACAGAATATGTTCAAAATATCTAATGAAATGAGTGAGAAACTTAGGGATTGAATGTTTCTCCCTGACCAAAGTATGTCTACATTCTGGAATTTTGTCATTTATTAAAATTTACTATGTATAATTATCTGCAGAGGTCTTTTTGGATACACATGGCCTTCAAACAACTCTTCCTGAATGTCAACAGATATAAAAAGAATAATGAAATAAAACCAAATAGAACTAATAAAAAATTCTCTGCTGTTTAAACATTTGGATTTTGAACTTAGATACTGTATTTATTTCTAGAATGCTTGAGCAGAAATCATGGAAGTTTTAACCAGTGACTCAGGCAGTGGGAACAATCAGTACTTCCCACAAAATCAGTCAAGTGATCCCCCAAAACGTAGGTAGACAAATACAGAGTGAAAAATGCAAGAAATTACTGACTAAATCATCATTAAACTGCCTTCCTCTCTAACTCTTACCTGAAGTATTCTGATAACTGTGTATTTTTTCCTCTTCTTCACCTTTGAAATGATGCCATTTAACTTCAACCTATTAAAATAAGTAATGAAAGTGCTTACCAGTTGTATAGTCATAATTTCAAATATGTTTACTTACTTTGCAATAAATACTGTAGTTCAAATATCTCCTCTTAAATCACTATCTGGTTTATGGTAAATTGCTGTGATTAAAGCTCTTCATCTGGTGGGAAGAAGTGACTATTTATTTTGCTAATGTACCTCACATCTGTCATTTTCACTCCCAAAATACTTTGTCATGGTACAGAATATAAACCTTACCGAGTAGGTCTATGAAGTATGTTTTCATTTTAAGAATCACTATCTCTGATGTAATTTGGAATTCTGAAATGATTAGATCAGTCTTTTTTCTTTTTTTTTTTTTAACCACTAAAGAATAAGCATGCTAACTTTAGAAATGTCAACTTTCATATTCCCTGATAAAACTATCTCCAGGATTTATTCTAAACTCATATTTTGAGGGTGGAGACTGATTCTTATGTGACCATTTATACAGAGTTAAGTTATTCTTTGTGGTTGATAAGCACTACCTATTTTCTACTGTTTAGGAAGTGTGCATCTGAGTAGGAAAAAAAAAAACTGTCAGAGGAGATTTGGGTGGTACCCTGTTAATTCAATTAATTTAAAACTGAGAGTTATTATATAAAGGAAGGAAACACATATCAACTGTTGAAAAAGGAATCTGAAGTACCTTGCAGAGTACTGTATGAATAAATAATATGCATTCAGATATGTTTTTAATGAGTGAATTTGAGAAATGGGTGACATAAAATGTTTTGTCACAGAAGGTAACATTTCTCATCACAGTAAAAACATATTTGGCAGTGATAAACCAAAAGAGAATATATTTGTTAAAAAATGCATTTTCTTTTATTCTTTCTATAAAATGACACAAAGAAAAGATCTAAATAAGATGTGTGAGTGTAGAAATATGAGTCAGAAAATCGCCTTAAATATTTTCAGTGAAGTGCATATTTAGAGTACCTAAGCTAGGGAAGATTTAGATAAGTTAAGATGGAAGCACTTAAACATTTACTTAAAGCTGACCATGACACAACTAAAGATATTTAAATATATGTATATAGAAATACACATGTAAGGATATTTTTGTTTTCAGCATCTCTCAGAGAAATTCCTGTTTAGGCAAGATTCTACCCATTAAAAATTTGATTGGTTGATAAGCCATCTTCATGAGATACAAAATAATAACCCAGTATATAAATATATATATGTGTATATATATATATATAT
>NW_020185328.1:11448595-11511794 GCF_003031525.2 Neophocaena asiaeorientalis asiaeorientalis
GAAGTAAAAACAGTGACATATATAATTTGACAAAAATTTAGCCAAAAAATTAAGGAATTTTTTGAAGCAAAGTTTTACATATTATCATTAATTATGAATCATAACCAAGAATATAGGTAATTATACTCTAAAGCCATATCTATAAGGAGATAGTAAAATATTATTCATTACATCTTTATTTCATCCTTTCAAAATCTACTTTTGAATATGTTAATAAATATGTACCTATATGGGGGATACTAAAAATGTAATGGATATGTGAGTTTAATGATAACATTTTGGAGGCAACTGATAAACTATAGAGATTTGATGGAGCTGCAGAATCTGGGAGGGTTTTGTGAAGAGATATCAGGAAGCCTCAAAACTTCCTGAAATTGTATGCAAATCTAAAGTGCATGTGCTGACTTGTATGTTTCTAAAGATAGCTTGCAGGGCTCTCATGACATTATCATGGAAACGGAGACTCATTTTAACTTAAAAACAACCACATGTTATCAATCCCTTATGGATGCAGACTGAAGAATATTTAAATATATTGGAAACAAATATTTGGTATGTGTTAAGATGTTTGAATACATTTTTAATAAATTGGGTTTATTGCAAAAAAAATATGCCTTCATAGAATGATATAGGTTGCAAAAATATATAATTATGTCAATTGACTGAAATGCATCAAATAACAGGTGTGTTACAACTGATAGCTAAAATGATATTTAATAGAAATTCATATGGTAGAATTTCATTTTTTCTTTTCCATTTAGTAATCAAAAATACATTATAGACACTATAAAATGAAAACGGATGAAATGAATTTTCACTTGGGTCCTGACAAATTTCATCCTCTCTGTGAGTTCTTAGGAAGTCCAAAATCCATTCCTGTGAGTCTAACTGGAATCTGCAGAATCTGTGAATTGCTTCATTCTACCGCTGACAAACTGCTCAATGTAATGAATACGAGGCGATGGAAGGCAAGTGTGTTTATTAGGGCATCAGGATTATTTCTTTTCCTCACTTCTCCCTTCCCCTCCCCTCCACTCCCATTTTCTTTCCCCTCCCTGCTCCTTCCAGGACACCCTCCTTCCTTCCCTTATCTTTCAGTTCACTTCATGACTGAAAAAATTACAATGCTCTCAAAAACTATTATTTTATTTTCATAAATTTTGTAAAAAGTAGATGTCAAAATGCAATAGATATGTCACTCTGTTCTGAGTTAAAAGACAATTTCTGTCTACTGAAATATGGAATGGAATCCATCCAGAAATAAGATTTAAAGTTGGACTACAGATGTATTTATTTTTTAGCAAATCAAAAATAGTCTCTCCTTAGTCTATACATTAATAACCTTTTGGCAGTTATATACTTCCACTTACTGTCACTGAACTAAAAACAGAAAAACTGCAAGTTGTCATGAACTTTCTACCAAAATGAACTGACTGAAGGAAGTATATAGGTTTCACTGTGTCTTAATTTGTCATATTCATTCATCTAACTTCAATTCATTCAAATATATTATTCTTCACCAGGAAATCAGTACTAGAAATGAAAGAACATTTTCAAGAGTTAATATTCAAATGTCTTTGACATATAAATGATACACATCTCTATCTCTGTATTTCAAATTTTATGAACATAATTGATGACATATTGTTTAAAGGATAATCATTTCTTGAGGTTGCTTTAAGATACCATGTAAGTAAATATTTTAGAAACATGATCATGTTTCAATCAGGGAAATCTTAATATTAGGTATCTAAAAGCAATTGGTATTAATAGTTTGTGCATATTTATATTTAATGAATTAATTGGCTTTAAAATTAATGTGATTAAACGATTCTAATCAGCTCTAGAGGTTTTAAATATAATTTATTTAGTCATACTTAAACCCAGAGAAAAATGAGTTCTTTTAAACATCATAATAATTGTATGTATTTTTCAGTTCTGATATACAGTTTGAAATGCAAGTACAATTTACTAAGGTGAAGTACCTAATATCTAAAAACTTAAAGGATCATTTTCCCACTATTTCCTAAAAATATTTAGTGAAGAATAAAAACATAGGGTTAGTTTTCTTGCTTTTACATATTATTACATATATGGAATAGAACATTTCAATCTTTGTATATTTTAATCTATACCTTAACCCATGCAAAATTTAATTTTTAATATAAATCAAAATGCTCTGTTATCAGGGAATTTTAAAAAAAATTTTGAGACAATATTTCATAAGAATTCTAAAACACTTTCATTCTCCTGGGATGAAAAAAAATCTGAACTCTATCCTCAGTTGAATATTTTATGCTTCCATCCATGGCACGTTACACAATCTCATTTAGCATTAGTTTGTAAAATGGGGATAGTAATAATAGCAATGCCTATCCTGGCTCCCTCGTAGCATTTTTTTGAAGGTGGGGTGAGGATCATTTGAAGTAATGGATATGAAATAATATTTGACTCACAAAAGTATAATTTAGTGTCAGTATTGATGTGTTATTAGTGATCTATAAAACAATATTGATTTCTGATTCTGACCATTAACATGTAGACATTTGGGAACGTATAATTCAATCCATATATTTTACAGACCAAGAGAAACCCAGTCCATGATTTGTTGAGTGACTATATCTCAAAATTCTTGACTTACTTCAATGTACTATCATTTTTTTATAACAAGTTGACTTGTATATTAGTTCATTATCTTATTATTGTCAACAGCTTTTCATTAAGGTTCAATTCTCTAATAATATATGTCTAGTTTATGCAGGCTGGTTTAACTACCAATAGTACATTAAGTTTGGATGAAAAGGAGTCTGGCTAAATTGGCCAAAAATATTAATCATCACCATCAGCAAAGTAATCCATTTATTTGATAGTGTACAAATTTTTATCTTGTACTAGTTTTGCTAAATAGTACATAGCAAAACTAGTACAAGATAGAAATTTCATTGCATTTTAGACAGTGTTAATGTTTTGTCCAAAATCCTTCATCCAGAAAAATGTTTTCTGATGTTGAATTTACTGATCTACAAAATAATGATAAATTAGAGGCTTTGTAGGTTCCACATAAATTAATTTAAATTGTTGTTTTAAAATGTTAGAACATTATTTAACAGGAACACTGTATTCTAATTAAAATATGACTTACTCCTGCCCAGAATATAGTAGTGTCTTTTCTAACTTAATTTCCTAGAAGTTGTTCTTAATTCCTAACCTGTGATCTGTTCTGGCATGCCATGTTGGACCCTTAAGTCAGGATTATGGGTAGTTCCTAAAGAAAATGATAATATAGAAACAAAGATACTATTTGGAACCCACAGAGACTTAATTTTTGGAAAAGCCTCAAAATTTGAATATTTTTATTCTTTTATTAAATCAATAATATCTATAAAGTAGTGTGGATAGAGTTGTTTTTGAACCATGTTTTATAAAGAGTTGGCTTTAGAGCAAGTGGAGCGGTATTAGGAAAATTCTATTGGTTCTTTTTGTGATTTATTAGGACAACTGAAAAAATCTGCTGCCCATTTTAAAGTACACACCATTTGTGGTTTTCCAATACCAGGAATCATTTTGGCTGTGTAATAAGAGATATGCAATTGTTCTTCTTTATCCATGGGGAAAAAAGCCAAACAAATGACAGTTATGACACCAAATAAATATTCACAGCATTTGAAACATAAATTATTTTTGAGTAGCAATCAAATTACATTGTCAAAAGAAATGTCATTCTGCAATGATGAATTCTTAATCTTTGATCCTCTTTTAAATCTCTCCCTTTTCAACCTGAATTTAAACTTAAAGAGATTTTTGAATGTGAATAAAAAAGTGTTCAAATTTCTTATCAGGGCACTATGTTTCACACATGACTTTCTGAGCATAAGTTGTTATTAGAATTTGAAATGATAGTGGAAAATAAATTTCTCTTTTCTATTGCATAGTGAAGTAAAAATATTTGTTATGACAAAGTCCCAGGAGTATAACAAATAACATTATTTTACATTTAATTGTTTTGCTCTCCTGTGAATAAGTTTTGGGGTTGTGGATAATTGCTTAATTAACTCTTTAAAAAAATAAAACCAAAACCAAAATCAACTACTTTCTTTGAAAAACTTCTCTTTTATGATTTTTTACATGAGTTTGGTCACTAATTATTTCATAAAATGTATTTGAGATAGTAGGCACTTTTAAAACTGGATATAAAATGTTTATGAGAAATTATTTCATGTATATCCATGAAGGAACTAGATACATTTACAATAAAAATTAAGTAGTTTTCTTTAGTCAAGTTTCACAATGTGTTGTAGTAAAAACAAAATAGATTTTGATCATTTGCCTATGTTATAGACTGTAATTTTGTTTTGTTTGTTTTTATAAGACTCAACTTACTAGCAGCTATTGAAGGATCAGAGAGAACACATTTTTAGAATAATGTACAATGTAGGTGTTCTTTATTAAAAAAGACACTAATTTTACTCAAATTTCCAATATTTTCAGAAGAAAACAACACAATATATTTTTGCAGAGATGAAGCAGAGTTTCTGAGCAAGAAGATGCTGCATATGGCAGTGTCTTAAATGGGAAAAACTCATTGTCAGATGTTTCTAAAAAGGAGCTACAGCTTACAGTTAAAAGTCTTTTCAAACACAGCTGAGAACATTCTCAGAAATATCTCATTCTTACAGTTCTGAGAAAGCATTGTTACTAGTTATTTGGGAGAGCTACCATCCTAACACCACATGGAATTAAACTTGTCAAATTACTCTTGTAGAAAACACACACACACACACACAATTTCAAAAACTTTAAACACTGATTATCATCAAAAGGTATGTTAGGAAAAAGACTTTGCTGAGTTATGCAAAAACTCATGGTCTTTTTTGTACAATTCAGCCTAGAAAGATAAGAACACTCCAAGGATTTTAAAACATTTTTGAGAAACAGAAAGGATTGACTATATTAATTTTTTGGAAGTTTATAGCCAGAACAAGGGATAGATAGTATAATTTACTATATAATTATAATAACATGCTTATATACTCAATTACAGTTTTCTTGCTTTGTTTCCCAATTTGGGGTCTCACAACAGTGTTGTAAAACAGACAAGACATTTTTTTGCCTGTTTCAGATGAAGAAACTATGTTTAAAAATTAGCCTACGGATTAAACTGAAACTTCAACCCAGATCAGAGCTGAGTATTTTTACTTACTTTTTTTCTCATAATATACTCATTCACACACATGATTCAGTTCCTTTTCAGGAAGAATGAGCTAGTGGAGTGGGCCCAGGTCCCAGCCCTCTGTTCACTGAACACCCTGTGCTTGACCTCAGGACCCTCATCTATAAAAGAGAGGACTGAACTTCACGTTCTTCTTTAGCTACTCCCCATCCTACCTCCTAAAATGTGAAACTGATTTTCAAACTGAAAGTCATGCAACATGTATAATCAAGGGGAATTATACATACAAGACAGAGAGAAGACTCTAAGATCTCCTAAAGGGCTCTGTGTAAATTAGGGAACATGGTGTTGAAGAATAACATTGCCTAAGACTAAAAAATAACAGGGGTATAAAATCATGATTGCTGCTTTGAGCCCTCTTGGAGAATGAGAGTTGCAAAATATTGAGGACAGGTGTTCTTAGGGTCAGAAAGAAATTTAGAGAACTCTAAGTTGGTTGATTCTGAAAAATACTGTTGGGGAGAAAATGTTTAGGGAGCATTTAGAAAAGAAGGCAGTGATAACTGGGCAAGCATAGATCCTTTCCCAGTAAGGCATGTTAACTTTTTTATTACAATACTAGACTGGTATAAATTTATGTGTGTATGTCACCATAGAATGAGTTCTTGATATTTTTGTGGTCAAGATAAAGAAGTCAGTGCAGACTGGATCAAAATCAGGTTGGATGGATTTTTAGTAGACTAAACAAGCTGAAAGAGTTTGACTGATAGTTCAAATTAGCCTGGCAAGTGGTCTCTAAGGATTGGCCATATGCTTCTATGATTAACCTTTTTTTTTTTTGTATATATTTTTATCTATTACTTAGAGATCTGCTTTAATAGTGCCATATGTCTTTCAAAAACTCAGACTTCTGTTAGACTTTCTATTTAAGAAATAAAATCCTAAAGTGTTGGTCTATATATCCTAACGTTCTGATCAGTAGTTTTTGCTATTAAATCAGTAGATCCTCTTTAAAAGAACCAATAAATTGTGCTACCTACATCTTTGCCTCCATGTGGCTCAGTGTCAGAAGATGAAACAGGAACTGAGAAACCTCTGGTTAATGTCGTTAAATGTCTCCATGGTACAACTGTGTTGTCACTAACCATGACTTTAAGTTGGTAGTAAAATTACTGTTCCCTTCCCCAAAACAAACAAATAAAATATTCCATTTATTTAAGGATAATTTCCTTTTCCTTCTCACAAAATATCTGTTTTTGATTTTTTCTAATTAATAATGTTACTTTATTTTAACAACTTTTCCAAGTGGAGTTGTATTTTGCATATTTGAATTGCATGTCTGAAGACTTAAAATTGGGATATAGACTTCCCACAGAGAGATGGTATGAACAGACAACTTGTAGTGTTTCAGTAGAGTAATGTGAGACTATAAGATGTATCCCCACCCCCTACAAAAAAAGTTTTCGACCAGACCAAGAATTTCACTTTTTGCAACACTACGTATCTGGCATTGGAAACTTTATTTCTCACAAAGCTAGCATATATTACTTTTAAGGATATTTGTATGAATGTTTTACTGACATTCTTATTGGGAATAGTCAGTAGCTACATTAAGAATGCTAAGTTCACATAAATGTACCATATCCTATGCTATTTGCTATTTGTAACATTGAATCCAAATAACAGTAACTGAAAATTAAAATATTTTGAAATATTCAAAAATTTAAAAAATATTTTAGTTGCAATAAATAACAACTAAGAAAACTATTAGAAAAGTAAAATGTGAAGTTTACTGCTCTAGCAAACCTTGTGCAACTCAATGATTAAAATTTAACATCAATTTTGCCACTGTTGATAAACCTTGAATCCCTAACTAAAGTATATGTTGTTTCTGAAACATTCTTAACATACAAAGGTACAAAAGCACAAAGTGACTATTATTTTATTTGTGTTATTATATTTTAGATTAGAGTACATTTCATAATACTCTATTTTACGTAGTGGTGACTTTTTTTCAAACATGAACCTGATAGCCATCTGCTATTTCAATATCAGTGTCTACCAACATAGTACCTCAATATTAGTCTAGTTTATATTACCATATCTTTTGTTGTATGAGCTTCTATTTTAAGTTGTTGATCAAAATTAATGTGGTTCTTCTACCCAATGGCATTTATTTTGGTTATAAGATTAGAAATGTAAATTTGCAATAAAGAAGAAAATAGGAAGCTGGTTTTAATGAATATTTTACACATGACTAATTAACAAAATTCCCTACAGGAATTTGGAAGAAATAAGGAATTGACTGATAATAAATTAAAAATTAATAAAGGAGTCTCCAAACAACTTTGTTTATGAACATTTAACAGTTTCCTCCTTAGTTATGAATATTTCAAGGTGTTTTGTTATTCAGCATGTATTATTCTTGTAGAGTTCATAATTTTAGAGGTGATTAGACAAAAAGGGAGTAACACACACACAAAAATGTCTTAAAATGATAAAAACCCACCTTGGGAAATCTTGCTAATGTAAAAATAATGGCTTAATATTCATGGGTTTTGTCTAACAATGCCTGCACAGCAGAGTCTGAATCCATAGAAGGATCAAAAACCCTTAAAAGGATCAAGAGAAAACCCAGCAGCTTGATTTCCACTAGCAATATAAATGCTTTTAGAGAAGAAAATTTTGAGCTGAAGATAATGCTGCTCTTTGTCAAACATTTTGAAAATTAGTTTAAATGATATAGATTCATTCTTGCATGTAAATTTGTGAGAACCTCTTTCCAAAAGGAATATTATCATAACATCCTTTTTCAAGTATATTTGATCTTAATTTATTCAGGCAGCTGAATATTTATGGGCACTTTCCTTCAGTGTTTGCAAACTAAAGACATAAGTTAAAGAACTTTAGCTACAATATGTCAAGAGACAAGTTTTTAAGAAACTTCAATTTTTTCCCAAAATTAAAATGGAATAATCAGACAGATTGAGTGACAATTTGAAATACAACATTTGAATATATAGGAAGTACCAATTTGTTTCATATGAACAGAAAATATTTAGAATAAATGAACTGACACAAATGATAATAGATTTCAGTATTTAGTAAAGAAGCAACTATAAAATTACTCAAGGATAGGTCATAAATATTTTGCAATATTAAATCTCTTAATATACTTAAAAACTGCAGATGTACCAGAAGTATTTAATAGGGAAATAATAGACATATAAGAGTGCCATAGTCTTGAAAGCATTTCAAAAGAAAAAAAAAAGTCGGGTTCCCAAAGTTAGGTTTATTAATATTTTTTAATGTTTTCTCAAATCAGAAATGCATTAATAAAAAAGTTTATGTTCTTAAAATACTACAAACCTTTTAATAGGAAATAAATGTTTCCCATGTCACCTACAAATTCTAGAACCAAATTTAATTGTAAATGTTCTGATATAAAGTGTCCTCGTTACTATCAGTTCTCCTATCTGCAAGATAAACTTTTCACTTTAAGGAAGAAAAGAAAGTCCATTACTTGGCATTGGTGATCAAAGTCAGAATCACTAATAACTTGTGTATTTCTTACTGTAATTTGGGTTTTCAACTGTAGAATGTGTTTTTCTTCTGAAAGATAAAGAAGCAGAAAGACTTAAGTCAGCATGCTATTGTGTTTCAGGTGGATAGATTGCATTTGGTTAGAAAGGGAGGAAAGGGAAATGTTGAAGGAAAAGAGAAAACCAAGAGAAACAAAGACAGTGATATGAGACAGGGAGGGAAGGAGGAAGGGTCTGTGGCCTTCATCTAACAGTAGTTAGGTATTTATGTGTTATGTGCAGAGTTCCATGTAAATACATTCCGTAAAACTACATAACCATACTTTGCTTAGCCTTCCTTCCTTTAGCCAAAACAGGATATATCAGGAGGAGACACTGGCCTCTCTCTAGTGATCTTCTCTCCCCCCCACACTTTCTCCTCCACCTCCTTCTTCTTCTCTCTCTCTCTTTCTCTCATTCCATTCCTCACCCTCCCTCCCTCATTCCCTCATTCTCCTTATCTTTCCTGTGGGATATTCCTCAAACTCAGAGATGTATAATTTATAAATAAAACTCTAGAAAAAATTTATATTTGGAACTAGCAGGCCATGATTACAGGCCCTGTGGTCTTAGTAATATTACCATTATGAATTGTTTTTGTCTAAACCTTTAAAAACCAGCCAAGACATTTTACTTTATTTTTCATCTTGTCATATGCAAAACAAATTTTTGACTTTATCAGAACATCAGCAACACATGAATAAAATTTGCTTCAAGAGTCTAAACAGGGGACTTCCCTGGTGGTGCAGTGGTTGAGAATCCACTTGCCAATGCAGGGAACACAGGTTCGAGCCCTGGTCCGGGAATGATCCCACATGCTGCGGAACAACTAAGCCTGTGCACCACAGCTACTGAGCCTGCACTCTAGGGCCTGTGAGCCACAACTACTGAGCCCACATGCCACAGCTACTGGAGCCCATGCGCCTAGAGCCTGTGCTCTGCAACGAGAGAAGCCACTGCAGTGAGAAGCACGTGCACCGCAACGAAGAGTAGGCCCTTGCTCACCGCAACCAGAGAAAGCCTGAACCCAGCAACGAAGACCCAACACAGCCAAAAATAAAAATAAATTAATTAATTTTTTTAAAAAAATGAGTCTAAACAGTTGCAACCGAGTCATTTAAGTAATGGTACTAAAGTTGTGTTCAGATATTCATTCTGATTTCAAAAACAGTAACAATATAGGAATATATTTACCTGCCAACCTTTTATTAGCTCTACTACCAGGCATTCCAATTTTATTATTTACAGAGAAGATCTGAATATTGAGAGTTAGTCTTTATTAATAGATACATAATGTAATCTAAAGTAAAAAGATTGAAACTCTGAAATTGCAAGTTTGTCATTGCTCTCACTTTCATTTTATTCCTTCTTTGAAAATTCATATGGATAAGCAAGTGAGTATATGGAACAAACAAGGTTATAATTATTTGCCTGGACTTCCAAGCAAACAACAAACAAAAACATAAATTCAATTAAAGTTAAGTTTATTTTAAAAGGTAAAAAGTTAAAGACAACTTCTGATTCTAGAATGAGCCAAGGTCTATAAAATACTTGATGGGTGCAAACGGTCCATTCTATTAACTGTTTCAGGGAGTTGATGTCACAGTTGGCAAATTGTTTCTTCCTGAGTATTTAAATGATACCCTTGTGCCCTGAAAGAATTACTGATCTTTTCCAGTTACCGAAACGTTAGGAACCCTGGCAAAAGAATTGTCCAAACACAGGCTCAGGAGTCATGAAATTTTGATTATAGTTTTAACACCGTTTCTAGGGCAAATCTATCATACTGAGTAATTCAGTTAAGAAAGAGTATCTCAGTAACTCAGTTCCCTCACTGGAAAAGCAACTGTTTGATATTTTAAAATAATATCCTTCAATAATTATTGTATTATAATGAGAACCTAAAAAAGATTACACCAGTTTTTTTAAATGATTTTTCTTTAAAGACACTACTGGAGAATTCCCTGTTGACCAGTGGAAACTGCTCTATCTTTAGTATTTTGAAATTTCTGTTCCAAGTGGTGAAAATTGGGTAAATGGTTTTGACTGATTATACTAGTCTCAAATGGACTGAAAAAAAATTGAACAATTAATATTTTTTCCCATGCTTCCAACAATATCAAAGGCCAGGGAATACAAAATTAACCATTTCCCAGGCAGCCTCCTTATGCCTACTTACGAAACTTATGATTGGTGCTCTATGGGCAGAAATTTTCCCGTTCTGCCTATAGGTATTTATATTCTGAAAGAGCTACTAAATTACCAAGCTATACTCCTTTAACATAGAGTCTTTTTTTTTTTTTTTTTAAAGAAGATGTTGGGGGTAGGAGTTTAGTAATTAATTAATTAATTTTTGCTGTGTTGGGTCTTCGTTTCTGTGCGAGGGCTTTCTCTAGTTGTGGCAAGCGGGGGCCACTCTTCATCGCGGTGCGCGGGCCTCTCACTATCGCGGCCTCCCTTGTTGCAGAGAACAGGCTCCAGACGCGCAGGCTCAGTAGTTGTGGCTCACGGGCCTAGTTACTCCGCGGCATGGGGGATCCTCCCGGACTGGGCTCGAACCCGTGTCCCCTGCATTAGCAGGCAAATTCTCAACCACTGCGCCACCAGGGAAGCCCAGCATAGAATCTTTTTAAAAGTGCTACTTGAACACGTTCCAACTAAACTATTCATATGCATACTATATATCGCAGGTATTTACGTGCCTATTTCATTTTAAACTAAATAAGGAAGTAGCTAGTCTTCTTAATTTACGTATAACAGATTTCCATTTATGAAATGCTGCATTTTAGAAATTAAATTGAGACGTTATAAAGTCAATAGTAATAATAACCTTTCATTCATCTATAGTATTACAGAAGTTGAATTAAAAATACCTTCCTTAGTCTCTGAAACATTTATATATGTGATAGCTGGTGGAGTTTTTTTTTTTTTTTTTTTTTTTTTTTGGGACCCGCGTCCCTTGCATCGGCAGGCAGACGCTCAACCACTGCACCACCAGGGAAGACCCAAGCTGGTGGAGATTTTAGCATGTAGTGCTTGATCAGAATTATGCTGTGCCCTACATTTCTGTTACTGGTGGGGATTGGGAGTGGAAGGAAGAGGATGGAGAAGTGATAGGAATTATCACCTCTACAGAAGAGGAAGTGTTAGACTTCAAGTGTTAGAATTCTTTCAAACCAAAACAATGTAATTGAGAAAATCCTCTGATGCTACATGGTAATTCTTCAGAACAAAAATTTAAATAATCATTGACACAATTAACTGAAAATAGTAAAGACTTTTTCTGTGAGAATTTAAAACAGAAGTATTTGTTTCATAAGTTTGGTCTACATGAGTCAAAGTTGCTATTTAATTGAACTGAAGTTAAGCAGATATTCTTTCACTGAGGAAATATTTATAACACACATTCCCTATGACTATGAGATTGAAGACCCCGTAAGTCATTCAATGGAGACTGGGTTTGAGAAAGAGGTGTATAAAGTAATGATATGTATGGGAATAATAAATGGAAAAAAGAATGGTTATATCTTTAGAGAAATATTGCTTAGTGGGCGTAACCAGGCCACACATCAGAGGCTGATGAGCTTAGCCCACTATACTTTGTCACTGGCATACACAATACATACTGTCTGTCACTCTTCTACTTATGAACTGGTAATGTGTTACTTTTAATGTATGCAGGCAGAAGGTATTTGACTTATTTCCTTTCTTGGAGTACAGAGCCAAATATATTATTTCCCATTTGAAAGTGGCCTTTGTAACAGGAATTTTATTTTAAAAAGTACATCATATTTGTGTTCATTTATGAGTACAAACAAATCTAATAAATAGCTAAAATCTAAAAATGATCATCAATATATGAAATTTAAAAATCACACCAAAATCCAAATGGAATCTAGAAATCCACACAGAAGTGAAACTCTATTGATATTGCTTTGTTAATGAGCGATATATCAGATTAAGGCTATTACACTTGACACTATATTCTTATTAAACTGAATCTATATTTTTTAGATCCAAAGAAACATGCATCCAGAGAAAAACAAATGTTAGGTATTGGAAAGAATACTCAGTTTGATGTCAAGAAATGGAGAACTGCTGATGTGGAAGAAATGGCAAGCTGCTGCTGAAAGGGTTCATGTATTACCTCAGTTAACATGATCTTACTGAAATTTGGGGGCTATAAAACAAAATATAATAATCAACAAACTTGCAGAAGTTTGTTGAATTACTAAATCTTGTAATCGTTCATTTACCATAATTATTAGTCAGTGTTTAAGTTAAATAAATGTTCTTTGCAAATTTAAACATTATATATTATTGTTTTGCTTTTGATATGAAAGTTTACTCCCTTTCCATTTCCTGAAGTAAAGCTGTTCAATACCCCTTACCAAATAATTTATACATACAATTTGGCTTGAAATAAAAGTACAGTAGTGCAATGATACAAATTAGTATCACTAAAGCTTTTAATTAAAGCCTAAAATATATGTGTCACTGTTAAAGAAATTACAATTTCAAGAGCCTTAAAAAAAAAAAAAGCTATTTGTTAAGGGGTCCTGAAGCAATTGTGCTTTTGAAGGTAACTGCTAAAACAACTCCAGTCTGGTATTTTGTTTTTATTCTGTTTAGCCTTTGAATCTTGCTTTCATGGACATTTTCTCTATTTGTGCAACAAAGCACCAAGAATGCATCTGCATGGAAGAGAGGACCCTTTGCAAAAAACTTAGGAAACAAACAGGGGTTCAGATGAAAATGTGGAGAGTTGCCCCAGAAACTCTGGTAGCAATTCCAAAAAGACATTTTTTTAAAGAATCTTAAGGGATTTATCTGGAGGGATTTCATACTTTAAACTGCAGTATAAAAGGAACGATTTTGTACGGACTCATTAGGGGTGCAGGGTAACCAGCAGTATTAATAGGGGTGTTATGCTGTAAGAACCTGCAGGTAGTGGATGAACAGCTGGGGAACGGTTTGACTCACAGATGCTTCCATGTTGGTAGAAGGCCTGTGATGAAATTCGTGGATGTTTTACAAATAACAAATCCATTGCCATTCCAGCTGTGCATTCTCAAGCTGCAGGTAAGAGTGGAGGGTCCTTATGCTCCCAGAACTAAAACAGAATTGCTTTTATAACACAGAGCCCTTACTGGATAATAACTGTTCCTCCAGAGTCAGATCATTCATCTGTCAATATTGAAAGCCAAGGTTCTTATTTAACATCACAGTGAACTGGCAAACTACCTGGGAAGCAAATAGGAACCTTTCTTTCACTTAAATTTCTGCTTTACCCTCCATATTTATCAGGTTAGGCTCCTGAATATTTAAATATGCAGAGATCTGCAGTCATCTTTAGCCTCATCCCTTGGCAATTTGTTAAGGCTTAGGGTCTCAGTATAGATTTTCTTCGCTGAATAAAGCTGTGAGGAAACATGGACTCTGCCAGTTAAGTGAGTCCAGCAAGAAATAACCAGGCAGTATGAAAACCATTACGATGTTAAGGTTCTCGCGGCAATTCTGAATTATTCATCACCCTTCCTCCCTCTACCTAGCCAACATATGGTGCTGTCTGGGTGTTACTTTTATTGAAAACTGGAAAATTCTACTAAAATACAAGGCTTACTTTGGTCTTTTGCATCTTTTTCATCTATCTATGTTAATTTTAAAATATGCTCAGTTCATAATCAAAAATATAAGGTATCTCATTGTTATTTGTCATTAAGAAATTTCTGATGATTTCTTTGTTATGAAGGCAAAAAAAAAAAAAAAAATGGAGGAGTTGGACCTCCGGCCTGGTTGGGTTGAGTCAGTGACTTGTAAAGGAAAATTCTGCAAAATATTGTTAATTTTAAAAGACTGTAAACTGTGCTAAAGTTTGTGTTTCTTCTCATAAAGGATATTAAAATTTTATAAAAATTATAAAGGTGATGATGGTTTTTAAAGGTTATGAATAATCTTAAAAACATATCTTATTGTTTCCTGCAATTGAACTTGCAAAAAATATGATTTCTTTTTGAAACATTTGTTGCTGTTTTACCCATGTAGTCACAGGTGCATTAATCAATGAACGTTATTACATGTATCCAGGAAGGCAATTCAATCATTTGAGGGTGACTTATTTTACTTGAGGTTAAGTTGTAGGCAGCTGTGGAGGTATATGGCTTTAAGAAGTTACTGAAGGTGACAAAATGAAAGTTAACAGCTTTAGCTCTGTATTACTATATATTACATGGCTGAAATTGAGCAAAGTAGAAATAGGAGGCCATTGCAATCCCCAAGATGGACTTGGCTTGAAGCTCGTCAGTGTGCTTTGGGTTTTAGTGTCACCACTGGAGGTTATTTTTATGCAATCAAATCACAGGAAGCCTGTGAAACTAAAACATATGGGTAAAGTGATTTTCCTGGAAGCAGCTGTTTGCTATTGGCTGTGTCTAGCAAGTAATTATGCATTAGTATTTAAAAGTGCAAACACTTCGCTGATTCCAAGATTGTATATAATTTGTGTCTCACTGTTACTTTGTAATTATTCCCATTTTACAGTTGAAGACATTGTGGTCCAGAAGAGTTAAGTGGCTACCAAATGATGAGGTGAGTCAGTTCTAGCCAATTCACAGAGGGAGACCCAATTAAGTTAGTTTTTCCTTCTCAGACATAGAAATAGGGAGATTAATGGGCAGGTCATTGCAACGATCCAACTAGAATTAATGGGAACATGAGCAAAGAGTGCTCTGCAGAAGACAAGATAGTGCAGAGATAAAAATCAAGCTTCGGTGACCGATTGGATCAGGGAGTAGAATGAAAATGACTCTGACATTTCAAGTCATTTGCTGTGATAATAACAATGTAGGGAACAATTTTTTTTTAATTAACTATTTTACTTTGAGATGAATTTAAATTTACAGAGGAGTTGCCAACTTAGTACAAAGAGTTTCTGTATTCCCTTCACCTAACTCCCCCTAATTAACATCTTACCTAACCATAGTGAAGTTATCAAAATTAAGAAATTTACATTGTTCCCAAACTACTAGCTAAATAATAAATGCTATTCACAAGTGTACATAAGTGATAATCAGTTTTACTTATTTGAATAAGTATCTCTCCATCCCCATTTCATTATTTTTGTTTGCATTTCAATAAAACACTAAGGAATGCTTAACAGACTCTAGACATAAGCCATCAGTTTACTAATGATTGGGTCTTTTGGGGGAACACTCCATTTTTGAAATCTTATTTAACCTTTTAAAGGAGGCAATCT
Organism: Neophocaena asiaeorientalis asiaeorientalis; assembly: GCF_003031525.2. Lineage (NCBI taxonomy): Eukaryota > Metazoa > Chordata > Mammalia > Artiodactyla > Phocoenidae > Neophocaena > Neophocaena asiaeorientalis. Next base: position 11,464,602 of record NW_020185328.1, read on the forward strand.
CCTGGCAAGGGGTAACACTAGGCCGTTGGGTATGCCTGCTCACCTTCCCACTGTGCCCCACTGACACTGCTCCCACACTCTTGGGAGCGGTCATTATGGAGAGGATACCAGCGTGACTCAGTTTTTGATCTTGTACTTTGATGTACTCCAGTTTATTACATTTGATTGCACGTCAGCAATGCTGGATACTGTGACCACTTTTGCTCAATTCAAAGCCATCTTTTCAAAATGTTTGATAATTATTTTATAAGATTTATTTCAGGCTTCTGCTTCCAGCCTGAAATAAATGGATGGAGTAACAGTGACTAAGTTTACCTTTCTGCATGAAATGCCCCTAAACTGGATAAAATATATGAAACACTGGTTTTCAAGATACTGTATTTCAGGAGAAGTGTTGTTCCACCCCAAATCCCTGCCCACAGAAGCCCATTCCATTATTGGCAGGCACAGCAGGGAGCTGATCAACCTGTCTAGCAGATGCACGTGCCACGCCCATTCCTCCACCAGGATAATATCAGTGCGGTTTAGGGGCCAGCTCGCCTCTATGCCACACCCAGAAGTAAAGTGATGTAAAGAGGCAGTGCAGGTATGGCTGATTATCACTAGAATTCACATCCCCTTCCTCCATGGTGGTGGGGAGATGAGTTTCTACCCCACCTTACATCAATAAAATAAAACAAGGTGGTACAAGTAAATGCTAGTGAGTATTTCACTTCCTTCCCACCCCTGGTGTCTTGGAAACACAGTGGGGAGCTGAACTTCCTATCCACCCGGCAGCAATGAGACTGAATAAGCTGTTTGGAGAAAGGCCAACCACACTCCTGTTTCTGCACACAGCTCCTCCATTGTCAGCATGGGTTGCAGATTTAGTGGGCTGCTGAGCACCTACCTCAGGAGGCACAAGGAGGTGATGGGAATGGGATTGGTTGACATGCTGCTCACCCCACCTCCCTCCTCCTGGTGTCTGGGGACCCCAGTGGAGAGTTAAGCTTCTGACTCCAGCCTGCAGCAATAAGGCAGTTTGGGCTTGAGTTCATCACTTTCCACCTTCTTGGGGGCAGCAAGATCAATGGAAAACTGATCTTACCACCCCGCCGTTCAGAGGTAATAAGGTGGGGTGAATAGGTGCCCTATTTTTAATGTGGAGGTGTCAGCAGGGTCAAGGAGAAGCTGATCTTCCACCCCAGCTGTCTGCAATTCAGCAGTGTGAGTCAGTGCTCACGAGTGTGGGAGCAGTGTCAGCGGGGCATGGTTGGAAGGTGAGCGGACACACCCAACAGCCTAGTGTTACACCTTCCCAGGGGACTGCCTCCTTTAAAAAGTTTAATAACATTGAGAGTCTCATAATATAATGTCAACTCTATGTAGAACCAAGAAAATCACAACATGAGAAAATATAATCAACAGATGCCAACAATCAAGATGCATCAGATGTTGATTTTATCTGACAAGATTTTTAAAGCAGCCATCCAAAAATGCTTCAACAAGCAATTACAAATTCTTCTGAGCAAATGAAAAAATTGAAAAATACCAGGAAAGAAATAGAAGTTGTAAAAAAGGACCAAATAGAAATTATAGAACTGAAAAATCCAATAACTGAAACATGTCACTCAATAGTTTCAACACTAAAATGAAGATGACAGGGATAGAATCAGTGAATTTGAAAACAGATCAATGGATTTACCTAATCTCAACAACAGAAAGCAAATAGACTTAAAAAAAAAATGACATGTAGACAGTTGAATGGATAAAGAAGGTGTGGCACATATATACAATGGAATATTACTCAGCCATAAAAAGAAACGAAATTGAGTTATTTGTAGTGAGGTGGATTGGACCTAGAGTCTGTCATACAGGGTGAAGTAAGTCAGAAAGAGAAAAACAAATACCGTATGCTAACACATATATATGGAATCTAAGAAAAAAAAAAAAGTCATGAAGAACCTAGGGGCAAGATGGGAATAAAGACACAGACTTACTAGAGAATGGACTTGAGGATATGGGAAGGGTGAAGGGTAAGCTGGGACAAAGTGAGAGTGGCATGGACATATATACATTACCAAACGTAAAATAGATAGCTAGTGGGAAGCAGCCGCATAGCACGTGCGGCTAAGCAGCCACATAGCATAGCATAGATCAGCTCGGTGCTTTCTGACCACCTAGAGGGGTGGGATAGGGAGGGTGGGAGGGAGGGAGACGCAAGAGGGAAGAGATATGGGAACATACATATATGTATAACTGATTCACTTTGTTATAAAGCATAAACTAGCACACCATTGTAAAGCAATTATACTCCAATAAAGATGTTTTTAAAAAATGACATGTAGGGCAATAACAAAGAGCTAATATCCATATCCTTGCAATCCGAGAGGAGAGGAGAGTACTTGAAGTATTTGAAAAAGTATTTGAATGAATAATAGCTAAAATCTTCCCAAATTTGAGGAAAGACATAAACCTGCAGTTTCAAAAAATTGAGCAAAACTCCAAGTGGACAAACTCAAATAGATCCATGCCAATACACATAATCAAACTTCTGAAAACTAAGAACAAGAACAACAACAAATATATATATATATAAAGCTACCATAGAGAGAAATGACACATTACTTAAAGAGGAAAATCAGGGCTTCCCTGGTGGCGCAGTGGTTGAGAGTCTGCCTGCCGATGCGGGGGACACGGGTTCGTGCCCCGGTCTGGGAGGATCCCACATGCCGCGGAGCGGCTGAGCCTGCGCGTCCGGAGCCTGTGCTCCGCAACAGTGAGAGGCCCGCGTACCATAAAAAAAAAAAAAAAAAAAAAAAAAAAAAAAAAAAAAAAAAAAAAGAAAAAAAAAAAGAGGAAAATCAATGTATATTAGCATGTTTTCTCATGTGAAATCACTGAGGCCAGAAGGAAGTGACACAATATTTTTCAAGTAATGAAAGAAGCAAACTGCTAACCTCAAATTTTAAATCCTGCAAAAATATCTTTCAGGAATGAAGAGGAAATAAATATATTTTGAGCAAAGAAAAGTTAAAAGAATTTGTTGCTAGCAAAACTATCCTTAAAGAATGGCTAAAGGAAGTTCTCTAAACAGAAAGCAAACAGTAACAGAAGAAAGCTTGGAACTTCTAAAAGGAAAGCCATTAGAGTGGATAAAAATAGGGTAAGTAACAGAATATCCACCTTTTTATGAGTTTCTTAAATCATAATTTATGGTTGAAGCAAAAATAACACCGTTACATGTGGTACCCAATATATACTTAAGATAATTATTTTTCAAAGGTGGGAAGGGTAAAAAAGACCTAAATTGAAGTAAGATTTCTACACTTCACTCAAAGCAGTAAAACAGTGATTGCTATCTACTGTAATAAAATGTGTATGTATGTTTTAATACTTGGAATGACCACTCTACCCACTTTATCATATAAAGTGATACACACTGTTACACTCCAATACACGATCAATAAATCCAGGTATGATCTTAAAAAAGGTTCAGATTACCCACAGGAAGCTAAGGAAAGAGAACCAGAGGAACAAGAAGCAAAGAAAACAAATAAAAAACAATAAAACGGGGGCTTCCCTGGCGGCACAGTGATTGAGAGTCCACCTGCCAATGCAGGGAACGCGCGGGTTCGTGCCCCGGTCCAGGAAGATACCACATGCCGCGGAGAGGCTAGGCCAGTGAGCCATGGCCGCTGAGCCTGCGCGTCCGGAGCCTGTGCTCCGCAACGGGAGAGGCCACAACAGTGAGAGGCCCGCGTACCGCAAAAAAAACAAAAAAAACCCCAAAAAACAAAAGGTAGATGTGACTGTAAAAAGGCAACAGGAGGGATTGTTATGGTGATGGAAGAGTTCTGTACCTTGCCTGTATCAATGTTAATATCTTGATTGTCCTATAGTTTTCAAGATGTCACTATTGGGGAACCTTGGCAATGGGTATATGGCATTTCTTTGTATTATTTCTTTCAACTGCGTGTGAATTAGTAGTTATTTCAAAATAAAAAGTTTAGTCAAAAATGTACACAACCACAGTGAGATACTACTATATACCTATTAGAATGTCTAAAATTTAATAAGACCGATCATACCAAGTGTCGACAATGATTTGAAGTAATTGTAACTCTCATACTGCTGGTCAGAGTGTAAAATTATGCAGCCACTTTGGGAAAGAGTGTTTGCTCATTTCCTGAAAACGTTTAACCATACATCTGCCAAATGACCTAGCCATTCCATACCTAGGTATTTATTCCAGCATATATCCATAGGATGGTTTGTTCAAGAATGCTCATAGCAGTACAACACAGATGTCCTTCCATAGGTGAAAGGACAAACAGATTTGGGAATAATAACACACTAAAATACTGCTCCGTAGTAAAAGAGAAGGAACTATCGATGTTCACAATAACATAGATGAATCAAAATGATGATTAACTGAATGAATAAGAAAGAAGACTACATGCTGTATGATTGCATTTATATAAAGCTTTAGAAAATGCAAAGTAATCTATTGAGATAAAAAGAAGATTAGTGGTTGAATGGGCACTGGGAGGGGCAGGATAGGAGGGGAGGGATTACAAAAGAGCATGAAGAAACCTTGGTGGTGAGGATATAGATGAATATGTTCACTACCTTGATTATGGTGATGTTTTCTCAAGAGTATAAATATGTCAAAACTTATTAAATTGTAACTTCAAGTACATTTGTTAAATTGTAACTTTAAGTATGTCTAGTTTATTATTTCAAATTTACCTCAATAGAACTGTTTAAAGCAAAAACATACCTGCAAATTCCTTGCTTTGGGTTATGAGAAGGAAGGAAGGAAGAAAGGAAGAAAGAAAGAAAGAAAGAAAGAAAGAAAGAAAGAAAGAAAGAAAGAAAGAAAGAAAGAAAGAAAGAAAAAGAAAGAAAGAAAGAAAGAAAGGAAGGAAGGAAGGAAGAAAGAAAAAAGAAAGAAAGGAAGAAAGAAAAAGAAAAAAGAAAGAAAGAAAAAGAAATGAAAGAAAGACAGAAAAAGAAAGAGGAGGCAGGGAGGGAGGGAGGCAGGGAAGGAAGGAAGAAAGAGAAAGAAAGTTGAACAGATTATAAGATTATATGTTATTATCCTTGTTGTACAGATTAGGAAATTGGATTACTGAATTCTGCAGGGAAAAAATTCATGTAAAGGTGTCAAAGGCACAAGAAATATTCCCACAATGGGAAGCCAGAACTCCCCCTCCTCTTATCGTGCACCACAAGTTTCACTCACTGTGCCTGAGATCATGTATCTATAATATTAAAAAAATAAAGACATTAATTTTATACTATGTTACCATGCTAAATAGTGGGTAGATTAAAAGATATGCTTAGGTCATCTAAATCTTTGTAACTAAACAAGAACATGACTTCAATTTAAGAGGTACATTCTCTTTTCTGATAATTTAAAATATTACCTGGTCATGACCAAAAACATAAAACAATTATTAAATGTTTAGAACTATTATAATTTCAAATGTCTGAAGAGAGAATACTTACATTTACTGAGGGTTTTACACATGCTAGATTTGTGCCAGAAATTTTACGTATATTATTTTATTTGACCTACACAGAAACCTGAGGTAGGTATTATTTGCTACAAAATGCTGAGAACAACACAGATGAAGAAATGCAGCCAAGTTAATAAAGACATATTTTTAAAATTTTTAAAGCAATGTTTTTTAGGATTTATCCTGCCAAGAGATTGCTACCTTGTCAATAGTTTTATGTGAATTATGCATATAAAGTGATATTTCACTGTATATATACATACATATATATTCCATAGTCAATTTAAATATTTACTTATTTTGTAATGTCTGTGAATTTTCTTAATTTAACTACATTTAATATATACTCAACCTTACTTAATCAACTTTCATATAAAAAGTAAAATAATAAGTTTAGTAGTCATTTTGAATGTAATGCTCATGAAAACATTGAAAAGACACAAAGATTGAGCTAAAAAAGAATCCATACATTTTCCTTTCACATTTCAAACATTTAACTTTATAAACCACAAAACTGTAAAGGATAAATAGAAAATCATGCAGATGGAAAGAACATCAAACTCTCTCCCTCTCTTCCTCCTTCTCTCCTTCCTCCCCCACCCCTTTCTCTCTCTCTCTCTCTCTCTCTCTAACATAAGAAAGTGAAACAGGAAAAGGAAACCAATTCCTTGAAATCAGCACATGATTTCTGTGAAAGACGAGGGGTCAGGTCTTGTGTCTTTCGCAAACCACAGCCACTTCTGTGGAGAGATTCCTTTGGGTTCCCTTAATGCAGGAAAATGCTACTCTGGTTGGAATATTGTCTTTGTGGTTCTAAAAAAGCGGGAAACACCCCACATCATTTTTGAAGCTTTTAAAGCTTTTATCTCAAAAGCCAATAAATTCGAGCTACCAAAAAAAAAAAAAAAAAAAGCCCTGGGAGCTGAATGTTTTTATAGTTCCTGTAGGCTTCATGATATCATTAGAAGGGTTTTATTACAAATGTTTCCTTATTAAACTAAAACAAAACCACAACCCTCAGTGTGCTCTTGTGGTGTCTGGATTTTCTTTCACACTGAAACTGGAACAGGAATGAAATATTGAATTGCAAACAAAACTGCAAATAATGGAAAAATTGTATTCTTTCTAACCATTTTGAATTTTGGAATTGTTCTAACCAAATCTGATTTTCCTTATTTCAGTAAAGACAATGAACATACAATATGAAACATTTATAATTGATCATAGGGCACTATGAAAGTATCAAACCCTGGAGAACTGAGCAAGAGTTAAGAATGAGTGAGGAGAATCTTCCTAGAGGAATTGAAAGGCAATTCTTAAAGATAAATAAGAGTTAGCTACATTCCCAAAGGAAAAATGGTAACCCAAGCAGGGAAAAATGTACATAAAAGGCCAGATATTTGTGGAGAATAGGAGATGTGTAATATGGTTGGAGGGGAGGGTGAATGTGGGGATGGAGGAGGACACCAGAAAAATTTGGGACAATATTTTGAAGACAGTTAAATAGTTCATTTAAAGACTTTCAGCAAAAAATTAACTAGACCAGCTGTGTGTTTTGGGGAAAAAAAGTATGTTTTTGAGGGGTTGAGTATAGACAAAGAGGCCAGACAAGTTCTGAAGATATTTCGAGACAGATTGAATGTTGAGTTTTGCAAATGGAGAAGAGAAAGTTTCAGAAGCAGAATCCACACAACTTAATGACTGTGGATGAGCAGAGGGAAGGGAGTAGGAAGTGAAGGATGATTCCCTGGGTGACTGTGTGTAAATAGAGAGATAGATGCTCATTGCTCAGATGGAGACAGATTCTCAAGAAGGTTTTGGGGAGAGATTAAGGAGCTGAATCTGGACATTTTGAGTTGGATGTACCTGTGTGAATATAAGAAAATATCTGGTAAGTACTGGGTCCAGTTTACTATATGATAGGAAATGGGATAAAATGGTGAAAATAAGAAAAACAAAAACAAAACAGACGATATATTCTTGCCTTCATGGAGTTTTTATCTATGGGAAAAAATAGAGCTAACACTTATAAAAATTAATATTAATTAGTACCGTGTTAGTGTTTTACAGGGTGGCGGAGTATGTAATAAGAGGTTTTGAACAGGTGGATTTAACCACAGCATCTCCAAACACTTTACAGTGACAGTTACGTTTCATTTGGTCCCGGAGACGAATGGAGGTTGGCAAGGTTATGAAGGATGTGGTGATAGCTCTGCATGCAATAGAGGAGGAACAGAGATAGAAGAAACTTTGACCTGTTTACAAAATGAAGATGGAAAAGTTGATCACTGGAGCCTTATAGAAATGTGGACTAAATTCTGTGAGCTGTGAGAAAAGTCTGGGGGAGTATAAAAAGGGAGTGACATGACATAGAGGTCTAGCGCTCAGAAGTATTAATTAACAGTCCAAAGTCATGGACTGTTATTTTTATTTTCAAAATAAGAATATTAAAAGTAGCTTTGTCATGTGGTAGTGTGAAGTTAAATACCATACACAGCACATAAAAAGGGCTTAGAAAGTGCCTGTTAACAGAGGAAGTGCTCAGTATATGCTTTCTGTTATTATTATTATTATTATTATTATTTTTTTTTTTTTGCGGTACGCGGGGCTCTCACTGTTGTGGCCTCTCCCCTTGAGGAGCACAGGCTCTGGACGCGCAGGCTCAGCGGCCATGGCTCACGGGCCCAGCCGCTCCGCTGCATGTGGGATCTTCCCAGACCGGGGCACGAACCCGTGTCCCCTGCATCGGCAGGCGGACTCTCAACCACTGCGCCACCAGGAAAGTCCTGTTATTATTATTTTTCAGTATATGCTTTCTGTTATTATTATTTTTAACATACACATATTCTTCAGAGAAGTTTACACATTAGACTATCATTTAATATCACCTTAAAGGAAACTAGTTTATCAGATCACTTCCCATTTTCTAGATGGATTCAAGATGGGAAGCAGAGTCTTAGGTAAATTTGCTAAGAAGATGAAGAGATATTCAGGATTTGCTTCCCGTGTTGTCACAGGAACTGGCAGGGGTAGTTTTACCTAGTTCACTGTTACAGTAAAATCCACACCAAAGGTCGGGCATGGAGAGTTTACTCATGGAAGGAGTATATATAGCAGGTAGTCAAGGTCACCACCTGGTTCTCTATAGCAGTGTCCTTAACTTTTATTCCAAGAAATATTCTCATTAATACTGGAGAGAAAGAGGGAGGGATGGCATTTTAACATTCATTTAACTCATAGAGGACAGAAAGGCATAAGGAGGCTACAGTACATTGAGTATATCCATATAACCGTCATTGGTCATACATATATTTTTTTCGTATTCAATCTAGACAACAGTCTCCCAAGGTGGAAGTGAACATCATCCTCAACTACTCCTGATGAATCAGTGTCTCAGAATCGAAAAAGAACTTTCCCAAGATCACACCACTTATAACTGCAAGATCCTAGATTTGAATCCATTTCTAAGGCCTCGTAGTGATGCACACATGTGTATCAGGCTCTTTCAGTTCTGATTTCTGCTTGTCTCCACCTGTCTAGTCTCCTTTTCCATGTTATCATATACCCGATGCTGTCTCAATTCTTAATCCCTCCCCATAGTACCACTACCATAAGAGCATGTTTGTATTTGGGGGTGTGGAAGGGGGTGAAGTCTTTACTAAAGTTCAAAGATATGCAGGTGTTTCAATAAAGTGTGCTAGAATTATGCGATTTTCAAAAGTTCCTCAGACGTTTCCCCAACCAGAAAGTTGTCACTAACTTGCCTTGAATCAAAACCTAATTGGGATCCTGTCTCTTGTTTTTCAGTCTCACCTTTCAGCACCTCCCTTGGTCCCCAGTTCCCAGCCTTTAACAATAGGGCAATTCAGCCTAATTTTTCTTTTTTCTTTTTTTCCAGAATATTGAAACCATGTCCACTGGGGTTTTAAAAAATTTCATTCCCAGAAGGAATTTGTCTTTTTTCTTTTTGAAACATATATAAAGCATTTAATTTAGTCCCTGGCACAGAGTAAGAGCCTGATTCTCGATAGCTTTAAAAACTGCAGGGATGATACAAATGAACCTATATACAAAACAGAAATAGAGTCGCAGATGTAGAAAACAAACTTTTGGTTACCAAGGGGGAAAGCTTGGGGGGAGGAATAAATTGGGAGATTGGGATTGACATATACACACTACTGTATATAAAATAGATGACTAATAAGAACCTACTGTATAGCCCAGGAAACTCTACTCAATACTCTGTAATGACCTATATGGGTATAGAATCTGAAAAGGAGAAGATATATGTATATGTATAACTGATTCACTTTGCTGTTCACCTGAAACTAACACAACACTGTAAATCCACTATACTCCAATAAAAATTAACTTAAAAAAAAAAAACTGCAGGGAAGAAGCTTAAGGATACTGACTATCCTAATAATTTTTAATTCCATCCTTCCATCCTACCTCAGCTCCTTCTTATAGGAGCTCTTGTATATAGGAACACATTAGAGAGTGACAGTGACTTTGTTACAGGAAGAAATTTCAAATGGCTCTAATTTACATTTTAAAAAGTTAATTATGTGAAAAATTGAAGGTCTTTTTTGTGTACCTTTGCAAGAGATTCTAGTACCTGATATTTGAATAGCACTTTGAAACACAGAGGCAATTTTCACATCTATCTTCATGTGTGGACTTTGGCCATTATTATCTCCAGTTGATTTTAATACCAAGGTTTAAAATCAGTAGAGTGAGATGCCCATCTTTGAATAGCTGGTAAGCAACGGAGAAGAGTCAGAAGCCAGGCTTTCTGCTGTCTGGCTAGATGTTCTCTATCCTACATAATGTGGACCCAGTTGGAATTGGAGGGAATAGATTGTTGGAAAGTTTCAATGAGATAATTTGTAAATGTGTCTAGCAGTCTTTATTTTAGGAAGAGTTGAATACAAATGGTCTCCAAGTTAAGAAGTTTCAATTTAGGATTTTTCTACTACACAATGATGCAAGAGCCATATGCAGTCAGTAGAAACCACACTTCAAATTGTGAATTTTGATATTTTCCTGGGCTAGCAATATGCCATGTGGATACTCTGGTGATGCTGGGCAGGCAGCAACCCCAACTCCCAGTCAGCCCTGCAGTCACAGGATAAACAACTGACACACTGACAACCATTCTGTACCTATACACTCATTCTGTTTTTTCACTTTCTGTACAGTATTCAATAAATTACATGAGATATTCAGCACTTCATTATAAAGTTGGTTTTGTGTTAGATGATTTTGCCCAAATGTAGGCTACTGTAAGTTCTGAGCACATTTAAGATAGGTTGGGCTTAGCTATGATGTTCAGTAGGTAAGGTGTATTAAATGTATTTCTACTTAATGATATTTTCAATTTACAATGCGTTTATAGGGATGTAACCCCATCATAAGTCAAGGAAGATCTGTATATGAGATTTTGATCTCATTTCTGTGAGGCTCCTTATTTAAAGGGTAAGTTTAATGTTGTGTTGAATGTATACATGAATATAAGAAAATGGCTGCTGATTGATCAAAAGTTGGAATTAACATTTTAAAATTTTTAGACAATTACCAACAGCACAGTATGTAAAGGAAGAGAGTGTAATCCCTAAAAACAAAACAGATTTATGACACTGCTTCTAGCACAATACTAGACTAGAAGGAAGGGGGAAGTAAAAGAAAGGGGAAAGCAGACAGGAAGGCAGAGAGACAGAGAAGAACTGGAAAGATCTTTTCAACAGGGTAATAGGGGGAGAGTGATCTTTCAGTTGAATCCTTGAATGATGGACAGACATGAGTAGGCAATGGACATTCCAGCAGAGGAGAGGAATAAGACTGAAGGTATGAATACTGGAGTTAACATGGATACTCAGGAGGCAAATGGAGTCAACCTGAAATAAGTGTAATGTAAATGTGAGAAAAAAATGAAGTGTACAGCCATTGAAGAGACTCGATCCATATTTACCTTGTAAGCTATGCTATATACTGTATTTCTCCCCCTATGATTCCATAGATGAGGTGCCTTCTTTATCATGGATAATTCATTACCTACACTTCAACACTTTCTGAGAGAGTTTTGAGAAGTGACCTCACAAGAGAAACCAATTTTAATACCATGTAAGTAAATCTCCTAGGATTCTACTTCTCAACAGTCATGAGGACTTGACTGCTATTCTCTAAACTCATTGCAACCCAAACTTTCCTTTCTAAGAGAGGTTCTAAACGCTGACATGGTGGGTTGCTGACCCCTTACGGAATTCTTATTAAGAGGTAAAATTGCCATCATAAGCCCACTTCCTGCTAACCAGACTTAAGATATTTAAAAATACTTTCATTTATGGTGTTTACCCAACCAAACACATTCACATGGGTTCTAGATAGACTTTCTGTACCTGAAATAACACCCAGACAAGGGTCCTGCTATTAATAAAATACGTAAGGAATATCCCAGAAAAACTAACATTAAAGAGGTATAAAATGTAGGCTTTTCTATTACAATGACCTAATATGTTCCTATTACAAGTCTTCCTATTATTTAAACAGATGAATTAGCAGCTTTAATACCCTTTAAAAGTTAATAGTGGAATTTCAGTGAGACTTAAGTCCATATATTTTTTTTATAATTAATTAATTAATTAATTTTTGGCTGTGTTGGGTCTTCATTTCTGTGCGAGGGCTTTCTGCAGTTGCGGCAAGCGGGGGCCACTCTTCATCGCAGTGCGCGGGCCTCTCACTATCGCGGCCTCTCTTCTTGCGGAGCACAGCCTCCAGACCCGCAGGCTCAGCAGTTGTGGCTCATGGGTCCAGTTGCTCCGCGGCATGTGGGATCTTCCCAGACCAGGGCTCGAACCCGTGTCCCCTGCATTGGCAGGCAGATTCTCAACCACTGCGCCACCAGGGAAGCCCCCATATATGTTTTAATGGCTGTTTTAATTACAGTGTTTTACACTTGCTCCTATATGTGCCTAGAAGTATGTGTTTATAACTCTCCATATACGTTACATTATTGTAAATCCTTAGATTTAACTTTTTGTGATTGAAATAGCATTGTATTTCACTTTGTTATTTTTCAGGCTGTCTATAATGTTTTCAGTGATACAACATACAATATTTTCACAGTTTTCTGAGCTCACATAAAGAGTCCTTCCAAATACTATGGGCAAAGTGACTTGCCAAATTGTTTAAAATAAAATGGTCTCTTCCTTTCTCTTTCCTTTATGGACTAATGCTTTCCATCTCGTGTATTTTGGCTTGAAAGAGAGAGAGAAAAAAAAAAAGAGAGATCTATTTTAGAAATGTCTCAGTCATTTAATCTGTTTCTTAATACATTCATCCACTATCTATTGCATGTAAAGCTATGTTTTCATATCCGATTGACTTTAACGAAATTGTTTTCGATTAGGGATAGTTTCCGTACTATACTGTTTTTAAATTTTGGTTTTTTAGAGGTAGATTTAAACAGCATATGTAATCATACTATTAAAAATATATGGGAAATCTCTAAGCAGTTTTTGCTTTGTTTCTCCCTTCCTCCCTTTCTTCTTTCCTCCCTTCCTTCCGCTCTTCCCTCCTTTCTTCATTTTCTTCTTTCTTTCCTTCTTTCTTCATTCTTAGTTTGAAATAACAGTTAATAAAATTAACCCTATATTCTTTTTTTTTTTTTGTGGTACGTGGGCCTCTCACTGTTGTGGCCTCACCCGTTGCGGAGCACAGGCTCCGGACACGCAGGCTCAGCGGCCATGGCTCACGGGCCTAGCCGCTCCGCGGCATGTGGGATCTTCCCAGACCGGGGCAAGAACCCGTGTCCCCTGCATCGGCAGGCAGACTCTCAACCACTGTGCCACCAGGGAAGCCCTGACCCTATATTCTTAAGGTTTATTTATCCATTTATCTGGAAATCAAATCAGAAACTTTCTGATTCAATCTTCAGAAAATTTGAACGCTACTATCACCATAAAGTAATAGAAGAATAGTTTTAGCAAAGGCCTGTAGAATAACATATATCTTTTAAAAAGATAAGCTCAGCCTATAAATTCTGATCATGGTGCTCATTATCAAAATCATTTAATGAATGATGATCTGATGTTGATATAATTATAGGCATCATGCATTGGAAAAGCTGTGGTAAAAAAAAACAAACAACATTTTTAAGTATTTTAACTACATATAAGTAAGTACTTTAAGTGCATTTGGTCAGTTGCTCTATTATGAAATCCTACAAATACATTTTAATAAATGTATAAAATATAAATATGTCTTTTTAGTCACATAGGTCAAGGGCTAGAAACCATTTCTCATGTAGGGAGAAACCAAAAGCTGTGGTGATGAGAGGATGGGATATGTTCACTAGATGTTGAAAGAAAGTACTTGACATACTTTTGCAAAATGATTTGTAGAATACAAAAGAGAGAACAATTAAGAATGTGTTCAAATTATCTTAAGTAAACTTGGAATCTAGTCACTGAGATTTAAATCCTAATGTACTTGAAGCCAGACATGCATCCAATTGTATTTATCATCCTCTAAAACAACAACAAAAAAACATTAAAGAACAACTCAGATTCAAATAACAAAATTCTATGGAGAGCATTGGGCTCTGGGCTTCAGTTTCTGAGAAATGATGTAACTATTACATGTCAGCGTGCCAAGGGAAAGGGGTCAGTGGAGGGGCCTGGGAGATGTTGATGAAGAGGGTGCTGACTTAAACCTTATCAGCTTCTAAAGATTGCTTGGCCTGTTCTTCTGGTTCCTTCCTCAGGAAGCTGAGATATGCATGGCTGCCTCTTGGGTGAATCATCACCAAATTCTGTAGTGGAGTGGTCTGGAAGGAGACTGTGTCAGGAACTCTGGGACACTTAATGACACTCCTGATTATCTATGGCTGGTAAGCACAGTTGATCCAGATCTACACCGGATCTACAGGTATGGGGTTTGATCCCTGTGTGGGTCAATTAGCTTTTTTTTTACACATGATCACAGACTGCATAGCTAACCCTGGCCAGTCAGGTGTCTTGCACATATGAACCACTCATGAGAGAATGGGCAAGTTACTATATATATACATGTAGCTTATATAGAGAGAAAGTTATATGTATGTATAAATTTCTCTCAGTCCTAGAAGAACAACTCAACCATATTATCGTCACTTTGTTAGCACCAATTTCACTTATTAGTAGATCTGATCAGATTCTTTAGAGAATTAAAGTCATTTTTCAGATGGAATTATTATTTTCAATAAAATAAATATTTTAAAAAATCATGTTGTTAAGCTTGTTCTCAAAATAGTGGCTTGGGAGCCTAATTTCAGGGAGAATTATGATAATAACTAATACTTTCTTCCCATAAACTACTCCTTTAAATTAGATAAAATTAAAGTACTAAAAGGTTAAAATAATAACCTTCAAAACTACAAGTGACCATTAGAAATAGATTAGACACTCCTTGCAGAATTGTAACGCTGGTGACATTCCATGACTGAAATATATCCTAAAAAGTTGGTTGGGAGTTCCCTGGTGGTCTAGTGGTTAGGATTCAGCGCTTTCACTGCCGTGGCCTGGATTCAACCCCTGGTCAGGGAACTGAAATCCTGCAAGCCACGAGGCATGGCAAAAAAAAAAAAAGAAAAAAAAAGGAAGTGTTGGATTCTCAGGTGAGATTGTATAGAAGATGTATGTTGTGTAAATAATGCTTGTGTTTTCCTTTGGGAAATCACTTTTTCACTCTTAATCCACACCTTTAATGTAAGATGATGTCACTTCTGAGATCTAGGAGAAGCTACAGAATTCATGCCTGGCCAGTGAAATATAAACAGTGACTTTTTTTGAGAATTATTGGAAAAGAGAGCTTTTCCACTGCCTTGGTTACTTACGTAGTAAGATGGAATTTGGGAGCTGCCAGGACCATTAGAAAGAAAGGACTTTCCTTAAAATCAGACTAGGACTTCCCTGGTGGCACAGTGGTTGAGAGTCCGCCTGCCGACGCAGGGGACACGGGTTCGTGCCCTGGTCCGGGAAGATCCCACATGCCGCGGAGCGGCTGGGCCCGTGAGCCATGGCTGCTGAGCCTGCACGTCCGGAGCCTGTGTTCCACAACGGGAGAGGCCACAACGGTGAGAGGCCCGTGTATGGCAAAAAAAAAAAAAAAAAAAACAGGCTCATATGGAGAAAAGCAGGTCCATGGTGGATGGTGCGGGGGGCGACTTGGGAGTCAAACAAAACAAAACAGAGAGTCCTGACGACTTTTTGAGCCCCTGGATATAACCATACCTATAGGTAAAATTTGGGACTTTGGAGTTTTATTAAGTCAATAATTTCCATCCCCTTATTTCTGCTTGAATCTATGTGACTATATTTCTATAACTTTCCAACTTAAAATAGCTAGTTAATAGAAATAATAATCAGAACTTTTAGTTAATCTAACACATGTTTATTGAGCACCTACTTTGGGCTTTAGACTTAATCACTAAGCTCTGGATTTTACAGAATCTGATAGGATAATATTTTCATATTATGTTTGATGTAAGTTATAGTAATATATAAAAAAGATTGTATGTTCAAACAAATGACAAAATTTGAATTCATTTAAATAGCACTTTCTATTAACTAAATTAATTTTCCTTCTGTTTTCAAAACAATAGTTGTGCTATTTTTGTTTTAAAGACCTAAAATGCTAACAGACGCAGTAGAGTGTTTTAAAATTGAAATGTAAAATTATACAATGAATACTGAAACAATGAAGCTGGAGGACCGGGTGCTTTTGAAAAAATTTCTTCTTCTGTAACACTGAATCTGCCATGTCAGCCAAGTTTAAATGAAGCAGCAAACCTGAGTGCACTCAATCACATTGAATATCACATCTATTGCAAACATATTACGTATCATTACTGGTACTTCATGTTCCATTGATTTTCACTGTGTTGCATGAATCCATAGGTTAGTTCAGAGAGACAGAGGTCGTGCTATGGAAAATGACATTTTAATTTAAGAAATAAATCATGTAATGCCCTTGGTGTTGTCCAATCATACAATATCAACATTATCTGGAAATTATAATGGGTCAATAATGTTGAAGACCACCAGGATTAACTATCAAAATCAACTCAAACTTAGGGGGGAAATACAAGTAGTTCCTTTATGAGGCATTAACATCCACATAGATGTTAAGAAAGAGTAAGTTTCAACTATAGTTTCTCTCCCCTTTTTACACTGGCTTTCTAAAACACATCACATTTGTTATGAAAACCACAAAAAAACTTTAAGGGATGATGAGCAGTGCAAACATGTCAATGGCTAAAACATAGTCAGAATTGAGTATACTTTTTACCTCTCTCATTGCGGAGCACAGGCTCCGGACGCACAGGCTCAGCAACCACGGCTCATGGGCCCAGCCACTCCGCGGCATGTGGGATTTTCCCAGACCGGGGCACGAACCTGTGTCCCCTGCATCGGCAGGCAGACTTTCAACCACTGCGCCACCAGGGAAGCCCTTGAGTATACTTTTGATGTTGCCTTTTACAGTGTTATTGTTTCTTCAACCTCTCCTCCTACGAACGAGAACTCTAAATAGAGAATAAAGTGCCATCCTTTTTTTCTTTTTGTCTCTTCCTTCCAACTTTTACATTATGGCATTATGTCACATGCCCTTTCAAACTTTCCCTGTCAACTCGAATAGTTAGTAATGCAGAAGGTTCCTTCATGTGGCTACTGGTGGGGGGAAAGCAGTCATAATTAAGATGTTATGTTTTCCTTTGGGTCAGTGCACAACTTTCTTTCCTATCTAACAAAAAAATGACAACTGTAGATCACAAGGATTAAGATAAAACTCAAACACCCTAAATGGATGGGTTTCCTTTCTCCTCTTACAAAAGAGGAAATACCAGTTCTCCTCCCCTTCCTCTGAAATTGCATGACCTGCTCCTTTCCTCCTGGGATTTGGAGAGAATATGGAGGAGAGAACAGATAGCTCATCCACCTGGTCATGGTGTTTTATTAACATGCTTCTTGTTCTCATTGATAACCCTTAAAGGAAGATTTAAATCCATTTCCTCAAGTTTCAAATCAGGTGATTTTTGTCTAGAATAAATTCCAAAGTCTTAAGTGACAAAAAAGAAAATTGTCATATACAAACAAAAAACAAAAACAAGTACAAAACTTATGAACAGAATGAACTTTTGTCCAGTTATCAAGGGGGGGTGTGTGTGTGTGTTTGTTAGTCTTGATATCTTCCTATCTCCTGACTGTTGGATGATATTTGCCTACTATAGCTAACTATAGTGATATTACAAAACTATCTCTTCACGAATCTTATATATTGCTAACTACTTGGTTCATTTTGTTTAGATGGAGTAATAACTAGTGTAAACACAAATTCCAGTCACCACGTTTGTTTTTTCTTCCACATGAACTTTGTTTCACGAGAGTATGAGTATGACTGTAAAATGACAGCTCACTATTTCCTGTTAAATAAAGCCTTCTCATTTCTTCAAACAATCATTATCACCACAACAATAAAAACTAAACTGCACTAAAAGCAACTCAATGAACAAAAGACAGACATCTCTGATACACAGTTTAGAAACTGAAAATCAGTTTGGAATTAGACAAGTCTGTAGTTTACTCCTAGATTCCCCATTTACTGAATGTATGAGTTTCTTCATTTCTAAAAAGAAATTGTGCGTAGTCAATAAGGTAGAGTTATGAAAACCTATGACACATACTATATACATAGAGAAAATATTAGTTCTTTCCAATTTAATTTGAAAAGATGTTTGAAAGTCTCCTATGTGCCAGATACAAAGCCTTGCAGAGAGTGTTGGATGGGTCAGAAGTTGAATGTAGTCCACTTTGAGCAGCTGGCCTAATCAGAAGTCTGCCCTAAGAGACATAACCAACTCTTAGGAAACAATAGCAACCGTGCCTACTCCTTCTCTGAGGCTACTTTCTGTTCTAAATGAAGACTTTCCTCAAGATTCTGTTCTTTGTCATCTTCTCTCTCACACTTTGCCCCTTCTATGGTAATCTCATTTATTCCAATCTCAGCACTATAAAGTTAATTTCCAAATCAAAATTGGAATTTTTTCCGCCTCTCTAAACCAATTCCATGAGTATCGTTTAAAATATAGAAATATAAACTCATCTTCTTCTCTGCCCAGAGAAGTTCCTCCTTCTGACATCTATGCTTTTGTTAATGACTGTAACATTCACGCCATTCTCTCAGTGAGACAGTTAGAAGAAGTGAGAGAAGTGTGGTTCAGTCTTTAAGAGCAAGCTTTGTCTTCACCCAGAGAATACCTCTCCAGGAAATGACTCTCACCAGACAAGTGCTGCTCCCTTCATCTTGGACTCCCCAGCCTCCAGATTGTGAGAAATAAATGTTTGTTGTCAAAAAAAAAAAAAAAAAAAAAAAGGAGCAAGCTTTGTGAGGTAAGGCTGCCCAGGTCCAACTCAGCTCTGTCACTGGAATAATAAAAGCATCTTAACACCTTACCCTCCCTTTGTTGTTGTATGGATTATATTTTATTAAATTTTCAATAATACTGTATTGTGTATTTGAAAGAGAGTATTGCTAAGAGAATAACTCAAAATTTCTCATCAAAAGAAAAAATTCGGGGCTTCCCTGGTGGCACAGTGGTTGAGAGTCCGCCTGCCGATGCAGGGTACACGGGTTCGTACCCCGGTCCGGGAAGACCCCACATGCCGCAGGAGCGGCTGGGCCCGTGAGCCATGGCCGCTGAGCCTGTGCGTCCAGAGCCTGTGCTCCGCAGCGGGAGAGGTCACAACAGTGAGAGGCCCGCGTACCGCAAAAAAAAAAAAAAAAAAAAATTCATAAGTATGTATGGTGACAGATGTTAACTAGACTTATTATGATGATTATTTCACAATACATACATATATTGAGTCACAGTGTTGTAAACGGGAAAGTAATATGAGTTTATATATCAATTATATCTCAATAAAAATAATAAATTTTGTAATAGAGGTACAGTTATTAGGATAGGGCATAGCATAGAGTTAGCACTGTAGAAAATAGTTTATATTTCAGCAAACTTATTTATTTGATGTTTTATAAGTACACTAAGTATTTGTACCAGGATGGAATTAGACCCCTGTCCCCTGTATCCACGCCTGTCTCTAATCTTCATTCTAAAACATCTAACGATCTGTCCAACTATATATAAGCTTTTTCACCTTTTACTCCCATAATATTTAATACTTCCTTTCTGAAATGTATTTTCTGCTTTATATTAATGCTATTTGCATGCTAATAGTATCCCTCATTTGATTAGTAAGGTCAAGAAACTGTTTCTTATGCACTTTTGAATTCTCAAAACAAAAGGTTATTCATTGGCAAGGACTGGATTGTAAAACTACTTTGAACTGAATTATAAATATACTTCACAAAATATTAGAATTGTTAGCACTGTACAAAATACTAGTCATATTTCTAAGTTCTGTTGAAGCTGTGTGTCTTTCTCGTTTCCAAATTTCTTTTTCTCTATAGGTTTAACTGAGGAAAAGAACACCCTGAAATAATCATTGGTTACTAAGTTGTGTTAGCAATGTGTAGGTTGGATGTCCACAATTTCCTTTACTTTAGTTGCATAATTTATGTGGAAAAAAATACTATTGGGGATTTTACTATGCTATTGTGTGTGAATGTCACTTATCTGAGAATGTGTAATAAATCGACACAGTGACTTATTGAAGTAGGGTTCTGGGCCATTTATGTGGAGGAGTTGATGAGTTACTTAACCCATCAGTTTTACAGCCCTACCCCCATCCCAGACCCTAGAATAAGAATGCTTAATGACAACTGGTGACTTGGATTCATTGATTAAGGAATTTGAATGTGTATTTAGGGAGGAGATCCTAAGACGACTGATGTGCTTTGCCTTGGTGTAACCCTTATAATATTAAGTTATTTATTTTTTTAAGTAATACAAGATTGTTAGGTCAGGGGAACTTAGGAGTATTACAATGTATGCTCTACAGTCAGGGTGACATAAGGAAAAATGGGAGAGTGACCAACAGGGGGAAGACAGAGGACATAAACCACAATCTGGCCAAGATACAACTTTTCTGGGGTTGGAACATAGGAAATGAGTACGAACAAAGTTTTCACTAACACTTTCTCTTAGGATTGTATATCATCAGAGACAGTAGTAGACAAATTGGAAAAAAATCTATTTATTTTTTAGTCTCTTCACCTTCCTTCTTAGTTTCCAACATAGCTTCTTATCTTATGTTGGAGTCATGTGGTGTTTTTTTTTTCTTCTCCTGCCTGTGGCCACTATCAAGTCATCCATTCATAGTTTCACTAATTCCTTTTTCCAATACATTTTATTAAGCACCACATCATTCATATATAAGAGTAGGTATTACGGGTAGAATGATTAATGAGATGAGGTCCCCGCCTTCATAGACTCAGATATAGGATTAATTTTAATTAATTAACTAAAGACAAGATTAATTTTAATACTCTGAGATAGTCTCCCTCCTATTTCCAAAGTAATTATATTTTTTATTCATCCAGAAATGTGAAAACTAGTGACTCTTGCTTTATGATTGAGCCTCATGATTCTGTAGATGCTGTGTTGGCCTTTAGCTCTAGACTTCGCAAATGTCATTAGAGATTCTTAGAGTTTTGGCGAATGTTTCATATCATCTCATTTTCCATTAACAGGTTTTAAATCCAATAGCTTTTGAAAACCAATAATATAGTTTGTAGCATTGAAAAATCTTCTAAAAATCTCAATTTAGTAAAGAGAGCACTTTGTTTTTCTTTGATTTGGGTAATAAGTGTCTCAGGATCTACCCATGGGAATGAGGTCTTGGTGCCGGCGTTGGCAGGTTTTGAAGTAGCATATTCAGCCTCAGCTTTGTGGAGGTGCTCCTCCTTTGACAAGAGGCAGCTGTTTGGGTACAGGGACTGATTATTCCTGAAGTGGCTCTTAATAGCATGCTGGTTATTTTGCTAAAAGTTCTCAAAGGTTATAATAACTTAGCTTTCATGTGGAAAGAAATGTTCCATAGTAGATTTCCTGAAATCACCATGGAAGCTACCTTGATGTTGCAATTGGCACTTGGTAGCCACAGATCTGGTCATACAAATTTGTTGTACTCATGATTCAATCAGTATCTTTGCTTAAACAATAGCATCCCCTAATCCAGAAGATGAAACAGAAAGGATACTTCAACCAAATGGACGAAACAGAAAAATCAAAAATATAATAGCTGAGCTACTTAAAGGGAAGCTGAGAAAAACACCTAACCTTATTTTCCACACCTTTTAAACAACCAATTGAAAAAAAAAAAAACATAATTTACCCAAAGTAATAGGCATGTAAGGTAGAACAACTGCACAGAGTCGTATAAAGAACATAAAATTTGGAGTGGAACATAATCAGGTTTAAATTTTGCTTTGCTGCTGGCTCTACTTATGTTGGGTGTTGCTTAAGGACTTTCAATTTCCTCAACTATAAAGTTAGAAAAGATAATCATACTTCTTTGTAATAAGCCTTAAATAAGGTCTATAGTATACTTACCATAGCACCAAATGCACTTGATCAATAAATGAAGTCCTCATCCCCCAATAAATGAAAAAAAGTATATATACAAACTAAAAGAAAATACCTTTACCAAATATAATATTTTTTTCTGTTGAGAGAAATAAAATTGTTATATCTGGAGAAATAGCTTTTAAAAACCCCACCAAGTAACTAAATAAGGAAAACAGTCTTTCTTATTCATTTCTAACTCTGTTCAAGATTGGACTTTTGAGCAGCAACATAGCATTTATTCTATCCTTTTCTCCACTGGAATAAACACACCTTTAAATGTATCTTGGTGATCAGGAATTGTGTCTTCACTCCCATGAGCAATAAAGGTTGCTGTTTTTATATAAGCAAACAACACAAAGAATTACAAAATTCTTTTAGTTATTAGGTCATATCCAAGAGCTTTCTGGTTTATATTTTCAACTAATATACATCCCTGGTGGATTACAGAAGGAGCATCCAGGTTAAATATAGCTGTCTCTATAAAGAGCTCACCTGAAGAACTGAACATATTGTGGTTAATGGTGACCCTCCTTGCACTTTGCTATTGGGTGTGAATTTCAGTGAAACTTCATATCCAGTAAGACCTCCCTGGGGAAATCAGTTCTGGACATTGGAATTCTGCCCTCAGTTATATGGGGCCATCTTTACAGATATAATCCATCAAGGCTTTCCCAATGATGATCCCTATTTGAAAAGCTGAAGAGATATGTCTTCAGGTTATACAGTCTAGAGAGCAAAAGAAGAAAATAATAATAGATATTTGTTATATTGGGGAAAAGTACACATATGTGCCTCATGTCATGTAATCTTGACAAGAAATCTTTTAAAAAGGCTTTACTAGATATATAAATATAAATATATAATCGTATTTGTCATGTTAGAATAGTTTCTGAAATTGCATCATTTGTTTCTGGCTTGGAGCATCATTACCAGCGTCTTCATGACACTAAATGTTTATATAGCCCTTACTATCTGCCATACCCTGAATATACAAAACACTTTATACATATTAATTCATTTAATTCTTTTCCTAACCCTATGAAATTGATATTATCAGTTACATCATTTTTTGAATGAAGAGTCAACAGAGACATAGAGAAGTAGCTGTTTTAAGGTCATTGAGTTGGTCCAAGTCTTTAATTATTCTTCTGTTTCAAACCATCTTCTCTAAAAGTTACTTGATTCCAAAATTGAAAACAAAAAAAAAAAAACTAAGTGAAGGACTCCTCTAATTTAACAGACAGAATGTAGTACCCAGGAAGTCCCTTCTGTATACATTCAACTGATTTTGGAAGTGTTGAAAGACCAGATTGCTCTTATTTGGGGAGCATTAAATAAAGTCTATAATTGTCACCATTTTGATTAGATGCAGTTTGCAGATTGGCTACCAAAAGTTTTAAATCCTCCCTAAATTACTTTAAAATAGTTAAAGAAACACTTATGTTAAATATTAGGACACTGAAGCATCTGTGTATTCAGCACATAGTGATTCGGTTTGTTTTCCGTATATACATGAATGAATTTATCAAATGGGTACGAATTGGTTAACCTAGAAGTGTTTGAAGAAAATACACTGGTGACTAATAGAAAATATATCTACAGTCCTTGAGGGGTGTGATGACAGAGCGGAAGCACTTCTGTGGACATAGCAGCACCTATCTACTCTATTCTGATGGCAGAGGGGGTTATGAACAGGGGTTTTGGCTTAGGGTACACTTCAGAATGTAAGGAGGGAAAAGAAATTGGAAGGAGAGCAGATGCAAATACTTTCAGAGAACACTAATAAAGGGAAAATGACTTAAAATACGACAAAGCAGGGATGGGAGAATTCCAGACAGTGTTACCAAAAGGTTAACATTCGTTCCAAGTCTTCCTACCTGTTGTATGTTGTAATTTTGAGTTTGACAACAGTGAGAGCTATGATTGAGCCATGGTCTGTGATGCTAAAGTGACAAGCTTTTGATTATTTTCCTTCTCTTGTTACTTTTAAAAAATATTCTTGCAAATATCTAAAAATCATACATATCATTTACTTTTTTTTCATTTGTAAATACTTATTTCTCCCTAAGATTTTAAGCATCTGATCTCCTGTTCCATATGCTATTCTGAGACTCCCTATACCAGAGCCAGTTTTTGGTTCTACTTTATTTCCTCTGATGGGAATATTTTTATGTATTTTTACATTGGAAACTGTAGTTAATTTCCACTCCCATTAACTATTTTTAGAGAATTAATTAAGAGTCTGTTCCTAGTTGGGACTTTCAATTAATCTTTGAAGTTGGTTTGAGTTATTTCTTTTTCTTGTAAAAGTTGGATTTCCCTTTAAAAAGACAAAACCTAGTAGCAATCAGAACTGGGAAAAATTGTTCTGGGGTGTCATTGAGAGGTGTACTCTGATTTGTCCATACAATTCAGGACAGTATTTAAATATTGCATTTGTAAGCTTGGTTTATATTTTTTGAGGAATTGTTCTTTACAATGAATATAAGGTTAATTCACTTCATTTTACTGTCATATGTACATATTTTATATTCAAATTGTTTTGTTATTTTGAATCTTTGTGCTTTCCAACAAAATGCATGCCATGGAGTACTGTCGCTGTTGCAGCTGTATGCCACATCAACCCATGTTGACATATCACTGCAATGAAGGCAGACCTTTACAGACAAACCAGTTTAATGATGCCATGAATGTTTTATAGACTCTTAAATGTTTTCTGTTCTGATTTCATATGGAAATTATATAATGAAGGAACTCGTTTTTGAATACTCTTCTAACAATTTTTGACCTTTATGTATATAAATATTACTTTCCTTTTCTTCCCTTTCAATGTTTAGAAAGGAACTTCTCCAAATGAAAAACTTTCGTTGTCATAGAAAAAAATATGCTTAAAATACAACAAGATTATTATGTAGTTTGATTTCTATGATAAATATATAGTAAATGGCAATTCAATGTTATAAAAAAAAAGATTTTGGAGATTGTTTTAAAGGGATAATTTCCATACAAATTTGATGCTCTTTTTAATTTCAGGAGTTATGGGCCATGATAACTCATGGGTCATGAGTTGGATCATGTCTGACAGAGAACCACAGAAAGTTGACAGGTTTGGACAATTATGATAAAAGGTGAAAGAACTTGATCAAGAAGAGAGAGTAGCCATAGCAATAGTATCAAGATGAATGAATTCAAGCCAAGCTGTTTTCTCAAATCTTATATATAATTCATTTATTAATTAATTTATTTAACAACCATTATCATACACCTGCTAGGTTTTAGGCACTGTGCTAGGAGATAAAGTGCTAACTAGAACACATTATCTGCCCTCAGAGAACTTATAACCTGCACTACTATAATTTCTGATCCATGAGATTTCCAGACTTCCTAAGTATCTATAAATTCACTGTGCTAGAGTGTATCAGAGGAATAAAAATGTTCATTGGACAATTTAATTAAAACTGCAAAAGAAGAGGACCAAGATTTATAAGTAGAAACACAATGTGCCAGTGCATATTCTGGAAGACTCCATAAGTCTAAATTCAGAGCCATCCCCAAGACCAGCAAGCTGAGAGTAACTTCCACAGGACCTATGCATTAGGGGCTTCAGACATTATCTTAGAACAACAGTGGTAATTTGAGGAAGCAGCTGATAGAGGAGAAGGGAGTAACTACATCATCTGACATTAAAAAAAATAATAATAACAACAAGAAGCTCTAAAGTTTTTAGACAGACTAGTTTATAACTATCCCTTTCCCTTGTTTTACCACGTGCACCAGAAAGAGTATACCATATGTAGCTAAGCACATGGACTCTGGCACCAGATGGCCAGTTTACCAGATGACAGGTTTCCAATCTGTCTCTACCACTTTCTGGCTGTGTGGCTTTAGGCTGTGCCTCAGTTTTCTCATTTTCCACATCTATAAATGGGAATGATAACACCATCCTCATAGGGTCATGAGAATGAAATGTATTAATATGTATCACATTGCTTAGTGCAGTGCCTGGCAAAGAAATCAGCAGCCCTTGGAAGTTTTAGCCTTTGTTACTGATGTCACACTATTTAATGGGGTAAGTTTAGGCTCATGCTTTATGATTACACATAAACCTCAAACAGGGCTAGTTGTGCTCTGAAAAACTGAATTAAAAAAACATGATTGTCCTGGGCAAGACATTTGGGCCCAGTAATAGCAGACACTCCCCTCTCCGATGTCAGAGACGGTGGAATATGAGTGCAGGAACTGCTTCTCTCCACTCTATTCAAGGCTCTTAGGCTAAAAGCAAGAGAAAAGCAAGAAGGTACAGGGATTCTTTTTTACGGTGACTTAACTTTGTTGTTGTTATAGTTGTTTAGACCAATGTTTTGCCTGTAATAGCAAACATATAGTGTAGTTTATTTAGAACAGTGGTTCTTAACTGTACGTACAATCCCCTAGGGGTTCTTTGGGAAATGGAAATGTGTTGGGGCATTTGCTGTCATGATCAGTGGAGAGACATTGCTGTCATTTAATGGGCAATTGCTAGGGATGCTGGGTGCCCTGAGTGTGTAGAAAGTCTTGTACAATGACTGATTCTATGACTCTGCATGACCTGTTTATCAATAACCGAGCCTAGTAAAATCAAGTATTTTTGTGAATAGGTTTAGTATATGCAGATTTTTTCCGGTAAGGCAATTACTGTGCAAATTTAGGAAAGATTGTACTTTGTTTTTGTTAAGAACTTTACCAAGAGAGACTCATCATTTCTCTCAATCACACTGTGATTTCTTTGATTTTTGAGGCAACAATACAGCGAATTTTCATTTTTGTCTGTACATTCACAGTGATGATATTTATAGGAGTCAGCATCTATCCAATTCATTATGGTTACTAGCATAGTCATGTCTAAAATGTAAATATTAATGTAGAGTATTTTGTTATAAATCAATTTCTTTATTTTCTCCTTCATAGAACAGTTAATGATTAATTTTTAAAATTGTTCATTGTTACATGATATTACCTGTGAATTTTGTATTGGGAGAATAAAAACGACATTATAAAAATATTTGTTGCATAAAGGAGGTATTGAGTCTGATGGGATTGAGAACCAATGGCCTGGAGTCTTGTACCCAAAAGGATAATTCTGGATACTAAAAGTTTCTAGGAATAGATCTGTTTGCAACATTTTTTTTTTTTCCTTGCAGGATAATATGTTCCAGACTTTTCTTACCACTAATTCTCATCTCATTTTTTTGTGTGTGTTTGCAATGATGGAAAATCAGTGAGGCAGTTACTTAAAGATTTCAGCAATTTAATTTACTGCATACACTGTTTATTTTGTTTTTGTTGTCTTTTAGCAAAAAAATAAACTAATAAAAATGCCAAGTATTAGAGTAATTTATTGACTGGTATCTCCTTAATTTTTTAGATAATTTAAGAACACCATTAAATGCTCAGGTTTGTTGACTAGCCCCAGTAGGCAATGATGATACTGGGAGAGTCAGAAAGCTGCTTATTAACCAGAAATATAATTACTTAGGTCATTCAGTATCCAGTTATAAGTTTGCTTTACAAAAACAATACTCCTTCAGAAAATCACTATCCTTTAACTCTCTGATTATATTGTTATGATTTTACAAACTGCCCTGCAAAAATTCTAAATTTAAATCTTTGCAGTGATATGGAAAACTCTATACATGCATTTATATTTTCAATTCCTATATTAGTTTTATAAATGAAAACAAAGGAAATAATACCAGCCATAGAATGTTATGAAGCAGTCATTATAGAACTATGGAAAATTGATTATATAGAACACCAAAACATTTTAGATTTGACTTTATAAGGAAAATCTTATTTAAAAAAACACTATTGGCAAAAGGAGGAATATGAAAACAATAAGAATATACATGACAACTAGTGAAATAGAAATGGAATACAAAAGTCATATTAAAACGTGAACTAATAAAATAAAATATCACTTGTTTATATTACTATATGAGTATCTTAATGGAGAGAAAAATCTTGAAATGGCAAGGAGATGAACTGGATGCCTCAGATTCATTTTCTGTGATTATTAATGAATAATTCTATTTCATTTCAGACCATATCTTCCCAAATACTCATGTGTGATCTCCAGTAAGGTATTTTCTCCAGTAAGGTATTTCCCAGTGACGCTGCACTCTGTGTGTGTGTGTGTGTGTGTGTGTGTGTGTGTGTGTGTGTGTGTGTGTTGGGGTGGAGGGTTGTGGTGTGTGTTATGGAGTATGGGGGGAGGGGGCTGCAGTCTTTTGGAATTACAACGCAAAATTATGTAGAACTCCATGTAGTACATGGTATAGTATATATGGACAGCACACATCAGCTTATTTCAAGAACTTGGGATAGAATTTGAAACAATTCTACTTTGAACTTTTTGTAAGTGATACTTTTATAGATTCAGGTAGAGATTTAAAAAAAACAACAACAAAAGGTTATATTTGTTTCATGAACTCCTAGCATGCCTTGGAAACCAATTTGCTTTTTGAGGGAATCATGAAGACAGTGGGGAAGGACAGACCCATGGTTGTCAAGAGAGGAATCCTATTTAAAGTGGATATTCTGTCTCTTGGATTTCTTGGGTCTAGTTGTAGTTCTCCATTTTTCACAGGCTGAGGAAATGGAAAAACACAAATGGGTTTTTGATGTCCTGTCCTCTCTTCCCTTCTTGGATATTAGGGCCTTACTTCAAGTTATTCTAAGCTTTTCTATATTTTCATTTGCTTTCTCCCTTCTCCATGGATTTTTATAGTATTTTATTGAGATATAATTTATGTAGAATAAAAAGCACAAAGCTTAAGTATTGCATAGTGATTTTGAATATATATAACCTGGTGAACATCCCAAGATCCAGATACTAAACATACCCATCACCAAGTTTCCTCATTTTCTTTCCCAGTCAGACTTCACCTCTGTCTTCACCCTCCCCACCCACCCTGCAGCAACCATCCTTCTGATTCATTACTGATTAGTTTTGTCTGTTCCTAAAAATTATGTCATGGAGTATACATTTTTTGTGTGTCTGGCTTGTTTTGCTTAATAGATGCTTTTGACATTCATCCATGTTTGTTGTGTATCAGTAGTAACTGTGTATCAAGAGAAGAATGGTTTTAACAACCTCCACTCCAACCCTGAATTCCCCAAATCCTATAGCTAGTAAATAAACAAACTAGGTTTCAAGTTGATGCCTTCTGATTCTAAATTCAGTATGGATTTTTTGTACCTTAATTGCCTCCATAGTGAGTGTCCATTGGAACTGGAAGTCATATGAAAATGCGGGAAAAAGAATAATACTTCTCACTTAGTATAATAATCTCCAGGTCCATCCATGCTGTTGCAAGTGGCATTATTTCATTCCTTTTTCTGCTTGAGTATTCCATTGTATATACATACCACATCTTCTTTATCTGTTCATCTGTTGATGGACATTTAGGTTGCTAAATGTTACAAATGAACTTATTTACAAAACAGAAATAGACCCACAGACATAGAGAACAAATTTATGATTACCAAAGGGGAAAGGGGACAAGGGGAATAAACTAGGAATTGGGGATTAACAGATACACACTACTATATATAAAATAGATAAACAGCAAGGACCTACTGTATAGCACAGGGAACTATATTCAATATCTTGTAATAACCTATAATGGAAAAGAATCTGAAAAAGAATATATATATATATTATATAGGTATAAAACTAAATTATTGTTATACACCTGAAACATTGTAAATCAACTATATTTCAGTAAATACGTATAGAAGAAAAAAGATGTCATTGTTATTGTCAAGTACAATAAAGCTGAATTGAAAAAAATAAAGAATTCAGCCTTAAAAAAAGAAGAAAATCCTGCAATATGTGACGACATGAATGAATCTTGAGAACATTATGTTAAGTGAAATAAGCCATTTATAAAAGGAAAAAAACTTTTAAGTACATACAAGTCCACTTACATGAGATGTCTGCAGTAGCCAAACTCATGGAAGCGAAGCATTGAAAAATGGCTGCCAGAGGCTGGGATAAGTGCAAGACATGGAGCTACTAATCAATAGGAAATAAAATTTCAGTTACGCAGAATGAATAAATTTTAGAGATTTGCTTTTCAACATTCTGCCCGTAGTTGAAAATACTGTATTGTACACTTAAAAGTCTGTTAAGAGGGTAGATCTCATGTTAAGTGTTGTTTCCACAATAAGAAATAAAATTCCATGAACCACTTACATTTCACTAGAAACTCACTAAAAATGTAAATTCAAGCATGCTCTTTTAGTGAAAGATGACATCTCAGAGGAAAATATCAACCGAAAATCCTGTCAATAAATAACAATTTCTGTCATGTATAGTGAATAAAGTATCTTCAATCAATGAATAAAAAAAAAGAATATATAATAATAAGAAAGAAAGGTTTCAGTCTTAGAATACTTCATAGTCAAGTTGCTCTTGACTATACATGACTAAAGTGAAATGACTCAAGTGATAATTCAGATATTATATTCTGTGTTCTAGTAAATATTTTTGTTTTGTAATAGTATAAGGTAAGGAAAAATCATATAGGCTTACTTTACTGACTTTGAAAATATTAAAAATGCTTTAGGGATTAAAAACATAATTTACTAGGTTATGTTGTTGTAGTTTCTCTGTTGTATTGATGTTGTAATTATGGATCCTCTGAAAAAATAGCCATGGAAAGTTATTTTTCATCCCCCCATGTAATTTCTCACCTGGTCCAATCCTCTTCCTTTTCCTTCCTTCTCTTCCTCTTACCAACTTCATCATCCCTACTTCTACCCTCACCAACTCAGCTAGCCAAGTATCTGAATTTAATCCCCATGATAGAACTTATGAGAAATGTTTAAATGGCTTCAGAAATACCTAAAGCAAAAGGACAGGATTTTTCCAAAGCAGGCCTCTCCTCCTGATGCTCTGCTGCTCAAATTTAAGGTCAGCAGCCCAGCGGGAGTTAGAAGAACTCAAATGCTCCTAACTGTGTTTGAGCAATCTACAGTGACCAAACAGCCCTTGTATTTGTTCACATTGTCTCCTGCACTGGGACCCAACTGCACTCTCCTTAGGTCAGAAGGAACGCTCTGATTGACCGCAGTGGGAGTTTTGCCGGTGAAAGGACAATAGTATTGGGCTCCTGACATGAAACTAATTTTTACAGGATAGCCAAGAATCAAATTACATCTTCAGCCACATACTGTAGACTAGGGAGAGAATAAAAACAAGGTGGGTATAAAAAAAAAAACAAAAAAATCCCAGGTTGGGTACCTATTTGAGATGGGTGATTTTCTATGTGATGATTCAAAAGGGAGAATCAAGTAATACTTTAAGAATTTTATATTATAAAAATCATTAAGTTTTTGGAGACAATTTTATCTATAGAGTAAAGGGGTATGTGTGTGTGTGTGTGTGTGTGTGTATGTGTGTGTGTCTAGGACATAGTTAGAAACTTTTATCTTTCACATTTGTACTATGGATGTATGAACATCTCCATTCTTCATCCCTATTGGGAAAGTGTCCCCCACTCCCTCTGCTCTTGGCCATTATTTGGTAGAGTTGGTTCCACCATAAAACCTCTTGTTCATAACCCATGGCACATCACTTATTGTTCTTACAAAGTGTAAAGAGGAATAATGAGAAGGAAGGAGACTGTTGGGCCCCCAAATTAGAATAATGCCTGACATTTTGTTGGTTCCAATAAATGTATCATAACAATTAATGGTTGTTCAGATATTTACTTGTTCAGGAATTAACATGAAAAGAGTATAGAAGTAACTTTTACTTCTTTCAAGAATCAGTATTTCAGACTACCTGAGGTTCTTCAAATTTTTGTCATTATATGTACACATACATACTCATAAAAATACAGCATTCTAATTGAATAATATACATGCTTGTGACTTATAAAAAGAAGTTTCTTTTTTGTATTTTTTAAATTTCATCTCTCCTCTGTCCTTTTCTGTATCACTTCTGAATCTCTATCTATCTATCTATCATCTATTAGTCATTTATCAGCAGTCATATAGAGGTTATTTTGTCATTACTTTACAAAAATGTGGTCTCCTTACACAAACGTTTCAGTATATTATTTTCTCAGTGCTGTGTGAAACCTCCCATTTCAAACCACACCATGTAAGGGGGAGCCGGTGGCTATAAAGGCACAGTGGCTCTGCAGAGGAAAGCACTCTTCTACTCTTTAGCAGGCCCAGCGGCCATGGCTCACGGGGCCCTGTCGCTCCGCGGCATCTGGGATCTTTCCGGACCGGGGCACGAACCCGTGTTCACTGCATCGGCAGGCGGACTCTCAACCACTGCGCCATCAGGGAAGCCCTCATCTACTCTTTTTTACTGATGTCCTTGGCAGGAGATGCCGGGTCATTTGAGATGATTCTAATTAGTAAATTTGGCTCCAAGTTATCTACCACTCACCGTGCTTCTTTTGGGGTCTGAGCTCACTGTTTCATTTGTACATCAGAAACGAGTTAATCTTCTTTTGACTGTACTTTCCCCAAAATACCTGGGTCTGGGTGTTTGGGCTTCTCCTCATCTCATGGCAGAGCCTCCATCCTTTCTTCCTGGGCTTCTACACTATGCTGGACGTTGGCAGACCTCTTTTGTAATCACCACTTTGGAAGAAGAGGTTTAATTAACAACGCAGCCTGGCAGTAGTGAATAGCATATGGAAAGCTCAAAAGTCCCACTAAGCCCAGCATGTTCCATGTCCTCAGACTCACTCATGATCAGTGTAGGGGCAGGAAGGAGTCCTTCTGTCTGAAGGTGCGGGGGACCCTGTCTCACGCCTGCGTTCAGTGCTGTGAGATCCACACTTTTGGCAATCTGGCCTCTCCCGGGTTTCTTCGCCCCTTTCCAGTAATGGGTTTTCTTCTCTTTGGTGCACTCTCAGCAGAATGATCCAATCCCTCAATTACCCTGAAGTTGGAAACAGACATCACGACTCTTCTTTCCTCTTTCACTGTGTCTTTCTCAAGTGGAAAAACTGCAATAACAACAAAGACCTCGAGCTCTTGTTGGAAGACACCGGGAAAGCTCCTGCAGTTCTCAGTTACTAAATTTTTTACTCCCTCCTACAGATAGGCCCAACAAAGTTTCTACAGTTTACAACAACATATATTACGTCAATTTCCTTTCCT
Organism: Neophocaena asiaeorientalis asiaeorientalis; assembly: GCF_003031525.2. Lineage (NCBI taxonomy): Eukaryota > Metazoa > Chordata > Mammalia > Artiodactyla > Phocoenidae > Neophocaena > Neophocaena asiaeorientalis. The sequence continues at coordinate 11,497,839 of NW_020185328.1, forward strand.
CTAAACACATGGTTGGATCTTGTACAGATAAGATATGAAGGCAGCAATTATAGGGGCCAAGCCCACCTACGCTCCTACACGATTTTAGACATCAGAAAAGGAAGACAATGGAAATTTAGAATCAGAATGTCGAGAAGCTGTAACAGAATGTCATTGAAAGATCAGAATTGATGGAAAGAATTAGGACCCATTGCCTTTATAGGAAAGGTTGCATTTAAATAGAAGTTAAAATCAGAAGACAGTATTAAAATAATGCCTAAAACATCCAAGTGTTGGTGGGAACATGAACTGAATCTCTCAACATGATAAAAGAGCCTTTCATTGTTAATCATAGCCCAGTGACCTTAGCACTGCTGCTCTAAGAACATGGGTGGCCCACGGTGAAAATGACAGCACCCCAGATTTTTTCCCTTTCTTTCTTTGATTTAAAGATTTTGGTTTACAAAATCTTTTTTTGTCCTCTTTAAAGCAAACTAGTCCCTTTTAACTACAGGTCAGAAATGTGTGTTCACAGCCTGATCTATTTTGCACACTTGGAGGCTAATTCTCATTTGAGCTATACAGAACTTTGGTGCTTTACAAAGGCTTACACTGCATCTGGAGATTAATACACAGTTCTGTTTTTTTGAAATGGAACAGCTCCATACACACCCATCCAGATGCATTTGTTCATAGTAAATTACCTGGCAGAGATCTCTATATAATGTAATAAACAACCTGGAGATCCTGTAATATCCCTTTTCCTTCCAAATATACTTTTCCAAATATATATGTTAGATTGAAAAATCTATAGATTTTTACTAATGCTTTTCATTTTCAATCTTCTCTCCTGTTTAAATTCTGGTGACATCTATGATGACAGATGGTAACTAGAATTATCATGGTGATCATTTTCTAATGTGTAGAGATATTGAATCACTATATTGTATACTAGGAACTGACATAGTATTGGAGGTCAATTATACTTCAAAAACCAGCCAACCAAATAATCAAACTCATAGAAAAAGAGATCAGATTTGTGGTTACCGGAGGTGAGCAGGTAGGGGGAGGGGAAATTAGATGAAGGTGGTCAAAAGGCACAAATTTAAAAAATCGAATTCTGAAATTAAGGAAACAAGATTGGATATAGCAAAGTGTATTTGATTTTATGTACTTTTTTCTCTGATTTTATTTTTTTAACTTCTTTATTGAAGTATAATTGCTTTACATTGTTGTGTTAGTTTCTGCTGGATAACAAAGTGAATCAGCTATATGTATACATATATCCCCATATCCCCTCCCTCTTGTGTCTCCTTCCCACCCTCCTTATCCCACCCCTCTAGGTGGACACAAAGCACCGACCTGATCTCCCTGTGCTATGCAGTTGCTTTCTACTAGCTATCTATTTTACGTTTGGTAGTGTTTATATGTCAATGCCACTCTCTCACTTCATCCCAGCTTCCCCTTCTCCTTCCCCGTGTGATTTTATTAAATAATTTAAGTTTTTAAAGATTATGTTTTGAAAGGGAGAAAATGCCGAGGGTGGTTAGATGATTTAAGAAGGGACAGAATTAAAATATCTCTTGTAATAGATTGAAAATATGAACACAAATTCTTCCCATCCAGGTCCACCCCTTTGAATATGCACTGGCCTTAGACTTGTGTTAACCCATAGAATCTGGCAGGTGTGAAGTTGTGTGACTGAAGATCCAGGGCTTCAGGAAATTCTGTAGCTTCCACACTCACGGGCCCAGCCGCTGTGCGGCACGTGGGATCTTCCCGGACCGGGGCACGAACTCGTGTCCCCTGCATCGGCAGGCGGACTCTCAAACACTGCGCCACCAGGGAAGGCCCACACTTACCTGTTTTTAGGGCTGGCGTCTGGGAATGCAGCCTGTGCAGTCTCACAGAGCCCCAGACTTAGGACCTACGTTAGTTAAATACTCTGTTGTTAACATCACAAATTATGAAGCTGGGCTAGCCCTTTTTAATACCCTGAGATGACCAGGATCTAAAGAAATCAATGGAGCCTACTTAGAAATGAAAAACTACCTGGGGAAAAAGATCCAACTGTCTCAGCCATCCTGGCTTAGCTTAGTCAGTGGTTGACCCAGAGTTGAATGCAACTGCATGAGTGAGTACAGGTGAGGCCAACAGAAAAATTGCTCAGGCTACTCATGGGATTGTGAGAAATAAAAAAATTGAGCTTGTGTTAAGCCAATATGTTTTGCTGTGATTTGTCACATAGAAATATATAACTGAAAGAGCCTCAAATACAGTAGAAATGTCTCTAGAAGAATAGATTTGAATTAAAATATGAAGACTATTGTTCACTGCATTAAACCCTTAGATTTTGTTTTGCTAATGACTATTAACTCATTGATTATGAAAGTGATTTAAGTTTAGTTTTTAAATGGAGGAGATTGCTTAAAAATATGTAAAAACTTTAGCCTGAGGATTTATGGCTGACTTAATACAATTCAGACACATTATTATATTGAAGTTTGTAGATTGCACCTTATTTCCTAATGTTGCTTATTTAGAACTTTTAACATAAGGTTTATAGAAATAGGAATTCAAGGTAAAACTAGGAAAATCTTTATAAAAATATTTAATACCTAGATGAGTGAAAGGAAATGGATTGCTCTAAAATTGTGATAATTTGAAAAGACAAAGTGAAGCATGTGGGCACAATTAAGCATTACTCAAGCAGTGTAAAATCTAAATGTTTATAAAGGCTTTTTGTCAAAAAGTGAATAGATCATTGTTATTTATAAAAAGTTTTCTAAGAAAATTTTTTGATAATTACTTAATGTAAACTCTTTACTCTGTTCTGTGGACCCTGAAGTGTTATAAATCATATTACCATGATATAAATAGGAACTGTTCTTACTATTTTAAATACTGTTAAATTAGGTCAGTCTTTCACCTGTTAAAAAATAATTATGAGTCTCATTTTTTTTCTAATAGTATTATTTGAGACATAAGAAGCAATCTATATGATTCTTTAATATGTATCTGTCTAGACATTTAGATTTCCTTATGTTTGAAAATCAAGCTCCTCTTAATAGTGAATGAAGTGGAGCATAGAGATTTTCAACATAAGTATTTCAGTACTGAAATAAGGTCAACATTTGCAGCACTGGCATCAGCGGGAGCAGAGGTCACAAAATTTCATTTGAATATATTGCCTTTAATGTTTCTGAGCTTACCTAAACAATGGCTTCCTCAGTAACCATGCATTGCTTTGTAAAAGTAATATTTTGTGTCTACTTAGGAGAAGCAAGCCCCATGTAGAATCACTAAGAGATATTCTGAATAATAAAATAAACGTTTAATTTAATTTTATTTACAGTTCTTCATTACTATCCTTTTAAGAGGCGTTTGCTGTACACTTAAAACTCTCAGTACTGCCTTCTCACTACAGGATGTTAACCAGTCACACATAGAATACTTTTCTGTATTCTAATTCACACTTAGAGCAGTAATACCCAGGTCAAGACTAAAAAGCGAATTGCTAAGGAGTCTGTTTTGACTCTTCTAAAATGTGAGCAAGTAATGCAAATTGCTTTCTAGGATTGATAGTATATTGAATAAGTCCATACAAAATAGTTAAATATGTATTATTTTTTTAAAATTCTTAATGTTCCTGGTGATTAAGCCAATCTATGTTTATGTGAACTTTGCTAGTTTTGCAGGGTTGTGAAGTATGGAATATGTCAACATGAATAGTATTACATTTGGTGTTTCTTAGCTGAATACATGAGACAAATCCTGAAGCATGAATAAAATATATGCTGGTTTAAGGACTTTTCATTGTTTTTAGTAACTCAGAACAGTAAGATATAAAATTTAAAACCGAATTCTTATATGCAGCCAATATACAAAATGGTGTCTGATGGCATAACATGGTAACATAATGTCCATATAGAGGAAATGCTTTAATAAAAGCATTAGTGGCATGGCCATGTAAAGTAATGCAACACAATAGTGAAAATGATTGAACTGGAATAATGCGTTTTAAAATGGTAAAAACTAAAAATATATAATACTGAGTATTAAAAGCCATTGCAGATGATAAAGAATGTTACTATCATATTTTTTTAAATGAAAAGCAATGCTATATTTTGTTTGCAGAAAAAATACCTACATAGTAGAATTATGAAAATGCTTGAGGATAATAAAAAAATTTAAATTGCTGTTATCTCTGGCATATAGGAAAGAAAGAGAATTTGATGGTAAGTTGCACAGAGAAGCTTCAAATATATTTAGAAAGTTTATTTCTCATCCTGGCTAGATATACAGTTCTTAATTTTAGGATTACCAATACTTTTATGTTTACCGGAAATATTTCAGAAAAGGAAGACAATGCAAATTTAGAATCAGAAAGTTTTACAGGTAACATATCAAATATCTACTGCCATAAAATACTAAATAACAACACTAAATTGCAATGTCTTCAAACAGTAAGCATTTACTAAGTGGACAAGTGCAGGAGGTCATTTTCATTAGATTCCTGTAGGTAATTTTCAGATCTTGCCTGGGCTGGTTCAGCTGTCTGGGGATGAGCTTGGTATGGTCTCAGTTTGGAAGACTGAGGGGGCCTGATTCAGCTATCTTCCATGTGGCTCTGATCCTACTGGGCATGTCATCAGGGTGATGGCAGATGTTCAAGAGAAAGAAAATAGAAACCTGTAAATCTTCTTGAGTTCTGAGTTCACAGTTCTATTAGTCAAATAGGTCACATGGATGAGCCAAGAGTTAGAGGTAAAAAACACTACAAATATATGTCAAAGAGTGTGAATCTAGAGAGATGATGAATTTGAGCAATTTTGCAAGACCCCGTCTGCTTGTAAGGGCACAATTTTTCATTTCCTCCCTAATGAGAAATATACTCATTTCTCAGCCAATCAAACATAAGCTCCAACTCCAGGACCCTGTGATATACATGAATTTGAATGTAGCTACTTCTAAAGTCCTATGAACCAAAGAAGACAAGTTTTCTGTCCCACTCAAACCCAACATACAATGTGCAAAACTGCAGCAGGATAATATCAATCAGTGCTACTGTTTGTTAAGACAAAGAACCCAAGGCTCTTTAGAAGTCATTCATCTAGAAATTCTGAAATTGCACTTGGCAATTATAGCCAGGTCCTCTATTCTGGTGGTGGAGAATGTTCTTAGGTCTAACTCTGATACCAAAGAAGGGTTTCTTATTTTGTTATTCTCTACAGCTTTTAGCTCATATCTCTGGGATATCTTTCCCTTTCCAGAGTGCCTTTTGCCCCATCCAAAAACAGCACTGGAAATTTTGTTCTGTAAAGATCATTCAAAGCTGGTTTCCCAATCATATAAATTTGGGGTCCTAATGGTCTAGTTACATTTTGAAAAGTCTCAGTCCATTTTTGATTAGCTTGTTTGTTCTTTTGCCAGTGCATCTCTTTTAAAAATGTTAAGTGTATTTTAAATATTTGATTTAGCAGTATTCAAGTTTCAAAGCCACACTCGCTATTCTTTTTGAGAATTTCATCTCTCTCTAGACTTGGTGATGTTGCTTAGATTGTTCAGGCTGCTATAGAGCCATGACATTCAGTTCCCAGAAGTCCTTTTGTCCAGAAGAAGGGTACTATTAACTGCTTAATTCTTTCTGAGATCATAATAAAGTGACCCATAGCCACTCCCTTGATTTGTCCTTATCCCTTATGTCATTGTCATGTCTTAGCAGTGTGAGAAGCTGGAGATGAGAAAGAGTTTTAACTTCCAATTTAGCAGGTACTGGACCCTCTGTTTTCCTTCTATTTGCACCTAACCACTATTCTGAGCTCATCTCTTGAGTGTATTACATTTTCATATATAGTGAATAAGAAACAACTGCTGTTTTCAACTTTTTGCCTGGAAATCTCTGTGCTCAAGATAAAATATTTGTTAGTTATATTTATTTTATACGTTAAAGCAAGTAATAGTTTTACCAAATGTTTTGCAACTACATAACATGGTCATTATATTTTAGCTTCCTTTGGCAGCTCCCTTGCCATTTCTCCAACCTCCTTTTAATACCTCGTCACTGTACTTCCAGCCTTCTGCTGCAACCTTGTCCCCAAATCGTGCCACATAGTTTAGATTTTTGTTACAACACCCTACTATTAGTATCAATTTCTGTATCAGTTACTTCTTGCTACAATAATGCCCAATGAGCAACCATTCCAAAAGTAAGTGACTTAAAACAATTAACACTATTCAGCCAATGAGTGTGTGCTGGTGATTTAGGCTTGGCTTTGCTTGGGCTTCTTTAGATTTTAGAGTCACTTACGTGTCTGAGAGGGTACTGACTATTGGCTAATCTAGGCTGGCTCTCGGTGGAGTGACTTGGGCAACTCAACTACGATCCCCTTTTCACTTCTTCTACAACAAGCTGGTCTGAGAACATTGTTAATGGCAATTACAGAAGTACAAGCATGCAAAGACTCACGAAACCCAGATTCACAACTGACACACTGTCATTTCTAAGTGTATTGGCCAAGACCCAGTGTCAGAGTAGGGGGAATTATAAAGTAATTATAAAGTAACTATGAAGTTACTTGGCAAGGGCAGGGATTTGGGAAAGGTAACATTTGGGCTGGTTTTACTATCTATTCTACAACAAATAACAGTATTTTCATCAAAACTAATTTATAGGTTTACCTTTGCAAGGTCTACTACATTGCTTATGTGAATTGCTTTTGTAATGGGGAAAATTTTCCCAAATTTAATTTTAAACAAAACCATTACATCACCCCTACATAACATTTTATCTTCCCAAAGAAATATCTGTACTTTAGAAAAGAATCATAACTGCATACACTTGTAACATTTAAATAGTTAGGATTTTAAACGTACATTTGCGGACTAGTTACCTCACTAATCAAAGAATTTCCTCATGAAAACTAATGATATGAATCTTAAACACAACAAACATATTTACCTGAGAATAAACTGCCAGTTTCCAAACAACCTTCACAGAGAAGAGATCCAAAAGCCCAGATCAAAATACGTTTTTTATAAAAATGATTCTGTGTAGTTGAAATATTCAATACATTTGAAAATGGCCACAAATTATTTGCTACTTCTGTCATTAAGAGATAAAGTATAATTTTCCTCACCTTAAATCTGGGTTGTGTTGACTTGCTGGACCAACTGAATGAAGTTGAAGTGACAATCTGGGATTTCCAAGACCAAGTCATTAGATCCTTCAAGGTCCACCCAGATCTTATCTAACACTCTCTTTGGAGCTCTGTGACACTATATAAGAAGTCCTGTTACCCTAAGACTGTTAAGCTAAATAGGTCACTTGTAGGCAGTCTAGTGGACAGCCCCAGAAGAGACCAGGCTTCCCAATATCCCTGGGGAAGACTCCGGACACATAAGTCGCCATATTTGACCATTTTTACCAGCCTCTGCCATCTGAATACCACCGAATAACCTCAGGCAATGTAACAGAAGAGTTTCCTAAGTCTTGATCTAATTTCTGACCCAGAAAGCCCTGAGATATAATAAAATGATTATTGTTTTAATATGCTAAATTGGAGTTATTTGTTTTGCAGTAATAGATAACCAGAACAAAAATTGGCAGCAGGAAGTGGGAACTTGCCTTTACCCAAACTTTAAGCATGTGGCGCTGGCTTTGAGCACAGGTGACAGGTACAAACTGGACAAAAATTTGAGGAAATTTTTTGTAAGTTATAAGGGCCTTGAAAAGACTATAGGTGAGGGATCAAAAGACCAGATGTAAAATATTTAGATGTTACAGAAAAAGACCCTTTTTTTATAGTGGCAAAATTTTGGCAGCTCAGTTATCTGCAGTAATAGGGAAAATAAAAAGGTTACCAAATGAACTCATCGATTTCACTGGCGAGATTTCCAGGAAGAATATGGAAAGTGCCAACTGACTTCTTATAGGTTCTTAAGATAAAATATGAAAAGAGAGGTAACCTAAAGATAAAACATTTCAGTTTTCCAGCATAACTTAGAGAAAACATAAAGGAGCTAAGACATACTAGACCTGAAATTAAAACTGTCTCTCATCCTCCATCTCGCCTAGTAAAATATTCTCAAGGTAAAACATAGTCTCAAGGAAAAGACCAACTCTAAGGCAGTAAAATGTGGGTTTTGGGTAAAGCAAAAACCAAGAGTATGGATGAAAGCCTTTTAAGTCCTCAGAAGATTTAAGGTCATGACTTGTAGACCCTCTTTTCTAGATAAAAGGATTTCTAATAAACTTAAAGATGTTATTTCACAACAGTTTTCTAGGTGGCCAGTGATGGAGAGGGGCTTGTCTCAAGGCAATTTGTGAGTGTGTTTTCTATTTGAGTGAATTCCTACAAGGCTTACAGAAAATTCACAAAGTTTTTAAGAGAATTATACCACCAGCTTAGCCTAAAAGGGATAAAGAGAGTACACACAACACCAAACGTAAAATAGATAGCTAGTGAGAAGCAGGGAGATCAGCTTGGTGCTTTGTGACCACCTAGAGGGGTGGGATAGGGAGGGTGTGAGGGAGGGAGACACAAGAAGGAAGAGATGTGGGAATATATGTATATGTATAACTGATTCACTTTGTTATAAAGCAGAAACTAACACACCACTGTAAAGCAATTATCCTCACACTTTTATAAACAGGAAACAGAATGAAAAGGTTATGTAGTGTCAAATACTGGTAGTTTTTTATGAAAATGGAAAGGTGAATTCAGGGCATAACAAAAAACCCCAGAGAGCAGAGCCAAGAAGTCACTTCTGAGGATGAGAGGAGGTCCCTAATGGATGCGCTGTCAACATGTGCCCAGCTGTATTTAAGAATTTCTATGGACCATAATGACTGCTATGTGGGTCCTGCTTTCCCATGACCCTCATGAAAAGGAGTGTCTATTGTGGTTACCCTAAGAGCATCTCATCAATGTTTGTTGGATGTGTGTGTGCAGGGGGAGGGTCAGATAACTTGTCTCATAGTTCTCAAGTCTTCAGACCGAATGAAATTCTACCAGGGGATGTACTAGGGGAACCACCACCAGGAGCCTCATCTACACTTGAAGCTCCAGTGGGTGACAAGATCCTAAAAGTGAGCCTGAGCCTGATAGTATAATTGGATAAGAATTTGGGAGGTCTTTGGAGGGCATGAGTATGTTTTGGTTTTTGGAGAATTGTAAATAATTTGTGGTTGGCTACAACTGTGGCAGATTAGACATGGCTATAAGTTGTTTGGCATTTCTCTCATGAATGTGGGGTATATGTCTCTTCATTGAATCTGGGCAGTTTCTGGGCAATAAATTATGGTGGGTGTGGCATTGTACCAGTCTTCAGTTCTGAGTCTCTAATGACTAGAATCTTCTTCTCCCTGTATCTTGGAACACTCGTTCTGGGTGATGTCAGAGGTCCAGCTATCCTGCTGTGAGAAAACCCAACTAAGCCATTTGAAGAGGTTACATGGGGGAATATGGGTGACCATATCCCAGTTTTTTTTCAAAGCTTGCCAGCCCAGGCATCAGATGGAGTAAAAATGTCTTTAGGTAATTCTAGTCGCAGGTCCTGCCTGAAGGTAACAGCATGAGAGATATTAAATGAGAACATAAATGGGTTCAGTAAATCCACAGAATCATAAGAACTAAGGATAAATATATTTTAAGCCATTATGTTTTGGGATAGTTTTGTGCAGAAATATATGTAGTTGTATTTTCTAAGCTGGAGCTGATTTAGATGTCAAAAATCTGGAATTTGAATTTGAGCCAAGGATTGTAATGAGATGATGCTTTGGGAGGCTTTAAAAAGGCATTGAGTATATTTTTCAAATGGGAGAAATGTAAATAATTGATGACCACACATCAGACTGTGATAGACTAAAGATGGTTGCAATTTTTTGCTACTCCTCCCATCGAGAGGGGGTGAATAACTCCCTAACAGAATGTGGCAGAAGTGACAATCTGTGATTCCCAGGGCTATGTTGTAAAGACTATTTTCCACTCATTTCTCATAGAACAGTTTCTTTGGGGCCAAGCGCCATATGCGAAATTTGACTACTCTGAGAATATGTAGATGGGGCCATGTGTAATTTCTTTGATGGAAAGTCTCAGCTAAACCCAACCTTCCCATCATCCCTGAAAAGGCTCCAGACATCTGAATGAAACTGTCTTGGAAATTCAAGATCAGTCCATCTGTCAACTGAATAACATCAGGTAACCTCATTCAACACTTCATGGAGTAGAAGAGTCATGCAAATTGAGTCTTGACCAAACTGCTGAACCATCAAAAATATAATAAAATTGGTTATTTTTGTAAGCTTCTAAATTTGGGGCTGATTTTTAGGTAAGTAATAAATGACTGGTACGGAATACAAATGATGCAAAAGCATGGGTCAATTTGAACCAGCATATATGTTTAAAGATGAAATAAGAAAAGACAACCAACTCCAGGAAGTTATAAAATTCTTCAACAGATCTTTGTGGATATCTCTATGTTTTGGAAAAAATAAAGGAACGCAGAATCATATCCTAGAGAGTAAAGTGTATTTCATTTTGAAAAAGAAAAAAGATACTGCATTATATTTCACATCCATTTTGGCCTGAAGCTCTTAATTCTACAAGTTTTTTTCAACATAACTCAGCTAAACTTAATTCCTTAGGTATATACTTTCCACGGGATCCCTGGATTATAAAAATTAGAACATTTAGAACTCTAATTCACATTTCATTATATTAAATCTTCATGTGCAGTATAACCAAGAGCAAGAATGCCCTATTAAAAGTCCTTCAGAATTAAACTGTTCATACCTCTCTGAAATTAAAATCACCCTTTAAATCATTTGGACACTTTGGACTTTTCGCTTTCTAACTCCTGTATTTTACAGGTTACAAAATCCTATTCAGATTAGGAAATTGACCTGCTTTCAGGATGGTACCACTTGCAAATTCCTCAGGAGGAGTAACTTACTCCCGTCTCTGTGCTCCCCTGGAAAGACCAACATTTCAAATCTCTGCCATTATAGCACTTATTATTGATACATGGTATCACAGTTATTGGTTTTTGTGCCCTTCCTAAAATATATGTTTTTGGAGTACATGTACCAATGCTTGCAATAAAAGGGGAGATCATTATATAAATTAAACTGTGAACACATTTTTCTCTTCCCAATATTAAATATTTTTGTTAAAATTAGGAGAGCATCTTATTCATAAGTATATAGCCCAGAATGCTAGGATTTGGGCACATAGAAAGCTAGAAAAATAACTTAAAACAGGAATTTCTTCATAGGCATTTTGAAGAAAGAGAGAAAAATGAGAAAAATAATAAGCAAAGATTTTGAGTTTCCTGAGTTACCTGAGATGGAGGGAAGGGGAATAAGAGGGTATAGATGAGACAACAGGATGTTCCTTTTGAGTTCCTGTATAAACTGGTTACTGGCTACCTGAGAGCACTTCAGGGATTATAATAAGTTTTGTTTGCAAGTATGTTCAGTTTCTGTTATGAAAATAAGAATGAATTCCATAGAGAACACATTTGGAATTTGGTAGTTTAACATGCTAGTTTCTTCTGGTGATGGAAGCATTTGAGGTGATTTTGCTTAACAATAGATTTGACATTTAGAAGTTGTAGTTATTACTTAGCAGATCAGGTTTCTTCTATAGAAATTAGCTAACTCTATAATCTTTTATTCTTTTTTGTTGTTGTTCCTAATTTTATTTTATTTTATTTATTTATTTCCTTTGGCCATGCCGTGTGGCACGTGGGATCTTAATTTCCCGACCAGGGATAAAACCTGTGACCCCTGCATTGGCAGCATGGAGTATTAACCACTGGACAGCCAGGGAAATCCCAATCATCTTTTATTCTTTTAGATTTCTTTTAGATGAACTCTAATTTTGAATTTTTATAAGTTAAACATCATATTAATAGTACCTAAGGTAACAAAGTATCTTGATTTTTGTCTGCATGAGTATATATTTGCAATAAATATATTCTTGGGAAAGAGGAGGCTATTAATATGTATTGTGGAAAGAAAATTTGTTCTCACTTTGTTTCCGGGGAACTTGGAAGGAAAGATAACTTGAAAAAGGGCCAAGATACCTTAAAGAATGAAGTATTGGTTTAAAATAACTGATTATTTTACAAATTTACTGAAATCAAATTGAACTAGGGACATTTCTCCTTTAATTTGTAGGAGTCCAGACTCCAAGCTATAGCAGTTGAATTTAGTTATAAGATATTTTCTCCCCAATTATTTGTTATGTTTAGTATATTGAAATATGCCATCTTGAGAATTCACCTTGATTTAAGCAAAGCCAGTATAAACCTCTGGACAATTTTTGGTAAGAGATTCATAATTTCCCTTAATAAAAAGCATTAGTACATGATTTAATTAGACAAATTCAATTTGCATATAACTTCCAGGACACATCTATTGCATAAAAGGAAGGTAAACTTTATTTTATTAATGAATCTATTCCCAATCCTTGATAATAGTTTGATATGATCTGTGTTTTTATTCAGATTCCAATTATAGAGAAACTAAGTATTTCAGAAATATAATCTGCTTTGATTTTGTTACTGCTTTGCTCTTTAATTGGGCAGTTAGGTACTTGATTCTATTTATTTATTTTTTATGACCTATTACTATCTGGCAAACCTGACTAGTCTATGGAGTCCAATAATATAAAACATAAGTTATTTCATTTCACAAGAGATAAGGTAACATTCTGGTAATTTATAATCATGGCCCAGACAATAGGAGACCAGGAGAAGTTTTCTCTAAATTCCAAAGACTAGAATGTGAACAGGAAGTACAAATGCTTTAATTTAATTTTGAAATTATACATCCTGGTTGTTCTTAAGACAACCATATGGGTGCACAGTAATTCTCAAATATTTATTAAATAATTGAATAACCCACAGATTTAAAACTTATTCAGATTAAAGTCCTGGTGCTTTATATTTTAATAGCCTCAAATAAGGGCTATTGTTTGTTGCAAATTTGGGTTAGAAGCAGATGCCAAGACGGAATTAAAAGTGAAAGAGATTTGAGGGATGGGAGAGGATGGCTGTGAAGGATATAAGGGAGATGAAACAGGAGTAGGCAGAGAGAGTCTTCAGACTGTGTGCCTGATACCTGTGAAGGAGTGAGGGAAGAAAACAAGATTGTGTATGAGGAGCCCCAGACTACAATGAGCTCTGAGAAAATCTTGACCAACCTATTGGGGAGCCCCAAGCAAGGAGTTGAACTCTTTCATTAGAGTTTAGCTGCATTTGGCCGGAATACCTCAGCTCTAGTACCACACTGTGGTCAGTCAATTTATGGGGCCAGCTAAGAGAGAAGGTACTTCAAGCTGGACATGGAGGTAGATCCCAAAGATGTGGCAGATGGAGGCTGTTGGCTGACTATATTCCTCATAACTGCTTTCCCCTTGAAGGGAGACTGAGTGACACACCTCCATGACTGCCACCATTTGTGTCCTCCAAAATATTTAATTACTCAGTAGAGGGTTCCTGATCCCTTGAATTTCCTCAATTTATGTACATTTTGTTCTCCAGTGTCTTGAAGATTGTATGTATCTATTATACTCTCTATTCATTCCCTTTTCTCCCAGAGGGCAAACTCCACATTCAATCACACACTTTTAATTCCAAAACTCTTAGAATATACCAGTTTAACAAGTGGTTAAAAAGTGAGACCCCTCAGCAAAAATAAAGGTTAGAAGGGGAGGAAGTAATGCTTAGGAGTCAGAGGTCAAAATAGCAAGCTTTACTTTTATGGAACTAATAGGAAAACAAATGATGATGAAAGTTCTTTAAAAACATGACAGATGAATGGATAAAGAAAATAGGTTTTTTATATCTATATCTATATCTATATATACACATATATATACATATATAATATATATTATAATGTATATAATATATATGTATATATATATCAATATATATCCATTTATATACACACACACACACTCACAC